>NC_143585.1:112235700-113435700 GCF_048544385.1 Mastigoproctus giganteus
AGCCAGGTGGGAAGGAGCAGCAGTGCGTAGCACATGCTTCTTGATTAGACCGGGGTTCGAGCCCGTCACCACCAAATACGGAGGATGTGGAAAGGTCAGGGAATGACCACCGCATATCCCAGAGCAATATGGCCTTAGTTGCTAATTCTCCTAAAAACCAAATAACAAACAAGCAAATCATAAATTGTTGATTTATGATTTGCTTAGATAAAGTCTGAAAATGTGGTATACTTTTCACCAGAATGGCAGCATCGTAGGAACTGAATGGTGGGACTGATAATAACACTAAGTGTTAGAATACTCATATGTGAGTTCAACCCCCACCCCCAGTGTACTGGTGAAGCCAGGAAATGGAAAGCAATATAAGCAGAGGTCAAGGTTTGATGTGGAAAAAACCATGTTTAATCTCCAGGGAAAAGCTCTGGCATTTCCCCAACTCTTCTGTCATTAATTATGAGTCATAACATTTGGAGTTATGATGGGCATCATAGTGAAATCCAGTATTCCTTACATTTCAAGGCTGTTGCTTTAAAATGGTTTTTGCAAGCCAGCCAATAGAAATTCTACTGGTTTTAATTCTCTTGGGAATTAATTTTTATTAGTAGTAGCAAACAAAGCTTATGCAACATCACAAAAAAAAAAAATACTCCACATAAGTCATCTGTACTTCTGATAATTTTTGTTTAATTCTTCCTTAAATTCATTCAAACTACCTACTTGCAAAGTTTTATTCCAAAAATCAATCATTTGTTGTCTGAAAGCAGATTTTCATACATCAGTCTTACAACTATCCTATTGTGCACGTGTGTGTCATCTGAGTAAGAGTTAAGATGCCATCCACATTTAATCTATACAATACATTTAAATTCTTAAACTCTTCAATCATGTCACTTCACAGGTGCCTTGTTTCCAAGCTCTGCAATTTGCAGGATTGAAGTCTTTTATGATAAGAGTACCCTCTTGTGCCTTTGACCAATCTGGCTGCCCTTCTCTGGATACTTATGAAATATTCAGAGAAGAATACTTCATAGGTATTCAGATCTCTACATCTTTCTTAAAATGAGGCTTTTAATCCTGTATGCAGTACCCAAAATGTGGCATAAGAATTGCTTTATTCAACTGGATAGTCACTTCCTTATTCCTGCTGGCAAAATTCCTATATATCATTGACAAAATCCCATGAGTTCTGTCTGCAGTGCTCAGAAAACTGAGCAGTGCAGACAAGTCTACTAAGACAGCTCATGGAATATCTGACTATAGAATATTCTTAAATCTCTATCATTCTCCACCACCTTGAGTGTGGTGGAGAATGATAGAGATCGGCATGCTATTGTAGGATTACTGTTGCCCCTATGCGATACTTTACATTTATTACTGTTAAACTTCAGTTGCTACTTTTCAGCCTTCCTGCTTAATATTTCTATGTCTCACTGCAGTAGTATGCCTTGATCCTTGTCATTAACCACCCTGCAAACTATTTATCATCTGAAAACAGTAAGCCTGCTAGTTGTTAATAAATGTTGAAAAGAGTAAGGGACTCACCACTGAACCCTGATGGACTCCACTAATAACATTAGTCCAATTAGAGCAGTACCTATTTATAACCACCCTCTGTCTTCTGCCACTCAACCATTCTTTTATCCATAGCGGTAAAATGCCACACTGCTCTCTGATTTGTACAGTAGTCTTTTGTGTGGAACAGGCAGACGGTTTTCTGAAATTTAGTGTATGATATCAGAATTATTTATTTATTTTAATATTATTTTTTATTCTTATTTTATTTATTTATTTTTTTTTTTTGCATGCAGTTCCTTTGTTACTATGTCATAATATTCAATCAGATTAATCAGACAAGCTCTCCCCTTAATAAATCCATATTGTGACTGCTGTGTAACTGCATTGTTGTCTAGATGATCCTGCAATAATTCTTTGACCACTGATTCCATTATTTTCCATGGAACAGAAGTCAAAATTACAGGTCTATAATTATTCACTTTGCCTTTTGATTATCGCCCCCTACAATTTGTGAACAGGAGAGACATTCGTACCTCTCCAGTTGAT
Organism: Mastigoproctus giganteus; assembly: GCF_048544385.1. Classification (NCBI taxonomy): domain Eukaryota; kingdom Metazoa; phylum Arthropoda; class Arachnida; order Uropygi; family Thelyphonidae; genus Mastigoproctus; species Mastigoproctus giganteus. Next base: position 112,237,762 of record NC_143585.1, read on the forward strand.
AGAGAATTCCCCTGATTCCAAGGATGCTCCAATTATTATAGCCAATAGCCTAATATTTTAATATAATTGGATAGATCCCAGATGACTTGTTTACTTTTAATTTCAACAATTTCCCTTTCACATTCTCAGTTATTTCAAAGTGATTTAGCTTCCAGTTATAACTTGGTTTGTTTACTTCTGGTATTACCATCCTTAAAGACATCTTTACTGCGGATGAATATGAAGATACAAAATATTTAGAGGAGTTTGTATACCCTGATAGTTATACATTCGTATATGAAGCTGATATGATTCACCTCTTTCCTTCTGGTGTGAATATATGCAAAGAATTTTACTTACCTTTCTTTGCATTCCTAGCCATAACATGCTTTAGCTTACCCCCCCCCCCCCCCAGTGACTTGATTGTAGACTGGTTTGCACTTACTGTGAGTTTTGGTGGCAGATGAACCTACTTACTTCAGGTTCATCTAACATTCGTTTAGGTCTAAACCTCGAATAATATCTCTTAGTGGAGATAAAAAGTTTGATGAATTCTACAGTTACTTTCCTCAGTTCCCATTTAGAATCTCTGTTTGGTGACATTACCATTTGGTTCAGTTGAAATGAATTTAAAAACTTACTAAGACCACTTTAATCATGTGTCAGAATCACTTCTGTTTACTGTTGACAGTATGAGGGGTTGCTGATAAGTTCTCAGGCTATAATAGCAAGAAAGGCATATATTTAACATTTGCCTTTCCACTCTACACACTTTCCGCAACAATGTTCCTGCATAAATAAACCCCTCAAATAGAAGTAATCAAAAGACTGCTCCCCAAACGAGGCTTCTGTTGCTCATTTGATATCATATGAGCAACAGAAGCTGATTTAAAATTTTTACAAAAAACTTCAAATGTTTTGAGATTTGGAAAGAGATAGATGTGAGGGTGCAAGATCTAGTGAATATTGGGGTTGATGAAGAAGCCAGAAGCCTAGTTCATCCAATTTAGCATGTGTTTGATGTGCTGTATGTGTGCCTGAGCATTGTTCTACAAACACACCACTTCTCAGGTGAGCTTTTCCCTGCATTTGGTCTTAAATTTGCCCAAAATGTTTAGCAGTTATTGTTTTATATCCTTTTCCAGGTCAATAAACAAAATCCCATCCTTTCCAAAAGACAGAGGCCGTGATCTTCCCAGCAGACTTCTGGGTACAAAATTTCTCTGAATGAGGGGAGCCAAGTACCTACACTCCTTTGACTGCTTTGGTTTGTAGTTGATAATGAAACAACGATGTTTCATCCATGGTCGCAGTTCATGCCAAAAAAATCATTGGCACCTTGTCAAAATGGCGAAGAATGGCAGTTAAAGACAAGACATTGTCGCTTTCGATCAACATTCGGAGACTCATTTGGCAGAAAGCTTCTGCATGTCCAAAATGCTGTGCATGACATATCCGACATTAACATTTTTCAGAACTGTTGTAGAAACTGATCTTCCTGTTCTCTCTGCAACCCCAACTTTTCGATGATGGAGTAGCATGGATATTTTCTCCTAATATTGCCAACGTATCGGTATGAATTTCCTTTGGTGTTTATCCCCTTGACATGAGCACCTGTACATGGTGAAGAGACTGTACATTGATGTTGCTGGTCTTTCAGATTATCATCACCAGTATCTAATGCCCATACCTCGGTTCCAGAGTTGCATCTCTAGAATCCAGCATGTGCATTTCGTGGGTTACATCGCAACCTGTGAAAACTTGGAAAGGGGATCCTGGTTGGTGAGAAGACCCAGCCCTAATACACTGCTTTGGCTCCTGCTTCAACAGTGCGCGAGGTCCTTGACTGGCCTGACTAGGATCAGTCGGCAAGTGGTTCTTATTGCTATGGTAAACTGCATTCCAATAGATCTCTTTCCCTTTGTTCCTGGGATGGGGGTCAAGGTCTGTTGGAAATGTGGGTATGGTGCTCTAAGCAAATTTGGCATCCCATTCATGTATGCAGCACCTGCTAGTTTGTAAATGGGCGTCCCTTCATAGGGCTCGTGGTGGTTGAGGTATTTAGGGCATCATAAATTTTTATTTTATTCTCATGAATAATTTAAATCTATCTTACCTTACCTAATTGATTTGATGAAGCAGACAACACTTCTGTAAAAGGAGTCAGAAATGAGGATCCACCATCAATTTTCCCTCATTCTCCATTCCACCAGAGAACAGGTATATGGACATGGTATAAGATATATGGACATGCAACTGTCATCTATTCCAACACTGTGGAAAGCTTTGCAGGTAGCACGGCTACAGATCTCTATGGATATCTTCAAACATCTAGTTGAATCAGTGCTTAGGCAAATAGTGGCTGTTTTCCATGCAAACTGTTACCCAATGTGGTATTAGCTAGTTAGTCGCAATTCAGTGACTAACTGAACAACAATTTAATGATAGAATTCAGAACATTCTTTTGAAATGGTTTCACAGTTACTTTGTAAAATACATATAGCCATTAAAAATAAAAATAATATTAAATGTATTATTATCATTAATTGACACACCAGCACATCCCTCTAGTGAAATTTTATCAACCAGCAATGGTGATAAAACTTCCTTTTTATATTCCCCAGTACCACTTTCCATATATACAGTATGTACCAGGAAATTACTCATGTAAAATTCCAAAATGAAAGGAACAGTTCAAGGGGTTTGAGTTTTCTGTGGCAGTTTTGTCAGTGAGTAGGATACAAGAGAAGAGAAAACATTGGCTAGTATCAAAGATTTTAATATAAAATGTTATTTCCGACTGCAAGTTGGAATGAATTAAAACAAAGTATTATAATAGTATAATAAGTGCAAATCCAAAGTAACTGTGGTATTTAATAAAATATCAAATAAAATAATAAAAAGTTGTACTGATAAGGAAGTGGTTAAATTTTTTTTTTCTTTTTCTTTTCTTTTTTTTTTTTTTTTCTTTTCCTGAGCTCAGAAAAATTTATTGAATGTCAGCTTGCTGCATTCTTCATTGAGGGTTGTCTGTATTGTACAATTACCTCATAACAATTATAAAAACACTCTATTAGCCTTGCCTTGTCTACTTGTCTTGTTTATTTTATTGAATTTTATTCATAGAATGACAGAAAGTACTGAAATTCACTGAAAGTACATGACATGACTTGAGAGGATAAGGTTTTGAATCTCAAAGGAAAGCAAAGTGAAAGAACAAGAAAGAAGAGTGCTCTGGATGAAAAGTCTCAGCTTGCACTTAATCATAGTGTTAGAAACAAATGCCTGTAGAACTTTTAAACATTGACAGTATTGGTGAAGGAAATGACTGTCTGTAAAATGCAACAAAAAATTTAATGTAAAAATAACTGTCATCCAAACTTACAGTAACTTTTGATAAAAGATTTTATTAAAATATGGCCAGCTGTAAATTATGCATATAATTAACAAGGCCTGTAGTTAGTCTATATTTATTCAAATTTTTCTGAAAACCCTCCTTCAAAAATTACAGCCGAATAGTCTCATTTGAGCAGTTCATTATTTTTATTTTATTATTTGTTTTCGTTTTGTTACATTACATGCTGAGGGGTTTTTTTTACGGCTAAATTACCTGAATGTTTAATATGCCCTTTAAAACAAACATCAGAAGTAGGTGAAACTGCATTCATAAAGGATGCCAATAGGGAATAAGCAAAATTGTAAAAAATTATAATTATGAAAACATAAAATAGAGTTTTATTATGTAAAACTCTGTTTTGGGTTTTCTTTATTTGGGGTTATACCTTTGTACAGTATACTGTATGTATTTCATATTTGCAGTTTTGATTATTTGTGAGTAATTTCTCTAAAAGCCTGTGTAATATTTCTGGCATATATATTTTACTTAGTATATATGCTGCAGAGGCATAGATGACACCCTGAACCAACTAATGGATCAGGGTCACATCACACATTTAAGTTGTATTACACCCACTGCACAATTTACTGGAAAGGTACAACTTCGTTGACTGTATAACAAATATAAAGGAATATTTTGGTGAAACCAAATCATCAACTTCCAATGTCTGCTGGAGAAAGCTGCAGCCTGATTTGGATGAAAGGCCTGAAAAGAATCTTAGGTAGAAGAATAAATGGGGGTGTAGGAGGTTATAGTGAATTTAGCACATAGCATGACAACATGAAAGATATGGTTTTGGCAATTTAAGGGAGCAAGTTGAAATCTGCAAGGAAGAAGAGTGATGTTCTTCCTTGCAGTGAAGAAGAGTGATAATTTAAAAGAGGATTAGTGATTTGTATGGCCCTTACAAGAAGACCTACAAGGATTTGCAGTGAAAGACAAAACAACCATCCATGAGGTTTTTTTTTAAGAGCATCACGACTGCACCTTCTTCTGAAAACCTGCAGGAAAGATCTTCATAAAGGACCACAACTCTCTCACTCTCTCGTCCTCTTGTATCACTGTCACCCTCATTACCTTCTCATAATTATTGTTGGTGAATTGTTTTTTTTTTTAATTATATTTCATATAAAATATTCATAGTATTTAATATTTATTTTTGTTATTAATGCATTATTATTGCACATTAATTCCTATTTATAATGAACTTTTGCCTTTATTTCTATAAAAAATTATAATTGGGAGCTAAAATTTTTTGATAACTGAGAAGAAAGTGGAAGAAAAATTGTTGAAACTAAAAGTAAATAAGACACTTGGGACTGATGGAATCCATCTAATTATGTTAAAAGAAGCAGAAAAAGAGATAAGCAAACCTTCAGGCCATAATTATGAAAGCATTCTTGAATTCAGGGGAGAACCCTATAAATTGGAGATGTACAAATCTCACCCTGTTCACAGAGGGAAGAGGATCAAAGGATGAAGTGAATAATTGCAAACCTGTAAGCTTGATTTGCATCTGTGGGGGGATGGAGTTATTTACCCTGGTTAAAGAAGCATTGTAGGATCATCTTGACAGGAATGCAGTTAAAAAAAAAAATGCAATGTAGATTTGTTAAGACAAAATCTTGTCTGACCAGTCATAATTAAATAATATGATGCAGCAACTAAGGAACTGGATTCAAAAAATAATTTTGATATCATGGATAGACTTAAATGTCAGTAAAACTTTTGATTTCCCTTAACAACTATAAATTGGAGTAGAGTGGTATTAGGAACAAGTTACTGCTATAGATAAAGTGTTGTTTGAGTGGCAGAAGACAGAGAATGGTTATAAATGAGCACTGCCCTTCTTGTATTGATGTAATTAGTAGAATCCCTTAGGGGTTCAGTGATTGTCTCTCTTAGTGTTTTCAGTATTGATTAACAATATTGACAAAGAAATATCAAGCTTTGTCGACTAAGGTTGACAGTGTGGTTAATGACAAGAATCAAGATGTACTACCAAAGCAAGATCTAGAAAAATTATGTATATGAGTTTGAGTAGTGGCAATTGAGTTTTAACATGATAAATTCAAAGTACTGCATATGGGTAGAAGTAAACACTAGAATAATATGCTAATTGGGTGGTAGTGGTACTATACTCAGGGTGTTGACAATGAAAGAGAAGTAGTGGTAATTGTACTATATGATATGAAGTTTTTCTGAACAGTGCAGACAGGCTGCTTAAAAAGCTCATAGGGTTCTGCCACTGATATATAGGAGTTTTGCCAGCAAGGACAAGGTGATGATTATCTCGTTATGTATAAGATAAGTCTAAACTGCATCTTGAGTTCTATGTACATAACTCAAGAACTCTAGAAGCATCATTTTAAGAAGGATATAGATCTGTTGGAATGGATAAAAAAAAAGAGCAACAAGATTAGTTAAGGGAATCAATGGGTACTTTCACCGTGAAAGACTTCAGTTCTGCAAATTGCAGCACTTGGAAACTAGGCACCTGAGAGGGTATCTCACTGAAGTATTTAAGGATTTAGTAAACTAAGTGCTGATGGCACCCTTACTCGTTCTCAGTCAACATACTTAAGGAACATAAATTAAAATTGGATGGTTGCAGGATAGCTATTGAAAAATTTGCTTTCAGCCAAATTGTAATTGATTGTTGGAACAAACTTCCATGTGGAAATGAATAGTTTGAATAAATTTAAAGAATTAGACACATTATTAGAGGGAATGGACAGGTGAAGTTTTTTTTTTTTTGCTGATGCTGTATTAGATTGTCACTACTAATACCAAAAATCTCCAACTCCCCTCCTCCCTTTTTCTTCCATAAGGCTTTTCATCTTAATATTTGCAGTGAATTCCAGGAATACATCTTTGTGAATATTGAACGTTTTTGAATTGGTTCTAAATTTTAAGTATTACAATATATATATTTAAAATTTATAACCTCAGATAATATAAAAACAAATCTGATTAGAAAATGTCTGATTGGTAATGGTTATTAAAGACTGTTTTGGCATTCCACCAGAAATGTAGCCTGTATGATAGACTATTCTTGTAATAACTGTTTCCTTCTCTCTCTCTCTCAGTTAACAGCATGTCATTGATTCAACATTATACATAATTAGCATTAATTGAGGCATGTGATGCAAGAAAGCAAGCTTATATAGCATCAGGGGGGAAAAAAAAAAACTTCCCATTCCACCCATCCGGTCACTCCAGATGTTTGTCTAGTTCAGCCTTAAATTTATTTAAGCTATCAACTTCCACGACAACAGATGGAAGTCTGTTCCAACAATCAACTACCCGCTGGCTAAGGGCAAATTTCCACACATCTATTCTATAACTGTCATGTACACCTAATGAAAATTAAGCAATGGGATTTCATTCAGTATACATCAAACCAGGACAGTTTTATTTGTGGGATTCTTGATTGCACAAAAGGTAAACAGTCATGTCCATGCATGTGTAAAATAGGTGCAAAAGAACATTTTGAACTGTATGCACAACAACCCATATAATAGTGTATATTATGGTTTCACATATAGTAATCCATCTATGAAAATTTTATCTATTCCTACAAATGCTGAAAGTATTTGTAATTGATAATCCCCTCCGCAATGAATTTTCTGCCAGTATCAGATTTATCACCATGTCTACAATCCCAGTATTTCTAAGGAAAAACATACAATTTTCCATTGATTCATGGGATGGTTTCCCACATGAACACCTTATGTCAGTCTCTGTTACATTTATGTGACTTTGATGTCTATCTGTGCTTACTCTATATTCTATCTGAGCTTCTTGGAATTGTCTTATTGGCTGTGTGACTACATGTCATTTACATGATCAGTTGCTACTACACTTCAGTCACCAAAGTGTTCACTTAAACTTAGCACTTCAGCATCAAGGTATTGGATTTGCCACACTAACTGAACATTGTTTCTGTAATGTACATCTTCCATGACAGTATAGTGGGTCTGGGTTTGAGTCCTGTCATAGACTGGAGGAATTTCCAAAGACTTCTTCAATTGAGACTGTAGTTAGCTGATCTCTGGTGAAGGGATTAGGGTTCCCCTTGAGTTAGTCTGGGTTTTTCAGCCTACACAACATGCAAATTGGCCTATGAACCCACATACTGTCCTAGACATAATACATGCAGCATGATATAATGTGTCACTGATTCACTTGAAACGTACAAAAACAAAACTGTAGAGTATCAGTGAAATGAAAAAAAGTTTTGATAGTAAATATATTACACTATTGGAAACTTGGCCAGATTGTATTTAAAATAATGAAGGATCTCAATTAGCACTGCTTCAAAATTTGTTCAGAAATTTCATACAAACTTTAATTCAAACTTCAGTTAATGTTAGCACCATTTTGCATTCTGAATAGCATCAGTCTAGGGAATTTTATCTTTTATTTTTAAATAAAACAATGTGTTGCATAGACTTATTATTATTTTGAGGAAAGTGGAGCTATACTAGATGTGTTAAGTCTCCGGGAACTTATGTGTGTCACATTATATGCTGAAAGTAAATCAAATCTGACAGGGTTTAAATAATCACATTTAAAAATTAATCATTTTAGATAATTAATGGAAGTGGGGATATGAAGCTAAAGAAACCCGTGTCGATCTAAAAGCCTAAATGTGGTTAGGGGGGTTCAGGGTTGCAACCAGTGAAGTTGGAAAATTTAGAGTTCCTGAAACCTCTCCCTCCCCCTTTTTTTATGAAAAATTTTGCCATTTTTTACTAATTAGCATATTAAATTGTCTTCACTAAATAGTTTTATTAGTCCTAGTGATATTTGTTAGCTTGTTTTTAAATTTAGTGATGGATTTATAAGTTATTACTTACTAAATATTTTGGCACAAATATCATATCTTGTAATTAGTAACTTGCAGCGTAGTGCATCATAGTAGTAATTGATGTATTTTAATTGTAGTTTATAGGTGTTCTAATGCCACTTTTTTGTTTCTAGCTAAGGAATTAGAAAGTCAGTAGTATTTAGAAATGTAATAGCGTGCATTGTCATACTAATTTTAAAATTACATGGAATTTTAGACTAGAATCATGTCTCAATAGTAAAGCAAAAAGCATTGGAAATGTTATGTTATGGCTTAGGAGAAAACCATTGAGAAGTTCTTTTGGAAATCACAGCTACGTTTGTTAACCTTGGTCTTATGGAATTATCTGTAATGGGACACAGTATGGTCCAGGGTATGTTTTTTGTAGTAGTAGTAGTAGTGGAATGTGATGCAAGAAAGCAAGTGTATGAGTTTATGCAGCATCAGCCATTAAAAAAAAAAAAAATTTTTACACAACAATTCCCTCTAAATATTTGTCCAGTTCTTCCTTAGATTTATTTAACCTATCAACTTCCACAATGACAGATAAAAGTTTGTACCAGCAATTAACCACCCGCTGGCTAAAGGCAAATTTCCGCACATCTATTCTACATCTGTCTTTCCTCAATTTGAATTTATGCCCCCTCAGGTTTGTAATCTGAACAAATGGAAGAATCCCATCAGAATTTAGCATGTTCAACCCATTCAAAGCCTTATACACCTCAATCAGATCACCTCACAGTTGTCTAGCTCCAGCCGCTGCAATTTGCAAAACTTAAGTCTCTCTGGGTAAGAAGATCCCTTCATTCCCCTTACCAGTCTTGTTGCCCGTCTCTGTACATGCTCAAGCAAATCTACATCCTTCCTAAAATGAGACCTCCAGACCTGTGTGCAGTACTCAAGGCATGGCCTGACCATTCCCTTATACAGAGGGACAATCACCTCCTTTTCCCTGCTAACAAAATTCCTGTATATCATTGACAAAACCCCATGACCTGCCCTGCCCTTGGCAGCCTGTCTGCATTGCTCTGAAAACTTCATATCTGACTGCACAATTACTCCCAGGTCTTTTTCATTTTCTACCACCTTAAGTGTAGTACCACACAGTTGGCACGTTTCTCTGGTGTTACTTCTACCCATATGCAGTACTTTGCATTTGTCAAGGTTAAACTTCAGTTGCCACTTTTTAGCCCATCTGCCCAAATTATCTAGATCCTGTTGCAATAGCACACTGCCATTACTGTCATTAACAACCCTGCCAACCTTTGTATCATCTGCAAACTTCGACACTAAGCCTGATATACCTTCATCAATATCATTGATAAATATACAAAACAACAGTGGACCCAACACCGAATCCTGTGGGACTCCACTAATAACATTAGTCCACGAAGAGCAGCAACCATCCTTTTATCCATTGTCGCAACTTACCCTTAATACCATTCTGCTCCAATTTGTACAGTAGTCTTCCATGCGCAACAGTGTCAAAAGCTTTCCTGAAATCCAAGTATATGATATCAAAATTATTTTTTGCATCCAGTTCCTTTGTAACCACGTCATAATAACCAATCAAATTTGTCAGACAAGACTTTCCCTTAAGAAACCCATGCTGTGTCTGAATTATTGCTGCAGTCTTGTCTAGATGATCCTGCAATGCATCTTTAACCAGTGACTCCATTATTTTACCCGCAACAGAAGTTAAACTAACTGGTCTGTAATTACTCGTATCAACCTTCAATCCCCCCCTCCCTTTGTGAATTGTGGATACGTTTGCATATCTCCTTTCCATGGGGGACCTCCCCTGAGTCCAAGGATACTCTCATAATTATTGCTAAGGGTTTGCTTACTTCCTTTGCCGCCGCCTTTGATATAACTGGATAGATCCCATCGACCCCAGGTGCCTTTCTTATGTTTAACTTCAACAATTTCTCCTCCACTTTGCTCTCAGTTATTACAAAATATTAAGCACCCTGCTGCAATTTGATAACCTTCTGGCATTTTCAAACCTTAACTCCTTATGTGTGAATGTAGGTGTAAAATACTCATAAAGTTTATCAGCTACTTGCGCAGGTTCATCAATAGTCAAACCATCTATGTTAAGTGGACCAATCAGATTCATCCCCTTCCTTTTAGAGTTTTTATAAGTAAAGAAATGCTTTGCCAAAAATTTCTCATAATCTACCTTCGCCAGCCTAACTTCCTTTGTGACTTGATTACAGACTAGCTTATATCTGCCATAGGCTTCTGTGTCTCCTGATAATTTATATGCATCCCATGCATTTTTCTTTTCTGCCACGAGTCTCATTGCTTCATTTGATAATCATTTAAGCCTATACCTTGAACAATATTTATTAATAGGTATGAAACTTTTAGTAGCTTCCACGTTTAATTCCTTGAATGCTTCCCACTTAGAATTTGCTGTTGGTAACATCATCAGTTGATCCCACTGTACAGAATTTAAGAACTGTTCAAGACCACTGTAGTCACCTTTATGGAAGCAATAACCCTTTCCTTTATCCCTGATGGTAATTATATATTTAAGTAAATCCCAAATCAGTACACTGTGATCACTGCCACCTTATGGTTCCTTTATCTGCAAATTCTTAATACATGAATGATCACTGCTGATAACCAGATCAAGAGTATTACCCTCTCTCTGGTTGCCTCTCGAATATGCTGCTGCAGAAAACAATCATCCAATAAATCCACAAAAGTCTTACTAATATGTAAGTGACCAACCCACAAGTTCCAGTCAATATCTGGGAAGTTAAAATCCTCCATTATAAGACATTCTGATTTACTAGCCCACTCTATATCTCTGTACAATCGTTCATTGTACTCATTCTAGTCATTAGGCCTATAACACATTCCTACTCTTATTTTCGCAGTGCTTACATCACACCAAACTGACTCAACAGTGCACTGTTCATCTATATCAAGTGGATGTACTTCTTTTGAATTTGTTTTTCTTGATTAACAGCATAACTCCTCCTCCTCCCTTCCTATCCTGTCTATCCTTTTTGTACACATTGTACACCCCAAATTCCAATTCTGCATTCCTGATATCTGTGTGACACCACGTCTTTGATGTCTTGACCAACACTTCAGATTCATCAAATTTATTTACTATACTTCTAGCATTTGTATACATGCAATTATACATGCACCTATTCTTATTCTTAGTTACTCTAACACATCACATATACCCACCTGTTTCATGATGACTCCCATCAGTCTCTGAAACCCCCAGCACCCCTTGCTCCTTGTGGAAAGTGTGGAGCTTAAGCCCAAGTCAGCCTTCCAATTGATTTGAATGAGGGCTTGAAAAAGATGGTTTGTGCCCTTGAAGAAATTAAAAAGACTGGCTGCTCTAAGCACTGAGTTGTCTATAACATTAGAGAACATCAATCTTGTTCCATTAGTTTAAACAGGGGATAACTGTTTTCAGGAAAATGAGAAGTATATTTTGTAAAAAGGGCAGGTGAAATTATGACCAGGGTGTGCGATTGTGTTCCCATGTGCTTCCATGCATCTCTGCCTGCCTGGGGCATATTACATAGAGTTGGGTTGATTACATAGATCTATTGTCTTTTAAGGTCACAAAAGGTGATATTGCTGTGCATGTTGGTACCAGTGATATTAATAGTGGGGATTCTCATGTTTACAGTTCTGACTAGGCACAATAGAAGGGAGTATGTGATGAGAGCCTTGTCATTAAATTCAGCCCTGGAGAGACTATACAGGGTGCATGGGATAGAAATTTTTTCAGCATGTGCTTGTTAATATCAATTAAATAGAAGAGGGTACAAGAATATTTGCTGATGCTATCGAGGCAGTGTTAGGCAGGTCAAAAAACTGCTAGCCTGGGAGGGGGAACACAGACTAATAATTTAACAGCACGTGCAGGCAGATGTGTAAGTGATCCTTGCACTGCTTCTATTAGAACATGCAGCAGTAGATTTCAAGATTTGCTCCTCCTGTGGATCCTCTTTGATCAAGAAAATACACAAGCTGTGTTAAGATTAATAAGAGTAAAAACAGTTCCATACGTACACTAATGCTAGGAGCATAGTAAATGAATTTGATGAATAGCAGTGGGTTTTTGTGGTGAACCCCATTGCTATTTTCAGTATTTATTAATAATATTACTGAAGGCATATCAGGCCTAATGTCTAAGTTTTGAGATATGAAGGTTTGCAGAGTATTTAATGATAGACTAATTTCAGGTATTCTACTGTAACAAGATTAGAAAAATTATGCAGACACTGAGAAGTGGCAGTTGAAGTTTAACATTGACGAATGCAAGGTATGTATATGGGTAACAGTTATCCCAGAATTAATAACCTTCTGTGTGGTACCACATTTGTGGTAGTGGAGAATGAAAAAGACCTGGGAATAATTGTGCATTCAGATATGAAGTTCTCTGAGCAGTGCAGACAGGCTGCTAAGATGGCTCGTGGGCTTTTTGCCAATGATATACAAGAATTTTGCTAGCAAAAGAAATAAGGCAGTGGTTATGCTGTTGTATAAGGCATTGGTTAAGCCACATCTTGAATACTGCTTACAAGTCTGAAAGCCTCATTTTAGGTAGGATGTGGAGCTGTTTTTGTAGAGAAGAGAAATGAGGTTAGTGAGAGGAGCAAAAGTGTGTTGTTACCAGGAAAGGCTTCAGTCCTGCAAATTGCAGCATCTGGAGAGTAGACACCTGTTAAATCTTATTGAAGTGTTGAACACTTTGAATGGATTGAGTAAACTGAACGCTGCTGGCATCTTTCCTCTTGCTTAGACAGCACACGTGAGGGGACATAAAAATTCAATTGAGTTAGGATATTTGTAAAGTACAGAAATTTGTCTCCAGCTAGTGGGTAATTGATTGTTGAAACAGACTAACAGTTGATGTTATGAAAGTGAGTACGCTGGAGTCCAAACTAATTGGGACCGAGCCCTGTTCGGATTATCAGAATTTCGGTTTAGCTGAATAACTGCAATAATGCAGAAGCAAGCAGTTAAACTACTAGCGTTTGTCGTGAGCATGACACACCGGAAGCAAACCCTCCCCCTCCATGCTATGGCTCATTGCACGCGACATTGTACATTAAACGTGTTTAATGCACAATGTCGTTTAGTGAATGTTTAAATCTTCGCTCTACATTATTGTAGTTTAGTTTAGTTCAGTCTGCTGCCACAATGGCCATGAAATGGAAACACACAACGTGTACGTTGAAAGATAAGCTGGAAGTTTTGAAAAGGCTGGACAAGGGTGAAAGTGCAACGAAATTGGCAATAGAGTACAAAACCACGCAAAGATCGAGTGGTTTTGTACCTCTACTTCAGAAAAATCAGTGAAAATCGACAAACATAAGGCCCTCAATGTTTGACAAGCTTGATGAAGCCTTATTTACGTGGTTCACTCAGGAAAGAGAAAGGGGAACACCCCTAAGTGAACCTCTTGTTAGAGAAAAGGCCATTCATCTCAACAAACTAATTGAATCATTTAGTGCGAGTACCTGTTGGTTTGATCGCTGGAAGAAGCACCATGGGATTCGGCAGCTAACGATCACCGGGGGGCAATTATCAGCTGATCACTGCTGATCAGCTGCAGCAGAGAAATATTTGGGTGAGTTCGCTGATTTAGTATCACATTATTCACCTCAGCAGATATATAACGCAGATGAGACAAGTTTAAAATTTAAGGCTTTGCCCACAAAAAAGTCTAGCATCTCAACAAGAAATGTGTGCCCAAGGTTTTAAAATGAATAAGGAGCAAGTGACGTTGATAGCTTGTAGTAATGCTTCAGGAAATCACAAGCTACCTTTGATGATGATCGGTAAATCAGCGAAGCCGAGAGCTTTTAAAAATATGAACATTAACAATCTTCCAGTTCATTACAAAAGTCAAAAAAAAGCTTGGATGAATGGACTGCTTTTCATTGAGTGGTTTCGTAATCAATTTGTCCCAGCAGTGAAACGTTTTGGTTTCATAATCAATTTGTCCTGTTTCAGCAATTAAAATGATTTGCCACCTCGTGCCATTCTCATAGACAATGCGCCGTCCCACCCAGACGTTTCCGATTTGACATCAGGGGATATAAAGGCAGCTTTCTTACCGCCTAATGTAACACTGTTATTACAGCCCATGGACCAGGGGGTGTTACAGTCTATCAAGCTTGCATACAGAAAGAAATATCTTAGGTCCTTGATAGAAGATAACACCAATTCACTTTCTTTACATGAGAAAATGAAACAAGTGAACTTAAAAGATGTATATTGGGTTGCTGAGTCATGGGAGGGTGTAACCGAGAAGTCCATACAAAGCTCATGGAAGAAATTATGACCCTCTCTCAGCTTTGTCGATAGTTCTGATGAAAACAATGACACAGAACAATTAATTCAGCTCATACAGGAAATTCCCGGGTGTGAGGAAGCAATAAAATCTGACGTTAACGAGTAAATTGCAGCGGATGGAATAGGTCATGAAAACCTGTCAGATGAGGACGTCGTGGCAGCTGTCGCCCAAGAAGACTCCAAGCAGAATGATGACGAGCCCGGTGGTACTGCGGAACAACTTGTGTCGCACACAAACGCGGCAGCGGCCCTTGACCTCGCTTTACGCTACTTAGAACAACATCCCAGTGCTACACCGGCAGACTACATGTTTATGAAGCGGTGGCGAAACTGCATCTTCTAGCCGATTTTCATCGTTACGTTAAAAGAAACTTAACCGAGTTTGTTACTTCTGAAAAATGACTTTTGTTCCTGTTTTGGTGTGTAAGTATAGATCTGTAGTTTTAATAGGCCATGTCAAACACTGATTTATTAATTTTGCATTAGTACAGTACTACAATAAAATACAATTTTTTTGTTGAATTCTAAATGTTTTTGTACCATTAATACCATTTAAATTTAACTGGAAAATACAAAAAATGTATATTTTGCGAACTAAAAAATTTCCTCTCTGCTGTCTGAAACATGTTCAGATTAGCGGGACTCTACTGTAGTTTGAATAAATTCAAGAACTTGACAAATTGTTAGTGGATGGACAGGTGATTTTTTTTTTTTTTTGTGCTGTATAAATCCTGTCGCATTAGTTTAAAAGCATGCACTGATGCAAGAAAGCATACTTTCTTACATCATCTGCCCCTAATAATACTAATTCATTAACATACCTCCTCAGATTGCAGTCCATGTCCTAGAGATATATTTTAAGGGATGCATACAAAAAGTGCAAAATGCCTTAAACCGTTAGAAGCTTCCAAATGTTAATATATAGAAGCCTAATGAATTACAAAGTCTATCCTACTGACAATAGATTGATTTTAATATCAAGAGCAGTGTGTAAAGAAATGTCTAAGCATCAACGAGTTTAAAGCCAGTTTTGTGCCAAGTGATGTTTAGTCATGGATACTATATACATGAATTTGTTGATATTACAGTAAGTTTGTTAAAATTTGATATGCCAGGAAAAAATCATAGCAAAAATGGCACTTGAAACTATTCTTTTTATTTACTCATGGTTTTAAATCTGTGTACATCAATGTACAATTTATACAATACTGGTTCTCTCGGATTGATCATTTGGTCAGTTGTCTTATGCGAGTCCTTCTCTTACTTGGCTGGATATCCTGACCACCAAAAGGAGTAGTCATGTGATCAAGAGACTCGTGTAGAATTCAGAACATGCTGTTTATAAAGGTAATTATAAACAGCAATAAAAATGGCGCTCCTTAAAATTGACAAAATGTGGCTGTTTTGTTAATTTTAAGGATGATTTCCAAATTGTAAAAATATTCAATTCGTAGCCATTGTTACTTGAAGCAATGAAGTGCAGACTATAGTAACCTCATACTGGCATTTTTATTATTTATGGATGCAGTTGTAGCACTGTTTTAAATATATGTTGTCATCTCAATTATATAATTCTTCTAGCTATGTTTTTGTATGGATATTGTTGTTCCATGGGTAACTGCTCGGTCTGCCCACCATAGTTCCAGCACTGAGTGATTGTAAAAGATGGTTAAAGAGAAAGATGGCAACATGGCTGTTTTATGTTTGATTAGCCCAGCTGAAATTCTACATTTATTGGGGGAGGGATGGAATTCAGTAGCTAGACAAATAACACAGGTTTGGTAAATCTTTGATTTGCACTTAATAGGGTGCACCAAATTTCACCTGTGAAAAGACAAATTGAAGAAATTTTGGCTGGATCTGATAATGCACAGTTGAAGTTCCATTACTAGAAGAATATGAAGGTGTACATGGAGTTATCAGTTAGATTAGCAATTCAATCTTATGCTTTTATATTATACTGTTTGTGAAATTTTGCTCTGAAGTGCAAAGATAATGCTCTGAAACTGCTACAGTTACCTGCTAGCATGCTGTGTTGTAAATTAAATAGCCCGAACAAAGAAAAGACTAAAGAGCAAGAAATTAAAATATTTAAATTATTAATTTTAATTAATTAATTTCCCCCTCTTTATTTTATTTTATTTATTTATTTTTGTTTTTTTTTTTTTTTTTGTTCTGGTTGTGTGATTTACAGCATGGCATGCTAGTAGGTAGGTAAATCGAAAAAGGCTAGAATTTTTGATTGAAATTAAAAGTTGAACATAACACTTTGACAGAGAACTGTTGTTTAATATGAAGGGTTTTTTTTTTTCTCTCTCTCTCTCTCTATCAGAGATATACAGTACTTCATTTATGTAAAAGTTGTTCTTCTTTTCAAACGGAGATGCTTATAATGTTTTCGTTGAAAATTACCTTTACTGTTAAGGTACTGGGTAATTAACTTTGTGTGTGTGTGAGTGAGACTTTCATATATGAATATGCATATTTGGTTATCAAATTCATATTCTGTGTTGTTGTTTGGAAATTTAAATTGGACCTCTTTAGACTTAAGTTGTTTCAGGGAAATCCCAGTCAACCTTTTTTTTTTTTGTTGGAACTTGAATGCGAAATGCACGCATGCACGCACTTTTTGAATTCTTTCAGTGCTTCCAAGTCTAAAACCTTTGTTATTGAGAAATTAATATTTTATGATATCCTTGGCGGAAAGGTGCTAATAAAGTCCGAAATCATGATTCTGCTTGACTCCACTAGGAGTCAAGTTACATGCGAGTAGAGTAGATAGATGGATAGACATGGTGAAGACAATAGGCACTTTGTGTAAACATCTAATGTACCTAGAAGAGTAAAAAAGAAAGAAAAGAGGGGCAGCAGATTTTTTCTTTGTTAAAAGGTCACTATTTGCAGTAAACTTGATTACATATTAATAACTTTTGTTTACACAATGCAGCATCATATTTGAATATGTTTAAATATTCAAATATGATGTATAATAATATGTGCTTGAATAATATATTCAAGTACACATAATTCATATTTGAATATGTGATTGCCTTGCCTTTTATATATATATATATATATATATATATATATATATATAGTTTTATATTGATGTTCTTCTTGCTCAGCTAGTTACTAATATCAGTTTGTTTTAAGTAAGACAGAATTTGCAATTCATTTGTCTTCTACATAACAAAATATAATTGGTTTTCAGGTAGTTTGGTCTGTTTTGATTGTTGACATGCATATGTTAAGTAGATCTCATGTCAGGAGCTATAATTTGTGAAATTCTAAGGTTAGCAAAATACTCTTTTCCAACTCATTTAATCCTTTAGACCAGTGTTCTACAAGCATTTCCCAACTCTTCTGTGGAAATGTTCCACCAAATGTTAGCAATTATATACCTTTTTATATTTTGATGCACTTAAAAAAAATACTCTTTACATCTATATGAATCGCCTCCATAGCCAGATGGGCAGGAGCAGCAGTGAGTAGCACACGCTTTTTGATTAGACCGGGGTTTGAGCCCATGACCACCAAATACGGAGGATGTGGAAAGATCAGGGAATGACCACCGCATATCCCTGGAACAATATGGCCTTAGTTGCCAATGCTCCTAAAAACCAAAAATAATAACATCTATACTAAAAACACATTCTCATTATGTAATTAATTAGAATTATTTTGTTTCTAGTCATGACAGCACAAGTTTTTATTCTACTGAAGGCAAAATTAATTTTTTTTTTATTTAGCAAAATAAAATTTATACAATTTTTTTTTTTTTTTTTTTTTATTAGTTCTTTACCTATTTGGCTGCTAGGGCCACATATCTTTCTAATGGTGAATATGAAATAATAACTATATTTTATGATATATTCCTACATCCGGTTTAGGAAAGTAAATAATTTTTTATTAGGATCATCTCCCAGAATCTGCAATAAATTGATAACTGTGTATTGGCAATTGATTTAAAGGTGTTTAAGCGTATGTTTTGAAAGTGGGGACAGTCCACTAACAAATGGCGAATGATTAGTTGTACTTGACATGATGTACATTGAGGAGTGCTATCATTAGTTAATAGATACAGGTGAGTGAGATGAGTATGTCCAATCCTTAGCCTTCCTAAAATTGTTTCTTCTCGTCTGCTTTTCCGGAAGCTGGAGAGCCATAGCGTTGGTTCTGGTTTGATTTGGTATAGTTTGTTTCCTGGATAACCTCTCCAGATCAGTGACCAGCTATTGTAACATGCTTTATGGATGATATGTTTATAATCAGTATATGGAGTTTGAAAAGTCTGCAATACAGTGTTTTTTCAATTCTTTACCTATTCCAAAGTGCCATTATTCAAAAAAGGTTGAAATACAGTACACTGCTTTAGATATTCACATGTTCCATCATCCCCGCCCTTCTTTCATGTGATACCGTTGTTTTCACTTTTTTTTTTTTTTTTTGTAACTTGTTATGAAGTACACATTCATGGGAAGGTAGCCATACTAGTTCTCATCATAATAACTTCAGGCTGTGCAACACAGTGTCATTTAAATACATTTACCTTTGTATTCTCACCACCTTTAATAGACTTGTATCTGATAGCATTCTTGCCCAAAATCTTGTTTAGTTTTATTATATACTGTGCTATTCATGCATTATTTTTGCAGTTTTTTTTTTAATTTGTTATCATATAGATAACAGAATAATGCCTTAACTCTTAGGTTTAAAAAAATAATAATAATTAATAAAGTGGATGTAATTAAGCCCTCTAAAACTCACAAATGTGGGGACACTGGAAAGTTCTAGTGTTTGTTTGGGAAATAGCAATGTAAGTAACTAAGTAAGAGTGCAAATATGGACAAATTACAGTTTCGTGATTTAAATAAAGATTCTGAGAAAAGTGTGCATGGATTAAAAAGTTTGAGAAATATACAGCATTCATTCCTACTGTTAAAGTCAGTGGGAAAGCTACAATTGAAAATCTAGAGGCAGCTAAAGGCCTCTTTTGAGGAAGAAAATTATTCAGGTCAGCAGGTTTTTAATGTTAATGAAAGGGGACTATTCTGTGAAAGAGGGGGGAAAGAAAAGAAAAATGTCTAAAAGACAATTCAAAGAGTATGCTTTGTTTTAAACCTGCACCAATGGTGTGAACTGTTTGGTATTTTGCTCACTGAATGAAACTAAATCCATTCTTCACATTAGCTGTAAGTATTATTAAAAATTTTAATATTAAATTAAAATAAACAATTTGCATTACTACTTGGCCTTGAGTATTTCCTTAAAATCACAAAATTAAATAAATCATTATAGTTATAGAAATAAAGTACAAATACTAAATGATGTAATGAACAATCTGTTAACTTATTGGACCATGACCTGCTTAGCTTTAGCTAGTAATATGCAAAGGGATCCTTCCCTTTCCTTACACACACATTTTTTATTTTGATATATTAGCTTTTTTTTTTTTAGACCATGTTCATTTTGGAATGGTTTTTCAACCTAATTTTTTGAAAAACCTGTCTGCAGTCAGTTGTCCACATTGCTGACTCATAAGAGCAATGTGGGATAATGTCTTCTGATTAATGCTGTGCTTTAGAGAATCACATCTGTGATGTTAATGAAGATACACACAAACTTTTGTAAGGTCTGGGACAAAATATATTCCACATGGCCAAAATCATAAAATGTAACTTCAGCAAAATGCCATCACAGGGGGCAAGGGATTCATTGCCTTGTTGTTTCACAGGCTCAAGTGTTAATGAGGGCTGTATTTGATATTTCATTGGCAAGATACTATTCTTCTGAATATGTTCTGAAGCATTAAAAATTTCCAAAATACAGTGTCGTAAAATTTATTACTGGTATAATTTTTTTTTTTTATGCTTTGCATTTATTGACCATGTAGGTAGGCTTTTTACATACATGAATTCTTTTTATAGAGACCTATTATGAGAATGTTACATACTGACATTCCATATTCTCTGAATGAGTAGTGGCATTTAATTTTCAGGTTTTAGGATTTGTTGAAAAGTAAAGTAGTCCATATCTTGCATGTCATTTAAGCAAGTAATTGTAACTTATGGATTATACTCTATATATTTTTAAAATTATTAATTAAGATATTGGTCACCAGCACAATTGAGATAAAGTCATTTTCTAATTTCAGCTTTATATATTAATTGATTCATTGATTATTTATTTATTTTCAGTCATTCTTTAGCAGAGATGAGCATAAAGTATTCTCATTCTTTCAACATTCATGAAATATCAAAGATATAAAATATGCTTTTAAGATGATTTTAAAAGATGCTTTTAATTGACCTGTATTTTATGCTAATTTGTAAAATTTTAATTTCAAATTTTGATTGTTTTCAAACTTTGCTATATAAATGGGAAAGATATGAATGTCTGTGCCCTTGTTCATTTTTCAGTAATGGGATGCTGTCAAATCACATAACTTAAGCTATTATGTTATTTATATAGCATCTCTCTACTAATGAACATATACTATTACTAAAGAGGTAACTTTTATTTTTAGAAATAGTTCTCTAGATGCCATTGTGCCTTTGAGCTGCTATACATTTCAAGAAAGAAGCACTTCATTATTTTGAAAAAAAATATATTTCAGATTCCATTGAGAACATATACTTGAACTACACAAAAAATTTTGGTTATAAAGTTAATTTTGGCATTTTTACTACTGCAGGTTTTTCTAATAATTTCTTTTTTTTTTCTCTTTCATTTCTGTAGAACTTGGACGAGTCCCCACAACAGTGACAAGTTTCATGTCGCCTCCATTTACATGTATGCACTCTTGGTGACCTCTTGAATTTTCAGTACTTTACACCTTAGTAACCACTTTTTACCATAGCAAGAAATACTGTTCAAGCGCTTGCTGGTAGGTAAATACTTATGCACACTGTGCTGGCAATTGAAGTTGGAGAGTTGTGCTGCATTTGGCACTCTGCACTAACAGTATTTGCACTCTTATCCAGGTATTACTTTATTTGTTGTCACGGATGGAACTAATCATCAAATTAACGCAGAAGAAAAGACTCATTCATATTTTTTTGTCCCAAGGATAAATGAAGTTTAGGTGTTTTTTTTTGTTTTTTTTATGTCATAATATTTAGATATTAGTGTAGAAAATTTGGTACTTTTCATATAAATGTTCTGTGAAGTTAATTTACAGAATAGATAAATATCTTTTTCATTATCTGAAACTAAATGCCCAGTAACTTTAATAAGATTACCTTGGAGACATTAAAATATTGAACTAGTTTTGGTTTTACCTTCCAGCATAGCAAGAAGTAAGGAGTGTATATACATGCTCCTCCAGCATGTTGCTTGTTTTTCCTAATTCATGCCTTTTTAACAGGGACAGATGCATTTCCAGTTTTATATCTATATTTATATGAACTTTTTAGCAGGAAGAAATCCATATTTAATATCTGTTTATGTTATATTTATTTTAAAGTTTTGGACTGACAGCTCACTGATATATTTTATTACATAATTATAGGGTTTTCCAAGGGCTATAAGGAGGCATTTATGAGTGGTGAGCAAGAACCGTGGTTGTTTCGCGGTGGCCTTACAGCAGAATTGCAAGTATGTATTGAATATACTGTTTTAGTCCTTTGAATAATTTGTCTTAATGTGACAGCTCACCTCAGTTTAAAAGGAAATATATATTTGAAGTATTCCCCCACCCCAGTTTTTTTTTTTTTTTTTTTTATATAAGACATGCTGTTTTACTGATTATAGTAGTAGTAATAGAAGTGGCATGTGATGCAAGAAATCAAGTTTATGAGCTTATGCAGCATCAGCCAAAAAAAAAAAAAAAAATCACACCATTCCCTCCAAATGCCTGTCCAGTTCCTCCTTAAATTTATTCAACCTATCAACTTCCACAACGACAGATGGAAGTATGTTCCAGCAATTAACCACCCGCTGGCTAAAGGCAAATTTCCGCACATCTATTCTACATCTGTCCTTTCTTAATTTGAATTTATGCCCCCTTAGGTTCGTAATCTGAACAAGTGGAAGGATCCCATCAGAATTCAGCATGCTCAACCCATTCAAGGCCTTATACACCTCAATCAGATCACCACGCAGGTGCCTAGTCTCCGGCCACTGCGATTTGCAGAACTTAAGCCTCTCTTGGTAAGAGGAACCCTTCATTCCCCTCACCAATCTTGTTGCCCTTCTCTGTACATGCTCAAGTAAATCTACATCCTTCCTAAAATGAGGCCTCCAGACCTGTACGCAGTACTCAAGGCGTGGCCTGACCATTGCCTTATACAGAGGGATAATCACCTCCTTTTCCCTGCTAGCAAAATTCCTATATATCATTGACAAAACCCCATGACCTGCCCTGGCAGCCTGTCTGCATTGCTCAGAAAACTTCATATCTGCCTGCACAATTACTCCCAGGTCTTTTTCATTTTCTACCACCTTAAGTGTAGTACCACACAGTTGGTACGTTTCTCTGGGGTTACTTCTACCCATATGCAATACTTTGCATTTGTCAAGGTTAAACTTCAGTTGCCACTTCTTAGCCCATCTGCCCAAATTATCTAGATCTTGTTGCAGTAGCACACTGCCATTACTGTCATTAACAACCCTGCCAACCTTTGTATCATCTGCAAACTTCGACACTAAGCCTGATATACCTTCATCAATATCATTGATAAATATACGAAACAACAGTGGACCCAACACCGAACCCTGTGGGACTCCACTAATAACATTAGTCCAAGAAGAGCAGCACCCATTGATTACCACCCTCCGTCTTCTCCCACTTAACCATCCTTTTATCCATTGTAGCAACTTACCCTTAATACCATTCTGCTGCAATTTGTACAATAGTCTTTCATGCGCAACAGTGTCAAAAGCTTCCCTTCCAAATATATGATATCAAAATTATTTTTTGCATCCAGTTCCTTTGTAACCACATAATAATATCCTATCAAATTTGTCAGACAAGACTTTCCCTTAACAAACCCATGCTGTGTCTGAATTATTGCTGCAGTCTTGTCTAGATGATCCTGCAATGCATGTTTAACCAGTGACTCCATTATTTTACCCGGAACAGAAGTTAAACTAACTGGTCTGTAAATACTCGTGTCACCCTTCGATCCCCCTTTGTGAATTGACGATACATTTGCACATCTCCAGTCCGTGGGAACCTCCCCTCAGTCCAAGGATGTTCTCATAATTATGTCTAAGGGTTTGCTTAGTTGCTTTGTCGCCTCCTTTAATATAACTGGATTGATCCCATCCACCCCAGGTGCTTTTCTTATGTTTCACTTCAACAATTTCTCCTCCACTTTGCTCTCAGTTACTACAAAATCATTAAGTATTCTGCTACAATTTGATAACCTTCTGCCATTTTCAAACCTTAATAATTCCTCATGTATGAATGTAGATGCAAAATACTCATTATGTGTTTAGGCTTTCATAAAGGTAACTACAATAGTCTGAGACAGTATTTATAATTCTATACATTGGGACCAACTGATGATGTTACCAACACCAAATTCAAAATGGGAAGCATTCAAAGAACTTATCTTGGAAGCTACTGGGCTTTACGTACCAACTAAGAAATATTGTTCAAAGTTTAGGCCTAAATGGATGTCAGATGAACTAATGAGACATATGGCAGAGAAGAAAA
This sequence comes from Mastigoproctus giganteus, assembly GCF_048544385.1. Classification (NCBI taxonomy): domain Eukaryota; kingdom Metazoa; phylum Arthropoda; class Arachnida; order Uropygi; family Thelyphonidae; genus Mastigoproctus; species Mastigoproctus giganteus. The sequence continues at coordinate 112,261,996 of NC_143585.1, forward strand.
ATGCATGGGATACATATAAACTAACATGTGACACAGAAGCCTATGATAGATATAAGCTGGTCTGTAACCAAGTTACAAAGGAGGTTAGGCAGGCAAAGGCAGATTAAAAGAAATCATTGGCAAAGGATGCAAAGAAAAACAGCAAAGAGTTCTTTACTTATGTAAACTCTAGAAGGAAGGGGATGAATCAGATTGGTCCACTTGATATCGATGGTTCGACTGTTGATGATCCTGCTCAGGTAGCTAACAAACTAAATGAATATTTTGCATCAACATTCAAAGATGAGGAGTTATTCAGCAAAGGGAATAACAGAGATGTATTCAACTCTGGCAGTAAGCTAGATAATCTTGTAATAAATGAGAGTAAAGTGGAGAAGAAATTGTTGAAGATAAACACAAGAAATCACCTGAGGTGGATGGGATCTATCTAGTTATATTAAAGGAGGCAGCAAAGGAAGTAAGCAAACCCTTAGCCATAATTATGAGAGCTTCCTTGGACTCGGGGGAGGTACCCATAGACTGGAGATGTGCAAATGTGACCCCAATTCACAAAGGAGGATCAAAGGCTGACACAAGTAATTATAGACCTGTGAGTTTAACTTCTGTTCCAGGAAAATTAATAGAGGCACTGGTTAAAGAAGCACTGCAGGATCATCTAGACAAAACTTCATTTTTTGCTCGGACACAGCATGGTTTTGTTAAGGGAAAGTCTTGCCTGGCCAATTTAATTGGATACTATGACGCAGTCACAAAAGAACTGGATGTAGGGAATAACTTTGATATTATATATTTGGATCTTAGAAAGGCTTTTGATACTGTTGCACATGGAAGACTGCTACACAAATCGGAGCAGTGTGGCATTGGAAGCAAATTACTGCTATGGATAAAGGGATGATTGAGGGGGAGAAGACAGAGAGTGGTAATCAATGGACACTGCTCATCGTGGACTAATGTTATTAGTGGAGTCCCTCATGGTTCAGTGTTGGGTCTATTGTTGTTTTCTGTATTTATAAATGATATTGATGATGGTATATCAAGCTTAATGTCCAAGTTTTCAGACAATACAAAGGATGGCAGGGTTGTTAAGGACACTACTGACGCTATGCTGCTGCAACAGTATCTGGAAAGGTTGAACAGGTAGGCTGAGAGGTGGCAAATGAAGTTTAAAATTGACAAATGTAAAGTACTACATATGGGAAACAGCAACCCCAGAGCAACGTATCAACTCTATGGTACTACACTGAAAGTGGTAGAGAATGAAAAGGACATGGGGGTAATTGTGCAGGCAGATATGAAGTTCTCTGAGCAGTGCAGATGGGCTGCAAGAGTAGCTCATGGTGTCTTGTCAATGATATACAGGAATTTTTCTAGCAGAGATAAGGAGGTGATTATTCCCTTGTATAAGGTAATGGTCAGGCCATACCCTGAGTACTGTATACAGGTCTGGAGGCCTCATTTCAAGAAGGATGTAGAGCTGCTGGAACAAGTACAGAAAAGGGCAACAAGGTTAGTGAATGGAACAAAGGGTTACTCTTACAAAGAAAGGCTTAAGTTTTGCAAATTACAGTGCTGGAGACTAGACACCGGCAAGGTGATCTGATTCAGGTGTATAGAGCCTTGAATGGGTTCAGCATGCTCAATGCCGATGAGGTTCTTCCTCTTGCTCAGAATAATCACCTAAGAGGGCATAAATTCAGATTGAGGAAAGGCAGATGTAGGATAGATATGTCTGAAAAATATATAAATTCATACACCGACCATTGAATAAAATTTTAAAATTTAATATGACTACAATCTTTACACAAAAATATTTACAATAAACTATTGCGGAATGCTAAAAACTGTAATAAAAGATCATTTACAATAAAATTTGCTAAAATATAAACCATTAAAAGCGCTAAAAACCTGAAGCTTTCGGGAGCGTCAGCTCCCTTCTTCAACAGTGACATGACTTCCTGCAACATCTCCTTAAGTAGCAGGCTCACGGTACCTCCACACGTGGTATTTCTCCACGTGGTTCAATCGGCACATGGTCAGAACTGGAAGCGGAAATGTCTCGGGAACGTGGCAAAGAAAATCGTTCATCCGACCTTAATATAATTGTTTCAAAGATAGGATTAATACGTATACCTCTATCTCTATTCATGGTATTCCTACTTGATGAACTAATCCGTAAACCCTCGAGCCATTTACGCTCCCAGTATCCATGTGCACGATCCAAAATAACAGCATCACATCTCCGGGGAGATGTGATGCTGCTTCTCCCAAAAATGTTCGGCCACAGCAGACTTGTTGTATTCAGCGGTTCTTATGGAATTTAAATGTTCCCCCAGACGATCCCTGAGCCGTCATTTTGTTTCCCCCCACATAACACTCCCCACAATCCGGGCATTCTATTCTATAAACCACTCCACTACTAAGATCTTTTGGTATGCGGTCTTTGACCTGAGACACAGCTGTGCACAGCCTCCGCCCAGGAAGCTGTACACAGCGTGTCCCATAACCCCGTAAAATTCTTGCCAGATGTTCAGTAAGGCCCGGATAGTAGGGGATGTATGCGGTGGCTACCGGAACGAACGACTCCCTACGTTCGGACACTCCTCTACTATATCTATCCAGGATCCTCTGGGGGTATCCGCACTTTCTAAGTTCTGCCGTGACACGATTAATTTCTTTTTCTTTATCCTCAGAAGTGGTACAGTGTGATCTTACTCTGTCAAATAAAGCTTTTGCTACACTATTCTTGTATTGTCCAGCTTGTGCTGAATTGAAATGGGTGTATTGACCTCTACACATGGGTTTTTTAAAAACTGATGTCTTAAGTCTAAAACCCACCCTGGAGATCAATACATCCAAAAATGACAGGGTACCACCCGTTTCCACCTCTGAGGTGAATTGTATAAATTGGGAGAAGCTATTAAGCCAGCAAACGGCATCATCCTCCCTCCCCTTCTGGACCAGGGCAAAGGTATCATCAACATATCTTCTCCAATTCCTAATAGGAAACGAACACCCACTAAAAACCCTACTTTCCAACTCCTCCATGGCCAAATTGGCCACGGCGGCACTAATGGGTGAACCCATGGCAGTACCGCGAACCTGCTTATACATAGTTCCTTGAAACAACATGGTAGTACTAGCTAGACATAATTCCACCCCGGTGCAAATGTCTTCCACACCGAGAAGTGATCTATTACCAAGGGAGGCATCCCTAGTCAATGCCATTTTTACACAATATACTGCATGGCTAATAGGAATACATGTAAATAAAGATATAACGTCAAAAGAGATCATGCTATCATCATCATTTATAGTCAAATTCCCCACAAAATTCACAAACTCTCTACTGTCTTTAACAACATATTCGGACTGCCCCACTATGGGTGCAATTAATTTAGCCAAATACCCTGATAGCGCATAGGAAGGACTCCCTATAAATGAAACTATAGGTCTCAAGGGCACTTCTGCCTTATGAATTTTTGGCAGTCCGTAGAATCGCGGGAGTTGACTACCTGTAGTGTGTAATGACCAGTAAGTCTCCTTGGAAATCTTCTCCGTGTTCAACCAGGATTGTACCAGTTTATTGACTCGCCGTTCCAGCCCCACCAACGGGTTCCTCTGGATCACCTTATAAGTGTTATTATCTTGCAGAAGATCCAATGCCTTCTTGTTATAATCTTCTGTATTCAGGACCAGATCTTCTGTAGTCAGGACAGCTTTGGGTGCAGCTGTCACCCAAATCCAGGTGAAGTCAGCTGCAGTGTTGAGTCAGGTGAGGAAGGCACCCCCGAATCTCAGCCTTAGTCAAAAGAGAGCTCTAGAGGAATTGAGAAGAGACGAAGGAATAGTTGTTTTACCAGCAGACAAAGGGAGGTCAATGGTGGTCCTGAATACAGAAGATTATAACAAGATTAATGGTCCCCTTAAGGAAGGAAGTTTTTTAGTAAGTTATTTCATCGTAATGTATTTATTTTCATCATTGTAGTTTTTAGTATTTTTCATGATAATGTTAACAGTGTTTATTTTTAATTTTTGACATAATGGCTTCAGTCACTCAAGGTTTTGTGGGGGATTGGATAGGTCTGGGGTCAGGTTGGGACTTACAACTATGATCCCGAGGGTGTCTGATCATTCGTGGACTAAGAAGATTGAACCCATTTAATAGTATTTTAATGAATTTTATGTAATTTTAAATCATTTTGTATAGTTCATGTCATGAACATGAACTATACAAAGCCTTAGCTGCATCTGAACAGTGCAGATAACATGCATTACACAATGATAAAGCAGTTAAATGAAAAGTCTTAACATGTATTACTCTGCTATAAAGTAAGATCTATAAAGAAAAATGCATTTCCAGACCAATGACCCCATACAGTAGTACTTGCTTTCCCTAAAACCTGACAACTGCAGTAACCCAAACCATTATGTACTGCACTAACTAGCTAGCTGCCTTTGTAAAATTCTGGAAGAACAGTTAACAATAAACTCTTGTTGTGGTACTTAGAAGATAAAAATATTTTTCCATGCAGCTCAATATAGAATAGGGAAGAACAGATCATCAATAGACGTACTGGTAAAAATGGAAAATAATGTAAGAAATGCCTTTCTAAAATTGAAACACCAAGTTACTCTCTGTTTTGACATTGAAAAGGCATACGGCACCACCTGGCACTATGGAATTCTCATACAATTATGTTTTGCTTGGGAACTTTGAGAACTTTTTAAGACCTCATACTTTCCTATTTTCCAAGTACTTGTCAAAAGCTTGCAAAGAAGGAGCTCAGGGATCTGTACTTGTTACCACTCTGTTCACAATCAAAATAAATACAATAGCAAATAAACTCCCTGTCACCATAGATTCATATTTATATGTAGTTGACTTCAGCATTTCCTGTTACTTTTCGAATTTGTGTTATGTTGAAAGACAGTTACAAGGAGCCATCAACAAAGTAAATACTTTGGAAGGCACTGACAAATTTCAACTTTCCACAGAAAACTAATGGTATTACTCTTTGTAAAAAATGTAATCTACACTCTGAGCCTGAATTGAAACTAAATGGAGTAAAACCTGTACAGTCCACATACATTTCCTTGGTATTATACTTAACAAAAAATAAGCATTATTAGAACCTACCAAACTTGAGTTGATTGCGTGACAAAATTGAACATCCTGTATGTTCTGAAATGTCCATAACCACAATATGTGTAAAAAAATGTTGGTTAAGACTTAAATTTGCCTTACTGCCTTGTTTTGCATAATTACATATCTGTATTCGTTATACCTGAAACATAGTAATAAAACTTACACAGTAGATCGCATATATATAATAAGGAAATGACGGATTGTATAAAATTATAGTTACTGATTTGCTTGAGGTACTGTTTAGTAATACAGTCGACTCTGGTTATTGAGACACATCGGGACTAGTGCATTTTGGCCCAATTAAGCGGCTGCCCCAATTATCTGAAGTTTCACGTAAATAGTTAAAAATACAATGTATCCCCCCCCCTACAATTAGTTCGCTGTACAATCAAATCACGTTTCGACAAACTCACCATAATAAAGTACCATCCACTATACGATGTGTAGTAAGCGCCGGTCATTGTGTCACATTTGTCAATTGAATTTTAATTCTATTAAACAGCGATTCTAATTAGCGAAAATAGGAGGAACATTATCCACAGGCTATAAAAGTAAAGATATGTTAAGCACAAATTTACCTTTTATTACCTTACTAATTAAAAAATTAAATGATACGTGAAATTCGGAAGAATATACGTGATAATCGGAATAATTAATACATACTGTAATATGTACATACTAAGAGGCTGCCGTAGCCTAGTGGTCAGGCGTGCGGGTGCACAAGTACACGTACCTTGAGTGACCGGAGTTCAAACCCGTGACTGCTGAATACGGTGCTGTTTCTTGTATTCTGTGTATCTTGTAAACTCCTCTGACCGTTTGGTCGTCCCGGAGTATAAACAGAAAATTTATTTATTATTTATTAACTAAACTAGTTGACATATCTGTTCACTGACATTTGTGGGTGGGGGTTAAAATTTAAAACAGTAAAAAGATAAGCAATCAATAACAAAGAAGATGGCACACACAAATTGCAAGTAACACGATACACACAAGTGAGAACGGAGTAACAAATTACAAAGCTTTAAAAATAGGAATGAAGAGAAGATTCTGAAAATTTAATTTTTTTATATGATTGAAAATTCCATAAAAGTTTAAACACATTTTACCATAATAACCCACAGAATTCCAGCTGTCGGTATTATCGCAAATTCAGTAAGATCGAGTTTACTGTCCATTTATGATAGATTTCACTAACAAAAAAGCCCAATAAACAGGTGACTGCTAATTGTTTTTATTGTTTTATGGTTGTGACCTCCAGAAATCCGACCGAACTACGTGGTACGGTCGGAGACAATTGTAGGGTAATCTCCAGTGCTGCGGTCTCTTGCCCCAATTAAACGGCATTTTGTCCCAATTAAGTGAAGTAAACCCTAGCTATTTTCTCGATTGGGTTCTGTTTTTTAAGATTTGTCCCAAATAAATGGCTGCGCCGATTAACCTGTGGTCCAAATAACCAGAATCCACTGTATTTGTTATTAGCATAGTAGAACGTCGGTTATCTGGAACATCAGTTATGCAGAATAATTTGAAAGGCCAATCTTTCTTTTTTTTTTTTTTTTTTATTAACGGTAGTACAGTAAGCTCCGGTTATAGTGTGTAGTATGTTATGGTCTAACGGCACCAGGGGTTTCCCCCATCTCCACGTAGTTTACATTGTCGTGCGATACGGTACACTGTACAGGCCAAAGATTTAAAAGTGTATGGATATTGTGGTGCATAGTGTCGTATAGCGTTGTTCTTCTGGCCATTTAACCGCTGGGACCCTGGCAGGTCCCAATGTTGCCCACACTAAGCCCCGTGGAGGCAGACCAGGTACACCAGTAATTTGTTTTACTCTGGCAGGCCCTGCCACCTAATTTTCTGAGATTTCAGTGGCTAGGGCCTAAAAAAAAAAAAAAAATTGCGGAGATAATGCTAGAATTAGAAAAGCCTTGTGAATGCGGTTTAATTTTGTAAATTTTAAATTTGGGCATGTGGGATGTGCACTAGTGTACAAACCGAGTAGGGGAGAGAGACCGAAGGCTGGGGAGAAAAGTCAGAAATATGGAGATGAAAGAGAAGACGACTTCAATGATTTCCAGTGGGGCATGCCCATGCCCCACCAGGAGAAAGTGGGGGGAAGGAAGGAAGGAGACAACAGATCGTCCCCTCCCCCCACAAGGGTAGGGAAAGAAAGTGGGTGAGGCTAGGTGCCCTACCCAGATCGCCAACTGGCGAGGTGGCAGCTTAGCTTCATTCAAAGTCTTGGTTTTCACAATGTGTCCAGCCAGGGCTGCTCAGGCTGAGGTTCAAATACATGCACATAGGGAGTTGTTTTCGATGCCTAGCATGGTGTTTGCTACGGATGGCGCCATGTCCAGTTAGAAAATAGGTAGTTTGTAGTGCAGGGTTCGTAGTGATGAGGTTGTTCTGGTCGTGCTAAGTGGTTGCCAAGCTTCTTGGTTGCGGTAGGGTTCTGCGCCTTGTGCACAAGTCTTGGGAAAACTTTGTGAGTGGTTTGTAGTTCCGTTCTTCCTCAAGTAGGCAGTGTTCCTGGGATTGTACTGGAGCTGAGTGATGAGAAGGGCTCGGAGATCTTCGTACAGATGGCAGTCGAACATCGAGTGGTCCCAATTTTCTTGGTAGCTACATGCACATAGGGAGTTGTTTTCGATGCCTAGCATGGTGAGTTTTCTACGGATGACGCCATGTCCAGTTAGAAGATAGGTAGTTTGTAGTCCTGGTGAAAACCAGGTCGGGGACTGGGGAAATACTCTTTCGATGCCCAGTATAAATTTTCAAGTTATTTCTCCTTTGGTGGAGGTTGTCCACCTTTCCTGCAAAATTTGTTTTAGGTAGGTCAGAAGTCTTCTTTTCTTGCTGAGTCTGTTGCTTAGTGGATCTGTTGTATGGTCGATATAGGTAAGCAGGTGTGTCCCTACTGAGTTGGTAGAGCATTCCAACACGTGTGACCTCCAGGTCAAGGGGTAGCACCCCCTGCCAGTACCTGCAGTGTGTGCATGCATGCTAACTGTGTTACATGCCCTGCTCACATTAAGAAGAATTGGCCTGTGAATGGATTCCAATTTTCTCTTATTGGCTACGGTGGAGGACTTGTGAAACCACGCCCCAGAGGCATAAGTGATTGCGGGAATGAATACAGCTTTATAAAAGAGAGCCAGCGTGCGTTTTTTCAACCCCTCAGTCTCAGCGGATCACCCTGGCCATCATTGCCGTGTAAGTCCTGATCTTTGTATATAGTTCAGGTGTGGGAGGAACGATAGGTTCTTATCTATTATTATTCCTAGGTGCTTTAGTTCAGTGACAAGTTTGACTGTAATGCCATGGATCTTGATCTGTGGTGGTCTTTTGAGATTTTGTGGGTGATATTGTGAGGTGGTGGAGTCGTACCCAGTCCATAAGGGTGACGAGGGCGCAATTTGCATAGGTTTCGAGTTGAGCCCTTGAGTTAGCGGCCAATATTAGTGACAGATCATCTGCATAGGCCTGAGTGTGGACCTCCCCAAGGTCCATACAGGAACTCATCCAGGACATAGGTCCAGGGCAGCGGGCCAAGAACCGAGCTCTGGGGACAACCTCGGTAGACTTTCTTCTTCACTTTGCAATAAGGTGCCTGGACTACTACACTTCTGTTTGTTAGGGAGTTGCACTTGTCGCAGTTGGCCGAGGACACTTGGCCACCAAAGAGTGTCGAATGCCCCAGCAAAGTCGACTGAGATAACTAGGAGGTATTTCTTGTCACAGTTGTTGGCTGCATTGATGAGATTTTCCAATGCATCGACAGTTGTTCTTCCTGGCTTGAAGCCATATTGATTTGGGGCAGGCATCTGTATTGGTTGTCTATTTTTTGATGGAGTAAATGTTCAAACACCTTACTCAGCACCGAGAGTAGGGCGATGGGCCTATACGAGTCAGGAAGTTCTTGAGGTTTAGAAGATAAACCTTCTTCTTCCGAATTAGGCGAATACCTGCCGTCCGCCAGTCTGATGGAAACCATCCCCGTTGTAGGCAGTGGTTATAGAGGTTTAGAAGGAGGTGTGGGGTATATTCTGCTACATTTTTCACTATTTCCGGTTCTATCAGGTCAAGTCCGGGGTTTTTCTGTTTCTTATCTTGTTGACTGCGAGATGGAGGTCAGTTATGGTGAGAGAGTCCTCTGTCTGGGTAGAGTGGCAGTTTTCATTGTGTAGGCAAATCTGCTGTTGGTCAGGAGAATTTTGTTCATCTAGTTGTTTGAATAAGGTGTTGAGCATGTTACTGAGTCACTCCAGGTGGTGGTCATTAGCCCTTGTGGGGTTCTCGTTGACTATTACCTCACCTCTGGGGGAGCTTGTTTGTTGTCACTTTATAAACAACTCCCCAGGGGTCAGTGTTTCCTATTGAACTCTGGTTATAGTGATCACTTTTGCAAATCAAATTTATTATAATAAGCAAAAGATCAAGTTTACTACCTATTTATAACAGGTTGTATAAACAAAAAGCCCAATAAACTGAAAACTGCAAATTGTTTTTATTGTTTTATGGTTGTGACTTCTAGAATTCTATGTGACCTTCAGAAATGTGCTTTAGAAAAATATCACAGACTACTGGGTTTTCTCGAAAACCATGAGGGAATTTTAGATTAGTTTAGCTACAGATTCAGCAAGAATAAGATCGGTCTGAAACTTTGCAATTTATTATTTTTCTCAATTTTTTACTATAAAATGTGAATGAAAAGAAAATGTGTAGTTTTAACATTGCAACAAAAAATGGAAATTATTAATAGAATTAGAAAAGGGGAAAATTTAGGAAATCTCTCCAAAGAGTTTTTGATGTTTGGATTTCAACAATTTATGACATAAAGAAAAATTCCAATGCTATAATGGAATTTATGTCGATTATGGATAGTGAAAGAGGATCTAGCAGGAAAAAGACTGTCAAAACCTGAAAATGCCGCTTTAGAGAGTACACTCACTTAATTTTTTTTTTTTTTTTTTTTTTTCACAGCGAAGTTTAGGTGAACCAGTGTCTGGCCAAATGTTGTGTGAAAAAGCATCGGATTTTAATCGAAAATTAATAGATAATAAAGATTTTAAGGCAAGCACAGGTGGGCAGGAGCAACAGTGCGTAGCACACGCTTCTTGATTAGACCGGGGTTCGAGCCCGTGACCACCAAATACAGAGGATGCGGAAAGGTCAAGGAATGACCACCGCATATCCCGGAGCAATATGGCCTTAGTTGCTAATGCTCCTAAAAACCAAATAACAAACAAACAAGCACAAGTGGCGCCTCTGTAGCCAGGTGGGAAGGAGCAGCAGTAGCAGTGCATAACACACGCTTCTTGATTAGACCGTGGTTCGATCCCGTCACCACCAAATATGGAGGATGTGGAAAGGTCAGGGAATGACCACCGTATATTCCCGGAGCAATATGGCCTTGGTTGCTAATGCTCCTAAAAACCAAATAACAAACAAACAAGCAAGCAAGCACAGGTTAGCTGAAAAACTTTAAATTGAGACACGGTATACGCAGTACTATAGTCGTAAAAGCAGAAGGTATACTCTGTGAAAGTTGTGAAAAACAGAGCGTATACTGTGCATATTAATTGAATTCCAGAGGATATATAGCGGATACCCGATATATTTGCAGTATACGTCTTCACGTAAAAAAATCCAGAGGGTATACGTGAACTAGATAAACTTTCTGCAGACGAATTGGCAGTGGCGCCCTTTTAAAAATAGGTTTGCTTCAGTTATAGCAAATTATGAGAAAGAAAACATAATGTTGATCAGATGAGATTATGGAAAACATTACCGAGAAAAACCCTAGCTACTAAAAGAGAAATGCCTGCACCAAGTTTTAAGATGAGAAAAGAGCGAGTTACAATTGCAAATGCCACTGGGATGCACAGATTGTCAGTACTCGTTATCGGTAAGTCAAAAAAACCGAGAGCATTTAAAAATCTAATTTTCCTGTTTTGTATAAAAATCATAAAAAATGCCTGGATTTATTTTTTGTTTTCCAAGATTGGTTTATAATTTTTTTTTATTTAATTAATCTTATTTAATTTAATCATAAGGTAAGATTAAATTTATTTATTTAATCTTACCAGATTTAAGTAAGATTGAATTTATTTAATCTTACCGGAAAATTTTCTGGTTCAATTATCCGGAAAATTTGGCCATCCTGAAAAGGTCTGACATCAATTATTCTGGATAACTGATGCTCTACTATATATATGGGAAATATAATCCTATTCCCATTGTAAATTAATATCTGGAGAAAGAGTGGATGTGTTAATTCAAGATTTGGAAATTAAAACATATAAATGTAATTTTATAAATGCCATTTTACTTGCAAAAAATAGCCAGTTATTAATAGAATTTTATTTTATTTTTCTGGTAATGAGCAGAAAACTTAGAAAAGCCATTGGAAACCACTTGCATTGAAATAAAAGGCCTTAATTAAGTATGCTGTATAAGATCGATCTTATCAACATGGAAAATAGGCTAGTGCATTTAGCATATAATAGCAAACTTATCCCATGGTTGACTAGAATAGTTCATTTTGTTTATGTAGCAGTGATAAGGTAAGACTGAGTGACGTTTGACTATTTGGGTTACTAGAAAGGAGATGAATTTACTATAACAGTGGTAAGTAGGTCTGGCTTTTAAAAAACATCTCAAGATTATCCAAATTACAATTTACCATCTTTAAAATTTTCTTTTTAGAATAAATTCTTTTATTTTAATTTATCATTATTTTGTAATGATAATAAATATGAGTTGGTTTAGGGGGTGTATACTTGTCATAATTATCCTAGTTAAACACATTTAACTGCAGTTTTACTCTTTACTTTTATTTCATATAGCGCTTGTTACCTTTGGAAAGTGTTAGTGATCTTTTCCTATACAAACCTCCAGACTCTCCCAGTAGTCGGATTTATACTATCCGTCCATATCTAGCTAATGATGAGGTATGTACTCGTTTATTCAATGGAAAAAATATATATATATGTATATTATTTTTTTTAATTGGCAGTTTTTAAATAATTAAACCAATATTTTCCTTATCAGTAGTGCATTACAGTAATCCCTCACCAGTCATGAGGGGTGAGGATAATGTCCTGACAAGCATTGCATTTTATTTAAAAACTTGGCTGGCAAGACTACGATTCCACAAAAAATAGGGAGGTCAGAGGGAAAATGATAATTATGCCAATCAAATATACAAAAAAAATGCAGTAAACTTCATTTTATATTTATACCCACATAAAAAGAATGATAATATTGAACAGCAGTACAATAAGAAAAAAAGATCAAACAATGTGCTGGAACAAAATATACAAACTAAACGTCAACTAAACTCCTGGGTCATACCTTCATTTGCTACAATGAAATATGATAATCTTTAAAGCATTACAAAAACAAGTCAATAATAAGTCCTTGAAAAATCTAAATGTTAGTTAAAAACAAAAATCTGCAGAGAAAACATTGACCCATCCATGTGTAACACAGTGACAGATGTATAGAACAACACATTTGTCACTAAGACGGTCGACTGCTTCCAAAGTTGTCAATGAACTCAACACCATTGAGTTCATTAACAACCACGCTATAGGTGTTCTGCAAATATAATATCTTTTAACTCCAGGTAAAACTCAGATGACAATATTTGTTAACCACTGGTGAAAAAGTGTAAAGAAATCCCATCCCTCTGCACTACCCATTGGATCTGCCCCATGAGACCCAGCACTGCACTGTTCGGAGAGTTATATTGTCATGCTCGTTTGTTAGACTGTGTCATGTGCATGTGTTAAAAAAAATTCAGAGTATAAAATCATAGTATACCATAAAAAAACAAGCTATCTCAAATGTATGGTTGGAGAGGGATTACTGCACTGTTTTTAAGGCAGCTTTTTAGAGTTCAGCATGTAAATTAAGTCTGGATTCAAACAGAAAGGTAGAATTAATTCTAGTATTAAATGTTAAACCAATATCAATCTTGTGTTAATTTGATGATATTTTGTAGCTTGCACTAAATGTTTCTGAATTTCTCAAGACAATTGAGAAAGTGTCTGTCTGGATTAAAAAAAATAGTTTATATACAGTTTTAATAACAATTTAATTTAACCTGATGTAGTGGAAAATATTTGTTCTCTCTTTAATGTAGCATCTGATATTACAGTTTTTATGACATTTTTTTTTTCTGCAACCTGATTACTCATACATTTTAAGGAATATTAAAAACCAAATATTTACCCTTACCATATTCATATATATTTGCATGGTGCCTCCGTAGCCAGGTGGGCAGGAGCAGCAGTGCGTAGCACACTCTTCTTGATTAGATCGGGGTTCGAGCCCTTGACCACCAGCATATCCCCAGAGCAATATGGCCTTAGTTGCTAATGCTCCTAAAAACCAAAAAGCAAACAAACATATATTTGCATGAAATATCAAAACTGCATTGCAGTTTTTAAATATTGTTGAGAACAGTAAATTAGGAAGCAGCACAGTTTGTAGATTTGTGAAAATCCACATCATTTGGCAGAACAGCTTACATGAAGCAGTAGATTAAAATGCCATCCAGCAATTTCAACATGATACCCTAAGAAAAGAAAAATTCACACCCATCGTAAAAATAGGAAAACAAAAATTATGAATGAAATCAGACTTTCATCCTTTGTGGTACATAGGGTAAAAATTAATTTAAGAGTGATAAATTTGTTTGTTTGTTTGTTATTTGGTTTTTAGGAGCATTAGCAACTAAGGCCATATTGCTCCGGGATATGCGGTGGTCATTCCTTGACCCTTCCGCATCCTCCGTATTTGGTGGTGACGGGCTTGAACCGATAAATTTGTAATCTGTTCACAACCTTGATGGTATTTGGAGGGAAGACATTAGTCTTTTTGTGTTTTGTTAAACATTAGTATTAGTTATATAAAATAATGTGAAAAACAAACTACTATCGCATTAGCCTTAAAAAATAAATTAATTAAAAAAAGACTTAAATTTAATCAGATTTCCTAAATCCACGATACTACTTGGTAATTTATTCCAACGATAAATTACCAGCTCGCTGAAGGAGACTTCTGCACATGTATTCGCTAACCATCCTTTTCAGTTTTAATTTATTCTCCCTTGTGTGTGTTGCTTGGGAAAAAGTATTAGTCATCATCAGAATTTACTGTCCTTTTGCAACCTGTCCAGTGGATCTGTGTCCTTCCTAAAATGAGAGTTTCCTAACTTGTTTACAGTATTCAGGATGTGGATTCAGCATTTCTTTATGCAGCAGTATAATTTTATAAAGAAATAGTTAATCACCTCTCTGTTCTTGCTAGCAAAATTTCTGTATATAACTGTCAGAACTCCATGAGCCTATCTGCCATGTTCACAGAACTTCTTGTCAATCTCATTATCATTGCATCTTATTTCAATTATCAACCCTTCAGTTTAGCTCCATCCAAATGAAAAATGCAGTACCAAATGAAAAATACAGTATTTATCAATATGTTATACCTCCATTTTTAAGCGTAATCACTTATTTAGATCTTGTAGAAGTAGAATACCATTATTATGTCTTTAACTACTCTTTCAGTTTTTTATATCATCAGAAAACCTAGACATGAAACTAGAAACACATAAATATCAATGTCACTAATAAATCAGGAATAGTAGACTCTCGATTTTCCGGGATAGATGGTAAAAAACAAATCCCAGATAATCGATTTCCCGGTTAATCCAAAAATACAAAAGTCCCCAACATACGTAAGAGATACGTTCCAGGACTTCTTACTTTGTTGAGTTTTACTTAACTCAGGAATGACTAATAACATATTACTACTATATTGTTATTGACAAATCTGCATTCTGCACGATAATTGTTAATGTTTGGCCATTTTCATACATCCTTATTAGTTTAATTTTCTGATCCAAATCAATGGCTTTCCTTTTGTTGGTAGATTTACCAATAGTGCTGTCATGTATTCTCTTAGTCGGCACCATGATAACAGTCAAAATGAAATTTTCTGAAAAGAACTTCACAGGGTTAAGAGGAAAAACACGATTATCACCTCACACGAACTCACATTTTACTAAAGCACATTTCTGGAGGTTACCGCCATTAAACAATTAGCACCTTCCGGGTTACTGGACTTTTCTGTTTGTGAATCTAATTATAAACGGGTAGTAAACTCGATCTTATTGCATTTGTGATAATACCGATAGCTGGAATTGTGTGGGTTTTTACGTTATTATGGTGAAATGTGTTCCCCTTCACTGAAATCTTCAATCATATATTAAAAAAAAAAAAAAAAAAAAAAAAAAACCATAAATAAATTTTAAGAATCTTCTCTTTTATATTTTTTTTCTTGTTCTCCGTATCTCACTTGTGCAATTTGTGCATGCTGTGATCGTCATTATTGATTGCTTATCTTATTTATTTATTATTTTTGTTTATTTTAAATTTTACAATCCTAAAAAAAAAAAAAAATTGAGTGAAAAAAAAATTATGTAAATCCATAGTCGCGTAAGTCGGGGACTTACTGTATCAAAAAATGTTCAGCAACCTATGTAAAAAATATGGCGATAGATAAAAAACTTGCATGCACTACTTGCGTGTCCAATACGATGCTTCCCTTTATTTTTTGCGATGTTGATTTTAAATCTAATAGCTTCCCTTTATTTTTTACGATGCTGCATGTGGTTTGATCATCAACATTATAATAGCTACTTAGAGATTTAACAGATGCACCATTTTCAAACTTTTGAATAATTTCAAGTTTTTGTTTAACTGAAAGCGTTTACCCATTATTTTTGTGATTTCTAAACCAAAAATAAAAACATTTTCTATAAAAAAAATTCTGACATCCCTGACATAAATAACAAAGCAAAATTTGTCTTTTGTGCTGCAACAGAACACAACAATTGATGCAACGCACTAAAACAAACTAAACATTTGGTCTCTTTTTTTTTTTTTTTTTTTGAGCGGTGGATGTGAAGACAGTGGGGATTGCAAGATAATAGGTACACTGATCTCCCAATGATGACTTATAAAGTCACTTGTCACTTATTTACGACTTGCAAAATATCTGTTTATACATATTCTAGTTATTACTTGAATTTTTTTGATTTCTAGTTGATTTTTTTTTTTTTTTTAATTTGGAGTCTTGAAGTGTCCCGATTAATTGAGAGTCTTCTGTACAAACAAGGTTCGATACCGAACCTTGTGGAATCCTGCTAGATATTAGTCCATGGAGAGAAACAGTAATTTATAGCTACACTCAATTACCTGTCCTTTCATCCATTGTAGTAGCTTATCACTAATGCCATATTATCATGGCAGTGAAATAGAATATGTGATGTGTAAAGGATAGGTGGAATAAGATCAGGGTATGTCTGCCAAGGGCAAAAGTAGATGACATTGTAGAACTGACATCTTAAGGGTGCAAAAGGTGATATTGTTGTACACGTTGGCACTAATGATATTAAGAGTAAAAGATCTAAGGACTTACTAAACAATTACAAGGCAATTTTGGGGAAAAGTTGCAAGTTAGGATTGAATTTGAAAGGTCTGTAACAATGCCCAGATACGATAGGAGTACATGTTGAGACCCTTGTCAATCACTTTGCCCCTGGAGAGAATGTGCAAGCTTGTAGGGTAGAATTTTTCTCAGCATGGTCTATGCTTGTTAATTGAAGAGACTGTTTTTAAATGAATGGAACACACTTAGTAAGAGTGTGTACATAGAGTAAGGGTGCAAGAATATTTTCTGATGCTATTGAGGCAATGATGAGTGTGTTGGAAAACTGTTAGCTTGGGAGAACGGATACACACACTGATAGATTAACTAGAGCTGCAGGCTACAAGTGATTCCTGCACTGCTTCTGTTGAAACATGGAGCAGTCTGGAAAGCAAAGTGTTCAAGATTTCAAGCCCTGCTTTTGGTCACCATACAAATAAATACATGGGTTGTGTTAAGGTAAATACGAGAAAGAATATGTGCATGTATACTTGCATTTACATTAATGCTGGGCGCATTGTAAATAAATTCAATGAATTTGAAGTACTGATTAAGTCATCAAAGGCAGACATTGTAGGGATAGTGGAGACATAGTGTCGCTTAGACATACTGAATTTGAGGAGTACAATGGATACAAGGAGGACAGGAGGTGTGAGAGAGTTATGTTCTTATGTAAGAAGCTAAGGCAGTGCATCCAGCCAACATGGTTCACCAGTGCAGTGTTGAGTCAGTTTGGTAAGATATAAGAAATGGGAAAACAAATTGAGAGTAGCAGTGTGTTATAGGCCTAATGATTGTGATAAGTATACCAAACAGCTATACTGAGAAATAGAGTGGTCTACCAGATATTGACTGGAGTTGATGGGTTGATCACTCATTCACTAGCAAGAGATTTGTAGATTTATTAGATTACTATTTTCTACAGCAGCAGCATGTTAGAGAGGCAACAAGATTAAGCAATACTTTATCTGGTCTTCAGCAGTGATTCTTCATGCATTAAGAATCAGCAGGAAAAGGAACAACTGGATCACATTGTACTAATTTATTAAAGTGGAATTTAATGAAAGACATAACTGCTGTGAAGGGTAAGGAAAAGGCTTTTGCTTTCATGAGGGCAGCTACAGTGGTCTCAGACAGATTTTAAATTTTATGCAGTGGAACCAACCAATGATGTGCTTTATGCAGTGGGACCAACCAACAGCAAATTCTAAATGGGAAGCATTCAGAGAAGTAATCACAGAAACTATTAGGCTTTTCATACCAACAAAGAAATACTGTTCAAGGCTTAGACCTAAATGGATGTCAGATGAACTATTGAGACAAGTGACAGAAAAGAAACATGTGTGGAATGAATATAAATTATCCTGTCAAAGAAAGCAAAGAACAGCAGCAAAGACTTGTATACTTGCATTGACAGTAGAACAAAGGTTTTGAATGACATCGGGCCTCTTGATATTAATGGGTTAACTGTTGATGACCCGGCACAGGTTGCTGACAAATTTAATAAGTATTTTGCATCTATATTCAGTTATGAGGAATGCTTTATGGGAGGGGATACCAGTAGTTTATTAAACTCTAACAAGGAGCTAAATGACTGTGATAACTGAAAGGGAAGTGGAGGAGAAATTGAGGGTGGACATAAAAACGACACCTGAGGTAATTGGAATCTATGCAGTCATGTTAAGGGAATGCAGCAAAGGAAGTAAGCAGACCCATAGCCTTAATTATGAGAGCATCCTTGGACCAAGGGGAGGTTCTTATGGACTGGAGATGTGCAAATGTATCCCAAATTCATAAAGGGGGATTAAAAGGTGACATGAGTAATGTCTGTTCCAGGGAATATAATGGAATCACTGGTTAAAGATGTAATGCAGGACCATCTAGACAAGACTGCAGTTATACTTAAAAAAACAGCATAGATTTATTAAGAGATGGTCTTTTCTAACCAATCTGATTGGATACTATGATGCAGTGACCAAGGAACTGGATGCAAACAATAATTTTGAATTCATATACTTGAATTTCAGGAAGGCTTTTAATACTGTTGCACATAAAAGAGTGCAATGTAAATTGGCATTAAGGTCAAATTACAGCTGAGTTATGGATAAAGGGATGCTTGAGTGAAAGAAGAGCAAGAGTGGTTATCAATGGGCACTGCACGCCTCCGTAGCCAGGTGGGCAGGAGCAGCAGTGCGTAGCACACGCTTCTTGATTAGACCGGGGTTCGAGCCAGTGACCACCAAATATGGAGGTTGCGAAAAGGTCAGGGAATGACCACCGCATATCCCCAGAGCAATATGGCCTTAGTTGCTAATTCTCCTAAAACCAAATAACAAACAAACAAACAATGGGCACTGCTCTTTGTGGACTAATGTTATTAGAGGAGTCCCCCAGAGTTCAATGCTGTGCCCAGTGTTGTTTTAAATATATATTAATGATATTTATGAAGGTATATCAGACATAGTGTCTAAGTTTGCAGATGATACAAAAGTTGGCAGGGTGGGTAATGATAGTGATCAGGATGATATATTGCAAATTTTCCTAGATGAGATCTTGGAAAATTAGGTCGATAGGCTTAGAGATGGCAGTTAGCATTAGCATTAGTAGAGGCATTTGATGCAAGAAAGCAAGCTTATGCAGCATCAGCCAAAAAAAAAAAAAAAAAAAAACCCACTTCCACTTCACCCCTCTGTTCGTTCAAAATACCTGTCCAGCTGAGCCTTAAACTTATTTAGGCTATCAACCTCCACCACAAGGGATGGAAGTCTGTTCCACCAACCAACCACCCGCTGGCTAAAGGCAAATTTCCGCACGTCTATCCTACATCTGTCTTTCCTCAATTTGAATTTATGCCCTCTCAGGTGATTTTTCTGAGCTAGAGGAAGAATCCCATCAGCATTGAGCATGCTTAAACCATTCAAGGCTTTATACACCTCTATCAGATCACCTCGTTGGTGCCTAGTCTCCAGAAACTGTTAAAGTTTAACTTTCACAAATGGAAGAGGCGCCTCCATAGCCAGGTGGGCAAGAGCAGCAGTGCGTAGCACACGCTTCTTGATTAGACCGGGGTTCGAGCCTGTGACCACCAAATGCAGAGGATGCGGAATGACCACCTCATATCCCCGGAGCAATATAGCCTTAGTTGCTAATGCTCCTGAAAACCAAATAACAAACAAATGGAAGTAATGCATATGGGTAGCAGTAAAATGAAAAATGCCTCAGGTGGTATGTAGTCAGATATACAATTCTCTGAGCAGTGCAGATATGCTGCAGGAGATCTCATGAGATTTGGCAATGATATACAGAAACTTTGCTAGTAAGGAAAAGGAGGGGATTATCCCTTTGTACAAGACCATGGTTAAGCTGCATCTAGAGTACTGTATACAGGTCTACAGGCTCACTTTAAGGATGTAAATCTGCTTGAACTGGTGCAGAGAAGGGAAACCAGATTGGTTTCCCTTCTCTAATGATGAGGTGTGGTGAAAGGAACAAAAGAGTGCTCTTCCCAGAAAAGCTTCAGCTTTGCAAATTGCAGTGTGTCGAGACTAGGCACCTGCAAGATGATCTGATCAAGGTTTTTAAGGCTTTGAATGGATTGAGTAAGCAAAATGTTGGTGGCATCCTTCTTGCTGTGACTACACATAAGATGGAGCACAAATTGATATTGAGGAAGTATGTTGCAGTATAGATATGCAAAAGTTTGCCTTCAGCCAGTGGTAGTTGATTGTTGGAACAGGCTCCATCTGTTGTTGTGGAAGTGGGTGGTTTGAATAAACTCAAGGAAGAGCTAGACAAATTCTTGGAGAGTATGAATGGGTTGTCTTTCTTTTTTTGCTCTATGATATTGCTTTCTTGCATCATTTGCTCCTACTGCTACCACAGAATTCAATATAATTAAAAGCTTTTGAATTGTTACTGGAGTGTATTGATTTTTTTGATTCTTTGTTTATTGGTTTTGCTTAAAGTTATAACTGCTGCTATCAAAGGTATAGGGAGATATTTTACTTTTGTAAAGGTGACTACAGGTAACCCTCGTATAACACGGTAGTGTGTTCCTACAAAATCTCGTGTAATGCTAAACTGTGTTATACGCGACTAAGAACCAGTACAGGGCGGGGGTGCATTCCAAAAGCTAACAAAAATACACCATTTTTTTAATATAATTATCGGAAACTGTGTTTACAGTATTTTTATTTTTATAGTAGTAATAACTTAATATTTTAACTTTGTTTTTATATAATAGTAGTAACTTAAATAGTAATAACTGAACAAATGTCTTAACTTACAAACTGTGCTTATATGTCAGATAATGTACATTTGTTTTTTAATTTTCTTCCTCTTCATCACTGCTAAGCACAATCACTTCTGACACATCTAGATTTCGTGTACCTTCTTCTGCTCTCTTTAAAAGTCACGAACATAAGTCACAATTTTTTATGGTCTCAAACAAGCACAAGTTCAATAGCACAGAACTTAATCCAGGAATCTCCCAACAAATTACAGTGGACCCCCGATTTAAATATATAAAGCCCAAATTTAACTTTATTACCTTACCAATTAACAAAGTTAAATGATATGTGAAAATCGGAAGAATATTTTCCAGTTAGCAAAATAAAAATAAATTCACGCTTACGTACATAGCTTAATTAATATGTACTGTAATATGGTACATACTAACTAATTTATATTTCTGTTCACTGACTTTTTTTGGTTGTAAAATTTAAAACAGTAAAAATGATAAGCAAATAGTAAGAAAGAACACAGCATGCACAAGTTGCAACTAACACGATATGTGCAAGTGAGTGAGATACGGTATAACGAGTTTCTGAAAATTTTTGTTTTTTATATGATTGAATATTTCATGGAAGAGGAAACACATTTCACCATAATAAAGTGAAAACCCACAGAATTCCAGCTATTGGTATTATTGCAAATGCAAGAAGATTGAGTTTACTACCCATTTATAATTGACACTAACGGAAAAGACCAATTAACCGGAAACTGCAAATTGTTTTGATTGTTTTATGGTAATGACCTCCAGAAATGTGATTTAGAAAAATATCACTGAGGTGATAACGATTAGCGAGTCAACACCAGGGATTCACAAAAAGGAATGGAAATGTTGATAATTACGTCTAACATAATAGCAGGGTTTTCCTAGCACAAAAGCTCAAAAATACCATGTTATGCAAAATTTCCTGCAAATTTCAAACAGTGTTGTGCAAGGATTTCCACAATTTATCAATCGTGTTAGAGCGAAACCATGTTGTAGAAGTACCATGTTATACGGGGATTGCCTGTATATTGGTCTCAGAGAGCTAAAAAATATTTTAAGGTTTAAAACTAAGTAGACTGATGAGACAAGTGGAATAGGGAAAAAAATCCATGGGAGGATTATAAATTAGCAAGGGATGCAGAAATCTGCATGCTTATAGTTAAGAAACAAAATTTAAGGCAGTGCATCCAGTTGATATGGGGGTCTCGTGCAAAGTTGAATCACTTTGGTGTAACATAAGCACAAGGAAAGCTAAAATGATTAGGAGTGTCTTATAGGCCTAATGACTCTGATGAGTACAACAAACAGCTGTATAGAGAATTAGAGTGGGCCATTAAATCAGAATGCCTGATAATGGGGAATTTTAAGAATTAAGAATTTGCAGATAAAGGAACCACTAGGTTGACAGTGATTACAGTGTACTAAATTGGGATTTACTTAAAGATGTAACTACCATCAAGGGTAAAGGGTAGGGTTTTTGTTTTCGTAAAACTGACTACAGTGGTCTCAGACAGTTTTTAAATTCCACACAGCGGGATCAACTGATGATGTTACCAACGGTGAATTCTAAATGGGAAGCCTTCAGGGACTTAATCTTGGAGGCTACTAGGCTTTTCATACCAACTAAGAAATACTGTGCAGGGTTCAGGCCTAAATGGATGTTGGATGAATTAATGAGGCTCGAGGCAGAAAAGAAAAATGCATGGGATGCTTATAAATTATCAGGCGACATAGAAGCCTACCAGATATAAGCTAGTCTGTAATCAAGTTACAAAGGAGGTTAGGCAGGCAAAGGCAGATTACTAGAAATCTTTGGCAAAGGATGCAGAGAAAAACAGCGAAGAGTTCTTTACTTATGTAAACTCTAGAAATTCAAGAACCCCCCCAACCTCGTGGAACCCATGTACAGACTGCAACTCATTGTACGTGGGTTCCATGAGAGGGGGGGGTCCTTGAATTTCGTGTTAAACAACATGAAGCTTCAGTTCAAGAGCTGGTGCTTCTGAATTAGCATTTCGTGCTGTGAATAAGGTTCATTCATTCCTTTATAATGAGGCAAAAATCTTTAATATTCAACACAGTTACAGCAAATTACTCATCGCGGAAACGCTCGAAATTAAATTATGTAAAAATTCCATTAACATTCGCAGACCGTTCTTAATATCTGATGATTGGTCCTGTGAACGCACGCGCGATAACTTAAAATTTTCTTTTAAATAAGATGCACCGGTGTGCTATTAGTTTCATTCCATCCTGTGAACATGTACTAGCAAAAAGTTTTCATCCAACTTTTATCCATTTTAATCATTTTATGTGTTGGACCTGGAGAGTAGGATAGAAGAAATCGAGGTAATCCCTGTTTAATTATGTACTAACTTAAGAAGAAAAAATAATCAAGCTTTCAGATTATTCCGGATAACCGACTTTCTATTGTATATGATATTGAAATAATTTTTTGCCTCCAGTTCCTTTGTTACTGCATCATAATATTCAATCAGATTGGTCAGACAAGATTGTCCCTTAACAAATCGTACTGTGACTGCAGTATAAGTACATTCCCTTCTAGCTGGTCCTACAATACTTCTTTAACCAGAGAATCAATTATGTTATTACAGGTCTGTAATTTCTCACATCACCTGTTGATCTCCTTTTGTGATTTGGGGATACATTTGCTCATCTCCAGCCCATAAGGACCTCTCCTGAATCCAAAGATATTCTCATAATTAAGGCGAAGTGTTTGCTTACCTCCTCTGCTGCCTTCCTTATCATAATTGCATAGATCCTATCCACCCAAGGACCCCTTTTTCTATGTTAAGCTTCAACAATTTATCTTCTATTTTCCCCTCAGTTATTACAAAATTATGAACTCCCCCTGTTGGATTTTGATGAACTTCTGGAATTCTCCTCATTCATGAATGTAGATGCAGAATATCTATTCAGTTTGTCAGTAACCTGAGCAGGATCATCAATTAAATGGTCGACATCAAGTGTACTAATGTGTTTAAATCGCTTCCTTCTACTCCTAATATAAAGAAGTAATGTAAAGAATTATTTGCTGCTTTTCTTGGCATTCTTTGTCAGACTTCTTGTAATCTGCCTTAGCTTGCCTAACTTCCTTTGTGACTTGATTACAGACCAGTTTATAACTACTATAGGCTTCTGTTGTCACCTGATAATTTATATGCATCCCATGTATATTTCTTCTCCGCCACAAGTCTCATTAGTTCATCTGACATACTGTGCAACAACATCACATCACAGTGTCTTTCAGTGATATGTCAAAGAAATATGATAAAATTTCAGAAGACATATACCCAAGATTTTCCATGCATTGTAAAATCTGAAGATGGCAACATTTACCTTTTTGTACAGTACATAGATATGATTTTTTGATTTCAAGTAGCTGAAAACACAGTTTAATCAGACATTTGCAAAGACAAGTATTAAGGACAATGTGCAGTGCATAGAAAGAAATGCAAAAATAGTTACAGTATTCAAAATGTTTGGTGATGTCATATGCTGAATGTTTATTTGCTTCTTTTGGCATCATTCATGACAGTATAGTATATTAGTACTTGTCACTCTTTTGGAGAGATCTGCATTGAGATTCATCATAGACGGGACAAATTTCTAAAGGCTTCTTCAATTGGGACTGTAGTTAGTTGTTCTCAAGCAGAAGGAGTAGGGTCCCCATTAGTTATTACAGGATTTTCAGCCTGTAAAAGGCCCATAAATACACTTTTGTGCAGACAAATATATAAGGTGCAATATGGCGAAGTCACTGATGCACCTAAAACTGTAAATCGGTTATAGCATCTTTTGACATAGAACATAATCTTCCTCTGAGTTGTCCTGATTGTGCAGGTGTTGTTCAGAAGTGTTTCCCAATAGTGAAAATAGCAAAAAAAACATATGGTTTTGGAAGAACAAAAATAACAGACTTATTTTTAGTGACATTGCACGAATAGGAAAAGAAGAGGTCGAGATGACTGAAAAATGAGCCATTTTTGATTTCTAGAAATTTTGATTTAAAAACAACACTTGCACTTAGTGTTGCAAATGACTCGGTTATGATAGTGCTAAAAAAAACTTGTGTGATGTAATGCTTCGCAGAATAAGGCCGTCATTGTCAAGCTATTAATTTATGTGCTAAGAAGAGCTAAAAGGAAAAATAAATTTAAACAGTTTCACTTAATGAATACCACCTTTTATTCTTATTTTACTTTACATTTCTGCAAGTTTTATTTTAAGTAGATCTTTGTCACTCTTAATCTGGTTCCTTTTAAGTCATCAGTGAGCTATGTACTTGTAATAATGTTAAACTTCTTCAGCATCCATTTAGCCTAAACCTATATCAAATTCAAAATCTTTGTTTTAATTATTTATTTATTATTATTACCTGAATATAGTTCAATACAGAAACAGAAGGCTCGTATATTGTTGTCATTCCTGTCAATTTTTGTGATTGATCCTTAAAAAAGTCACTAAAGTTAAGTGATAAGCAATATATATGTACTATAAGTATAAATGTATATAAGTGGGGCAGGTTTTTTTTTTTTTTGTGCTTGTACTCTGTAAATTCACACACAGCAGTATACTTACCCCAATATATATTAGTTATAGTTGTGAGGTTTAATTGCTTTAACAATGAACTTGTCCATAAATTATTTGCAATAAGGTTTAGATACTTGCCATTCATAGCAAAACATAATACTCAAATATATTATATATATATACAGAACAGAACACGAAACATTTTTATTTTAAATTATCATGTCTGATTAACTGGCATCTCAACCCAGTGTTTTTTACTTACTGTTTAGTGCTGGCCATTTCATTGCCTTTATTTTACGTGTTCTTGTGTTCTTACATCTACCCTCAGTCTTACTTTCTAAAATCAGCATTTCTGATATTAGTATATTTTTTTAATATTCTATTTTACTTTTAAATCTTTCTAATATATAATGGATAAATTAACCGAAATGTGTATATGCTATAAGCTGTTCCTTTATTATCTTATTTCAAAGGCTGCAGTTTACGAAGTTTGCCGCAAAACTTGTGATGATGGTGTTGATGGTAGCGAAGTATTTCCAGAGTATCTAGATCTCATTGGAGACAAGTGAGTTCATATTAGTGATTTTCCTCTAGAATTCATTTCTTTGTGTTATAACAAGTTAGACGAGTGAACCATATCATTTATATTTATATTTCACCTTGTGGAACAGTGCTTTCAAAGTGATCTTATTTCGTGTAATACTAACGGTCAACATACCTAATGTAAGTGCTATTTCAGTTACTGCAGTATATTGCTCAGGATCATTATAGACTAATATTTGATATATAGTGGTACCTCATCATGCTTTTAACTGGTTCCTTAGGACAGAGCATTATGCAGTAATATTGGTAGCTGCACTGTATATGAGTGTTAAAATAATAATAATAATAAAAAATCCCTCCCCAACTGCGAGTTTACCAACTGAGCATTTAATATGATGCAGCTTTCATATTTATACTGCAAAATTTTATAATCTGCACCCCTTCCTCTTTTTTTTTTTTTTTTTTTTTTTTTTTTAACACTATTGCTCCCACCTCTCTTAGATCACATGGGCAGATCCGGTGGGTATTAAAGTGTATCTTTAGCCAGTTTGCTGTTTTGCTGAATGAAATGATTAAGTTTCTGGGACAAAAACCACAGAACCCTTACCTGAGACCAAAATAACTCAGCCACTTGGGAAAGAAACCCATTAAAATTCCTTGTGTTATTGATGGGATTTTGAACTTTCCCGCACATTGTAGGAGGACAGTGTTTATAAGCACTTTGCTACCCATGAAGGACTAGTACACATGCCAAATTTAGGTTTTCTTATTTGCCTGGTACACACATTTTTAGAGCCCCTAAAATTGGGGCTGTGGGAGCCCTGAATTACCAGTAATTGCATTATTTCCATGGCCTCGGGTATTCTGTTCCTACTGTGCTGCTACTACACTCAGAGGATTGTGTTACATTTTATCCTCTCAGTGATGCACTCATTAGTTTTGCTTCACAGTCTTAATTCTATTTTGGCATAAAATTAATAAAACATCAAGTAATTATGAAAACATACATTTATTTTCTTTTATTACAGAACACAAAGAAAATTACATTCAATACAATGTATGATTGATTTTTAAATGTCATGTCAGACTATGTATAAATATAGTGCAAATGCATCAGGAATACATAGCTATATCTGAATAAATCAGAATATTAGTAAAACGGCATTGTTTTAAGTTATCTCATATTGTGAATACCTTCACAACGAGTTGCCATGATATTGCACTACTTCGAATAAGTAACGCTTCACCTAAGGAGAATACTAATGTTACTTATTCTCAGATGGATGCCACCACCCAGATGGCACCGTTTCAGGGCTATTTGGCCCCTCTTCAGAATTAGCATCATCATCAGAATTAGCACCCCTCTTCAGAATCGCAAAAAAGGATTAGTAGGTACCCAAGCAATGCAATGATGGCAAAACAGTTATGAAGTATAACTCCACAATATGAGAGATGCCTGATTACGGAAACTTTTAAAAATGCAAAAGTAAAATAATTTACTCTACATAGAAAAAAATATTAGGTCATCACTCAAGGTCTAAGAAAAATTGTTGGAAATCCACCAATTGTTCCCTTTATCCCTGATGGTAGTTATCTCTTTGAGTAAATCCCACTTCAGCGCACTGTGATCACTGCCACCTAGTGGTTCCTTTATCTGGATTCTTAATGCATGAAGAATCACTACTGATAATCAAATCAAGAGTATTGCTCCCTCTAGTTGCCTCCCGAACATGCTGATGTAGGAAACAATCATCCAATAAATCCACAAAAGCCTTGCTAGTGTGTGAGTGACCAACCCACAAATTCCAGTCAATATCTAGGAAATTAAAATCCCCAATTATAAGACTCTGATTTACTGGCCCACTCTATTTCTCTGTACAGTTTCTTATTATACTCATCAGAGTCATTAGGCCTATAGCACACTCCTACTCTCAATTTTGATCTCCCAATGCTTATGTCCCACCAAACTGACTCGACACTGCACGGTCCAGCGATGTCGACTGGCTTCACTTCCTTGGATTTTATGTGTTTCTTAACTAATAACATAACCCCTCCTCCCTTCCTATCCTGTCTATCTTTTCTGTACACATTGTACTCGCCAAATTCCAGTCCTGCATTCATTACATCTGTGTGGCACCACGTCTCTGATATCCCAACAATATCTGCCTTTGATGTTTTGAGCAATACCTCAAATTCATCAAATTTATTTACCAAACTCCTAGCATTGGTGTACACGCAAGTATACATTCACCTGTTCCTATTCTTAGGAACAGGTGCAGGTTCCTATTCTTAGCTTATATTTTGAGCACCTGTCAAATATTACTTAGCTTTGCCTTAACTATTAATAAATATCTTTTATTTATATTTCTATTTGTGATGCTAGTCATTAGTGTAACATACCATCGCAAAAAAGGATTAGCAGTGTGAAATTCCTAGGTAATGCACTTTCTTTGAACACTAGTGTATATAGTTGAATAGAATAACAAGAAAGTGGAAACATGGCAAAAAAATGTGAAAAGAGGAAGTAGTAGTCTAGTGCAGTCAAAGGCAACAAATGCTAAACCTATGCAGAGCATGGACAATAAACTGGTGGGGGAAGAGAAGAAAGATAGAGAAGAATAGAAGACAACAAAAAAAAAATGTATAATAAGAGATAAATAATTACAAAATTGACAAAATAATAATGTTGCCACACAATTTAAAACTGGCTTCTTGTCAGGTTTTAACGACCAAAATTGCAAGCAAAATAGCAATGTGTCTTGATTTCTGATGTACACCACAAGCCAAAGGTTAAGCATAAATATAAATAAAAATGAGAATAAAATTTATTGTTACCAAAATAAATCAAAATTAAAATAATTTTTTTTACTAGGATTAAAACGGGCGGGGGGGGGGGGTTGAAAATTAAATTGGATTAGACTAAGTTATGTTTCTAGAAATTTCTGTTGTTGATTCCAGTTTTTATTTTTTCTTCTTCGTAGTGACGACTGCGGTCTGTGACAGCCAAATCCCCTGCTTGCACCTTCACAATGGTGGGACTGTTAGTAATCCTGGGTATAACCTCCATGCACAAGTACGTGGTGGGTAACCATCCAGGTGTGAACCAACATAAGCAGGGGTCGAGGTGTGGTGCCCACACCACATGGAGGAACGCCGCCCCTCTATGTTACCAGGCAGTAGTACTAGGTGGTAGATGAATCTCATCAACCAGTGCAATACCAAAACTTTGCTTATTGGAGGCTTGAAGTGGTGGAACCCATGTTTAGTCTCTAGAGCTAAGTTCCGGTCAACCCTTCCCCATCTCTTCCATCATGCAGTATGACTGATGACTTTTGAGGTTATGAAGGACATCGTGGTGAGATCCAATATTCCTTACATTTCGAGGGTACAGCTCTAAAACGGTGTTCGCAAGCCGGCCGCTAGTTAGTACACCGGACCGAACCTATTGGTAACTCTTTAGGAGGCTTCCGGATCAGCTAGTGTATAATCTTGTTACCTCTACACTGCCAGACTGGAGGGAGTCCGAGTAGTGTGTATGCGGGGAGCATTGTCGAGGCCACGTTATGTCAAGGATCTAGGTATATTCATACCATGTGTACGCCATATCCAAAAATTTCATTACTTCATACAGCATGTCCCACCCACTTTTTCTTACTGTTGAATACACCATGAATTGTCAAACTAATAGAGCAAGCTTATATGCGAAAAGATCTAAACCTCCCAAAACACTTCCTAATTCATTTCACAAATATACGTGGTCTCAGTTCTAATCTCAGCGATATCCATTTCCACTTGCAGTCTGCCAAACCCCATGTA
Source organism: Mastigoproctus giganteus (assembly GCF_048544385.1). Taxonomy (NCBI): domain Eukaryota; kingdom Metazoa; phylum Arthropoda; class Arachnida; order Uropygi; family Thelyphonidae; genus Mastigoproctus; species Mastigoproctus giganteus. Next base: position 112,291,836 of record NC_143585.1, read on the forward strand.
CTTTTTCTGACAGAATCTCAGTTATCGGTTGATTCAACTACTGCTCATCTCAGATGCCCAAATTATTCGCTGTATGATTCTTTTCACCTCAAAGGTAGTACTTGTGCATATGTCCGTTTTGATATTCCCTGTCAGAGACTTGGCAATTTGGAATCTCCTCTCTTTGATCTTCTCTAGCTTAAAATCTCTCTACCTCATTGTGTTAAATTCATCTGTTGTCTCTACTGTTCTCCCAACTCCACTAATCACTTGGAGCTCTTTGACTTTCTCTCTTTGCAACTTCACTTTCTCCAGTCCAACTTTCCTAACAGTGAGGTAATTTTCCTTGGTGATTTTAATGTTCACAACTCCAGCTGGCTTCTGTTTTCTAGTCACACTGACCCAGCAGGTCGAGATGCTGAGGCTTTTGCAATTACTAATGACTAGCACAGATTGTTCATTTACCTACAAGAATACCAGACAATCCTAATCATACAGCCAATACACTTGATCTTTTTCTCACAAACATCCCTTCTAAGTACACGGTCAAAGTGAGAGGTCCTTTAGGCACTTCAGATCACAACTTGTTGATTGTCTCTTCTCCAATGGAACCTTTATCTCATGGCTATTGCCAACCTCGTGTTGTTTGGCATTACAAGAATGCAAAATGGGATGACCTGCGAGACTTCTTTTCTTCTTTTCCTTGGTCGGATTACTGTTTCAAAACTTCTGATGTCAATGTTTGCTCAGATCGTGTCAGTGAAATTATTCTTGCAGGAATGGAATCCTTTATCCCACACTCCACTTTAAAATCTCGTCCTTTATCTAAACCTTGGTTTTCCAATAAATGTGCTAAGACTGCCCAAGAGAAGAATGTTGCATATCGTAATTGGCTTGTTTCTAATTCTTCAGTTTCATTTTCTGCCTACACCAAAGCTCGCAACAATTGTAAAGCAGTTATTAAACAGTCCAAACTAGAGTTTAAACAGGCTAAGAGTAGAAAACTTGCTTCTTGCCCTAATGGTAGCTGGGCATTCTGGTCTCTTGCCAAAGCTATTAGCCGCATCTTTTGCCCATCTCTGCTCCCACCTCTGTCCAAACCAGATGGTTCTGTTGTCACTTCAGCCAAGGATAAAGCTGACCTGCTAGCATCCCATTTTTCTTTCAACTCGTGCATCAACGATCTTGGTAAAGCACCTCCCACTATTCCCATCATGCTCCATTCAATGCCTCTTGTGGTCTTCCGTCAAAAGGATGTCAGAAGGATTTTGACGAATCTTGATGCTAAGAAAGCTCCAGGTCCAAATGGTATTTCTCTGCTTATTCTCAAAACCTGTGCTCCTGAACTTACTCCTATTCTTTGCCGCCTTTTTTCACTTTCTTATTCCAAAGGTGTTTTTCCTTCTTCTTTAAAATTTGCTCATATCCAGCCAGTTCCTAATGAATCCCTCCCATCCAGTTATCGTCCCATTGCAATTACTTCTACTCTTTCTAATTTAAACTACCTAGAATTAAACTACCTACCTACCTTCCGTCTGATCAACGATCGCCAGTAGTGATTCCTTCAGTGTCGATCCACTGGTGATATTCTGGCTTATGTTACCCATTTATGGACTAATTCAGTGGAAAGGTTCGGTGAAACACAAGTAGTTGCTCTTGACATCTCAAAGGCTTTTGATCGTTTTTGGCATAAAGGTCTTCTAAACAAACTTCATCTTATGGTTTGCCAACTGTTTTTAGTAATTGGTTATCCAGTTTTCTCTCTGATCACTCACTGAGGGTGATGGTAGATGGCTCTCTGTCTTCTAACTTCTCCACTAATGCTGGTGTCCCCCCAGGGTTCAGTTCTTTCCCCCACTCTTTTCCTCTTGTATATTAATGACCTTCTTCCATTGACTGGAAATCCTGTCCATAGTTTTGCCGATGATAGCACATTGCCTTCAACTTTCCATTTTGAGAAACCTTGTCCTGCTCAATCAGCTTCAACTTCTCGAAAATCTGCTACCAGTTCCTTAAATGCCGATCTTCAGGTAATTCTCCAGTGGGGCAAAGACAACTTAGTTGATTTCAACCCTTCTAAATCTCAGTTTTGTCTTATATCTCGCAAAAAGGATTCTTCTGCTCCTATGCTTATCTTTGGTGACACTCCGATTTCTGAGCAATTTGATATCTCTCTTTTGGGGATTACCCTGACTTCTAATCTCTCTTGGCACAAGCACATTACAAATATTGCTTCTTCTGCATCTAAAAAACTTGGTTTTCTCTTTCGCTCTCGGCGTTACTTTTCTTCCAAACAGCTGCTCACTCTGTATAAATTGCAAATCTGCCCTGCCATGGAATATTGTTCCCACATCTGGGGTGGTGCCCCAAAACCTTTCTCAGGCTTCTTGATTCCATTCAGAAGAGGGCAGTTAGGTTAATTAATGACTCATCTCTAACAGAGTCTCTGCACTCGCTGTCTCATAGACGTACTGTTTTTGCTGCATGCCTCTTCTACAGATACTTCCATGGGCACTGTTCTTCTGAATTAGCTTCTATAATTCCTGCTCTCTCTTTCAAAACAGTCCGAACACGTGCCACCACCAGCCAACATCCATTTACTGTCCAACTTCAAACTCCCAGAGCCAACTTTTCATCATCCTCGTTTATTCAATCAACTGCCGTTTTCTGGAACAACCTTCCTTCATACGCATTTCCTGAAAATTACAATCTACAGAAGTTCAAGTCCAATGTCAACAAATATCTTCTTTTGTCTTCTCAACCTCCAACCCAAGCACGGTACTAAGTACTATAGGTTCTAACACCTCTCATGTTTGGGGTTTACATAAAAAAAAAAAAAACTGTAAAGTTTACAGGCCATTTTCAAACCCCCATCCCCCTTTTAAGAAAAAAATTTATTTTGCTAACAAAATTTTATTCTCATTTATTGATAATTCTTTTTGCCCATTGGCTTGTGGTTTACATCAGAAATGGAGACACATACTGCTATTTTTCTTGCAATCCTGGGTGGTAACATCCTTATTTTGTCAATTTTATAATTATCTCTTTTTTTTTTTTTTTTGTCCCCTCTCTCTCACTCTCACTTTACATGCATATGAGAGCTGGCTGCCAACTCTCTGAATTTAAGAAAAAAAAAATTTTTTTTTTTTTTTTTTTTTTTATTGATTTCTGGTGATGCTTTGGAAATGTAGATGACAGGAAGTCTAGACAGCACAAGACCATTGTTGTGAATAAAACTTTGACTCAACATTTCTGCAGTGGGCAGAGTCTGAAAAAGTATTATATCTTTCTTGAAGGATCAAAATCAGTTGATCTATGACAGAGAATTCAAACAGAAATCCACAGTCAGAAAAATCCTTAGTAAGATAATGTTTAAAACATATTTTACTGCAAACAATCCTTTATCTCTATTTTAATATTAAAAAGTATATGTAGTCAGTGAAATTTTATTTCTAGTGCAGTGTGCACTTTAAAAAAATCCTACTATTTTTGCCAAAAATCTTGCTTTCCTCCTGCTTACAATTACTTGATCTCTATCTTTTTGAAAGCCAAAAATTGGCAGCTGTGTATCTAACACACACACATACACACACACACTAGATACTGGAATAAGAATACTCACTCAATTTCAAGTTTATTGTCATGAAAAAGAACACTACATTAAGTATGCAAAATTTCAAAATTATGCATTCAAACATATTTTATCTCATATATCATGTATATACAATGAGACCTCAATTAGTTTAGTATTAGAGTAATAGAAACTCAACTTTTTCTATAGTTTTTATAGGAATTTGGGATTCCTTTATTTCTGTGCTGAATTTATTTATGGACATTAATTGTAATAAAAGCATGTGTGGAGTATTTTTTAAATTTTTTTATTAAACAAATCGCAGTATAGTAGTATGTTTAAAATATGCATTATATGTAATATGCACAAAATTAATAAATCTCATTTATTTTCTCATTGAATTCAATAAAATTGTTTAAAAACAAAGTTCTAAATGCTCCAGCCATATGTTGACTTTTTTTATATTACGGTGTTGTTTTTATAATGGCAATATTGTGTTGTTATTTTGCTTGCAAAATGCACCGGTTGATATGGATCCTGGAAAAGTTTTCCATAAGGTTAGGATCAGTGATGGGCAGAATACAGCGTGACTAGCTTTATAATGTAGCCTAGTATCTAATATTAGGAACAGAAAAATATAAAAGTTGACAAATAATTATTATATAATATTATTATTATATGAATATAATAATATATAATTAATATTATTAAGCAAGTTTTTTATTACTAATAACACAGCAATTAATTTTAATGTGTATATATATATGAAATAACAAAGTTTAATCTTTCAAAGAATATGCAGTTCATTCCATCCTCTTTAAACAAAAGAACACTACATTTATTGTTCCCACCTCCCTTAGATCACATGGGTAGATCTAGTGGGTGATGAGATGTATTAGGTTTTATTACTTTGGTTTTAGTTCTAGATAACAAAAAATGGTGACATAAATTTAAGCACTTGCAACATTTTCATAAATTTTTTATTTATATATAATAGTGACCACACTGATGCATAGACATTTCGTAAATTTGATGCCATTGGTTAATTTAGTGATTAATTTAATCATTAAATGTCCTTAATGATAAGCAAATAAAAAATAATCACTGCTGATTGCATGGTTGAGGCAGATATATTTTTAACCTTGGCATCCAAATATAAGAGGTTCCTGTTTTCTGGTTTAAGCACGGGTTGAGAAGTCATTGTCTAGACCAGCGTTTCTGAAACTGTGTTCTGCGTTTGTTTATTTATTTATTTTTTTATTTAATTTTTTAAATTAATAATTTAAAAAATAAAATAAATAAAGTTTGCATATTTGTAGCGTACACCACTTGTATCATTATAAGATTTAACATTTTTTTGGTTATTAATGTAGACCCCGGAACTCTTTACTTTGGCGGACTTTGCATATAGGTAATAACATTTACAAAAAAGTAGAAATGTAGTGATCTAATATGCCATTTGTATGCAATTTAGCCTGGAGTACACTGGTTGAAGGAGAGGAGGAAATGAACTGATATCATAACTAAACTCACTTCCTTGTATAAATTTTTTTTGATAATTATTAGTATTTCGAAATATTATTATTAAAATAAATGACCATGGGTTTGTGGTTGAAACCTTTAAAATGAGAAGCAAAGTACTTCTAGTAGTGCAACTGTGGTCGATGAAAACGAACACAATATTGTCACACTTCAAAGTGAGGATGAACAATTGCAGTCTTTTGTTCCCCAAAAATCCGAAGTGAAAAAACAGGAACTAATAAAAGACCAAACGAAAGTATGATGACAGTTATTTGCATTTCGGCTTTATGTGTAGTAGTAGTAGTAGCAGTGGCATTTGATGCAAGAAAGCAAGTGTATGAGCTTGCAGCATCAGCCAAAAAAAAAAAAATCACACCATTCCCTCCAAATGCGTGTCCAGTTCCTCCTTAAATTTATTCAACCTATCAACTTACAACGACAGATGGAAGTTTGTTCCAGCAATTAACCACCCGCTGGCTAAAGGCAAATTTCCGCACATCTAATCTACACCTGTCTTTTCTTAATTTGAATTTATGCCCCCTCAGGTTCGTAATCTGAACAAGTGGAAGGATCCCATCAGAATTCAGCGTGCTCAACCCATTCAAGGCCTTATACACCTCAAACAGATCACCACGCAGGTGCCTAGTCTCCAGCCACTGCAATTTGCAGAACTTAAGCCTCTCTTGGTAAGAGGATCCCTTCATTCCCCTCACCAATCTTGTTGCCCTTCTCTGTACACGCTCAAGTAAATCTACATCCTTCCTAAAATGAGGCCTCCAGACCTGTACGCAGTACTCAAGGCGTGGCCTGACCATTGCCTTATACAGAGGGATAATCACCTCCTTTTCCCTGCTAGCAAAATTCCTATATATCATTGACAAAACCCCATGACCTGCCCTGGCAACATGTCTGCATTGCTCAGAAAACTTCATATCTGACTGCACAATTACTCCCAGGTCTTTTTCATTTTCTACCACATTAAGTGTAGTACCACACAGTTGGTACGTTTCTCTAGGGTTACTTCTACCCATATGCAGTACTTGTCAAGGTTAAACTTCAGTTGCCACTTCTTAGCCCATCTGCCCAAATTATCTAGATCCTGTTGCAGTAGCACACTGCCATTACTGTCATTAACAACCCTGCCAACCTTTGTATCATCTGCAAACTTCGACATTAAGCCTGATATACCTTCATCAGTATCATGATAAATATACAAAACAACAGTGGACCTAACACCGAACCCTGTGGGACACCACTAATAACATTAGTCCACGAAGAGCAGCACCCATTGATTACCACCCTCTGTCTTCTCCCACTTAACCATCCTTTTATCCATTGTAGCAACTTACCCTTAATATCATTCTGCTCCAATTTGTACAATAGTCTTCCATGCACAACAGTGTCCAAAGCTTTCCTGAAATCCAAATATATGATATCGAAATTATTTTTTGCATCCAGTTCCTTTGTAACCACATCATAATATCCTATCAAATTTGTCAGACAAGACTTTCCCTTAACAAACCCATGTTGTGTCTGAATTATTGCTGCAGTCTTGTCTAGATGATCCTGCAATGCATCTTTAACCAGTGACTCCATTATTTTACCCGGAACAGAAGTTAAACTAACTTGTCTGTAATTACTTGTGTCACCCTTCGATCCCCCTTTGTGAATTGGGGATACATTTGCACATCTCCAGTCCGTGGGAACCTCCCCTGAGTCCAAGGATGCTCTCATAATTATGGCCAAGGGTTTGCTTAGTTGCTTTGCCGCCTCCTTTAATATAACTGGATAGATCCCATCCACCCCAGGTGCTTTTCTTATGTTTAACTTCAACAATTTCTCCTCCACTTTGCTTTCAGTTATTACAAAATCATTAAGTATCCTGCTACAATTTGATAACCTTCTGGCATTTTCAAACCTTAATAATTCCTCATGTGTGAATGTAGATGCAAAATACTCATTCAGTTTGTTTGCTATCTGAGCAGGATCATCAACAGTCGAACAATCAATGTCAAGTGGACCAATCAGATTCATCCCCTTCCTTTTAGAGTTTATATAAGTAAAGAAATCCTTGCTGTTTTTCTTAGCATCTTTTGCCAAGGATTTCTCGTAATCTGCCTTCGCCTGCCTAACCTCCTTTGTCACCTGATTGCAGACTAGCTTATATCTGCCATAGGCTTCTGAGTCGCTTAATAATTTATATGCATCCCATGAATTTTTCTTCTCTATTACGAGTCTCATTAGTTCATAATGAGACTCATTGGAAATAAAGATGCTCCTGATGCACAGTGTGCCATATGTAATAAAATATTAGCAACAATTCTTCGGCTCTTGCTAAACTTATGTTTCGTATGTGTTCCGTGAATATATTGAAAAGATGAAAAGCGTTCCGTGAATATGTTGCGAGATGAAAAGTGTTCCATGACTAAAGTTTGGGAAACACCAGTTTAGACACTCACATAAATGAATTTAACAATTCATACTGTATCATCCCTTTCTTTTTTTTTTTTTTTTTTTTTTTGACTGGTTGAGTCAGTTAACAAAAAACTTGATTTTGTAGAAGCTCAGTTAATTAAGGCCCTGCTGTAAATATTAAAAATACACAAACACCATATATATAAATATAAAACACATTATATATATATACCAGTTGTGGCAATAAAGTTCCCGGACTTGCAATAAAAAGAACACAACGTGAAGGATCTCAAAAATGGTTTTATTTTTATTCAAAATAATTACCTCTTGATTGAATGCACTTATTACACCATTCTAAAAATTTCTGAAAAGAGTCAGCAGTGTCCAAAGAGATGAAGTTCAGTATGGCAGTTGTTTTCCTTTATGTCCCCAACATCCTGAAATCTCTTTCCTTTGAGATCAATTTCATCTTAGGAAAGAGGAAGAAGTCCACTGGTGCTAGAGCAGAAGAGTAGGATAGATGGTTGATCTGTATAATGCCAGGTTTCATCCAAAATGTCTTCACAGTGAGCATGGAATGGGCAGGAGCATTGTCGTGCAACAAGAACCAGCTGTCTTTCTCTCAAAATTGAGGCTTCACCCTGGATATGCATTTCAGTAGTCTTTGAAGCACCTGTACATTAAATGCAGCACTGACTCTCTCTCTCTCTCTCTCTCTCTCTCTCTCTCTCTCTCTCTCTCTCTCTCTCTCTCTCTCCCATTTAGTTACAAATTCCTTGTGAATTGCACCGTTTGTAAAAAAAAAATTATCAGCATCATCTTGATCACGGATTTCTGTGAATAAAACTTTCTGTGCATTGGTGATGATTTTGGAGTCCACTACATGCTGTGGTGCTTAATTTTTGAGTCATACTAAAACATCCAACACATCTCTAGTGACCATCCAGTTGAGGAAATTAGAATTATCTTGACAAGTCTGGATGAATTCTTCACACGATAATACCCTTCATTGTTTCTGTTCATCTGTAAGGCTGTACAGTTTAAAGCAAAATTACAAAATCATGACATGGAACATTAACGCTAGTAATGAAACTGGTTGTTACCTGCAACCTGTCACACCACTTGACAATCTCTGTATCACCATGTGTTGGAAGAAGTTTGAACTACAGCATACTACTTCTGTTTATTTTCAGAATCATCAAACATGACCGCAACAGCACCAGTCTGGCAACTTTATTGCCACCTCATATATAATTGAGAATAGTATTAGTGCAAATGAAAATGGTACAGCAAAGTGAAATGTGGAACATAAGAAAAAGGATATGAGAAGGCCCAAAACTGCCAATGTTACTATAGCATCAAAGGAATTTAATTTAAAAAAACCACTAAAGAGGATTGGCATTTTTTCCCTAAATATGTGTGAAATACCACTAATAATCAGATTACAAAGCAGTGGCTTTATAATTGGACTATTCTTATTCCATGCTAAAATACCTTTTTTTGTGAATGACACTTGGTTTTGCTGTGCTTTGCACATTTGTGTCTGCTAAGTAGTTTGCTTTCCCTACAATTTCCTAATTACTGCTGTTTTACGTATTCTGTACATATTTAAGTTATACACATGTGCTTATGTGTGTTTTTCCTGAGAATATTGCATGTGAGATGTGATATGTCTAAACAAATAGTTGTAAATAAATAAAATGGTACATTGCATTCACATGTGCTTTCATGCAGTTATTCTGCAAAAACCATAAAATTTCATTTCAAAAACTACTCTAGTAAAATTATGTCTATACTTAGAAAGATAGAGAAAATATCAGTCTTTAACCTTAAACAATTTTTATGCTTTTCACAGTACACCCATCAAGTTCACACTACTTTTTAAAGAAATGTGCTCAAAGAGAATTGCACTTAGTAGTTAGCACTAACTCTAATCAATATTTTGAATGGTGCAGGGAGCTGATTTCCAACAAAATGTGTCCATGTACACCATTGTCGATAGATGGCCTAAAATTGTCTGAGTTTCCACCATTAGAGTGAGCACTCAGATTTTATTTCCATCCATACAGCTTTTTACAGTCGGAAGTTATTAAAATTTAGTTTTGATTAATTAAATACTAAATTAGTAGTGTGAAACTTGTTCTTTGTATCTTAATTTGTTTACACTTTTTGTGACATAATCAGTAAAAATGCCAGACTGCTGAGTGGAAAGTTATGAAGCTGAATTCCCTCGATGACTGGAGAAACCATTTCTAGAGTTTTCATGCAGTGCTTAGTGAACTTCTTTTTAACCTATGTGACTGGTTTTTCACACAACAGAATAGAACAGTTTGCAGTTAAAATACGTTGATTTATGGAAAATAAAATTATTTGTAATTCTGAATATAAATAACATTATAATTATCTGGATAGACTGTAATTATTAAAAAGATTTTGTTGTTTGCAGACTTGTTGGAAGTTTTCTTCGCCTCAGTTCAGAATACTGCTTTGTTGTTGAAGATGAAGGTGGTGTCTGTGGATATGCTTTAGCCGCTCTGGATGCTCAACAGTATCAGAAGAAAATGGAGATTTCTTGGACACCCGAACTTTGTTCTAAGTATCCAGTATCAAAAAAAGAAAGTGGAGAAATGCTAACTCCGGCTGAGGTAGACTAGATATTGTGTTGAATAGGATAAAAATGCGATTTTGCATTAAGGACTACAAAACAACTTCTGAGAACTGAAAGCTATGCCTGCTATTTTTTATCACAGTTCTGGTCATGTAACATTACCTATTATCATAAATATAATATAGTTATTTTGGTCTCTAAAGAAGGTGAAGAAACTGGCACAATATAAAATTTCTTGAAATTTTTTTTTTTGAATTTTAAATTAATAAGTCATTGGGTAGTCCTTGGTGCACCTATATTTATCCTGCTGGGTTCAAGAGTTCATGACCTGCATTTGTGTAATTCCTTGAATGGTGTAGGGAGCTGCACCATTCAAGGAATTACACAAATTCACAAGGAATTACATAGTTTTTTTTTTTTTAAGAACAGGGTGACCATATTTTGAAAATTGAAAAGCAGGACAACTTGAAATGAAATGTGTAGTATAGCATTTTTTCTTTCAAAAAATAAAAGAAAAATATAAAATTACAATTAAAATACATTTTTTTTATCAATCAGTCATAGTATTTATTTGTTTTACAATTGTTTTTAATATGTATTTGTTCTATATAAACTATAATATTATTTATAACAGTTATTTTAAAAATAGTGAGGAAGACCACTTTTACTTTATATTTTTTTAAAAGTTTTTAAATTCTGAACAGGACATGTTACAGTTTTCTTTCATCATAAGTTTGGCTTCTAAATTTTCTAATAAAAGATAGTTTCTCTGTTTCTGCTAAGCAATTTTCATTAAGCTGAAAACTTTCTGATGAAGCATTTGAATGTGGAATGCTTAACGTTGAGCATGCAATTTGAGGCAAATTAATTGCCTCTGGAAATTTTTAGAAAAATTGCACTCATTTTTTTATTAACCCGCATTTTCTTTTCTTTATTACTCAGTGACAAACAAAATACCTTTAGACTTTCTCATATTTCTCTTATTAGAATTAATTTTTAACACATCTGTTAGATTCCAATAAGAATTAATTAAAAATATGTAAAATCAGTAAATTAAGTTTTTTCCTCTCTTATTGGGACAAATGATGGTATTATTGGAAAGCGGGACTTGAAGTTCTAAATTGGGACAATCCCGGCCATATCGAGACGGTTGGCCATTTTGCTTCAGAAACTGTATTTCACAAATTTTCTGTTTATACAGTTGGCCTAGCCCAATAAATAGCATAGAGAGGTAGCAGATTCCACCATATATGTTCAGGCCAGCCTGGTTTTAAATATTAATATAGTTTAGCAGCAAACACTGTGTTTTACCAGCATTAAATTGCTATAGTTGTGGACTTCTCTGACCTTATATGGCTCTCCTGGATATAAATATAAAATTTATTTACAGTGGTGAACAAAAAATGCTGCAATCTGTCAGATCCTCAGCAATATATGAATATCTGATAAATATTCACAAACAGCTGTCTTACACAGTATTATCATATTCATAGTCCCAGTAATTAAAATAAAAAATAATAATTATAATATAAATGATCACACTGCCATTTTTCACATCTACAGTATTAAGCATCTTATTAACCCTTTTCGTGGTATACGTATGTAAATATACTTTTTTCATGTTTGGGGTCTGTGGAATATATTTGTGCATAGTAGTAGTAGTAGTAACAGTGGCATTTGAAGCAAGAAAGCAAGTGTATGAGCTTATGCAGCATCAGCCAAAAAAAAAAAAAAAATCACACCATTCCCTCCAAATGCCTGTCCAGTTCCTCCTTAAATTTATTCAACCTATCAACTTCCACGACAGATGGAAGTTTGTTCCAGCAATTAACCACCCGCTGGCTAAAGGCAAATTTCCGCACATCTAATCTACATCTGACTTTTCTTAATTTGAATTTATGCCCCCTTAGGTTCGTAATCTGAACAAGTGGAAGGATACCATCAGAATTCAGCGTGCTCAACCCATTCAAGGCCTTATACACCTCAATCAGATCAACGTGCAGGTGCCTAGTCTCCAGCCACTGCAATTTGCAGAACTTAAGCCTCTCTTGGTAAGAGGATCCCTTCATTCCCCTCACCAATCTTGTTGCCCTTCTCTGTACACGCTCAAGCAAATCTGCATCCTTCCTAAAATGAGGCCTCCAGACCTGTACGCAGTACTCAAGGCGTGACCTGACCACTTATACAGAGGGATAATCACCTCCTTTTCCCTGCTAGCAAAATTCCTATATATCATTGACAAAACCCCATGACCTGCCCTGGCATATACAGTAAACTCTTTGCTGTGCACTTTTGGAGATTGAGAAGTGCTGTGTTTTAAAATTTTCTGAATTTGAGAGAGATATATCTAATGGTTGATTAGTTTTGGAGAACCAAATTTCAGTGAATATTAAATAGTAATGATTGAAATTCTTTGTAAACTGTTCAATTTTTTAATTGTATAGTAAACAAAATCACAGTGAATATTGTAATGTCAGTTGTACAGTGCCTCCATAGCCAGGTGGGCAGGAACAGCAGTGAGTAGCACACGCTTAATTAGACCGGGGTTCGAGCCTGTGATCACCAAATATGGAGGATGCAGGAAGGACAGGGAATGACCACCGCATATCCCCAGAGCAATATGGCCTTAGTTGCTAAGGCTCCTGAAAACCAAATAACAATAATAATAACAAATAACAAGTCTGATACAGCAGAGAGAATATCAATGAATGTTTTAAATAGGTTTGCATTGAAAGATAAAAAAATTAACTATTCTTAAGGAATGATTATAAAAAGATATGTGCCATCTTTATCAGTTGATATGACATTTTGATATTAATTTACTATGAATAAAATCAATTAATTTCATGTTTGCCGCCATTATAACTAGTCATGCAGCTGACAAACTGCATGAATAATTATGACCATAAATCTTGGTTATGTGGGTGGTTGATGATGATATAGTTTTATTGGGGGAGACTATTGTCAGGGAAATGGGCAATGTTTTTTGTAATAAAGATGGGTGGACCACAACCAGGGTGTGTTTGTTGGGAGCAATAGTTGATGACATTACCAACAGATTGTCAGATTTTAAGGGGGATAAAGAGAGCATTATTATTCCTGTGGGGACTAATGATATTAAATGAACACAGCCTGATCATTTGTAGGATAAATGTATGGTGAAAAAATGCCACAAGTTAGATCAGAATATGTGTCTGAAATTCTACCCAGACAATATAGATGGGATTATATGCTGAAAGCCTTGTGGATTACTTCAAGGCTTGGGGAATCTGCAAGACTCTGGGGGAAATTTTTATCAGCTTGGCCCACACTTGTAGGTAGAAGTAATCCATTTTGTAGAGATGGTATTTGAACAAAGGTGGTGCAAGGATTTTTGCAAGTATCAGTTAGAATACCTTAAGCCAGTGGTTCTCAAATTTTTAATGTGAAGGCACCCTAAATACATTATGAAAAATTCTCGGCACCACCAGCACCGGGTGCAATAGGCTCTGGCAGAATATTTTGTAAGGTGGTGCTGTTTCAAATACAGTGTACATGACTGACGGCTCGGCTCAGCTGTTCTGGATATGTAGGTGTATGTACATAAACACTGCGATACAGTCAGCAATTATTTCATGACGACTTCTAATTTACACAGTTGCATGAAAATCAACGACCTTTTGTAGCGATGGCCACAATGTAAGCTGATGTTAATGACATTGCAGCACCCAATTTGAGAACTCTGCCTTAAGCATTTTAGGAAATGGGTAATATAGATGCACATTTATCTGATGATATGGGTCAAAGTAATGCTTGCACTCACCTCAAGACAACCAACACTGGCTGTTGGTTGCCTTGAACAGCCAATGTTGGCAAGATGTTCTGAGGGCAGCAACATATCGAATGAACTCGATGAGAAAGATAGGGAAATGAGCCTAAATAACTTCAAGGGATGTGTCACACTAGTAAACTATAGAAGAATACTTAGTCTTAACTGTGTCTACAGTAAAAAAAATGTTTCATTATTTTTTTTAATATGGGTTATAAATAGAGCAGTATGCTTTCAGTAATTAAGTTATCTTAAAAGCTAAATACATACTATTCAACTACCAAGACATAAACTGTGAACTAGTACTGAATATCTCACAAAGAGAATGATTTTATGCATTGCAAATACACAGTAATAATGATATACAGTCTAGGAAATATGCAAAGCAGAAAGAAACTGGCATTTGCTAATTAATACCAATGACATTGTCTTCACAATGTAATCAGTGCACCTGTTAACAAACTACTGTTTTATCAATGCTATGTATAGACAGGCTATGCCCTGCTTGTACAGTTATATATATGTATATTTTTGTATACTTTTCAAAGAGTATCAAATTTTTGGGAATTTAGGCTGGAATTGTGAAGTTTTACTGTGTCTACAGAAATGTCAGGAGTTGTCAATAAAATGGCAGAATTTGAACTACTGGTTAAGAGTTCAAATTCAGGATAAGTAATGCTGACATAACAAGGCTGCTAACAGAAATGTGGTACCACCCAGAAATTGGGGATAACAAATTTCACATCGATATGTGTAATATATTTAGGAAAGACAGGGAAGATAGCAGGGGTTGTGGTGGTCTCATGCTTCTTATGAAAAGCAACTTGGGTGCAAAAAGAGCTTTTTGCTGAGTCTGAAGTTGTCTGCTAGTATGGAATCTATGCAGTGTGAGTTAGTTGGAAGCAAAGATATAATGAGAGTGGGAGTAATCTACAGACCAGAAGGTTGTGAAGGGTATGACAAGAGTCCTTACATGTATATGGAACAGGCAGGCAAGTGAAAATGTCTTATTATGGGTGACTTCAATCTGCCCCAGAATGATTGGAATAAGTGGGATGGAAACTTATCTTGGTGAAAAAATTTTCTAAATAAACTAGATGCTTATTATTTGCTCTAGCACAGAGGTTACCAAAGTTTCTTGGTTCATGGCGACCTTAGCGTCCCAGTAATTTTTTCAAGGCACCCCTAGGCCAAAAGAAATACTTAACATAGTGGTTTTAGACCATTTAATAATCTGATCTGATTCTGTGTGTGTGTGTATGTGTGTATATATATATATATATATAATATTAAAAAAATATATGTTATATGATAGTTATTATAATAATATCAACAAAATTAAAATTCATAATGCAAATTATATATACTTATATAATAATTTTATTCTTTATATAGAGGTACTAAAGTAACATCAATAATAGATCACCACAAAATTAAAAAGATATGGTACAATGGATACCATATACCTTTTTATAATGAAATAAATGTATAAATTTTAAAAAAATATAATAATAATAAGTTTAAGTAACTTAATCCATAGTCATGGCACCCCTGGAATGTTGTTGCGGCACCCCAGTTGAAAACCACTGCGCTAGCACGTCACTGATAATATAAGGGTTGAGAATATTCTTGACCTCATCATTACTTACAAATTAGATGACATCACAAGGCTTAAAATACATGAACCATTGGCAGATAGTGATCACACAGTTGGTTGGAAGATGAAGAAAGATGTTGCAGTAGTTTTAGTTGTTGCAGTTTTATAAAGGCACAGATTTTAATTTCAGAAGTGGAGACTTTGACAGTTTAAGGCTATATGGCATCTAATTGGGCAGATTATAGTGGGGGTGAATACACTTGAATTCTGGAATGGCTTTAAGGCAGAAATCACAGAAGCCATGAAAATATAAATATCATTAAGAGAATATTGCAGCAGGAGGATGCTAAACTGAATGAATGTGCAGCTGGCCAGTCAAACAGAGCAGTAAAAGATTAACATGGGGCAGTTACAGAGCAATGAAAAGTATTGAAGGCTACAACTACAAGTTGAATTGTAATGATACACAGATAAGGTTAGAGAGGACAAAGCTGCTTACGAGAAAGTACTGACTAAGAGAGCAAAGAATGGGGATAAGGAATTTTTCATGTATGCAACTACGTGGAAGAAAAGAAGTGAATCAGAACCCTTAAACCCTTGTGCACCAGGTGAGGAAAAGTCTTAGAAAACTCAGCTGATGTTGTGAATGAATTGAACAGGTACCTTGCATCTGTCTTTACTGAAGAAAGACCATGCTGAGAAAAGGCTGTGCAAGTGAGTCTGAGTCATATGAAGTTAGTGATTTTGAAATTACAAATGACTGTTTATTAGAAAAACTTTTGATCATAAAAGCAAGGCCCCTGGAGTTGATGGCATATACCCAATAATTATGAGGGCATCTTTGGACTCAGGAAAACATTCATTTCACAAATATACGTGGTCTCAATTCTAATCTCAAAGATGTCCATTTCCACTTGCAGTCTGCCAAACCCCATGTACTTTTTCTGACAGAATCTCAGTTATCGGTTGATTCAACTACTGCTCATCTCAGATGCCCAAATTATTCGCTGTATGATTCCTTTCGCCTCAAAGGTGGTACTTGTGCATATGTCCGTTTTGATATTCCCTGTCAGAGACTTGGCACTTTGGAATCTCCTCTCTTTGATCTTCTCTGGCTTAAAATCTCTCTACCTCATTGTGTTAAATTCATCTGTTGTCTCTACTGTTCTCCCAACTCCACTAATCACTTGGAGCTCTTTGACTTCCTCTCTTTGCAACTTCACTTTCTCCAGTCCAACTTTCCTAACAGTGAGGTAATTTTCCTTGGTGATTTTAATGTTCACAACTCCAGCTGGCTTCCGTTTTCTAGTCACACCGACCCAGCAGGTCGAGATGCTGAGGCTTTTGCAATTACTAATGACCTAGCACAGATTGTTCATTTACCTACAAGAATACCGGACAATCCTAATCATACAGCCAATACGCTTGATCTTTTTCTCACAAACAACCCGTCTAAGTACACGGTCGAAGTGAGAGGTCCTTTAGGCACTTCAGATCACAACTTGGTGATTGTCTCTTTTCCAATGGAACCTTTATCTAATGGCTATTGCCAACCTCGTGTTGTTTGGCATTACAAGAATGCAAAATGGGATGACCTGCGAGACTTCTTTTCTTCTTTTCCTTGGTCGGATTACTGTTTCAAAACTTCTGATGTCAATGTTTGCTCAGATCGTGTCAGTGAAATTATTCTTGCAGGAATGGAATCCTTTATCCCACACTCCACTTTAAAATCTCGTCCTTTATCTAAACCTTGGTTTTCCAATAAATGTGCTAAGACTGTCCAAGAGAAGAATGTTGCATATCGTAATTGGCTTGTTTCTAATTCTTCAGTTTCATTTTCTGCCTACACCAAAGCTCGCAACAATTGTAAAGCAGTTATTAACCAGTCCAAACTAGAGTTTAAACAGGCTAAGAGTAGAAAACTTGCTTCTTGCCCTAATGGTAGCCGGGCATTCTGGTCTCTTACCAAAGCTATTGGCCGCATCTTTTGCCCATCTCTGCTCCCACCTCTGTCCAAACCAGATGGTTCTGTTGTCACTTCAGCCAAGGATAAAGCTGACCTGCTAGCATCCCATTTTTCTTTCAACTCGTGCATCAACGATCTTGGTAAAGCACCTCCCACTATTCCCAGCATGCTCCATTCAATGCCTCTTGTGGTCTTCCGTCAAAAGGATGTCAGAAGGATTTTGACGAATCTTGATGCTAAGAAAGCTCCAGGTCCAAATGGTATTTCTCTGCTTATTCTCAAAACCTGTGCTCCTGAACTTACTCCTATTCTTTGTCGCCTTTTTTCACTTTCTTATTCCAAAGGTGTTTTTCCTTCTTCTTTAAAATTTGCTCATATCCAGCCAGTTCCTAATGAATCCCTCCCATCCAGTTATCATCCCATTGCAATTACTTCTACTCTTTCTAAAGTAATGGAAAAATCAATTAACCGCCAACTTTTAAACTACCTAGAAACCTTCCGTCTGATCAACGATCGCCAGTATGGATTAAGTCAGTGTCAATCCACTGGTGATATTCTGGCTTATGTTACGCATTTATGGACTAATTCAATGGAAAGGTTCGGTGAAACACAAGTAGTTGCTCTTGACATCTCAAAGGCTTTTGATCGTTTTTGGCATAAAGGTCTTCTAAACAAGCTTCCATCTTATGGTTTGCCAACTGTTTTTAGTAATTGGTTATCCAGTTTTCTCTCTGATCGCTCACTGAGGGTGATGGTAGATGGCTCTCTGTCTTCTAACTTCTCCACTAATGCCGGTGTCCCCCACTCTTTTCCTCTTGTATATCAATGACCTTCTCCCATTGACTGGAAATCCTTTCCATAGTTTTGCCGATGATAGCACATTGCATTCAACTTTCCATTTTGAGAAACCTTGTCCAGCTCAATCAGCTTCAAGTTCTCGAAAATCTGCTACCAATTCCTTAAATGCCAATCTTCAGGTAATTCTGCAGTGGGGCAAAGACAACTTAGTTGATTTCAACCCTTCTAAAACTCAGTCTTGTCTTATATCTCGCAAAAAGGATTCTTCTGCTCCTATGCTTATCTTTGGTGACACTCCGATTTCTGAGCAATTTGATATATCTCTTTTGGGGATTACCCTTACTTCTAATCTCTCTTGGCACAAGCACATTACAAATATTGCTTCCTCTGCATCTAAAAAACTTGGTTTTCTCTTTTGCTCTCGGCGTTACTTTTCTTCCAAACAGCTGCTCACTCTGTATAAATTGCAAATCTGCCCTGCCATGGAATATTGTTCCCACATCTGGGGTGGTGCCCCCAAAACCTCTCTCAGGCTTATTGATTCCGTTCAGAAGAGGGCAGTTAGGTTAATCAATGATTCATCTCTAACAGAGTCTCTCCACTCGCTTTCTCATAGACACACTGTTTCTGCTGCATGCCTCTTCTACAGATACTTCCATGGGCACTGTTCTTCTGAATTGGATTCTATAATTCCTGCTCTCTCTTTCAAAACAATCCAAACACATGCTGCCACCAGCCAACATCCATTTTCTGTCCAACTTCAAACCCACAGAACCAACTTTTCATCTTTCTCATTTATTCATTCAACTGCCGTTTTCTGGAACAACCTTCCTTCATACTTATTTCCTGAAAATTACAATCTACAGAAGTTCAAGTCCAATGTCAACAAATATCTTCTTTCGTCTTCTCAACCTCCAACCCAAGCACGATACTAAGTACTATAGGTTCTAATACCTCTCGTGTTTGGGGTTCGCATAAAAAAAAAAAAAAAAAAAAAAATGAAGGCCAGCCTATACATAACGGCAGTTCTTAGAGTGAACTTGATAACAACAGACCGGTTATTCTAACTTCAGTGGTAGGGAAAACCTTAGTAACAATGTCCAGGGACTTTTTTTTTTTTTTTTTTTTCAGTCTTCTTAATAACACACAGCATGGTTTTGTTAAGGGAAAACATGTTTAACTGGAAAATTTTCGACATAGTTGATTTGGATTTTTGACTCAGTCCCCCATGAGAGATTACTGTATATGCTAGAACATGTTGGGATTACTTGAAAGATTCTGATGGGTTGCTAGGCAGCTACAAGGCTGAAAGAAAAGTATTATGATTAATGGATATTCTTCAGATTGGTGTAAAATCAGAAGTGGGATTCCCCCCACAAGGATTGGTTCTTGGACCACTGTTGTTTCTGATTTTCATAAACAATATCGATAAAGGAATAAAGGGCATGAAGTCAAAATTTGCAGATGACATACAGATTGATAAAGTAGTTAATGATCAGTACCAAGTGGTGCTCCTTCAGGATGACTTGAACAGGCTGCAAGAATGGTCAGAAAAGTGGTGGCTATGTTTTAATGCAGAAAAATGCTAAGGTCCTATTCTTGGGGAATAGCAACCCCAAAATAAATTATACTTAGTGGGGTTGAATTAAAATCACATATTTCTCCCATCCATTACCCTCAACATAGCAAAATAAATAATATAAATTAATCTCTTAATTCATTAGAAAATAACTTAAACAATGAACATGTGAGTAACAATAATCTTGCCTCTTACTATAAATTTTCTGCACCATCATTCTTTTTATGGAAGACCATTGCATTTTCTTTAATTCTGCTTTTATGAGTCTACTGATTGGAGTTCTGTTGTTTCTTGCATAAACCCATGTTATAAGGCATTGTATGCTATCTCTAATTTGGGTATCTTTAAAGCGGAGGAAAAACTCGGAGTCTTTTGGAACAGGCTGAGTGAAAAACCCTTCTAGACTTTTTTATGATTTTTGCCCAGTGTTTTATGCAGATGTTCCCCCCCCCCCACCTAATTCAAAAGCACAGGCTTTTTTATATATATATATATAGAGAGAGAGAGAGAGACTCACCTTTATTGAGTCTTTAAACAGTTATTTTCTTACCTATACTTCATTAAATTATGTAATATTTAATCAAATCACATACTGTAATTATGATAAGTAATTTTACTGGTACAAACAGGGTTTGGAATAAACATGCAGTTGCCCTCTCAAGAAGCATACTGAACTATTGTCTGTAGCACATGGATATCTGGCATACAAAGGTTAATTGCATGCTGTTTCTGGTTAATGTTTATTGACCAGAAAATGGTTAATAAACATGAAAATATAGTGAGCAATATGACAACATGTCTGTGACAAAGTCACTGCACAAGAATGGGTAAAATATGTCATGCAGTGGTGCACATGAAGGAGTGAATGTAATAAGAGCATAAAAAAATGCGTGGATAATTTGAATTTTCATATATTTTTAGCACTAAGTGAATAAGCTAAATAAACTGCACATAAAATGAGATCACAGTTGCCAATATTTTGTTGTTTAAAAAAAAAAAAAAAAATCACTGAATGGCATTTGATATGTGAAGTTTTTATACAACATGAAAACTGTCTTTCCAAATGATAAAAATTCATTTTTAATTTTACAATACACAGTTGTTGTATAATGTTACTAACATAATAATAAATAAAATTATTATTTGAATAATAATAATTCAACTTTTCAAAAAATTTATTTCCAGGAAATCATTGGTAGCTTTCATAATCAGAAATCTGTAATACCAGAAATAGTTTATAAACACCATCCATCACTATTAAGGATGAATGTTTTGCCAACTGTAACAGATCTTAGTGTACCAAAACGTTTATTAGCCTGTGTTTTATCTACACTGAAAGCAAACGGTATGTTAATTGCTATTTATTATTTCATACTTTAATTTTAGAAATGAATGTCTTTACTAATTACAGTTGTCAGTAATATCAAGGACTACTGCTATATATTTGATGTTGTTCCTAAAATTAGTGAATTTCAAGAGAATTGCATATCTTTTGATCTTTTTCATGAAATTAAATTGATTATGAGGCTAATATTTGTGTAATAGACTTCTTAATTGTGGGTTCAGGTCAACAAAAACTTTAAGCATTATCAGTATAGTATTGACCAAATAACTTGGTCAATACTAAGTTTATTTTGCATCAACTAAAAAATTCAGGTAGTTAAATGGTGACTATTCAAGATTGTTATTATCATATTTGGAACAACTGTTTGAAAGGATAAACTTAAGATCAGGGTCTTGTCCTTTGTTGCACTGGATAAGTGAACGAAAATTTTACAGTGTGTGTGTGTGTGTGTGATCTTTATTAATTTTCATTTTATATGCTTTCATTTTTATATTCTTCATTAAAAGGAATTTTCAAATGATTCCTATTCCGGAAAAATAAAATATAAGGTGTAATCAAAATGTTCATGGACTGATTCTCTTGAATTTGCAGCATCATAATTGGGCCTTGATAGGTGCCTCATCTAGGCATAGTAATATATGAATCACTCGTTTATATGACCGCATTTTGGATAGAATGTGTTTCATCGCATTTTAAAATTGTTGATTTTTTGAGGCAGAAGACGCTTTTTTTTTTTTTTTTTTTTAATTGGGAAAAGGTGCAAGAGAAATCTGTGAAATGTTTCAGAGAAGAGGATTATTTGTCCATTGAATATTAGCATTAGCAGAGGCATATGATGCAAGAAAGCAAGCTTACACAGCATCAGCCAAAAAAAAACCTTCCCATTTTCGCTCATGCATTCGCTCCAAAAGTTTGTCCACTTCTTCCTTGAATTTATTTAAGCTATCAACTTCCACAATGACAGATCGAGGTTTGTTCCAGTAAGCAACCACCTGCTGGCTAAAGGCAAACTTCTGCACATCTCTTTGACAACTGTCTTTGCTAATTTTGAGTATGCC
Source organism: Mastigoproctus giganteus (assembly GCF_048544385.1). Taxonomy (NCBI): domain Eukaryota; kingdom Metazoa; phylum Arthropoda; class Arachnida; order Uropygi; family Thelyphonidae; genus Mastigoproctus; species Mastigoproctus giganteus. Next base: position 112,314,081 of record NC_143585.1, read on the forward strand.
CCCTCAGGCTTGTAATCTGAGCAAGAGAAAGAATCCCATCAGCATTGATTCTTCTCAATCCATTCAGGGCTCATACACCTCAATCAGATCACGTCACAGGTGCCTAGTCTCCAGATGCTGCAATTTTTCAGAACTTAAGCATTTCTTCATAAGAGCACCGCTTTGTTCTCCTTACCAGTCTTGTTACCCTTCTCTGTACTTTTTCTATCAACTCTACATCCTTCCTGAAATGAGGCCTCCAGACCTATATGCAGTACTCAAGATGTGGCCTGACCATTGCTTTATACAAGGGGATAATCACCTCCTTATCCCTGCTAGCAAAATTCCTGTATATCATTGACAAGACCCCATGACCTGCTCTGGCAGCCTGTCTGTATTTCTGAGAAAACTTCATATCTGACTGCACAATTACCTCCAGATCTCTTTCATTCTCCACTGCCCTGAGTATAACACCACACAGCTAGTACATTTCTCTGGGGTTACTGCTACCTATATGCAGTACTTTGCATTTGTCAAACTTCAGTTGCTACTTCTCAGCCCATCTGCCCAACTTTTCTAGATCCTGTTGAAGTAACATACTGTCATTAACAACCCTGCTAACCTTTGTATCATCTGCAAACTTCACATTACTTCTTTAACCAGTGACTCCATTATCCATTATTTTCCCTGGAACAGATGCTAAGCTGATTGGTCTAATTACTCTTGTCACCTTTTGATTTTCCTTTATTATGAATTGTGGATACATACGCATATCTTCAGCCCAAGGGTCCTCCCCCTGAATCCAAGGATGCTCTCATAATTATGGTTAAAAATAGGGTTTTCTCACTTCCTTTGCTACCTCCCTTTATATAAAAATTTAGAAATCGTGTGTCTGATTCAGTCTGCTCTGGTAGTCAACTTCCGTAATGGAAGTGAAAATTTAACAACTGATCTAAAAAGGTTGCACAGCACATTCTTGTGTATCTTGAGGAATAATAATCTTTGCAAATGAAGATGAGACATGTTTGTTGGGTGATATGCTCAGTTTTTCAAATATTGGCATAACATTTAAAAGGAATGAAAAATGCTTTATTCAAGCCAGAAGTATAGAATAAACACACATGTGAGAATACGTTGCCTTACAGTTATCAGCTAACTTGGACTGTTGAGGATTGCTAACACCAGGAGGTTGCAATTCAAAAGTTCTTTGGCTTGTGGAGTTTGTTAAATTGTCTTTTTTTATTATTATTATAAATTGGATTTTTAAACAAGTCAGTAACTCACTAGAGATTGCCTTTTGCACTTTTACATTTGGTAATTTTAAAAATTAAATTGCTCAAATGGCTTTACTCACCACTTCTAACCCCTTCTTTAAATAGTTTCTGAAGTTGCCACTATTCTTGTCTGGTGAAATGTTTACCCAAAGACAGATTGAAACTGTAATTAATTTAAATTGTTTCAATTTGTCTTTCCTTTTAAACTTCTTTCTAGATCATAGTAAAAGTCCACCAAATATACATCCACTTTCAGAGAAAGGCAGCTACAATTTCAGTACACAAATTGACATGATGACCAAGTACTCAGTTTCCTCTTTTAATACTCTTACTATTTTAGTTTTTAGGTGATCCATAAGTGGCTGTATAAACACTAAAATGCTAAAAAGTTTTCTGAAAGAATCCCATAAGCTTTTAAGTTGGTCTGAAGGACGTGACCAATATTGAGTCCTCTTCCAACACTGGTACTGAGAGCAAGCTGCTTTCAATCAGTGATTATTACTATCAGTAGGAATTGAAAATAACTCATTTTTCAAAGCTTTAACTACCTCTTCTTTCTTTCTTTCTCTCCGAAAATCACTAATACTGCCTGGTTTTGTTTTTTGATTTTATTTCAGTGTTCAAAAACATTTCTAGAAAAATGCAAATAAGCATTCAACACTTATGCCACTATTGGGACTATTTTTGTGGAAGAAGCCTTGTTTAAATAGATAGACGTCAGTCATTTGATGTAATGAAATACACACTATGAGGGGCATTTTAAAAGTTTGTGGCTTGCATGTGAAAGGGTAGTGGTACAATGTTAAAGATTTCTGTACTTAATATATAACACTTCGTGACATTAACTCTTAATTGCGGGTTCTTAAGTCAACAGTTGTGTGAATGGATTAAGATGAAAAAAATCAGTCACTGTGCTGTCATCCAGTACAGGTAGCCTTTGGTTTACAATTGTTTGTTTTGCGACGATTCACAATAATGACAGTTTCGAAACCATAAAGCCAAATATATCAGAAAACTTCAAAAAAAAAAAAAAATTTCAAAAATGCACAATTATAAATACTGGATATATCAAACAAAACTATTAAAGATTATTGGTGCTCATTCAACATTTTGAAAGATATTAATAACATCAATGCAGCTTGGAAGGAAGTGTTGGTGAACTGTTTGAATGGAGTATGGGGCAAACTTCTCCCACAATTTATGCACAACTTCATAGGATTAGGGCCTGTGGAGAACATTGCTGAAGAAGCTGGTGCAAGTGGGGGGGGGGATTGGACGAGGTTACAGCTGAAGATATAACAGAGCTGTTGGATAGCCATAGACAGCAGCTTTCCAATGAAGTCTTGGAGGAATTGACTAAGGAACTAAGCCACCAGAAGAAGGAGGAGAAAGAAAAAGATAAAGAGCCTCCTCTAAAATCTATGACTACAAGTGATCTACAGCGCATCCTTTCAGCCATGGAGACCCTCACTGATGAGATCTGTGAGATTGATTACGACTGGGAACGAAGTGCAAAAATGAAAAGGAGCATAATTGTATCCATCGACACTTATTCTGAGATTCTCGAAGAAAGAAAGAAAGAGGAAACTCGACCATCAACACTGTACGCTTTCTTCAGAAAAAGGGAAGATCCTCAACCAAGGACTTCATCAGAGGAGTAAAATCTCTGCATTACTCCACTGTTAAAAAAGATCAGTGCAGGAGCCTTACACTGGCGCTTACAAAAACTTTCGGTCTGGGCTTCGAACATATCAAAGTAAATGTACAAAATTTAATTTTTTTATTTAATTAAATTTAGTTTACTAAAGAACTAAGTTGGGTATTTTATATTGTGTTATATTTAATTGATTTATATTTATAAAAATACTGTTTTTACATTCATAGCATTCATTCCAAAGCTTTAAATATAGTATTATATTACTTATGTCAATTTTGAGATGGACCTGGAACATAAATCATTGACTTCATTGTACAACGTGGGTTTTTTTTTTTTTTTTTTGCGACAGTTCCTTCAGGAACGGAACTCTGTCATAAACTGAGAATTACCTGTATTGGGAGGTGGGGGTGGACTGGCATTGAAAGGTAGTTCGTGAGGATATGATTACAACATTGAGGAGAGGATGCCCCTTCCTATTCCATGGTAAAGAAGTGGGTAGCAGAATTTAAATGAGGGAAGGAGCCTGAAAGATGACCCATGCTGTGGAAGACCTGCAGTGTCCTGGACTCCAATATTTGTTCACAGTGTTCATGATCTGGTGATAAGTGAATGACAGTTTGGTACATTGCCAGCATCTTCGGCATCTTATATGAGCATGTGTACATATAAGACATCTTATAGGAGCATGTGTACATATATATCACATAATAACAGAATTCTTTCCATGAAAAAGGTATCGACCTGCAATAGGCCCAAAGTTCTTGGCAGCAGACAAAAACATACTAGAGTTGTCATTGGATTCAAGTCAAGTGAATGAACATTTGCATCATTTTCAAGCAAATCCAGCAAATTTCCTTGCAAGGTTTGTGAGCTTGGATGAGACTTGGGTCCATCACTTTCAGCCATAGACAAAGAGCAGTCCAAATGGGAAACACAGCTCTTCTTCTGACAAGGTGATGGCATCAGTTTTTTCGGATGTTGATGGAATTTTACTAGTGGATTACCTTCACAAAGGCCAGACAGTCACAAGGGCTTATTATGCAGACCTTGTGATGTGTTTGCTTGAAACCATCAAAGATAAACACTGAAGACTCCTTTACTGAAGAAAACTTAGTAAAGGAGTCTTGTTCCACTAGGATGATGCACTTGTTCACAAGTCTCATTACCATTGCTGCACTGCATGAGTGTGACTTTGAAATCTTGGACCATATTCACCAGATCTAACTCATTCGGACTTTCACCTGTTTGGAAAAATACCTGACTAGCATCCATTTTCCCACTGGAAATTGTGTCATTGCTGCAGTGGATGCATTCCTGGATGCCCAAGAAAATATTTCTTCACAGATAAAATCAATGCATTGTAGCATCTATGGAAAAAAGTGTATTGATCCTAAAGTGGACTATGTTGAAAACTAACAAGTTACAGACTCCTCAGATAAACCTTTCATACTCAGGCCACAAACTTTTCAAATGCCCTTCATATATAGTGATGAGATTTAATGTTGAAATATTTAGATGCATTATTATATACACTGAGTTGATCACTAAATTATGTCCACCTACCTAATACCATGTTGGCCCACCATTCGATGTCTAGATGCCTTCAATAATGTCTGAAGCATCTGTAGGGATCTGCAGCCATGCTGCCTGCAAGGCTTTCTACACCGCTGAAATATATGGAGGTTGCATATCTATATGCCTCACTTCCCATTCCAAAACATCCCACATGTGTTCAATTGGATTGAAGTCCTGCGAATTTGGATCAATCAAGATGGGTGATATCTTCCATATGTTCCTTGAACTTCTGTCTGGGAAGACATGGCAGGGTGCAAAAGGTCTCCTAAGAGCTGCCAGTAGACCTTACCAATGAAATGTTGGTCCATATGAACCAGGGGTCCTAGTTCTTGCCAGCAAGTCGTGCTTCATATTAAGGGTTCGTGGACTTGTGTTGCTTGTGCCACACATGAGGGCATTGGTAGGCATGTTGCACCTTGTACTTGGACTCATCTGACCAGCACACTTGTTTCCAGTGCTTCAGTGACCAACCAGCATGTTGCTGACACCACAGGATTCATCGTTGACTACAATCACCAGTGAGTAGAGTTCATCTCTTGAGTCATCTGCCTTGGAACACCATACATCTAAGTGTGCAGTGCATTGTCATTTGGGAATGCATTCCCCATATTGTATTGCAGTGTCAGCTGGTTTTTTTTTTTTTTTTTTTTATGAAAACCCCAAACACAAGAGGTATTATAGAACCTATAGCACTTAGTACCACGCATGGGTTGGAGGTTGTACTACACGGTACTAAGTGCATTATAGCCCTAGTTGCTGATGCGCCATTAAAACCTAAACATGGTACTAAATACCTATAGTACTTAGTACCATGCGCCTCCTTAGCCAGGTGGGAAGGAGCAGCACACGCTTCTTGATTAGACCGGGGTTCAAGCCCGTCACCACCAAATACGGAGGATGCGGAAAGGTCAGGGAATGACCATCGCATATCCCGGAGCAATATGGCCTTAGTTGCTAATGCTCCAAATAACAATAACTAACTTAACTTAGTACCATGCATGGGTACAGAAGACAAAAAGATGATATTTGTTGATATTAGACTTGAAATTCTGTAGACTGTAATTATCAGGAAATACATACATATAAAGGAAGGTTGTTCCAGAAAACGGCAGTTGAATAATAAAGATGAAAATTAGTTCTGTGAGTTTGAAGTTGGACAGTAAATGGATGTTGACTGGTGGCGGCACGTGTTTGGACTGTTTTGAAAGAGAGAGTGGGAATTATAGAATCCAATTCAGAAGAACAGTGCCGATGGAAGTATCTGTAGAAAATGCTTGCAACAGAAACAGAACGTCTATGAGACAGAGAGTGAAGAGACTCTGTTAGAGATGAGTCATTAATTAACCTAATTGCCCTCTGCTGAATGGAATCTAGAAGCCTGAGAGAGAGGTTTAGGGGGCACTGCCTGAGATGTGGGAACAATATTCCATGGTAGGGCGGATTTGCGATTTGACAGAGTGAACATCTGTTTGGAAGAAAAGTAATGCTGTGAAAGAAAGAGAAAACCAAGTTTTTTAGATGCAGAGGAAGCAATATTTGTAATGTGCTTGTGCCAAGAGAGATTAGAAGTCAGGGTAATCCCCAAAAGAGATATATCATCTTGCCTAGAAATTGAAGTGTCACCAAAGATAAGCATTAGGAGCAGAAGAATCCTTTTTGCGAGATATAAAAGAGGACTGAGTTTTAGAAGGATTGAAATCAACTAAGTTGTCTTTGCCCCACTGGAAAATTACTTGGAGATCAGCATTTAAGGAATTGGTAGCGGGTATTCGAGAAGTTGAAGCTGATTGAGTAGGGCAAGGTTTTTCAAACTGTGAAGTGGAATGCAATGTGTGCTATCATCAGCAAAATTATGGATAGGATTTCCGGTCAATGGAAGAAGGTCATTAATATACAAGAGGAAAAGAGTGGGGGAAGAGCTGAACCTTGGGGACACCACCATTAGTGGCAAAGTTAGAAGACAGAGAGCCATCTACCCTCACCCTCAGTGAGCGGTCAGAGACAAAAATGGATAACCAATTACAAAAACCAGTTGGCAAACCATAAGATGGAAGCTTGTTTAGAAGAGAAAACAATCAAATGCCTTTGAGATGTCAAGAGCGACTGCTTGTGTTTCACCAAACTTTTCCATTGAAATTATCCATAAATGGGTAACATAAGCCAGAATATCACCAGTGAATCGACATTGACGGAATCCGTACTGGCTATCGCCGATCAGATGAAAGATTTTAGATAGTTTAAGAGCTGGCGGTTAATTAATTTCTCCATTACTTTAGAAAGAGTAGAAGTAATTGTATGGGAGGAATTTGTCACCCTTTTTAGGAACTGGCTGGATATGAGCAAATTTCCAATCAGAAAGAAAAACACCTTTGGAATAAGAAAGTGAAAAAAGGTGTCAAAAGACAGGAATAAGTTCAGGAGTGCTGGTTTTGAGAAGAAGTGGAGAGATACCATCAGGACCTAGAGCTTTCTTAGCATTGTCAAAATCCTTCTGACATCCTTTTGACAGAAGACCACCGGAGTCATTGAGTGGAGCATGTTGGGAATGGTCGGAGTTGTGTTACCAAGATCATTAATGCATGAGTTGGAAGAAAAATGGGATGCTAGCAGGTCAGATTTATCCTTGTCTGAAATGATAATAGGACCATCTGGTTTTCACAGAGGTAGGAGCAGAGATGGGCAAAAGTTGCAGCCAATAGCTTTGCTAAGAGACTAGAATGCTTGGCTACCATTAGGGCATAAAGCAAGTTTTTTTCTATGCTTAGCCTGTTCAAAATCTAGTTTGGACTGATTAATAACTGCTTTACAATTGTTGCGAGCTTTGGTGTAGGCAGAAAATGAAATTGAAGAATTATTAGCAAGCCAATTACAATATGCAACATTCTTCTCTTGAACAGCCTTAGCACATTTATTGGAAAACCAAGGTTTAGATAAAGGATGAGATTTTAAAGTGTTGTGTTGAATAAAGGATTTCATTCCTACAAGAATAATTTCACTGACAAGATCTGAGCAAATGCTGACATCAGAAATTTTGAAACAGTAATCCGACCAAGGAGAAGAAAAAAAGAAATCTCGCAGGTCATCCCATTTTGCATTCTTGTAATGCCAAACAACATGAGGTTGTGAATAGCCATGAGATAAAGGCTCCATTAGAGAAGAGACAGTCACCAAGTTCTGATCTGAGGTGCCTAAATGACCACTCACTTTGCCTTGATCTTTTTCTCACAAACATCCCTTTGAACAGTTATTTGTGATAAAAAGATCAAGTATGTTGGCTGTATGGTTAGGATTGTCTGGTATTATGGTAGGTAAATGAACAATCTGTGCGAGGTCATTAGTAATTGCAAAAGCCTCAGCATGTTGACCAGCTGGGCCTGTGTGACTCGAAAACAGAAGCCAGCTGGAGTTGTGAACATTAAAATCACAAAGTAAAATTACTTCTCTGTTAGGAAAGTTGGATTGGAGAAAGTCAAGTTGCAAAGAGAGGAAGTCAAATAGTTCCAAGTGATTAGTGGAGTTGGGAGAACAGTAGAGACAATAGATGAATTTGACAGAATGAGGTAGAGAGATTTTAAGCCAGAGAAGATAAAAAAAGAAGAGATTCCAAATTACCAAGTCTCTGACAGGAAATATCGGAACGGACCATGTGCACAAGTACCTCCTTTGAGGTGAAAGGAATCATACAGCGAATAATTTGGGCAACTGAGATGAGCAGTGTTTGAATCAACCGATAACTGAGATTCTGTCAGAAAAAGTACATGGAGTTTGGCAGACTAAGTGGAAAATGAATCATTGAGATTAGAACTGAGACACGTATATTGTGAAATGAACTTGGAAGTGTTTGGGAAGTTTAGATCTTTTTGCAGATCAGTTTGCTCTATTAGTTTGACAATTCATTGTGTATTCAGTAGTAAGAAAAAGGGGGGAGGGGACATGCTGTATGAAGTAATGAAATTTTTGGATATGGTGTGCATATGTTAAGAATATACCCAGATTCTTGACATAATGTGGCCTCGACAATTCTCTACCCCCCCCCCCCAATACACACTACTCAGACTCCCTCCAGTCACTATCTGGCAGAGTAGAGGTAGCAAGATTATGCACTAGCTGATCCAGAAGCCTCATAGAGAGCTACCAATAGGTCCAGTCCAGTGTACTAACTTGCGGCCGGCTCACTATCACAATTTTAGGGGGTCACCTGTATTGTGAAAAATTTGGTAGTTTTTCACTTTTTTTTTAACATTAGTCAATAGGATCTGATTCATCGTGTCGGTAAATGCCTGATGTTAGAACAGTTCCAGATATTTTTCTCGGCCACTAACATTTCCTTCGGTGTAATGGATTATGATAAACAGATGCAAGACAAAAAGATCCAAAGCAAAGATCCTTACCCAGCAATTTCATTTTTACCTTCTGTTTTCATTAATTGAAAGAATACTTTCCAAGCTATTGTAGTGTCTAATATTCTGTTTCTTCCCATTAACTTTCTTTAATGAGGAATGCCTATAAATCACTAATAAACCATGGACAAAATGCACATTTTCTCTTTACTTGATGGTGAACTTATATTTGTTTATCTCTACATTATAGATTATCATTCTACCGTGATGCTTATTTTAAAAATTGCTTTGTTTGCTTTCCTGCTTCTTTTTTTTTTTTTGTGTTATGTTGATAAGCATAGCATGCTTTTTGGTGTCACACTGCTTACCAACTAGTAGTGTAAATTGGAAACTGTTGAGCTAGTGAAGTGCACTGTGCTATATATGCACAACAGTGGGAGAAGTACACATGCATTAGTATCGAGTATGGATATCTCAGCCATACTTATTAAGATAAGATATCAAATAATAATAATAAAAGGGATAAAACAGCTATGTAAGTACAGTATTAATTTCATTTATAACAATAGTTGGACAGTCCGGGTGTTTAAAGAATGTAACATTAGAATAGCCCATAAACATATCAGCTAAATAAATTTTCTTTAGAAAGTTTGTTCCCTTTCTCTTCTATAATTCCTGTATTCTCTTTTCTTTTAAACAATAATAAAAGAGTTAAACATCACTCATTAAATAATCAGTGTTGCAGTGGCTAAATCCAACTCAACATTAGGCACCTATCAAACATTACTCACACCTGTGCAGCCAAACTTCAGAGCCTTCCATCTCATAGAAAATATATATGTGGATGTAGAAACAAAAGAACCAGGTCTATGCACAAACCATTCTAAGATGACTATTTTTATAGTTTGAGTGGGGGGGGGGACACATGCTAGCAAATCAAAATATGCAGCATCTACATGCAGTTCATACATCAACAAATTCACCTACATACACTCCACTCATGATGATGGTTCAAAGGTGAACTTGCCTGTAGATGCTGCAGTGGTTCTGCCCATTTGCTATCTCAGCCTCTCTCTCACCTAATTGCATTGCCTTTTTATGCCATCACTGAATTTTCATTTTTCATTACTGAATTTTATGCCATCAAGATGGCTCTAAAACATGTCAGCAACATGTGTAACCAATGGATGATATATACTGACTCACTGAGTGTAGTAAATGGCTTACAAACATAAATCTTTCTCCCTGAACCATATTTTGAAGCAAGTCAGATCACAACTAATATGATTTGCAGAAAATGATAAAAATTAACTTACACTGGGTTAACATGCCGAAATCCCAGAAAATAAAATAGCAAATCAAGTTACCAGAAATCACTACAACCCTTTTTAGGCGTGCACATGTGTTCACCATGTCTAACTGCAAGTAACAGATTAACTTCCAGTGGATGGATTTTCATTTAATTTTATATTTGGACCTTTTGAAAATGTTTGTTGAGCCATTCCGATTTCATCAAAATCAGACAAATAGAAATCCATAAATTATTATTAATTTTTTTTTTTCATGCAGTATTGTTAGCCTTACACAGTCTGTGTACCCTTCATGTGTATTTTTATGTAAGACTCGTGAATGTGATGTCACTTCTAAAGAGATACACTTCTATAGAGAGAGAGAGAAAGAGACAAAAAAAAAAAGTATATGGGAGAAAAATAAATATTATACAGAATTAAACTTAGGTGTTTAGTTGTAATTAAACTAAACACCTAAGTTTAGAGAACATAAAACTCTTAGTTTTATTAACTGTTATATAATGTTATAATCTTAGTAATTAACTGATAAATTCATTTAGTTCAAGAAAGAAGATGAAATACACCTGAAATGTAACACACTGCTTACATTAACTAACTTGTTTATTGTCTCTCTTGATCATATACATGGGCTTCAAGCCCATAATTGCTCCTTCAAATCAAGAAAACTCTGCAACTTTGGCAATCCAATTTGCGTATGAACACAAGAGAGGTGATTATCTTTCTAAAGGCATATTGGCAACACCCATCTTACCCACTTTCACTTATTACTAGGTGAAAATCCCCCTTGCTGTTCTCATTGTCACTCCCTATTTACAGTGAATACATCCCCTCCGACTGTTTTCACTACTAAGCTGCTTGACATGCAGCCTTTAAATCTCTTTCAGTTTAGTGTAGCCCTATCAAACTCACTAATCTCCTAAAGAACACAGCAGAGCTAGTTGATTTCTTTAATTATCTGAAAGTATATGAATAAAGTTAAAGGTCAATACCTCTGGTAACAGGTATAATTTGGCCTTAGTTCACTTGTGTCAATAATTCCAATATCACCTAACTACTCAGTATATTTTGCTGGTTATTAAGCAGTTGTTGTATATTTGTTTTATTAGGTCAAAAATTATTTATGAGAGAGCTTGTGGTCTAATTAAAAATAAATTCTGCAATTAAAAAAAAAAACTGTTGAGAGAGATTTGTTATAAGCTTCAAATTTTATCTAATTTTATGAGGGGAGCATATTCTAAACATTAGTATCAATTTCTCTTTAGCAAAATGGTATTTAAGTTTTTATTAATACTTTTAGTAATATTAATAAATTAATATTGATATTGATAAAAAATTATAATTTTAATTGAAATGGTTATTAGTAAAATGAATGTTTTTCTGTATTCATGATTTTAACTATTACTGTATTTTAATTGTGCATCACCATACATTAAAATATGAATATTTTCAACAGGCTCCCATGGAGTGTTTTGTGAAATCACTGTTGGAGACAAGAACATATTAGACTTTTATTCCAAACTTGGCTTTCTGGAAATAGCTCTTCCAGGTTACACATGTGAAGATGTATTTTATCTTGGGAGAACATTTTAACTGCTGCTTGGGCATTGTATATATTTATATAAAACATATAGATATATACTGTATATAGCATACATATTCTTAATGTTATGTTGTTGCTTCGTCTAGAAGCTCAGTGTAAGTGCATTGCATACGTGGTGTAGTATCTGTACATAAAAAGTATAATTTAATGTTTTCTATTTTGGTAGACTGGCTGTTTATAATTATTGGAAATGTTCATTTGTACAAATTATGAATCTAAAAATAAAATAATGAAACTTCCTGTTTTATTTATTTATTTGTGCAATAAAACAGCACCACAACTTCTATTACAATTGATATTTCGATCTGAATTCACTAGTGTGTTCTATGCCCCTGATAACCATGATTTAAAATAGTCCAAGCTCTTCCAGGGCCATCTTCAGTGGAACAATCTCTCACTTAATGCCACTCCCAACTATATAATGCTCAATAAAGGATCATTCATCAAGTAATGATTGATGCAAATTACCTATTCAGTTTATCAACTGGATTATCTGACTTTCTCACACCCATTGCATAATGGTCTGATCTGATTTATTTTCTCTTTCTTTGTATTCATATACGTGAAAAACTTTTTCCCATTCTTGGCTCTCTTGGCCAATGCTTTATCATACTCAGCCTATACTGCCCTAACTTTTTCTGTTACAGGTCAGCTTGTAGCTGTCATTGCACTGTTACTTTTCTACTTTATTAAACTGACCAGTTGAGTATTCAGCACTACATGTGCTAAATTTTCTTAATGGTATACTAGGGGGCTTTGCCCCCCCTGCTCGCTTTTCTACATAAAATGTAGAGGTATATGGAGTAAATCAAATCTTGTCTATGTAAAATACACACCTGTCGAAACGCACTGGTCAATATCTAATCAGGAAATGACCTATGTAATTATTTACCTGTGCTTTTGTAGTGCACGGCATTCTCAAGGTCAATTAAATATCATGGTAAAAATCCAGAACGGTGCACACCCTCCAACATGGTGGCAAGCAAAGCAGTGAGAAAGCAGTAATTGACAAGTTGTGACTCCTATATTACGAGACAAATTGGACAGGAACCCCACATTTTTCCCCACATTTGACGCTGTTTTTAAATCAGGAACTCATTTTCCCCTTTTTAAAACAGCGGGATGGAGGGATAAACACCCTTCCTAAGCTAAGTCCCCCCCTCCTTGACAACACAAAACAATCAGAAAAGGGAAGTGCCTTCACCTATCAATTATCACCCTCTTCCTTGCTTTTATCAAAGTACCTGCTGGTGTACAGCATACTGGACTTCAGCCAATATCACTATGTAATTATTTACCTGCATTTACATTGGTCACTTAGAAAAAGCCTTTTGCTTCGGTTTCCATAATACGTGAAGAATATTGTTGCATCCGAAAGAGCAGGACTGAAATATTTACAAAATGCTAAATTACGGTATTTACTAATAAACAATATTCATTAATATACAAAAAAACATTACAATAGAACATTAAATGTTAGACAGTGAATCACGTGCACGAGGTTGGTGAATGTTATGGAGGCAGTTGTCAATAATTAATTGCATTTGTAGTGATGTAATTCCCTCGTCCTCTTCTCCCATTGGCTGAATAAATATCACTAGGGGGAAAACTTTTTAATGTATAGATAGATATGCATTCATGGCTTCTGTGCCTATTACTATAAATGTATTCCATAATTCTAATGTATTCACCCTCCCTCTTCAAATTTCCAGTTGATTGATACCATGTAGTGTCTTAAACTATCATACCCTCCTTTCCTAATATTAAAACCATTCTGACACAAGCAAGGAGTGACTGCAACTCTTGCAGAGCGTGCTTATATAGCATCAGCTGAAAGTAACAGCTGATGCAATCTTACGTCATCACCTGTGCATGTCAATCTTATTTGCAATCTGTAAGAAATATTGCCATATACTTACGTTATTCGGATGACAGTTACAATTTTAAGGGGTGATACACTTTCTTTGAACACCAGTGTACATGTAGAACTCTCATATTTATAACTCTCTTATCTTATATGTTAATAGACTGCAAAAATTTGAAATGCTTAGTTATAATTGCATTCACTTCGTACAAATTCACTATAGTACAAAAAGTCATCCAATACCACTTTGACTGCAGAAAATTGTGGGTGACTACAGAAGGTACAAATATTTTGACCTGTAAATGCAATCAGTACTTAGCCAGAAATTCATTTGAGCATCTGTGCTGAACATTAAGTTCATAGAAAGAAATTAGTTTCAGAGGAGAATGATAGTTGCATGACACTTTAGGAAAATGTAATGAGCATGCTATTGCTCAGGAATTAAACATGCCCAAGTCAGCAGTTGGGAAAGAATAAAGAATAAATAAAATGATTAAAGAAAGTTACTAACAAGAATTAATTTTGCTTAATGGAGATATCATGTAATGCATTTCTGTAGTCGCACTATTGTTGGAGCTGGCTGAGTGAAAATACCATTGAATGGCATATTGAATAGGTTATCCTAATATAAATACTTGAACTGAAACTTCACCTGTGTAAAGCATAAAATCTATATATTGCTAATAGAATCTGCAAAATATCAGGTTTTTTTTTTTTTTTTTTTAGGATTGGTATTTTAGTGTTTTTGTGATGGTGAAACAGCAGGATGATTAAAATCACTTAAGTGGATAAGAAAATATCTGCTAAACATATTTGTAGCCTGTTAACAATAATAAATTCTAAACTGTGCACAGGTGAAGTGCTTTCAATTCAAATATTTATATAAAGATAATGTATACAAATACAGTGCTGTTTCTCTTATTCTCTCTGTCGTGTGGACCCTTCTGACCGTGTGGCTATCCCAGAATATAAACAGAAAATTTGTTTATTTATAAAGATAACTCCTGCAGTGTGCCATTCAAATATCTCATCCAGTAGTTAAATAAGCATGAACAGTTGTGAAAAAAAGCAGGAAAAAAAAAAAAACAGACAATGTTTATGAGTCTGTTAACAGTGAATATTTCTGAATTTTAAACAGATGAAGTGCTTTCACTTTGAGTATTTAAATGCTATTTAGTTTCTGTAAATATATATTGCCCATAAATACTCAGGTTGGTCATTTAATTTGCAGAGTGGGCCTACCTTGATTTTAATTTTCATTGATGAGCTCTGCTAGTGCTGTCTCCTTTTCAAACTAATCTTCAAAATGTGTACACTTGCACTGTTGATGAATCCACTTGAAGCATTCCCAGAAGCCATTTCCCAACAAGTCTGAGAGTACTGGCTCTTTGCACTTCCTCATCCAAGTCAAAATGCTGGTCATTCAGTAAAATCTTCAACTTTGGGAATAAAAACAAATCAGTAAGATCAGATGAGTACAGAGATTGTGGCAATATTTCTGCAACCATTGACATAACAGTAGTGGCATCTTGTAATAAAAGAACCATTGTTGGATAGAAACCTCAATGCTTGTCGCATCACTCAGTGCAACTTTTTCCACAAGATTTCAGATAAACTTCCATTAATGTTTGTAATGAGAATACCTTTGCAGCAGAGAGCATTCAATGCAATGAAACTATGAAAATAATCGCATTCTTTTGAGGAATGTGATTATTTTCGATATGTATCGTTAGAATTGTTCGGAATAGAGAATTTTGTCTTAAAAATTAATATGACTGTCAGGGTAGCACTTTTTTTAGGGACCAATGCAACTTCTGATGTACCTGTCCATTGAAGGAAATGAAGTTATTTCATATAAAAATAATTTTATTGCATGAAAATGCTTTTCATTCAAGCTGCATTTTGTCAATAGTTTCTTTCTGTGTGTATACTGTTTCCTGCTTTTTACGTGATTGTCTGAAAATGTGTCCTTGACATTCATATATATATATATATGCATGCATGTCTGTGTTTCTGTATATATACAGAGTAACATGTGGAATTCACCTTGGATAGATTTAGGACCTAATAACAATAAAAACAAGGTCATGTAAACATAGGTCTGATTTTGGCTTTTTCCAGCAACTATCTGCTTATGTTTAGGAAATGGTCAAAATGATCACCATGCTCCTGAATATAAGCCTGCAAACGCTGCATCATAGATCTCCTCACCCATTCAAAAAGTTCCGGGTGTTTGTTGGATTTGCTTTTCTATTGTTGATGGGTCTACCACCATTTTAAACTCTTGTTCTAAATGAACCAATTTCTGCAATGCTTTCATATATTCTCTGAAAGGTCTTATTATATGGCACATGACGGTTAGGGACGTTTTCTGCATACAAACTTGCCATGACCTCATTGAATCTAGCAAGTCCATACATTAGGTGCATGTCTGCCATCCCTTGATTTTAATAACCCTACATTATCACAGTGAATACACAGTATCAAAATATTAATAACAAACTCAAAATGTAGTGTCAGAAACAACAGATCACCTAAAGAACATTAGGGGATCTTCTTACGTAACTAAATCAAGGCCCTATATGAGGCATTGTTTGTAAACATTTGATTGAGCTAGCTATGCTAACTCAATTTTTGGAAAGAATTGGGGGAACACAAAAATGGCTGTAACTTGGAAACAAGGCAAAATCAGACCTATGTTCACATGAACGTTTTTTGTTTTTAGGTGCTAAATCCATCCCTGGAGTGGATCACACATGTTATGATACACCATTTATATACAGGGTGTTTATAAATGGTGGGAACACTTTCAGTGATTTATTGCACAAAGACTAGGACAGATATCAGTGTCATAATACATACCTTGTGAAAGAGAAAATGTCAAAAGTTTTTTTTACATCACATCACAACGATTCAATGTGGGAACCACGTATGACACAGCAAATGTCCACACAGTAATAGAACTCTTGACATACACTGTCCAGCATATCCTGTGTGACCATGATGGTAGCTTCTTCAATTCTCTGCTTTAGTTCCTGGATGTCACAAAGGTGGTACACAAACACGATCCTTTATGTAGCTCCACAAGAAATCACACGGAGTTAAGCACAGTGATCTCGGCGGCCATTTCAAGAAACATTCTTCCCCTTCTCCAGCGCTTGTGTTGCTCAGTGTTAAGGTAGGCCCAAACGTCATTATGGAAGTAGAGAAGGGGCCCCATCTTGCTGGTAAATAAAGTCATCACTATCTTCCTGAACTTGAGGCATCAGCCATTGCTGCAGCATATCGAGGTAGGATTGCCCAGTTACAGTGCCCTCGGCAAAGAAGGAAGGTCCGTACGGTTTTCAGCATGACAAGGAGCAGAAAACATTCCCCTTCGGTGAATCACGTTCATATTCAATTATTTCTTCAGGTTTCTGGGTGCCCCAGATTCGACAATTGTGTCGGTTGATCCTCCCATTGGTGTGAAATGTGGCTTCGTCGCTAAACACTACGCGATTGCCAACCGGGCTAGCCGGGTGGGTAAAGTGCCTGCCTGCCTGCCTGCTTGGCAATCCAAAGGTCGTGGGTTTGAATCCTGCCTCGGGCTTGGATCAGAGTAAATGCAAAAACACTTTGGGAGGTGCATTATGACCACAGAAGCCGATGCACCAACAACTGTTTCATGTTTTCTCTTTCACATGGTATAAATAAGTAAATGGTATCTCTCTTACTCCATGTGCGATAAATTATTGAAAGTGTTCCCACCATTTATAGACACCCTGTACATATCAGTAATGTACACCTGCACACACACTTTTTTTGTCTGGACTATAAATTTGTAACTAAAACTACAATAAATACTACAGCAACACAGGTATGTCCTTGGTTCTATGACAGAAGGGAAGGGGGAAGTGTACAACCTTGATCACAAAGAATTATTTCATCCTGTTCCTTAGTGAACATAAAGATGTCTCAGAACAAATGCTCCTCCCTTAGCAATCACTGACAACAACTACAGTATTAATTCCTTTCTCCTTACCCCTTACAGTATAAAAGCTCCTAGAACAGTGTCTTACTGTGAAAAGCCCCCTTGATGGTCTACTGTGTAATAGGAGAACTGCAGGCTATTATATAACCAGTTGACCCACACCATGAAAAAAGAAAAAAAATTTACCTTTACCATGAAAATAAATTTGTGTTGTATTCAGTGGTGAAACCTAAAGACATAATTATATAACTAATTTAACATCGCAATTGTTATGGTATAGTGTAACATATCTTGAACTTGATGGCATAAGGTATAATGTAAAACTAGATAGAGTAATACATACTACTGCACTAGAAATCTATTAGCTTAGTGTAGTATTGTCAATTAATCTTATTAATATTTGTTGTTAATTAAATTGTATTTATATATAAGCACAAATCAGGGCCTAGACTAGAGCAACAAAGCAATCGGCACAAAGTAGCAGGAGTACTGTGGCTCGGGGAAGAACCAAAGGAGGTGCTACTGCAATACATCACAGCCCAAAAAAATGTGCAACTTGTGAAATGTTGGCAGAATTTCTGGAACAGGACATGATCCAGCCAAGGAGGATGTCTTTTTTGTGTGTGTGTGTGTGTGTGTGTGTGTGTGTGTGTGTGTGTGTGTGTGTGTGTGTGTGTGTGTGTGTGTGTGTGTGTGTGTGTGTGTGTGTGTGTGTGTGTAGAGAGAGTGTGTAAAGAAATTAAGTACCAAATTAGCATTCTGATAGGTGGTTATGAGAGTTTAAAGAGTAGGATAGATGACCTCAAAGGAATTAAATTTGTTGTGGGGAGAACCATCAAGCTCTCACCTGCCCAACTCAATGCCAGAGCTCAGTTTCAAACTTCAAGGCAGAATTCACTAGTCCCTCAGGAGCTAGTAATTGTTAGTGACTCTATTGTTAGGAAAATGGGAAACATGTGCAAGAAGGATAGGTGGAATAGGGCTACAGTATGGATGTGTGCCAGGGGCAAAAGTTGATGAGATTGTAGAGCAGATATCATTTAAGGGCACAAAAGGTGATATTGTACACATTGGCACTAATGAAATTAAGAGTAGATCTGTGAACTTAACAAATACAGGTCAATGTTGGAAAAAATCCGCAAGTTAGAATTGAATTTGAAAGTGTTTGCAATTCTGCACAAACACAATAGGAGGGAGTATATGTTGAGAGCCTTGTCAATCGGTTTGGCCCTGGAGAGAATGTGCAAGGCTCATAGGGTAGAATTTTTCCCAGCATGGTCTGTGCTTGTTAATGGGAGAGACTGTTTTTAGAGGGATGGGATACACTTGAACAGAATGGGGTGCAAGCATGTTTGCTGATGCTATTGGAGACAGTGATAGATGGGTGGGCAAACTGCTAGCATGTGGGGGTACATAGACTAATAGCGTTAGGTGGGTCGGAAAACTGCTAGCTTGGGGAGAGACAAAGACCAATAGATTGATAGTAGCCACTGGCAGAGATGAAAGAGATTCTTGCACTGCTTCTATTAGAATGAGCAGAAGCCTGAAAAACAAGATGCATGATATTTCAGAGACTGCTGGGAGCCATTGCGGTACAAGTAAACACATGGGTTGTGTTAGGGTAGCTAAGAATAGAGTGCAGGTATACTTGCGTGTACACCAATGCTAGGAGTTTAGTAAATAAATTTGATGAATTTGAGGTATTGCTCAAAACATCAAAGGCAGATATGGTTGGGATATCAGAGACGTGGTGTCACACAGATATAAGAGATGCAGAACTGGAATTTGGGGAGTACAACGTCTACAGAAAGGATAGACAGGATAAGAAGGGGGGAGGGGTTATGCTATTAGTTAAGAAACACATAAAAACCAAGGAAGTGAAGCCAGTCGACATCGCTGGACAGTGCAGTGTTGAGTCAGTTTGGTGTGACATAAGCATTGGGAGATCAAAATTGAGAGTAGGAGTGTGCTATAGGCCTAATGACTCTGATGAGTATAATAAGAAACTGTACAGGGAAATAGAGTGGACCAGTAAATCAGAGAGTCTTATAATGGGAGATTTTAATTTCCCAGATATTGACTGGAATTTGGGGGCTGGTCACTCACACACTAGCAGGGCTTTTGTGGATTTATTGGATGATTGTTTTCTACATCAGCATGTTTGGGAGGCAACTAGAGGGAGTAATACTCTTGATTTGATTATCAGCAGTGATTCTTCATGCATTAAGAATCTGCAGATAAATGAACCACTAGGTGGCAGTGATCACAGTGTGCTGAAGTGGGATTTACTCAAAGAGGTAACTACCGTTAGGGGTAAAGGGAAGGGTTATTGCTTCCGTAAAGGCAACTACGATGGACTGAGACAGTATTTAAATTCTATACAGTGGGACCAACTGATGATGTTACCAACAGCAAATTCAAAATGGGAAGCATTCAAAGAACTTATCTTGAAAGCTACTAGGCTTTACATACCAACTAAGAAATATTGTTCAAGGTTTAGGCCAAAATGGATGTCAGATGAACTAATGAGGCATATGGCAGAGAAGAAAAATGCATGGGATACTTACAAATTAACACATGACACAGAAGCCTATGATAGATACAAGTTGATATGCAACCAAGTTACAAAGGAGGTTAGGCAGGCGAAGGCAGATTACGAGAAATCCTTGGCAAGGGATGCAAAGAAAAACAGCAAAGAGTTCTTTACTTATGTAAACTCTAGAAGGAAGGGGATGAATCAGATTGGTCCACTTGATATTGATGGGTCAACTGTTGATGATTCTGCTCAGGTAGCTAACAAACTAAATGAATATTTTGCATCGACATTCACACATGAGGAGTTATTCAGCGAGGGGAATGCCAGAGGTGTATTCAACTCTAGCAGTAAGCTACAGAATCTTGAAATAACTGGGAGTAAAGTGGAGGAGAAACTTGAAGATAAACACAAGAAAGGCACCCGGGGTGGATTGGTTCTATCCAGTTATATTAAAGGAGGCAGCAAAGGAAGTAAGCAAACCCTTAGCCATAATTATGAGAGCTTCCTTGACTCAGGGGAGGTACCCATAGACTAGGAATGTGCAAATGTGACCCCAATTCACAAAGGAGGATCAAAGGTTAACACAAGTAATTATAGACCTGTGAGCTTAACTTCTGTTCCAGGAAAATTAATGGAGGCACAGGTTAAAGAAGCACTGCAGGATCATTTAGACAAGACTTCAGTTATAGCTCGGACACAGCATAGTTTTGTTAAGGGGAAGTCTTGCCTGACCAATTTGATTGGATACTATGATGCAGTCACAAAAGAACTGGATGCAGGGAATAGCTTTGATATTATATACTTGGATTTTAGAAAGGCTTTTGATACTGTTGCACATGGAAGACTGCTACACAAATTGGAGCAGTGTGACATTGGAGGCAAATTGCTGCTATGGATAAAGGGGTGGTCGAGGGGGAGAAGACAGAGAGTGGTAATCAATGGACACTGCTCATCGTGGACTAATGTTATTAGTGGAGTCCCTCAGGGCTCAGTGTTGGGTCCATTATTGTTTTCTGTATTTATAAATGATATTGATGATGGTATATCAAGCTTAATGTCCAAGTTTGCAGACGATACAAAGGTTGGCAGGGTTGTCAAGGACACTACTGACACTATGCTGCTGCAACAGGATCTGGAAAGGTTGAGCAGATGGGCTGAGAGGTGGCAAATGAAGTTTAACATTGACAAATGTAAAGTACTACACATGGGAAACAGCAACCCCAGAGCAACGTATCAACTCTGTGGTACTACACTGACAGTGGTAGAGAATGAAAGGGACTTGGGGGTGGTTGTGCAGGCAGATATGAAGTTCTCTGAGCAGTGCAGATGGGCTGCAAGAGTAGCTCATGGAGTATTGTCAATGATATACAGGAATTTTTCCAGCAGGGATAAGGAAGTGATTATTCCCTTGTATAAGGCAATGGTCATGCCACACCTAGAGTATTGTATACAGGTCTGGAGGCCTCATTTCAAGAAGGATGTAGAGATGCTGGAACGAGTACAGAGAAGGGCAACAAGATTAGTGAATGGAACAAAGGGGTGCTCTTACGAAGAAAGGCTTAAGTTTTGCAAATTACAGTGTCTGGAGACTAGGCACCAGCGAGGTGATCTGATAGAGGTGTATAAAGCCTTGAATGGTTTAAGCATGCTCAATGCTGATGGGATTCTTCCTCTAGCTCAGAAAAATCACCTGAGAAAGACAGATGTAGGATAGACGTGCGGAAATTTGCCTTTAGCCAGCGGGTGGTTGGTTGGTGGAACAGACTTCCATCCCTTGTTGTGGAGGTTGATAGCCTAAATAAGTTTAAGGCTCAGCTGGACAGGTATTTTGAACGAACAGAGGGGTGAAGTGGAAGTGGGGTTTTTTTTTTTTTTTTTTTGGCTGATGCTGCATAAGCTTGCTTTCTTGCATTGCTACAATTGGTACGTGGAACAGCCTGGAAAGCAAGGTGTCTGGGATTTCAGGCCCTGCTGTAGGTCATCATTAAACAAATGTATAAATGGACGATGTTAGGTTGACAGAGTAAGAGCATGTGCATGTACACCAATGTTAGTAGCATTGTAAATAAATTTGATTAATTTGAAGTACTGATTAAGTTGTCGAATGAAGGCATAGAAATAGGGGAGACGTGGTTGTTACTCAGACAGAAGTGATGCTGAAATTGAATATGGAGAGTGCAATGTATGGAGTAAGGACAGACAGAACATGAGAGTTGGAGGATTTTGGCTCTTAGGTAAGAATATTAAGTCTAAGGCAGTGCATCCAGTTGACTTGGGTGACAAGTCAATTTTGTGTGATATAATAAGCACTGGGAAAACAAAATTAGCCCTAATAACTGTGATGAGTATACCAAACAGCTTTACAGGGAAATAGAGTGGGCCAGAAAATCGTAATAGGGATTTTAACTTTCCAGATTTTGACCAGAATTTGTGGGTTGGTCACTCACACACTAGCAAGACTTTTGTGGATTTCTTGGATGACTGTTTTCTACAGTTTCATGTTAAGGAGGGAACAAGAAGCAGTATTCTTGATCTGGTTATCAGTAGTGATTCTTCATGCATTAAGAATCTCCAGGTAAATGACTCACTGGGTAACAGCGCACTAATGTGGAATTTAATTAAAGCATAACTACTGTCAAAGAGTAAAATAAAAGGCTTTTGCTTTCATAAGGGTGACTACAGAGGTCTCAGTTTTTAAACTGTGTGTAGTGGGACCAACTGATGATGTTACCAACAGCAAATTCTAAATGGGAGATTTCAGGGAATCAAAGAAACTACTGGGCTTTTCATGTCAACAAAGAAATACTGTTGAGGCTTGGACCTAAATGGATATCAGATGAACTATTGAGACACATGGCAGAGAATAAAGTGCATGGGATGTGCATAAATTATCAGGTGATACAGAAGACTGGTGAATTTGATTAGTCTAAGTCACAAAGGAGGTTAGGTAAGCTAAAGCAGATTGTGAGAAGTCTCTTGTCAAAAAAAAACAAAAGACTTCTATGCTTATATTAACAGCAGAAGGAAGTAGTTGAATGACATTGGGCCACTTGATGTTTATGACTCTGAACAGGTTGCAGATAAATTGAATAAGTAGTTTGCATCTACATTCACAGATGACGAATTCTTTAGACTGGAGAAGTGCAAATATATCTCCAATTCATAAAGAGTGGTAAAGGCGACATGAGTAATTTTAGACCTGTTAGCTTAACAACTGTTCCAGGGAAAATAATGTAATCACTGGTTAAAGAAGTAATTCAGGGCCATTTTGACAGCATACAAATATAGTGCAATTAACAGCATGAATTTGTCAGGGGGCAGTCTAACCAATCTGATAGGTTACAACTATGATGCAATGACCAAGGAACTGGATGCAAATAATAATTTTGACATCATGTTCTTCAGAAAGGCTTTTGATACTGTTGCACATAAAAGGCTGTTGAACAAACTGGAGCAATATGGCAAATTACTGCTATGGATAAAGGAATGGTTAAGTGGAAGAAGATAGTGGTTATCAATAGTACTGTTTTTCATAGTTATTTGAGTTACCCAGAATTCGGTACCTGATCCATTGTTGTTTTAAATATCAATGATATTGATGAAAGTATATCACATTTAATGTGATATACCTTCATCAAGGGGCTTAGAGGGGAACAGGTATCCTGTGTGTTATCAGACACTCAGCCTAAAACACTGATGGATCCAATATCTCTCTATTACAGAAGATTTAGGAAAAGTCTAGTTGGCCTGCCTCCCTAAAATCCACTCATGCAGACCTCGATGGTAAGCCCTGTTACGTCACTTAGGTGGCAACGAACGTGTAGAGTGGTTTTCTTCAAGATGCCTGGTCAGCGTGAAGAGGAAAAGACCAAACCCTCCAGCATATGACAGCACAACAAAAGAAATGGCCCTCAGTCCCCAGCAGCTTTCACTCTCCCTCTTACGGCAGCGAGAAGATCAGAGTGGAAGCAGAGGGTGCTAAGAATCTCTGGGTACGACCAGGCTGTCATGCACAGAAACTGAACTTGGCCTGTTATAACGTAAGATCGCGATTTGATTAATTTTAGTGTAAATTCTGGTGAGAAATATGTGTTAGCATTATTTATAGATTTTGAAGGAGCATTTGATACTGTATGGTATCAAAGTGTGCTTTTTTCATTAACAGAATTAAATTATCCCAATTTGTTATACCAAATTATTAAAAGTTATTTAATGGATAGACAGATTATTATAAGATCCCAACATTTAACTTTTAATAGAATTATTGATCGCGGTTGTCCACAAGGATCTGTGTTGAGTCCTATTTTATGGAATCTGGTCATAAACCAGTGGTTAAGTAGAACAGTCCCTAATTGTTATAAGGTGGCTTATGCTGATGATTTGGTTTTGTGCGTGACAGGAAGATCCAGAGCAATATTAGAAAGTAGAATGGAGGTTATTGTTCAGGATTTGACTGATTGGGCTACATTAAATAAACTAAAAATTTCATCTTCTAAAACTGTCATGATGTTATTAAAAGGAAAATTAGACTACAACAGACCACCTCGATTATTAGTAAACAGTAAACAAATTCCTCTTGTTTCCCAGGTAAAATATTTAGGGGTTATCTTGGATGACAAGTTATTATTTTTCCAACATTCGAATTATTTAAGTAGGAAAATAAAAAATTACACTGCTTCTATAGTTAGGGTTACCAGAAAAGATTGGGGATTAGGTAAACGCATTTTGTATCTATATTATAAAGCTATTTTTATTCCGATTGTGTCGTATGCTGCATCAATTTGGTACGTTTGTACTGTCAATGTAAAATTTAAACAAAAACTATTATCAATACAAAGAATAATGTTAACTATTTTGCGTGTTTGTAAGACTGTTTCGGCTAATGCTCTACAGGTGATTGCGGGGGTATTGCCTTTGGATTTAACAGTCGTGTATAGAGCTTTTTGTTATTTTATAAGAAAAGGAATACAAATTACATTTCTGGGGATTACTAATGAAGTTTCTTCTGCAGTCAGCAAACAGAAGAAAGAAATTTTGGTGAAATTTATTGAATTATGGCAGGACCGTTGGGATTCCAGTAGTACTGGTAGAGTAACTTATTTATTTATACCTAGTGTTGAATTTAATTTTAATAACAAATTGCATCGCTGGTTTTATCCAAGTATGGAATGCTCATATTTGATTGAGGGGCATGGTTCCTTAAAAAGTTAGTTGCATCAGTTTAGTTTAGTGGAAGATCCTTACTGTGTTTGTGGAAGGTTGGAAACATGGGATCATAACTTATATGAATGCAATTTGTATGATGAATTTAGATTAGACTTATTTAATTTGGTACCTAATTTTATTAGGGGTTCTGAATTAATTTGGCTGTCTAATGAAAGGAATTTTGTTGAATTTCAACGATTTTGCAGGTTGACATTTAATAAAAGGAGTAGTATACATGTTGTTACTAATACTGACTAAAGACCTGTTTTTTTTTTTGTTTTTTTTCCCTCCTCTGGATGGATAGGCATTCTGTCTTGGAGGCGGGGAGAATTTTTTTTTTTTTTTTTTTTGGCTGGCCTTGTGGAATGACCATGAGGTGGGATTGTTGCACTCACTAGTAAGATGTATTCTCCTAGTTGGTGCATTTTTTTTTTTTTTTTTTTTTTTGCTGGCTTTTGGGTGTGGGCACCCCAGGAGCGGGACTGCTGGCACCCACCAGTCTTGCACCCTTACTGGTGGGTGCGGGTTTAGGTGCAATATGCACAGCCAGAGTTAATAGATCCAGGCATAGCTCCTCGTGCCAGGGATGGGCACCAGGTGGTAATTGCCCAATGGACTATCACCTGGTGGCAGAGTAGCCTGTTTGACTTATAACACATTACACACACTAACAGGCCATTATGAGAATATGATATTATATGATAAATTGGTGGAGATGGATGTATGTCCGGGTGCCACCCTTCGACAGTTAAATAAATACATACATACATACATAACGTAAGATCACTCATCGGTGAAGACAGGATATTAGAACGGGAAAAGGAATTAGAAAAGTGATTTGGAATATCATCAGTTTGGCTGAAACAAGAAGAAATGAATCACTTATAAGTTTATCAAGTGGAAATCTCCTGTACACCAATGGAAACAGTGAAAGGAGTGAAGGCGGAGTTGGGTTTCTGGTCCATAAAGATTTTAAAAACAACATTTTGGAATTCAAAAGTACATCACCAAGGGTGTCAAGACTAATACTTAAGATTTCTAAGAGGTACAAGCTAAAGATTATAATGATTTATGCATCAACATCGAGCCATGATGATGAAGAGGTTGAAGAAATGTACACCGAAATTGAGTCTTCTAGATGAGCAGAAAACCCACTACACTATTATGGGGGACTTCAATGCTAAAGTTGGAAAAAGGCAAAACAGTGCAGAAAGAGGAACTATAGGAAATTTTGGAATTGGTGATAGAAATAAAAGAGGTGAAAGACTTGTGGAATTTGCAGAATCTCAAGGACTGTCAGTAATGAACACTTTTTTCAAGAAAAAGGTGAACAGAAAGTGGACACGGAAGAGTCCAAATGGATTAACAACTAATGAAATCGACTTCATCCTCACTAACAGAAGATATATTGTGAATGATGTTACCGTCCTGAATAAGGTAAATGTTGGAAGTGATCAAAGAATGGTAATATGTACACTTGATGTAGGAAAGGAAAAAACTGACTCGAGTAAATAATACAAAGGTCTTTGAGATAACAGAGGAGGAGAAAAAGCAGTATGTACTGGAACTTAAGAACAGGTTTGAGCTTCTGCAAACTGCTCAGGACCAAGATATCGACGAGGAATACTACAATTTTCTCAAAGTGATAAAGCCCAAGAAACCTATAGGGAAAAAGAAATCCAAAGAAGAAAAAATTAGTCAAGAAACACTTGTCATGATGAACCGAAGACGACAAATGAACAGCAAAAAAAACACTGACAGGGAGAAAATTGAGTATACTAAGTTATGCAAAGCCACTAGAAAGAGACTCAGAGAGCACATAAGAAGTTTAACACAAGAAAAGTAGAACAAACATTAAGGGAAAACAAAGGATTTAAATCAGCAGCCATGAGCAGTAATGCAGAAAGACAAATGATACTGAAACTGAAGAATAGCGGATGGTGTTCTTATATGTTTACTGCTGCCCTTGAGGAAGCTTTCAGAAGATTGACTCCTTTCTGGTTGCAGAAAGGAGTCAATGTGAACAGAGAGTACCTAAACCATTTACAATTTGCAGATGACATTGTGGTCATAAGCCACGATCCCAAAGAATTAGATAAAAATCTTAATCAGTTATGCAGAGTTAGTAAGGATTTTGGACTAAATATAAATACGATTAAACAAAAGTAATGATGACCAAGTGTGCCACAGAAAGGGAAATAATGATTGAAGGAGCAGTAATTGAAAAGCTGGAGTCATATACTTATCTGGGACACGTTATTAGCTGTAATAATGATAAAGGGCTGGAAGTCAAGAGAAGAATAAATTTTGGATGGATTGCATTCAGGAAATATAGTCACATACTGAAGAGCAATATCCCAGTTTGTCTGAAACGTAAAATAATGAACCAATGTATACTCCCCCACCATGACTTATGGAAGTGAAACTTGGGCACTAACCAAAAGAATGGAAGAGAAGCTGAGAACTACACAGCGAAGAATGGAACGAATTATATTGGGAATCAGACTTAGTTAAGAAGAGAAACACATTGATTAGGCAGCAAACTCAAAAAAAGGACAAACTCAAGAAAATTCTTATCAAAACTAAAGAACTAAAATGGTCTTGGGCAAGACACACAGCTCGAAGACATGATGACAGGTGGACTAAGAAAATAACAGAATAGTAGTAGTAGTAGTGGCACATGATGCAAGAAAGCAAGTGTTGAAGCTTATGCAGCATCAGCCAAAAAAAAAAAAAAAATCACACCATTCCCTCCAAATGCCTGTCCAGTTCCTCCTCAAATTTATTTAACCTATCAACTTCCACAACGACAGATGGAAGATTGTTCCAGCAATTAACCACCTGCTGGCTAAAGGCAAATTTCTGCACATCTATTCTACATCTGTCCTTTCTTAATTTGAACTTATGTCCCCGTAGGTTGATAATCTGAACAAGTGGAAGGATCCCATCAGAATTCAGCGTGCTCAACCCATTTAAGGCCTTATAGACCTCAATCAGATCACCGCGCAGGTGCCTAGTCTCCAGCCACTGCAATTTGCAGAACTTAAGCCTCTCTTGGTAAGAGAATCCCTTCATTCCCCTCACCAATCGTGTTGCTCTTCTCTGTACACGCTCAAGCAAATCTACATCCTTCCTAAAATGAGGCCTCCAGACCTCTACGCAGTACTCAAGGCGTGGCCTGACCATTGCCTTATACAGAGGGACAATCACCTCCTTTTCCCTGCTAGCAAAATTCCTATATATCATTGACAAAACCCCATGACCCGCCCTAGCAGCCTGTCTGCACTGCTCAGAAAACTTCATATCTGACTACACAATTACTCCCAGGTCTTTTTCGTTTTCTACCACCTTAAGTGTAGTACAACACAGTTGGTACGTTTCTCTGGGGTTACTTCTACCCATATGCAGTACTTTGCATTTGTCAAGGTTGAACTTCAGTTGTCACTTCTTAGCCCATCTGCCCAAATTTTCTAGATCCTGTTGCAGTAGCACACTGCCATTACTGTCATTAACAACCCTGCCAACCTTTGTGTCATCTGCAAACTTCGACATTAAGCCTGATATACCTTCATCAATATCATTGATAAATACACAAAACAACAGTGGACCCAACACCGAACCCTGTGGGACTCCACTAATAACATTATTACACGAAGAGCAGCACCCATTGATTACCACCCTCTGTCTTCTCCCACTTAACCATCCTTTTATCCATTGTAGCAACTTACCCTTAATACCATTCTGCTCCAATTTGTACAGTAGTCTTCCATGCGCAACAGTGTCAAACGCTTTCCTGAAATCCAAGTATATGATATCAAAATAATTTTTTGCATCCAGTTCCTTTGTGACCACATCATAATAACCAATCAAATTTGTCAGACAAGACTTTCCCTTAACAAACCCATGCTGTGTTTGAATTATTGCTGCAGTCTTGTCTAGATGATCCTGCAATGCATCTTTAACCAGCGACTCCATTATAAACTAACTGGTCTGTAATTACTCGTGTCACCCTTCGATCCACCTTTGTGAATTGGGGACACATTTGCACATCTCCAGTCCGTGGGAACCTCCCCTGAGTCCAAGGATGCTCTCATAATTATGGCTAAGGGTTTGCTTAGTTTCTTGGCCGCCTCCTTTAAAATAACTGGATAGATCCCATCCACCCCATGTGCCTTTCTTATGTTTAACTTCAACAATTTCTCCTCCACTTTGCTCTCAGTTATTACAAAATCATTAAGCACACTGCTACAATTTGATAACCTTCTTCCCTTTTCAAATTGTAATAATTCCTCACGTGTGAATGTAGATGCAAAATACTCATTCAGAATGGTACCCAAGAGGAGCTAGAAGAAAACCTGGAAGACAAAGGCGGAGATGGATAGATGAAATTCGTGAGTTTTTGGGTAGTAAGTGGATGGACAGTGCTCAAAACAGAAGGAACTGGAAAGTTGCTGGAGAGGCCTTCATCTTGCAGTGGATTGAAAATGGCTGATGATGATGACTTTCATCAATACAAAGATTGACGTTTACTAAAGGTGTTTAACAACAGTCATCAGGGTGAGCTACTGCAACAAGATCTAGAAAAATTAGGTCAATGGGCAGAGAAATGCCAGTTGAAGTTGAACATTGACAAATGCAAGGTACTGCATATGGATAGCAGTAACCCCAGAGTAACTTACCAAATGTGCAACACTACAGTTGGAGTAGTGGAGAATGAAAAAGACCTGGGTGTAATTGTGCAATCAGACATGACTGCACAATTACTCTGAGGAGCATTAGCATTAGTAAAGGCGTATGATGCAAGAAAGCAAGCAAGCTTATGCAGCATCAGCCAAAAAAAAAAAAAAAACACTCCCATTTCAACCCTCCTTTCATTCGAAATACCTCTCCAGCTAAGCCTTAAATTTATTTACGCTATCAACTTCCACAACAAGGGATGGAAGTCTGTTCCACCAACCAACTGCCCGGGTAGTTGGTTGGTGGAACAGGTTGGTGTGCAAATTTCCGCACATCTATCCTACAACCGTCATCCGACGGTCAGTAATGGTCTGGGGTGTGTGCAACTGGCATACGTTGGGACCTGTGCTACATCTAGATGCATCTCTGAATGGTCCGGGTTACTACATGTCCATCCTTGCAGACCATCTGCATCCCTTCATGGTCATCATGCATCCTGCAGGGCAATGGACTCTTCCAGCAGGACAATGCCTTTCACTTCAGAGCCGTGGCGACTAGAACATGGTTCGAAGAGCATTCCGCAGATTTTACCACCATCGAATGGCTTCCCCGCTCACCAGACATAAATCCTGTGGAGCAACTTTGGGATGCTGTGGAAAGGTCCATTTGAACTTTGGATCCTCCACCCAGGAATGCGATGGAATTATGGGCGGCAGTGCAGCAAGCATGGATGGAAATACCTGCAGAACACTTTTGTTAACTAGTGGACTCGATGCCTTGCTGTGTGACTGCCTTATCTGAGCGAAATCACTAAATGAACATCAATATAATCTCCATAAAATTAAAAAGATACCGTACAGCTTTTTATAGTGAAATAAATATATAAATTTTAAAAAAAAACCGTTGAAGTAACTTAAACCCAAATTATGTGGCAGCCCGGAATGTTCTTGCAGCACCCCGGCTTAGGGTAACAACAAGTTTAAATCCGGCCTTGAATATGCCTATCACAGAACTGTGAGGGACTCCACTAATAACATTAGGCCATGAAGAGCAGTATCCATTGGTAACCACTCTGTGTCTGCTCTCTCATTCCACCATCCCTTTATCCATAATACTAACTTCCCTTAATGCCATACTGTTCAAATTTGTTCAGCTATCTTATGCAACAATATTGATAGCTTTCCTGAAATCTAATTGTTATTTCAGGATGATATTTGCATCTGATTGGATACTATGATACAGTAAGCATCATAGTATCAAATCAGATCTGTCAGACAAGATATCTCCTTAACAAGCTAATTCCCTGACTGATTCTTAACAAACTGCATTCCTGTCCAGATGTCCTGTATTGGTGCTTTAACTAGTGACTCCATTTCTGGAACAGAAGTTAAAGTAACAGGTCTGTAATTACTCGACACCCTTTTATTGCCCTTTGTGGATTTGGGGTGCATTTGCACATCTCCAGCTTCCAGGGACCTCCCCTGAATCCAGAGGTACTCTCATAATTATTACTACGGATTTGCTTACCTCCTTTGCCGCATCCTTAATATAACTGGATTTATCCCATCCACGCCATGTGCCTTTTTGTGCTTAGCTTGAACAATTTCTCTTTCACTTTCCTCTCAGCTATCACAAAATCGTTTAGCTCCCTGTTAGAGTTTGATAAACTTCTGGCATCCCCAGGCTTGTTAAGCCTGGGGATGCCAGAAATTTAAGCTTGTTATTTCTCTAAGCTATTAACATGTATGAAGCCCTTCACTCCCCTCTACCGAATAATAATAAATTAACAATTTTTAAATTGAATTGGTTAAATTAACTGGCTTCGTTAGGCATGTAATGTGTATGTTTAAAACGCAAGTTAATTTGTGCATATTCGTTATTAATGTATGTTAAGTAAATAACAAAATAAAATAATATGTTAAAATTATAATCTATAAGTTATATGTATGTGTATGTTATGTGCATGTTATATGTATGAATATCAACAATTATTCTTTGCACATATTCTTTTGTTTTTAATGTTAAAACATCTGTGGCGGCATTGGAGTAAAATCGATTGGTAACGAAATTTTCTTGTGGTAATGCAAATGACGCAATAACAAAATTTTTTTACGGAAATTATGCAAATGACTTCCTTAGGTGGCTGTTAGATTTTAAATGATGCAAATGACATCACTTGCTAAATGACTCTAACAGTTCTAACTCAGTCACTATCGTTTATTCCGTAGAGTATGCAGCGTGTAGTTATATTATTATTATTATTATTATTATTAGCTATATGGTGCAAGGAAGCCTGAGGCTTATGCAGCACCAGCCAAAAAAAAAAAAAAAAAAAAAAAAATTACCGAATTACCCCAAAAGAGAGAGAGAGAGAGAGAGAGAGAGAGTCAAAAGGGAATCACCAAGAAAAAGAAGAATGATGATATCCAGCTGAGGACCCTGGGTGTGCCAAGCCCATACTCACCAGATGTGAGCCCCCGGGGTTATGCAAGAATAAAAGCAGAATATTATGCAAGAAAGCGGGTAGTAATATCCAAGAATAAAATGCAGACTACTAAAATATGCTTCTCAAGAATTTGATCAACATCAACCTTTTAAGTAGCGTAAGTTTCGATCGAAACGTTCAAAAATTTTACGCTAGTGCCGCCATAGATGTTTTCACATAAATATCTTTTGTGACTACAGGGTGCTTTTTTTAGAAAGAAAAAGATATCATAAAAATCAGTAAACGGTAGAACGAAAACATTCTACTGTTTACTGATTTTAACCATTATCTGTTTTTTAACTTTTTTTCGCTTTTAGATCGAGAACGTGCTACTTTACTTCAAGCAAGCAAGCCTATTGGACTAACAATGATAGTCAAAACCATAAAAAAATTATAATTTTGTTTATGGTTCACCTCTGACAATATTGGGGGAAAAAAAAGATTTTTTTAAGATGGATGGAGCAAGGCCCCTTATAACGTAAGGCTTTAAGCTGTAACTTGTTTAGATTATATGTAAATCTGGTGTAGTTGTTAAATTCATGTCAGCAACCTGAGTAGGATCATCAACAGTTAAACCGTTGACATCGAGTGGGCCAATGCACAGAGTAGTAAAGTACAGCGTCAACTCCCATAGACGATAATGTTAATTCCGGTTACATGTTAAAACGCATAGAATTTCGGACCTAAGAAACAGGCTGGAACTTTGCGAAGAGTGCGTAGAGAATTTCTTACAGCTTTGTAATTGTGATGGACAATATATCAATTCACCGATTATTAGTATGAAATATTCACAATTAGTTGTTTCAATACAAAAAAAAAAAAAAAAAAGAATGTAAAAGACGGACGAATAACAAAATACTGTATAACATAAGTAAAAATATCGGAAATTTCAGTTAACGGTTATGATAGCCGTGTGGTAACTCTAAGAGCAGGCATTTTCTTCTTCTTCAAACCTCTGTTTTCGCCCCACTACCTTTTTTTCTCCTTTCTTATCATTTAAATTCATTTCTCAAGTATATCCATGGTAATTTACGTATTTTCAGATTTTTAATTTAATTCTTTTCCTTTATTGATTTATTACTTTTGTTATGGCATCCTATGAAATGAACACTGTATCATATACCAACTAATAATTTTTTTTTTTTGGTATACTACACAAAAATACAAAGAATCTTGAATCAGTGAAAAATTTGGAATACAATTGTGACTAAATTTGGACCGTTTTATTGCTGAATTAGATATTTTCTTTAACAAAATTTGACATTCTTTCATTTAGATCACTATTTATTTGAGTTAGTTTTACAACAAAAAAGAGGACAAACTTCACACTTTATTATTCAAATTCCTTTAATTTCTAAAGTTTCTCATTATATGAAAGATTTTAATTATATGTTGTCTTCTGTAAATTGAAATAGTAATATCATCACATGAACTGTCCTGTAATATATATATAAAAAAAGCATATTGATTTGTCATAAAATTAAAAGCAATATGTCCAGTACAAGCAACATAGACAAATAAAGTGCTGTGTTGCAGTCTTCAATACAATCCTTGATTTCATAAACTTTAAAGATACTATTAAAGATATTATTATAATATGCTGTTACTGAGAGATAAGCTTTGCTTCCTTTGCAAATACAAAAATCAGTATCTTTCTTACAACTCTAGCATCAAAATTCAGATAATTTTCAAACTGGAGTTGTAAGAAAGATACTGATACAGATAAAGACTCTGAAACATGCTTAAGACTTTCTTGTGGACAGTTCACTAGACTAAAACAAGTGGGAGCTGTCATCTTCAACAATATCAGAACCTTTTTTTTAAACAATGATGCCGATTCTGAACTATTTTATTTATTTATTTTTATTTTTTATTTTTTTCAATAAAAAGGAACAGCTATTTTTCATATTTTACAATAATCTTCAGGTCTGGCTTTCAGAGACATTCTGAAGATTACTGTGGAATGTCTCTGAAAACCAGAAGAAGACACCTCAGTGGTTTGGAGTTCACCAGACAATAGAATTCCATCCAATTGAAATAAAATTGTATCTTAATCTTAACGTTCGTAATCAGAATAGTCCGTTCAGATTACGAACAAGTATTCAGCGTATTCAACCCATTCAAGGCCTTATACACCTCAATCATATCACCGAGGAAGGTGCCCAGTCTCCAGCCACTTCAATTTGCAGAACTTAAGCCTCTCTTGGTAAGAGGATCCCTTCATTCCCCTCGCCAATCTTGTTGCCCTTCTCTGTACAGCTCAAGCAAATCTACATGCTTCCTAAAATGAGGCCTCCAGACCTGTACGCAGTACTTAAGGCGTGGCCTGACCATTGCCTCATACAGAGGGACATTCATATCCTTTTCCCTGCTAGCAAAATTCCTATATGTCATTGACAAAATCTATTTACCTGCCTGGCAGTCTGCCTGTATTGCTCAGAAAACTTCATATCTGACTGCACAATTACTCCCAGGTCTTTTTCATTTTCTACCACCTTAAGTGTAGTAACATGCAGTTGGTACGTTTCTCTGGGGTTACTTCTACCCATATGCAGTACTTTGCATTTGTCAAGGTTAAACTTGATTTGCCACTTCTCAGCCCATCTGCCCAAATTTTCTAGATCCTGTTGCAGTAGCACACTGCCATTACTGTCATTAACAACCCTGCCAACCTTTGTATCATCTGCGAACTTCGACACTAAGTTTGATATACCTTCATCAATATCATTGATAAATATGCAAAACAACAGTGGACCCAACGCTGATTACTTAATTACTCGTGTCACCCTTCGATCCCCTTTGTGAATTGGGGATACATTTGCACATCTCCAGTCCGTGGGGACCTCACTTGAGTCCAAGGATGGTCTCATAATTATGGCTAAGGATTTTCTTACTTCCTTTGCTCCCTCCTTTAATATAACTGGATAGATCCCATCCACCCTAGGTGCCTGTTTAACTTCAACAATTTCTTCTCCACTTTGCTCTCAGTTATTACAAAATCATAAAGCACCCTTCTACAAAATGATAATCTTCTGGAATTTTCAAACCTTAACTCCTCGTGTGAATGTAGATGCAAAATACTCATTCGGTTTGTTTGCTATCTAACCAGGATCATCAACAGTCGAACCATCGTTATCAAGTGGACCAATCAGATTCATCCTCTTCCTTTTAGAGCTTATATAAATAAAGAAATCCTTGTTGTTTTTCTTTTCCAAAGATTTCTCATAATCTGCCTTCGCCTGCCTAACCTCCTTTGTGACTTGATTATAGACTAGCTTATATCTGTCATAGGTTTCTGTGTCGCCTGATGATTTATATGCATCCAATGCATTTTTCTTCTCTGTCACGAGTCTCATTAGTTCATTTTATAACTATTTAGGCCTAAACCTTGAACAATGTTTCTTAATAGGTATGAAACGTTTAGTAACTTCCACGATTAATTCCTTGAATGCTTCCCACTTTGAATTTGCTGTTGGTAACATCATCATCAGTTGATCCCAATGTACAGAATTTAAAAACGGTCTGTGACCACTGCAGTCACCTTTACGGGAGCAAAAATCCTTTCCTTTATCCCAGATGGTAATTATATCTTTAAGTAAATCCCACATCAGTACACTGATCACTGCCACCTAATGGTTCCTTTATCTACAAATTCTTAATACACGAATGATCATGGCTGATAACCAGATCAAGAGTATTACCCTTTCTGGTTGCCTCTCGAACATGCTGCCTCAGAAAATAACTTACTAGTGTGCGAGTGACCAACTCACAAGTTCCAGTCAATATCTGGGAATTTAAAATCCCCCATTACAAGACATTCTGATTTACTAGTGCACTCTATTTCTCTGTACAATTCTTCAATGTACTCATTCGATTCATTAGGCCTATAACACACTCCTGCTCTTATTTTTGCTTTGGGAGTGCTTATGTCACCAAACTGACTCAACAGTGCACTGTTCATCTATAACAACTGGATCCACTTCTTTTGATTTTATGTTTTTCTCAGTAGTAGTAGTAGTAGTAGAAGTGGCATGTGATGCAAGAAAGCATGTGTATGAGCTTATGCAGCATCAGCCAAAAAAAAAAAAAAAAAAAAAACACGCCATTCCCTCCAAATGCTTGTCCAGTTCCTCCTTAAATTTATTCAACCTATCAACTTCCACGACAGATGGAAGTTTGTTCCAGCAATTAACCAGCCGCTGGCTAAAGGCAAATTTCCGCACATCTATTCTACATCTGTCTTTTCTTGATTTGAATTTATGTCCCCTTAGGTTCGTAATCTGAACAAGTGGAAGGATCCCATCAGAATTCAGCGTGCTCCACCCATTCAAGGCCTTATACACCTCAATCAGATCACCGCGCAGGTGCCTAATCTCCAGCCATTGCAATTTGCAGAACTTAAGCCACTCTTGGTAAGAGGATCCCTTCATTCTCCTCCCCAATCTTGTTGCCCTTCTCTGTACACGCTCAAGTAAATTTACATCCTTCCTAAAATGAGGCCTCGAGACCTGTATTCAGTACTCAAGGCCTGGCCTGACCATTGCCTAATACAGAGGGATAATCACCTCCTTTTCCCTGCTAGCAAAATTCCTATATATCATTGAAAAAACCCCATGACCTGCCCTGGAAGCCTGTCTACATTGCTCAGAAAACTTCATATCTGCCTGCACAATTACTCCCAGGTCTTTTTCATTTTCTACCACCTTAAGTGTAGTACCACACAATTGGTACGTTTTCTTGGGTTACGTCTACCCATATGCAGTACTTTGCATTTGTCAAGGTTAAACTTCAGTTGCCACTTCTTAGCCCATCTGCCCAAATTATCTAGATCCTGTTTCAGTAGCACACTGCCATTACTGTCATTAACAACCCTGCCAACCTTTGTGTCATCTGCAAACTTCGACACTAAACCTGATATACCTTCATCAATATCATTGATAAATATACAAAACAACGGAGGACCCAACACCGAACCCTGTGGGACTCCACTGATAACATTAGTCCACGAAGAGCAGCACCCATTGATTACCACCCTCTGTCTTCTCCCACTTAACCATTCTTTTATCCATTGTAGCAACTTACCCTTAATACCATTCTGCTCCAATTTATACAATAGCCTTCCGTGCAAAACAGTGTCAAAAGCTTTCCTGAAATCCAAATATATGATATCAAAATTATTTTTTGCATCCAGTTCCTTTGTAACCACATCATAATAACCACTTAAATTTGTCAGAGAAGACTTTCCCTTAACAAACCCATGCTGTGCTGAATTATTGCTGCAGTCTTGTCTAGATGATCCTGCAATGCATCTTTAACCAGTGACTCCATTATTTTACCCTGAAAAGAAGTTAAACTAACTGGTCTGTAATTACTCGTGTCACCCTTCGATGCCCCTTTGTGAATTGGGGATACATTTGCACATCTCCAGTCCGTGGGAACCTCCCTTGAGTCCAAGGATGCTCTCATAATTATAGCTAAGGGTTTGCTTACTTGCTTTGCCGCCTCCTTTAATATAACTGTATAGATTCCATCCACCCCAGGTGCTTTTCTTATGTTTAACTTCAACAATTTATCCTCCACTTTACTCTCAGTTATTACAAAATCATTAAGTATCCTGCTGCAATTTGATAACCTTCTGCCATTTTCAAACATTGTAGATGCAAAATACTCATTCAGTGAATGTAGATGCAAAATACTCATTCAGTGAATGTAGATGCAAAATACTCATTCAGTGAATGTAGATGCAAAATACTCATTCAGTTTGTTTGCTATCTGAGCAGGATCATCAACAGTCGAACCATCGATGTCAAGTGGACCAATCAGATTCATCCCCATCCTTTTAAAGTTTATATAAGTAAAGAAATCCTTGCTGTTTTTCTTAGCATCTTTTGCCAAGGATTTCTCGTAATCTGCCTTCGCCTTCCTAACCTCCTTTGTGACCCGATTACAGACCAGCTTATATCTGCCATAGGCTTCTGAGTCGCTTGATAATTTATATGCAATCCATGCATTTTTCCTCTCTGTTACGAGTGTCATTAGTTTATCTATATCAACTGGATGCACTTCTTTTAATTTTATGTTTTTCTCAGTAGTAGCCTCTTTTGAAAATTTAAAAATACACATCGCTGCCTGTATTTTTGAAACCACTGGAATTAAATCGAGCGCATTCTCACGGGAAAACAGTACAGCGTGTGTGCTTATTTTCAAATTTACATTATCATCTGCTCGCATAAACGTTGTTAACAACACGATTCAAACATTGCATTCCAAACAATCTTCAAACTCGAATTTTAAGTAAATAATCTATTTTGAGAAGAACAACACAATTTCAAACCTAAAAGCTATCATTGAAGACACTAAGTCCAACAATTGAAAACTATACATTTTTCTGAAATAATTATCATGAGTGTCTTTGCGGGACTTTTACAACTCAGGAGGATCTGGATGCACTTCTTTTGATTTTATGTTTTTCTCAGTAGTTGCCTCTTTTGAAAATTTGTGCTTCGCTGTCCGGATTTAAAAGTCTTGAATTCACTTATAGTGTGTAGCTTAATTCTAAACACACATACACAACAACGAACAGGTTTTGTTCTTGGGAAGAAAATGACCACTGATAATTTTTTTTTTGTTCATTCAAAAGTTAAAAGATTTAGCGTTTGGTAGAAAAATAACTATTCATTTTGATTCTCAACGCAAATTGAGCGTTCAAAACCAACCACGTTGCGTTTTTTCAGAACAGCTTTACGCACATGATTGTGACATTTCGTCGCTGCTGCCGTTTCGCAGACGCCGCATCTTTTTTGTGAGGGGATGAAAAGCCTTTTTTTTTTTTTTCTCTCCTGAATGATAAAAAATTCCTTGCTGTTTCCAACTGTTGTTGAGACCTGAAAATAAAATTATCTGTATTCTTAAAAAGTATTTCCTTCCAACGCTGCACTTGTTTTTGAAAAGATGAAAATTAAAACTGTGTTTCCTTGAAGTCTTGTCAGTTTTAACTGCAATGATTGTTATTTTTTTTGAAACTTCTGTGTACTTGATATATTTTACACTTGATGTGGAAAATATTTTACACATCAAGTGTAAAATATTTTCCAAAGTAAATTTTAAAATTAAGCAGTTGTTAGAAAGGTTATTACCTTTCTAACAACTCGTCGATGAAGAGTTGTTAGATGCGTTGTTAGTTTGGATGCTTCGATGACAGGAGAAACTTCAATGGGCTTTTTACACTCTACGGTTGAGTTAGTCGGTCTCAGGTGTAGATAGCAAGGTTTTTTCCCCACAGACACTGGGATTTGTTATCCAGCAAAACAGGCAAATCGACCAGAGAACCCCCGCAATTTACAGACATAACACATATGAGTATGTAAGAAATTAACCGTCAATGGCGCACGGTTTTAGGCGCTACAGCGACTTAGACAATATTGTGCAGTGTGTGTGTGTGTCTGTATTCGCGGGTCAATTTGAATGCTGTACGACTAAAAACACGAAGAAAACCGTGCTCCCTTCACTTGAGAAGATCGGTTAACAACAGCCCTAAAGGAATGATAAGTAGCAAAACTATTATAGAGTCTGCCAGAGACGTATACTGAAAGGACAGAATTCATTGGATACATGGTTTCTAGGCAACACAACGCTGTGAGCTGGCCAGTGGACGAATCCACACCTTGACAGTATATAGGTAAATTGCATCACTGCATTCACGTAGATGGTAATTCAATGTCCATATGGATAAACGTCGTGAGTAAACCGACTTTGAAAGAGGGATGATAGTGGTTGTCCGATGCATGGATCACTCTGCCGCAGAGGTGGTACACAAATTGCACTGTCCTCGTTCGACAGTATCAAGAGTGTATCGAGAATACTCCATTTCCGGTATAAAATCTCATTGTCGAGAGCGCTGTAGGAAGAGAAAGATGTTGGATGAACATGCCGTCGACGTCTGTCTCGCATTGTTTCAGCCAAAGGGAAAGCGACAGTAGCGCAAATCACTGCCGACTACAACGAGGGAGGTGTTAGAAGCGTCTCCAACAAGACCATCAAGGTGTCATTAGCCGCAATAAGTTATGGGAGCCGCCAACCCACTAGAGTCCCATCGCTAACACCACGACACAGAATTCTACGCCTCAACTGGGGGAAAGAACAACGGCACTGGATCTTGTATGATTGGA
The DNA here is from genome assembly GCF_048544385.1 of Mastigoproctus giganteus. Taxonomy (NCBI): domain Eukaryota; kingdom Metazoa; phylum Arthropoda; class Arachnida; order Uropygi; family Thelyphonidae; genus Mastigoproctus; species Mastigoproctus giganteus. The sequence continues at coordinate 112,354,721 of NC_143585.1, forward strand.
GACGGTTCTCCTGGTCCGATGAGTCACGTTTCCAATTATTTCGAGTGGATGGGAGAGTGCGTATCTGGGCGGAAACCGCACGATACTGTGCACCCGCCATGTCAACAAGGAACTGGTCAGGCAGGTGGATAGTCGGTAATGGTCTAGGGCGGGTTTAACTGGCAGACGGTACGTCTAGACGCATCTCTGAACGGCCCAGGTTACTTTATTATTATTATTATTATTATTAGCCATATGGCGCAAGGAAGCCTGAGACTTATGATGCACCAGCCAAAAACAAATTCTCAAGTTACCCTGAGAGAGAGAGAGAAGTAGAAAGGAATCACCAAGAAAGGGAAGGATGATGATATCCAGCTCAGGACCCTGGGCCCAGGGATTATTGTCCATCCTTGCAGACCATCTGCATCTTCATGTTCACCGTGCACCCCACAGGGCAATAGACTCTTTCAGTAGGACAATATGCCTCACCACAGAACCGTGGTGACTAGAACATGGTTCGAAGACCATTCTGCAGAATTTACCACCATACAATGGCCTTCCCGTTTACTGGATATGAACCCTGTGCGGCATCTTTTGGATACTGTGGAAAGGTCCGTTCAAACTTTGGATCTTCCACCCAGAAATGCGTCGGAATTATAGACAGCAGTTCAACCGTTGTTCATCTGGTCATTTACCCGCTGGACCCTTGCTGAGGTCCACTGTGACTCACTTTTGCCCCGTGGAGGCAGACCAGTGGCAAAGAACAGGTACACCAGTTTTATAATTATTTACTCTGGCAGGTCCTGCCACCTAATTTCCTGAGATTTCAGTGGCTAGGACCTAAAAAAATCATTTAATTAATTTTATTTCAGTTGCAAAGGGTAATGTCGCTTGAATAGTAAAGGCCTAGATTATGGGTAAAAGTAAATTTCAACGTTTTTAAATTTTGTTGTGAGGCATTTGCTTGCATTAAGATAGAGGGGGGGGAGAAGACTGGAGGGAAAAAGCAGAAATGGGGGGCAATAGAGAAGATACCCCAAGGAAGTGTGGGGCAGGCCCAGGTCCCACCAGGAGGGAAAGTGGGGGGTCAGCGAAGAGGAGAGGAGACTTAAAATATCCCCCATTCCCTCCCTTACCCCACCGGGGAGAGGGAATGAAAGTAGCCAGGCAGGGTGCCTGGTCCAGATCGCCAGGTGGTGTGTTGACAGCAAGGTGCTGTTGGATCGCGATAGCTAGTGCAAGTGGAGATTAGAATTAGCAAGGGCACATAATGCAAGAAAGCAAGCTTATGTAGAATCAGCCAAAAAAAACCCCTTATTTCACCCATCCACCCGCTCCAAATGTTTGTCACGTTCTGCCTTGAATCGATTTAAGCTATCAAATTCTACAACGAGAGATGGAACTTTATTCCAGCAATCAACCACCCGCTGGCTAAAGGCGAACTTCCGCACATCTATACTACAACCGTCTTTCCTCAATTTGAATTTATGCCCACTCAGGTGATTATTCTGAGCAAAAGGAAGAATCCCATCAGCATTGAGCATGATTCAACCATTCAAGGCTTTATTGTACACCTCTATCAGATCACCTCACTGGTGCCTAGTCTCCAGACACTGTAATTTGCAAAACTTAAGCCTTTATTCGTAAAAGCAACCCTTTGTTCCGTTCACTAATCTTGTTGCCGAAGTTTGTTCAAACAGCGTTATATCCTTCTTAAAATGAGGCCTCCAGAACTGTATAAAGTACTGAAGGTGTGGCCGGACCATTTCCTTATACAAGGAGATAATCACCTCCCTATCCCTGCTAGAAAAATTCCTGTACATCATTGACAAGACACCATGAGCTACTCTTGCAGACCGTCTGCCCTGCTCAGAAAACTTCATATTTGCCTGCACAATTACCCCCAGTTCCTTTTCATTCTCTACCACTGTCAGTGCGGTACCACAAAGTTGATACGTTACTCTGGGATTACTGCTTCCCATATGTAGTACTTTACATTTGTCAATGTTAAACTTCATTTTCCGCCTCTCAGCCCATCTGCTCAACTTTTCTAAATCCTGTTGCAGGATTTAGAAAACAATCTGTTGCAGGTTGTTAACTGTCGTTAACAACCTGCAACAGATTCGAAGGTCGGCAGGGTTGTTAACTGTCGTTAACAACCCTGCCGACCTTCGTATCGTCTGCAAACTTGGATATTAAGCCTGATATACCATCATCAATATCATTCATAAACACAGAAAACCACAATTGACCCAACACTGAACCCTGAGAGACTCCAATAATAACATTAGTCCACAATGAGCAGTGTCCATTGATTACCACTCTCTGTCTTCTCCCACTCAACCATCCCTTTATCCCTAGCAGCAATTTGCCTCCAATGCCACACTGCTCCAATTTGTGCAGCAGTCTTCCATGTGAAACAGTATCAAAGTCCTTTCTAAGATCGAAATATATGATATCAAAGTTATCCTTTGCATCCAGATCCTTTGTGACTACATCATAGTATCCAATCAAATTAGTTAGACAAGTCTTCCCCTTAGCAGACCCATGCTGTGTCCGGTCTATTACTAATGTCTCGTCTAGATGATCCTGCAATGCTCCTTGAACCAGTGCCTCCATTAATTTCCATGGAACAGAAGTTAAACTAATCGGTCTGTAATTACCTGTCTCCCCCTTTGTGGATTGTGGTCACATTTGCACATCTACAGTCAGTGGGTACTTCCCCTGAGTCCAGGGAAGCTCTCGTAATTATGGCTAAGGGTTTGCCTACTTCCTTTGTCGCCTCGTTTAATATAACTGGTTAGATTCCATCCACTAGGTGCTTTTCTTATGTTTATCTAGAACAATTTCTCCTCTTCTTTACTCTTAGTTATTACAAGATTATATAGCTTACTGCCATAGTTGAATACACCTCTGGCATTCCCTTCCCTGAATAACTCCTCATGTGTGAACGTAGATGCAAAATATTCATTTAGTTTGTTAGCTACCTGAGCAGGATCATCAACAGTTGAACCATCGATATGAAGTACCCAGTCCATGGGTACTTCCCCTGAGTCCAGGGAAGCTCTCGTAATTATGGCTAAGGGTTTGCTTACTTCCTTTGCCGCCTCATTTAATATAACTGGATAGATTCCATCCACCAGGTGCCTTTCCTATGTTTATCTTGAACAATTTCTCCTCCACTGTACTCTTAGTTATTACAAGATTATTTAGCTTACTGCCATAGTTGAATACACCTCTTGCATTCCCCTCCCGGAATAACTCATGTGTGAACGTAGATTCAAAATATTCAATTAGTTTGTTAGCTACCTGAGCAAGATCATCAACAGTTGAACCATCGAAAAGAAGTGGACTAATCTTGATGAAGTAGTAGTAGTAGCAGTGGCATGTCATGCAAGAAAGGAAGTGTATGAGCTTATGAAGCATCAGCCAAAAAAAAAAAAAAAAATCACTCCATTCCCTCCAAATGCCTGTCCAATTATTCCTTAAATTTATTTAACCTATCAACTTCCACAACAACAGATGGAAATTTGTTCCAGCAATTAACCACCCGCTGGCTAAAGGCAAATTTCCGCACATCTATTCTACCTCTGTCTTTTCTTAAATTGAATTTATGCCCCCTTTAGGTTCGTAATCTGAACAAGTGGAAGAATCCCATCAGAATCCAGCGTGCTCAACCCATTCAAGGCCTTATATCTCCTCAATCCTCCCCCTCCACACAGTGTGAGGAGGATGGTTTGGTTTGGATGTGCCAAAAAAAAAAAAAAAAAAACCGAAATGCCCTGTAAGTCCTACAGTCTGTAGGCCTTATATGGCAGTTTATTTTATTTTATTTTTTTCAACTTCATTTGGCACCTTTTTACTCCTCTGTTTTAAAGGAAAGGAACCATAAAACTTAAAAATAGACTGTTGGAAAACACCAAACTTAAAGTGTAGTTCAATTTACATAGGACATATTGTTTCATAGGTCTTCAATAAATTTATTGACCTACGAAAATTAGAAGCAAAACAAATTGAAATATCAAGCATCCCTCAAAACGATGAGGTGCAGTGCCATAGCTACCATGTAGGCAGGAAGGCAATTGCCTTCGGTCCCGAGGCTCGGCGTCTTTGGCTGTCTCCTTTTTTTTTTTTTTTTTTTTTTTTTTTTTTGTAATTTTCATTAATTAAGTAGGGGCCCGAACATGTTCTTTGCCTCCGGGCCCGAAAAAGGATAGCTACGCTACTGATGAGGCGCACATGGATGATCAACGCTTGATATTATATGTTTAGTGGTCTAATCAAAGCAATGTTTTTCAAGGCCTAATATTTTCTACTGGCCCACTGGCATTTACCGGATTGCACTCCTGTCATATAGATTACATTATAAATAAACATTCAGTACATCAACAACATAAAATGCAAACTACATTTGCATTTCTATGTACTGCATGCTGTCATTATGCTTAATTATTTGCAAATGTTTTTTTTTTTTTTTTTTTTTTTTTTGGTTTTTAAGAGCATTAGCAACTAACGCCATATTGCTCCGGGGATATGCGGTGGTCATTCCCTGACTTTTCCGCATCCTCCATTTTTGGTGGATCACGGGCTCGAATCCCGGTCTAATCAAGAAGCGTGTGCTACGCACTGCTGCTCCCGCCAACCTGGCTACGAAAGCGCCGTTTGCAAATGTCTGAGTACATCATGTTTACTACTGCTTAAAACTGAAATATAACATCTAAATATGGTATGAGTAGTGTGCACCCGGCTTCATCATCTATGTAATCAGGGCTGCGACTAGAGATTTTTGGGCATTCGGCATACAAGTGAAAGTCGGAACCATTCTTATATAAACAAGAATGAGGGTGATATTTGTTAACATGTTTTTTTAACAAATATCACCGTTATTCGATATTTCTTTTTTAAAAAATGAAGTTGTGTTAATTTATATTATTAGTTTGAGTTTACAAAAAAATATAAAATGAAAATAAAAAAAAAAACAGTATTAAATTATCTTAAGAAATTTAAAATTTTTGTTTTCTAATTTTGACTTCTGTAAACCTATTAATAATATCCTCATAACAAAGGGTTTTTAGAATATCTTTTTCTATGTACAGTATTGCAGTGCGTTAAGCTTTTGTTCCGAAAGAGTACTGCGTAAATAATTTTTTACCAGTTTCAGTACGGAAAATGAACGCTCTCCTTCGGCATTGCTCATCGGTAATGTTAAAAACAATCTTAAAATTATTCCAACGTTAGGAAATGTGGATATAATTTTGTTTTCGATTATAAAATTCAATTTTTCAGAACCAGTGGCTACATTCTCAGCCTTACTTAATATATCAAACTGTTCCATTTCCACTTTCAGTTCATCAAATTTTACATCTTTACTATAAATTCCCTCAATATAAGTTTTACAGTCATGAATGCTTCTTAGCTATTATTATTATTATTATTATTATTATTATTAGCCACACTGTGCAAGGAAACCTGAGGCTTATGCTGCACTAGCCAAAAAAAATTCCCGAGTAATCCCGAGAGAGAGAGAGAGAGAGAGAGAGAGAGAGGTATCATCAAGAAAAAGAAGAATGATGATATCTATAATCATATATAAATCTAAATTTATTGTTTATATCTTTATATACATCACCTCTTCTAAATTTAGAAGTCGAAGCCAGTGGATTTATTTATTGTATGCAGTAATGACAAATACTTGTGCACGGGCCCATCTTTTCAGCGGGCCCTAGGCACCTGCCTATTTTGCCTAGTGGTAAACAAGCCCTGTAGGTAATACTATTTTTTTTTTTTGGTTAAATGCCTATTACATTAGCATTAGCATTAGCATTAGTAGAGGCATTTGATGCAAGAAAGCAAGCTTATGCAGCATCAGCCAAAAAAAAAAAAAAAACCCACTTCCACTTCATCCCTCTGTTCGTTCAAAATACCTGTCCAGCTGAGCCTTAAACTTATTTAGGCTATGAACCTCCACCACAAGGGATGGCAGTCTGTTCCACCAACCTACCACCCGCTGGCTAAAGGCAAATTTCCGCACGTCTATCCTACATCTGTCTTTCCTCAATTTGAATTTATGCCCTCTCAGGTGATTTTTCTGAGCTTGAGGAAGAATCCCATCAGCATTGAGCATGCTTAAACCATTCAAGGCTTTATACACCTCTATCAGATCACCTCGCTGGTGCCTAGTCTCCAGACACTGTAATTTGCAAAACTTAAGCCTTTCTTCGTAAGTGCACCCCTTTGTTCCATTCACTAATCTTGTTGCCCTTCTCTGTACTCGTTCCAGCAGCTCTACATCCTTCTTGAAATAAGGCCTCCAGACCTGTATACAGTACTCTAGGTGTGGCCTGACCATTGCCTTATACAATGGAATAATCACCTCCTTATCCCTGCTAGAAAAATTCCTGTATATCATTGCCAATACTCCATGAGCTACTCTTGCAGCCCGTCTGCACTGCTCAGAGAACTTCATATCTGCCTGCACAATCACCCCCAAGTCCCTTTCATTCTCTACCATTGTCAGTGTAGTACCACAGAGTTGATACGTTGCTCTGGGGTTGCTGTTTCCCATGTGTAGTACTTTACATTTGTCAATGTTAAACTTCATTTGCCACCTCTCAGCCCATCTGCTCAACCTTTCCAGATCCTGTTGCAGCAGCATAGTGTCAGTAGTGTCCTTGACAACCCTGCCAACCTTTGTATCATCTGCAAACTTGGACATTAAGCTTGATATACCATCATCAATATCATTTATAAATACAGAAAACAATAATGGACCCAACACTGAGCCCTGAGGGACTCCACTAATAACATTAGTCCACGATGAGCAGTGTCCATTGATTACCACTCTCTGTCTTCTCCCCCTCAACCACCCCTTTATCCATAGCAGCAATTTGCCTCCAATGTCACACTGCTCCAATTTGTGTAGCAGTCTTCCATGTGCAACAGTATCAAAAGCCTTTCTAAGATCCAAGTATATAATATCAAAGTTATTCCCTGCATCCAGTTCTTTTGTGACTGCATCATAGTATCCAATCAAGTTGGTCAGGCAAGACTTTCCCTTAACAAAACCATGCTGTGTCTGAGCTATAACTGAAGTCTTGTCTAAATGATCCTGCAGTGCTTCTTTAACCAGTGCCTCCATTAATTTTCCTGGAACAGAAGTTAAGCTCACAGGTCTATAATTACTTGTGTCAGCCTTTGATCCTCCTTTGTGAATTGGGGTCATATTTGCACATTTCCAGTCTATGGGTACCTCCCCTGAGTCCAAGGAAGCTCTCATAATTATGGCTAAGGGTTTGCTTACTTCCTCTGCTGCCTCCTTTAATATAACTGGATAGATCCCATCCACCCCGGGTGCCTTTCTTGTGTTTATCTTCAACAGTTCCTCCTCCACTTTACTCCCAGTTATTTCAAGATTCTGTAGCTTACTGCTAGAGTTGAATACACCTCTGGCATTCCCCTTGCTGAATAACTCCTCATGTGTGAATGTCGATGCAAAATATTCATTTAGTTTGTTAGCTACCTGAGCAGAATCATCAACAGTTGACCCATCAATATCAAGTGGACCAATCTGATTCATCCCCTGCCTTCTAGAGTTTATAAGTAAAGAACTCTTTGCTGTTTTTCTTTGCATCCCTTGCCATGGATTTCTCGTAATCTGCCTTCGCTTGCCTAACCTCCTTTGTAACTTGGTTGCATATCAACTTGTATCTATCATAGGCTTCTGTGTCATGTGTTAATATGTAAGTATTCCATGCATTTTTCTTCTCTGCCATATGCCTCATTAGTTCATCTGACATTCATTTTGGCCTAAACCTTGAACAATATTTCTTAGTTGGTATGTAAAGCCTAGTAGCTTCCAAGATAAGTTCTTTGAATGCTTCCCATTTTGAATTTGCTGTTGGTAACATCATCAGTTGGTCCCACTGTATAGTATTTAAATACAGTCTCAGACCTACATAGTCGCCTTTACGAAAGCAAAACCCTTTCCCTTTATCCCTGATGGTAATTAACTCTTTGAGTAAATCCCACTTCAGCACACTGTGATCACTGCCACCTAGTGGTTCATTTATCTGCAGATTCTTAATGCATGAAGAATCACTGCTGATAATCAAATCAAGAGTATTACTCCCTCTAGTTGCCTCCCGAACATGCTGATGTAGAAAACAATCATCCAATAAATCCACAAAAGCCCTGCTAGTGTGTGAGTAACCAGCCCCCAAATTCCAGTCAATATCTGTGAAATTAAAATCTCCCATTATAAGACTCTCTGATTTACTGGCCCACTCTATTTCCCTGTACAGTTCCTTATTATACTCATCAGAGTCGTCAGGCCTATAGCACACTCCTACTCTCAATTTTGATCTCCTAATGCTTATGTCACACCAGACTGACTCAACACTGCACTGTCCAGCGATGTCGACTGGCTTCACTTCCTTGGTTTTTATGTGTTTCTTAACTAATAGCATAACCTCTCCCCCCTTCCTATCCTTTCTGTAGACGTTGTACTCCCCAAATTGCAGTTCTGCATCCCTTATATCTGTGTGACACCACGTCTCTGATATCCCAACAATATCTGCCGTTGATGTTTTGAGCAATACCTCAAATTCATCAAATTTATTTACTAAACTCCCTGCATTGGTGTACACGCAAGTATACCTGCACCTGTTTCTATTCTTAGCTACCCTAACACAACCCATGTGTTCACTTGTACCGCAATGGCTCCCAGCAGTCTCTGAAATACCATGCATCTTGTTTTTCAGGCTTCTGCGCATTCTAATAGAAGCAGTGCAAGAATCTCTTTCACCTCTGCCAGTGGCTACTGTCAATCTATTGGTCTTTGTCTCCCCCCAAGCTAGCAGTTTTCCGACCCACCTAACACTGCCTCGATAGCATCAGCAAATATTCTTGCACCCTTTCTATTTAAGTGTATCCCATCCCTGTAGAAGCAATCTCTCCTGTTAACAAGTACAGTCCAGGCTGAAAAAAATTCTACCCCTTGAGCCTTGCACAATCTTTCCAGGACCAAATTGATCGACAAGGCTCTCATCATATACTCCCTCCTATCGTGTCTGGGCAGAATTGCAGACACTTTCAAATTCAACCCTAATTCTCGGCTTTTGTTCAACAGTGACCTGTACTTGTTAAGTAATTCTGCCGGTGTCCTAGAAGAATATTATTAGTGCCAACGTGTAGAAGTATATCACCTTTTGTGCCCTTAAAAGATGATATTCGCTCTACAACGTCATCAACCTTTGCCCCTGGCAGACATACCCTGGTCCTGTTCCACCTATCTTTTTTACAAAGCATGTTCCCTGTTTCCCTGACAATAGAGTCACCAACAACTACTAATTCCTTCGGGACCAGCGCATTCTGCCTTGGGGATTGTCTCTGTGTCACGCGATGCCCATGTGCAAGCTCTGGCGTTGATGTGGGCAGCTGAGAGCTTGATGGGCCCCTCAATTTAGTTTCTTCGAGGGCATCCACCCTGTCCTTCAAGCTCTCATATAGGCCCACAAGAACGCCTAGTTGTTGCCTGATATCGATACACTCCTTGCATCGCGCACACAGAAAGACATCCCCCTTGGCAGTATCATGTCCCGTACCCGATTGCTCTGCAAACATCAAGCAATGAGTATTCTTCATGGAGTATTCTTCCTTATAAACGTATTTACGCCTAGGTATTTTACTGAATGGTAGGAAAAATATATTCGACGCCCTATAAGTCGATAAGTATATAAGGTTTCTAATTGTGTTGATTATTTTAAAACGCGAAAACAGTACAACACGATATCAATGCTACATGACAAGCAAACATACAGTTCACATTAGTGTGTTATTATATGCAATGTTGGTTGTCATGCTCATTGAACGACGGTAACAAACCAGTCATTGGACGTCGTAATCCCTCGTCTTCGCTCGCGGTGGTAACAGTATGGTAGTTTCACTACTGGTTTAAAGTACCTTTTTGTATATACAGTATACGTATGTATAATCGTATTCAGTCTCGCTCACCGTTAGTATCACCACCACTAGTAGGCAGACCGGTATGTAACTCTCATGTGATTTTTGTTTACTGGTGCATCGGTTTCTTTGCCTGTGATGCAACACGTGTGTTTGGTGTTTTTTTTTTTTTTTTTTTTTATCTAGAAGATTGTTCAGCAGTTTAATCTTTTGGAAATTTCTTGATTCAGTTTTAATCAAGATATGATTTTTCCAATACTCATTCAGTGAAGAAAGTAAGTCCCGTTAATTATTTTGAGAACACTGACGTAACCTTTATAACTCACAGTGTGCTGTACAGCATCGTTGTCGTACATTCTCTTGAAAGCTAGTTACATATCCTAAAAATTCTAAATTCTAAAGCTAGACATTCGGAAACGGAAGAAATAAAGATATAGGAAGAAAATAAATAAAGGTCGAAGTGCTTTCGGTGCGCATCAGCTACTTCAACAATTTTATTTTGGACCAGTGGCGTGATAATTATACCTTCCTAGGGTGCAAGGCAAAATGGAGTTTGGAGACCTCATCTAAAGAAAAAAAAAAAACTAATAAAGAACATTTTCAATTTCATTTTATTGTGACATAAGAACTAAATATAAAATTTCATCAAAATCAGTAAAACCATTTTTGAAATTAAGCTTCATTGCTAGGTAGAAAGTTCAGTTTCCGATAAAAAAAAAATCTTAGTAAAAAACAGCAATGAGATTTTGAAACTGATTTTAGGGCCCTAGGCAGATGTCTTTTTTGCCTATAGGATAACGTGCCACTGTTTTTGGATAACTTTGGTGATTTGGCACAATCAGGGGTGGGCAGAGAGGGCATAGCCCCCCCCCCAAACAAAAATTTGAAATTAAAGAAAAAGAACACAGGAGGCATTCTAAAAAAAAAACTCAAAAGACTTATCGCCAAAAGCCTAGGTAGAAAGTTCAGTTTCCGATAAAAAAAAATCTTATTAGTAAAAAACAGCAATGAGATTTTGAAACAGTGATTTTAAGGCCCTAGGCAGATGTCTTTTTTGCCTATAGGATAACGTGCCACTGTTTTTGGATAACTTTGGTGATTTGGCACAATCAGGGGTGGGCAGAGAGGGCATAGCCCCCCCACCAAAAAAACAAAAACTTGAAATTAAAGAAAAAGAACACAGGAGGCATTCTAAAAAAAAAACTCAAAAGCCTTATCGCCATGCCCCCCCCCCCATGATGGTATCTCGATACGCCACTGGGCACAATTGTGTGATTTTATTCGCTTTGTAGTGGGCTTGCTTGCAAATTGCAGTCAACTGCTGATCATACATAATTGTAGTTCGACAAATAGCTCAACGAAGCAGTTATGGTGCTTCAGTTTATCGTAAGTCTGTGACAGTAGCTCTAAATTCTAGTTATCGGTAACAATTGGGAATGCACTTTAAAAGTTCCAGTGACTAAATTCAGAACGGTTTGCAATCCAGACTATCAGTGTTTTTTAATTGTGTGGGTTGTTTTTAGCGTGGATTTTTTAATAGACTTTCATTTTTGGCTAGTGAAAAAAGGTCAGCTTAGTTTACAAAATCATCAGATCTTCATGCTGCAAGGCAGACATTTTAAACTGATTTTAAGTTTGCTCATGAGTACACAGCTTTTGAATTTGAGAAACTTTTGCTATGCCCAAACAACTCAAAGTCACCATTGTTTCCTGAGATGCAGTCAGGTGAAGAAAACTTATTCTTAACTTTAGTCCTAAAATCTTTTCCTACTTCTCAGAAAAAAAAACTATTATAGATTACACCCAGGGTCCTGAGCTGGATATCATCATGCTTCTCTTTCTTGGTGATTCCCTTTTACTTTTGTCTCTCTCTCTCTCTCTCTCTCTCTCTTTTAGGGTAACTGAGGAATTTTTTTTTTGGCTGGTGCAGCATAAGCCTCAGGCTTCCTTGCACCATACAGCTGATAATAATAATAAAAAAAATAATATGCAATTTAGTTGCTTTGGCACAAAAACAACATTCTCCAAAAAAAAAAAAAATTGATCTGGTGTTCCCATGTTAGTTTTCCAATCATATCATCATGTTATATTTACTGTAGATAACCCTGATTTATAACCCTTCACGGTGCACCAAAAAAAAAAAACAGGCTTTCTATTTGGCACCCATCATTACATATCTACTTTTTGGTGGAATGGGTGCAGAGAAGGGCAACTAGATTGGTGAAGGGAATAGAAGGGTGCTCTTAACTAGAAAGGCTTCAATTCTGGAAATTGCAATGTGTTGAGATGAGCACCTGCGGAGAGATCTGACTGAGGTGTTTAAAACCTTGAATTGATTGAGTAAGATGAATGTTAATGGTATTGTTCCACTTGCTGGGACTACACACATGAGGGGGCATAAATTCAAGTTGAGGAAGCATGGTGGCAGGATAGATTTGTGGAAGTTTGCCTTCAGCCAGTGGGTGGTTGACTGTTGGAATAGGCTTTCATCTGTTGTTGTTGTGGAGGTGGATGGATTAAATAAATTCAAGGGCGAACTAGACAAATTCTTGAAGGGTATGGATGGGAGAAGGTTGGTTTTTTTTTTTTTTTTTTTTTTTTTTGGCTGATTCTATATAAGCTTGCTTCCTTGTATCATTTGCCATTACTACCACTACTTAAGAGCAGCAAACGGTACAAATCACCTCTGTCTTTATGGTGGAATACAGTTCTACTATATAGGATGGTTAAGGCTGTCACATTTTAAATTACAAAAAGGACACCAACTTTTTTTTTTGTAATGAAATATGTTTCTGGGGTATATAAAATTAGAATTATAAAAAAAAAATTTAAATATTTTGTAAACATAATATTTAAAAAGTAGATTTAAACAGTTAAAAAAAGGTTATGCAAACGATGCATTTCTTTGATTCAGTTTGTGTTTTTCACTAAGAGTGTGTTTGAGAAAGTCACCTTTTCCTTTATTTGATACTTACATAATAGCAATCATGACGTTTGCTGCTCCTTTTTTTTATGCAAGGGTATTTTTTTCCCATGTTTCTGAATATGATGCTGACCATTTTGATATTTTTAATATGGGTATATAGTAAATAATAAAACATTTTAACTGACCAGTATTGTAAAGCTAACTGTTAATACTCTTGACATGTGGCACCGTATGCCGTTTCATTTATTCATAGAATGTTTGGGTCGCTGGGACACTGGGCAAAATCCTGGTGCATCGGTTGCCTAGAGGCTGGATTCTATACAAAATTGCATTCATACGTAACATAATGGGCTGCTTGTAGATATTTGCCCAGTCAGTTTTATGCTCCCAATCTGCCCTGGATTCTATGTGTGCACAAATGTCAATTGGTAGTTGGTATATACTCCAATAGAAATTGTATAAGGATAAACTTTAGAATATTTAGTTAGTGCCAACACAATCTGACAAAATTGCCATTAATGCTTATTATATTAAAATTTGCATATAAAATAAACTTTAATTTGTTTATTCTGCATTAACCTGGTAAGCTGGATATTTGGCAGCCCTAGAGGTGGTGCATCTAGAACCTCTCTAAGTCGCTGTCGCACTCTACAAAATAGAGCAGTCAGTTGAGTTAATGATTCCTATATTACAAATTCATTCTGCTCCATTTCACACACACCCACACACACACACACACACACACACACAGTTTCTGCTGTGTGCCTCTTCTGCTGATATTTCTATGAGCACTGTTCTGAGTTATTTCACTTTGAACTTCCAAACCAGTTTGAATACGTATATCAGTTAGTCAACATCCATTCACAGTTCAGCTTCAAGCTTTTCAAATTAACTTTTCTTGTCCATTTAACCGTTCTACTTCTGCTATCTTGAACAACTTTGAACTTATTTTGTGAAAATTACAATCTACAAAATTTAGTTTAGTGCCAACATGTATCGTGTGTCTTCTCAATCTGTGCATATCAGAATACTGAGAATAGTAATCTACTGTAATACCACTTACATCTTAATACTTTAGGTTTTGTAACCTTTCATAAGTTTAACATAAAAAAAAAATAATTATATATATTATTATTATTAATATATGTTTATGTCTCTCTGTTGTGTGTGTGTGTGTGTGAGAGAGAGAGAGAGAGAGAGAGAGAGAGAGAGAGAGAGAGAGAGAGAGAGTCGACTATTGAACCTAACTTCATGTGGGTTTTTTTGAATAACCGAGCTTAAATCAGAATAGTTGATGATCCTGCTCAGGTAGCAAACAAACTGAATGGGTATTTTGCATCTACATTCACACGTGAGGAGTTATTAAGGTTTGAAAATGGCAGAAGGTTATCAAATTGTAGCAGGGTGCTTAATGATTTTGTAATAACTGAGTTCAAAGTGGAGGAGTAATTGTTGAACTTAAACATGAAAAAGGAACTTGGAGTGGATGGGATCTATCCAGTTATATTAAAGGAGGCAAAAAAGGAACTACGCAAACCCTTAGCCTTATGAGAGCATCCTTGGACTCAGGGGAGTTTCCCACAGACTGGAGATGTGCAAATGTATCCCCAATTCATAAAGGAGGATCGAAGGGTGACACGAGTAATTACAGGTCAGTTAGTTTAACTTCCGTTCCGGATAAAATAATGGAGTCTGGTTAAAGATGCATTGCAGGATCATCTAGACAAGACTGCAGAAATAATTCAGACACAGCATGAGTTTGTTAAAGGAAAGTCTTATCTGACAAATTTGATTGGTTATTATGATGTGGTTACAAAGGAACTGGATGCATAAAATAATTTTGATATCATATACTTGGATTTCAGGAAAGCTTTTGATACTGTTGTGCATGGAAGACTACTGTACATTGGAACAGAATGGTATTAAGGGTAAGTTGCTACAATGGATAAAAGGATGGTTGAGTGGGAGAAGACAGAGGGTGGTAATCAATGGGTGCTGCTCTTCGTGGACTAATGTTATTAATGGAGTCCCACAAGGTTCGGTGTTGAGTCCACTGTTATTTTGTATATTTATCAATGATATTGATGAAGGTATATCAGGTTTAGTGTCGAAGATGATGCAGATGATACAAAGGTTGGCAGATGATACAAATTCGCAGACGATACAAAGGTTGGCAGGGTTGCTAATGACAGTAATGGCAGTGTGTACTGCAACAGGATCTAGAAAATTTGGCAGATGGGCTGAGAAGTGGCAACTGAAGTTTAACCTTGAAAATGCAAAGTACTGCATATGGGTAGAAGTAACCCCAGAGAAACGTACCAACTGTGTGGTACTACACTTAAGGTGGTAGAAAATGAAAAAGACCTGGGAGTAACTGTGCAGTCAGATATGAAGTTTTCTGAGCAATACAGACAGGCTGCCAGGGCAGGTCAATGGGTTTTGTCAATGATATATAGGAATTTTGCTAGCAGGGAAAAGGAGGTGATTGTCCTTCTGTATAAGGCAATGGTCAGACCACACCTTGAGTACTTCGTATAGGTCTGGAGGCCTCATTTTAGGAAGGATGTAGATTTGCTTGAGTGTGTATAGAGCAGGGCAACAAGATTGGTGAGGGGAATGAAGAGAGGCTTAAGTTCTTCCAATTGCAGCGGCTGGAGACTAGGCACATACGAGGTGATCTAATTGAGGTGTATAAGGCCTTGAATGGGTTGAGCATACTGAATTCTGATGGGATTCTTCCACTTGTTCAGATTATGAACCTAAGGGGGCATAAATTTAAATTGAGGAAAGACATGCAGAATAGATGTGCGTAAATTTGCCTTTCTTCTTCTTCTTCTTTGGTCCTTAGCTGGCAGCTGGGGGAGGCGGTTGGCCACGCAACCAGTATGCTGCTGTAGGTGCCGCAGGGTTTCGGACTTGCTCTGTGATGTTCTTCCATACCTTATGATCAATGGCGTCAGTCCTGGCCTGGTTAAGGTCGAGATGTCGGCTCTTCAAGTCATTTTCCACTTGCTTGGCCCACGTTTTCCTAGGCGCGGTCCGTTGGATGCTCCATTGGGTGGGTCGTTGTCTCCAAAGGAGTCTGGATGGTATTCTGTTCGTGCCCATTCTACATACGTGGCCAAACCATCTAAGCCTTCGCTTCTGGATTTGGTCGGCAATGGTTGGTTGCTGTTGGCATCTGGCGCAGATGGTATCATTAGTGATGCGGTCGCGAAGAGAGATGCCCAAGATCTGCCGCAGGCATCACATTTGGAATACCTCAAGTTTGTTCAAATCTAACTTGAGACAAATCCATGTTTCCGATCCGTAAAGAAGAATGGGCAGAATCCACGTCCGGAAGAGTCGGATTTTAGTCTTTGTGGAAATGTTGGTCCTCTTCCACAGACACCATTTGAGCGAGGTGAACGCAGTGGCCGCCTGTCCAATTCTGCTGTAGATTTCCATGGTGGATGCAACTTTCTTCTCCTGGACCAGCGACCCAAGGTATTTAAAGTCCTGCACTTGCTCAATCTGGACGCCTTCGAGATAGATGGTGGCTTGCGACCCATCTGTTGTCAGGGCCTTTGTCTTACCAGCATTGATCTTCAAACCGTATGGCCGGGCAATGCGGGCAATGTCGTAGAGGATGTCCGTGGCTTCAGCGTCGTTACTGGCAAGGATAGCACTATCATCAGCAAACATCAGGTCAGTCACATAGTGATCCTTGTCATATTGTATGCCCTGTCTGTTTCTGAATGCTTGCCTCATAATGGCGTCGACCACGATGTTGAAAAGCAACGGGGAGGCTACATCCCCTTGGCGGACTCCAGTTTGGATGGCAAATTCCTCAGATAAATCGTTCTGGATGCGCACCTGGCTGGTTAAACCATTGTATGCAGTTTGGAGGAGTGTGATGACTTTTCGAGGTACATGTTCAACCTCTATTAGTTTCCATAAGGCAGGCCGGTGGACACAGTCGAAAGCAGACTTAAAGTCAATGAAAACAATGACGGTTCGCTGTCCACACCGGATCCTCTCCTCCATCAGCTGACGAATGGCAAAGATTTGATCACAGCATCCTCGCCCGGGTCTAAATCCTGCCTGTTCTTCTCGACTGGTTTGCTCGCGATGTTTTTGCATTCTTGACTGGATGATCTTCATAAAGACCTTTCTGATGATGGAAAGGAGGCTGATGCCACGGTAGTTCTTGCAGTCCCGGTTATCACCTTTCTTGTGGATCGGTACGATAATGGCTTTCCTCCATGTTAGCAGAATTTGTTCAGTGCACCAGATGGTTTTGAGGAGCGAGTGTAGTCGGCGAAGCAGTACATCTCCCCCGGCTTTGATCGCTTCTGTGGTGACTTGGTCCACTCCTGGTGCCCTGCCATTCTTCAGGGATTGTATGGCTGCTTTCACTTCTTCTACTGTAGGCTCAACATCGACCATGGAGACCTCAGGGGGGGTCGATTGAGAGTGCTTTTGCTGGCGGTCCCTGAGGTGGGTCGTGATTATACAAAGCTTTGAAGAATTCACTCCACCGTTGCAGGCGTTCAGATGGTGATTGCACGAAGGTCCCATCAGCATTCTTATTGTTGTCACTAATCAATTTGGTCTTCCCACTCAGACATCTGAGGGTGCGGTAGAGAGTGCGGTACTCGTTCTTGGATGCCGCCACTTCAAGATCGTCTGCCACTTGGTTCCAGTATGCTTCTCTTTCTGCTGTCATTCTTTGTCGGACTTCTCAGTTTAGCTGCCGGTACCGTTCAAAGTCGACCAACTTTGCCTGTTTCCATTTGTCCACGAGGTCGAGGCACTCTTCTGATATCCATGGTTGCGTTCGACGTCGGGCAGGTGGACATAGGGGCTTGGCACATTCCAGGATGGCATCAGAGATCTGCTTTTCTTCTTCATTTATATCCTCTGGCACGGCCAGCATCTCGAAGCGGTTGGATAGGGCGATCTGATATGCCTGTTTGTTGGCAGCATTCATTAGCTGCCTCCAGTCCAGCTTGGCTGACCGAGATGATCTTTTTGCATGCCGTAATTTGAGCTGCACCTTAGCCCAGATGAGGTAGTGGTCAGATCCGCAATCAGATCCCCTCATGGCACGAACGTCCATGAGTGATGAGCGAAATTTGGCATTGATCAAAATGTAGTCCAGGATTGCTGAGTTCTTGCCAGATGGATTTCGCCATGTAAGTTGATGTTTTTGAGGGTGCTGGAAATGGCTGTTTCCAATGATCAGGTTGTTAGATGCGGCAAAGGACAACAAACGTAGTCCGTTGTCATTGATCTTCCCATGGCCGAACTTGCCCATTGTTGTTTCCCAACCAGATCTGTCCACGCCAATGTGGGCATTAAAGTCCCCTGCGAGGATGATCACTTCTGTCTGCGGAATTGAATCCAGCGTATGTTGGAGCTGGTTGTAGAAGTCATTCTTGGTCGGGTCCAGGCTAGTCTCAGTTGGCGCATAGGCGGAGATAATATGGGTCTTGATGGTGCCCTTGACAGTAAGGACTGCCAGGCGGTCCGATATTGGTTGGAAAGCGATCACACTACTGGTGGCCTGAGCATCGACCATAAAGCCCACTCCTGCTTCTCGTTTCTCACCACCAGAGTAGAATAGCATAACCGCTTCGTTAGGTGCTGGTGGTTGGATGATCATCGTTCCAGACCCGGTGAGCCTTAATTCGGATAATGCCGCGATTGATATCTTGCACCTAAGTAGTTCTTGGGCAATGATTTCCTTTTGTCCAACGTGGTGCCCCGTTCAAACATTCCATTCGCCAATGTTAATTGTCCTTTTCGGCGTAGTAAGCTTATTGCTGTGGCCAGTGATCCACTTCACACCAGCACCTTGGGTCCCCAGTGCTGCCGCATCGGCTACCCCGGATGCGGTAACATTGTTATAAGAGCTTTTATTTAATTGCTGGAACAAACTTCCATCTGTCGTTGTGGAAGTTGATAGGTTAAATAAATTTAAGGAGGAACTGGACAAACATTTAGAGGGAATTGTTTTGTAAATGTTTTTTTTTTTTTTTTTTTTTGGCTGATGCTGCTTAAGCTCATACACTTGCTTTCTTGCATCCCATGCCACTAGTACTACTATAGTGATGGATGATTTATAATGATGGATTTTAACTTTGCAGACATTGACTTGAACTTGTAGATTGGTTACTTGCACTCTAGCAAGACTTTTGTGGTTTATTTGATGATTGTTTTCTATAGCAGCATGTTAGAGAGGCAACAAGAGAGAGAAATACTTCTTTTCTGATTATCAGCAGTGATTTTTCATGCATTAAGAATCTGCATATAAATGAACCACTAGGTAGCAGTGATCACAATGTGTTGACGTGGGATTTACTTATAGATGTTATTCAAGGGTAAAGGGAAGGGCATTTGCTTTCATGAAAGAGACTACAGTGGGATCAGACAATTTTTTAAATTCAATACAGTGGGACCAACTGATGATGTTACCAAAAAAAGTTCTAAATGGGATGCATTCAGACAAATAATCGTAGAAGCTACTAGGCTTTTCATACCAATTAAGAAATATTGTTCAAGAAATACCTAAATGGATGTCAAATGAACTAATGAAACTTTTGGCTGAGAAGAAAAATGCATAGGATGCATATAAATTATCAGGTGATACAGAAGCCTATGATAGATATAAACTGGTCTGTAACAAAGGGGCAATCTTCTTGTCTGTCCAATATAATTGGATACTATGATGCAGTAACTTCAGTCAGCAATCCTTCTGCCAGCAATGGTTGATAGTTGGAAAAACTTCCATTTGTTAATATTAGTTGTGGAAAAATGATGCAAGAAAGCAAATTTATGAAGCATTAGCAAAAAAAAAAAGTCTTCCCACATCACTTCTCCATCCTCTTCAATAATTTATCCAGTTCTTCCTTAAATTTATTCAAACTATCCACAACAACAGATAGAAGTTTGTTCCAACAATCAACAACCTGCTGGCTAAAGGCAAACTTCTGCACATCTATCCTGCAACCACTCTTATCTCAATTTGAATTTATGTCCCCCTCATGTGTTGTAGTAGGAGCAAGAGGAAGGATGCCATCAGCATTCAGCTTGCTCAATCCATTCAATGGCTTAAACACCTCTGTCATATCACCTCGCAGGTGCCTAGTGTCCAGATGCTGAAATTTGCAGAATTTGAAGCCTTTCTTGGGAACACTACCGTTTTGCTCCCTTCACAAATCTCATTGCCCTTCTCACCTGTTCCAAAAGATCAATATCCTTCCTAAAATGAGGCCTCCAGATCTGTGTGCAGTACTCAAGATGTGGCTTAACCATTGCCTTGAACAGTGGAATAATCTCCTCTTTATTCCCACTAGCAAAGTTCCTAGCAGCCTATCTGCAGTTCTCAGAGAATTTCATATCTGACTGCTCACTCTCAGATCGTTTTCATTTTCCATTACCATGAGTTGTAGCAGCACACAGTTGGTACTTTAATCTGCAATGAGTGGTTACTGCCCACATGCAGTGCAGTACATTGCATTTGTCATTGTTAAATTTCAAGTGATGGTAAATTTTAATTGCCTTTTCTTAGTCCACCCGCTTAACTTTTCTAGATATTTTTTCAGTATTTACACTGATTACTATTAATAATCAGAGAAAGATACTGTAAGAATTACCATGTATACATGTACCATGCTGTACCAAGTATCAATGTACCATGCAATACCAGGCATGAATTTACTACACCAATTTATAACATCTGTACACTTATACATTAAGCCTGATATGTCTTCATTAATAAATATAGAAACAACGTGCCCAGCACTGAACCCTGGGGTACTCCACTAATAATATTAGTCCACGAAGAACAGTGTCCATCGATTACCACTCTCTGTCTTCTCCCACCAAACCATCCCTTTATCCATAGCAGCAACTTACCCTTAATGCCACACTTCTCCAATTCAAAGTACAGTCTTTTATGTGCAACAGTATCAAAAGCCTTCCTAAGATCCAAGTATATGATATCAAAATTATTTTTTGCATCCAGTTCCTTTGTGACCACATTGTAGTATTGGTCAGACAAGATTTTCCCTTAACAAATCCATGCTGTGTATGAACTATAACTGCAGTCTTGTCTGGATGATCCTGCATTGCTTCCTTAACCAGTGACTCCATTATCTTCCCTGGAACAGAAGTTAAACTAAGAGGTCTGTAATTATCTGTGTTACTCTTTGATTCCCCTTTGTGAATCGGGAATATATTCACACTTCTCCAGTCCATGGGAACCTCCCCTGAATCCAAGGATGCTTTCATAATTATTGCTAAGTGTTTGCTTACTTCCTTTGCTGCCACCATTAATATAATTGAAAGATCCCATCCACCCTAGGTGCCTTTCTTACGTTTAACTTCATCAATTTCTTTTCCACTTTCCTCTCAGTTATTACCAAAATCATTTAGCTCCCAGTAAGAGTGTGATAAACTTCTGGCCTCCACTTCCCTAGAGAATTCCTAGTGAATGTAAATGCAAAATACGTTCAGTTTGTCAGCTACCTGAGCAGGATCATCAATAGTCGAGCGATTGATATCAATTGGACCAATCTGATTCATCCTCTTCCTTCTAGAGTTTTCATAAGTAAAGCAATATAATGTTTACATAAGTAATGTTTAAATAAGCAAATCAATAATAATCAATTTATTGGAAAAAAAGGCCTTGTGCATTTGGGACAAACATTCCGATCAGTCTTGTTTTTCACTGATAAACTGTAGAAATAATTCTTGAATAATAAAACTGTACATATAAATTATATAATTAAAATACAAAGCTAAAAGTATAAAAGCAAAACAAAGAATAAATTAAGAGCAATAAAACATGAGCCTAGAATATAAAATAAAAATTATAAAATAAAATAATACACATTCAATACACATAGCTTTGAGTTATGTGCTTCTTCATCTACTATAGAAATGATGGTTCAGCAGTCATTTTATACCAGGAGAGTATGATGTGGCAAAAAAAGGCATATACATAAACTTGTGCAAAATATACTAAACATGTATTAGTCATGCTTGGGAGAAACAGGATGGCATTCATTAGTTGTTAAATAATAGTGTAATTAGTTTCTCCATAATAGTATGTATGTGGGCCCTCACTGAAACTCACATTCACCCTACTCATAGTGTTTTAACTGTGAGTGAAGTGATTAGTGTGTTCAAGGATATGGGAAAATTGTTTGAGAATAAGCTGTGTGTGTGCATGGTCTAGGATATGGGAAAATAGTTTAGGAATAAGGTGTGTGTGGTCTAAGATATAGGAAAATTGTTTAAGTTTACATGCTACTCCATCCAGTAATGCTCTGCCACAGCAGAACATTAAAAATTGGCCAGGTGGATAGCCTCCTCATGCTCTGAGACATGATCACGTAACCTACAAACAGTTTTATCTAAATAGCGCACTCCACAATCTGGGCAGGTAATCCAATAAGTGGATTTACCCTGTTGTAATAGGAGAATGACTGATTTTGTCCTATAAATAATAATAAATTGCAATCTCCTGCCGGATGCAACTAATATGATAGCATCACAGCATCATGATGTGACTGTAAATACCCAGATAGTGTGGGGGGGATAAGTTGATATCTAAAAGATAATTGAGACAGAAATCCAGAGACAGAAATGTTAGATAAGCAAGTATTTAAAAGCATATTGGTAAACAACCTTGTGACTGTATTTTAATGTAAAATGTGTATTTTTTCAGTGAAATTTAATTTATAGTGCAGTGTGTACTTTCCTGCTTTTTTTTGAGAAATCCTGTATTCATTCCTGTTTTTTTCCTGCCTAGAAATATCTAATCTTTAGCTTTTTATAAGTCAAATGTTGGGAGCTATGATTATGTAGTACACAGAGATCTGATCCCATGTTTTTTTTTCAGTTTTATACATTAACATGAATATTTCTTTGTTGTTGAAACAGGGATTGTGATCACTCTTC
The DNA here is from genome assembly GCF_048544385.1 of Mastigoproctus giganteus. Classification (NCBI taxonomy): domain Eukaryota; kingdom Metazoa; phylum Arthropoda; class Arachnida; order Uropygi; family Thelyphonidae; genus Mastigoproctus; species Mastigoproctus giganteus. Next base: position 112,377,537 of record NC_143585.1, read on the forward strand.
TTCTGTACCATCTGGAAAAGGCCTGTGAGTTCCATCCTGATGGAACTTTTATGTGCTTTTTTTTTAGAATTCATGGCCAAGTTAGTTGGTCTTAGGTAAGGAACACCTTTTTTTTAAAAAACATGCTTTGGATTTTTCATCCAGAAACTGACCATACAGTACACACAATTTATAGATATAATATACTAATACCTCATGGCCCTTAGTTTCTTTGATGTAAATCTAAAAGCTACTTCTAAATGTGTATTAAAAATGATAATGTTAAAGAAATAAAGAATATCTGACAGCAAAAACTGTGATCATCTGAAAATTGTTGTGCAATTACAGAAAGTGTCAATTAATTATTAAATCTGTAATCATTGTTTAGAACATGAAAGTGGCAATTTTGACAGTTATTAATATCATAAAAGTCCAAATATTTTTTGCATCTTGCTTGTCACTGTGTCAACTATTTGAAACAGTAGGAATTTGGCTGGCTGACATTATTGGCTTATCACAGTATGAACAGGAGCTTGTGCTGCAATTTCCAATTAGATGCAAAATAAAATGGCAACAAGAATACCAAACTGCAACATGCAGTTTTGGAATATATTTACAATTAGATTTACCTTCACCAGTGTCAACAAGTATCATCTGTCTTCTCAACCTGTACTAAGTATTATAGGTGCTAATACCTTTTATGTTTGGGGTTTTCATAAAAAAAAAAAATCTGAAACATTGATCCCAGAATAATCTCTATGCTTAACAGAAAATGCCAGTAAACTTCATCTCCAATGTTCCATAATGAAAATAACTTTCTTCTTCAATGAACATTGGAAGGATTGACAGATTAAGAGCTCTTTCTTGATTCAGTGGGTGGTGGTGGTGCATGGCCGTTCTTAGTTGGTGGAGCGATTTGTCTGGTTAATTCCGATAACGAACGAGACTCTAGCCTACTAAATAGGGGACCGATCACTGAAGTCGGTCCGTCTTCTTAGAGGGACAAGCGGCGTTTAGCCGCACGAGACAGAGCAATAACAGGTCTGTGATGCCCTTAGATGTCCGGGGCCGCACGCGCATAATAATATTAGTCCACGAAGAACAGTGTCCATCGATTACCACTCTCTGTCTTCTCCCACCAAACCATCCCTTTATCCATAGCAGCAACTTACCCTTAATGCCACACTTCTCCAATTCAAAGTACAGTCTTTTATGTGCAACAGTATCAAAAGCCTTCCTAAGATCCAAGTATATGATATCAAAATTATTTTTTGCATCCAGTTCCTTTGTGACCACATTGTAGTATTGGTCAGACAAGATTTTCCCTTAACAAATCCATGCTGTGTATGAACTATAACTGCAGTCTTGTCTGGATGATCCTGCATTGCTTCCTTAACCAGTGACTCCATTATCTTCCCTGGAACAGAAGTTAAACTAAGAGGTCTGTAATTATCTGTGTTACTCTTTGATTCCCCTTTGTGAATCGGGAATATATTCACACTTCTCCAGTCCATGGGAACCTCCCCTGAATCCAAGGATGCTTTCATAATTATTGCTAAGTGTTTGCTTACTTCCTTTGCTGCCACCATTAATATAATTGAAAGATCCCATCCACCCTAGGTGCCTTTCTTACGTTTAACTTCATCAATTTCTTTTCCACTTTCCTCTCAGTTATTACCAAAATCATTTAGCTCCCAGTAAGAGTGTGATAAACTTCTGGCCTCCACTTCCCTAGAGAATTCCTAGTGAATGTAAATGCAAAATACGTTCAGTTTGTCAGCTACCTGAGCAGGATCATCAATAGTCGAGCGATTGATATCAATTGGACCAATCTGATTCATCCTCTTCCTTCTAGAGTTTTCATAAGTAAAGCAATATAATGTTTACATAAGTAATGTTTAAATAAGCAAATCAATAATAATCAATTTATTGGAAAAAAAGGCCTTGTGCATTTGGGACAAACATTCCGATCAGTCTTGTTTTTCACTGATAAACTGTAGAAATAATTCTTGAATAATAAAACTGTACATATAAATTATATAATTAAAATACAAAGCTAAAAGTATAAAAGCAAAACAAAGAATAAATTAAGAGCAATAAAACATGAGCCTAGAATATAAAATAAAAATTATAAAATAAAATAATACACATTCAATACACATAGCTTTGAGTTATGTGCTTCTTCATCTACTATAGAAATGATGGTTCAGCAGTCATTTTATACCAGGAGAGTATGATGTGGCAAAAAAAGGCATATACATAAACTTGTGCAAAATATACTAAACATGTATTAGTCATGCTTGGGAGAAACAGGATGGCATTCATTAGTTGTTAAATAATAGTGTAATTAGTTTCTCCATAATAGTATGTATGTGGGCCCTCACTGAAACTCACATTCACCCTACTCATAGTGTTTTAACTGTGAGTGAAGTGATTAGTGTGTTCAAGGATATGGGAAAATTGTTTGAGAATAAGCTGTGTGTGTGCATGGTCTAGGATATGGGAAAATAGTTTAGGAATAAGGTGTGTGTGGTCTAAGATATAGGAAAATTGTTTAAGTTTACATGCTACTCCATCCAGTAATGCTCTGCCACAGCAGAACATTAAAAATTGGCCAGGTGGATAGCCTCCTCATGCTCTGAGACATGATCACGTAACCTACAAACAGTTTTATCTAAATAGCGCACTCCACAATCTGGGCAGGTAATCCAATAAGTGGATTTACCCTGTTGTAATAGGAGAATGACTGATTTTGTCCTATAAATAATAATAAATTGCAATCTCCTGCCGGATGCAACTAATATGATAGCATCACAGCATCATGATGTGACTGTAAATACCCAGATAGTGTGGGGGGGATAAGTTGATATCTAAAAGATAATTGAGACAGAAATCCAGAGACAGAAATGTTAGATAAGCAAGTATTTAAAAGCATATTGGTAAACAACCTTGTGACTGTATTTTAATGTAAAATGTGTATTTTTTCAGTGAAATTTAATTTATAGTGCAGTGTGTACTTTCCTGCTTTTTTTTGAGAAATCCTGTATTCATTCCTGTTTTTTTCCTGCCTAGAAATATCTAATCTTTAGCTTTTTATAAGTCAAATGTTGGGAGCTATGATTATGTAGTACACAGAGATCTGATCCCATGTTTTTTTTTCAGTTTTATACATTAACATGAATATTTCTTTGTTGTTGAAACAGGGATTGTGATCACTCTTCTTCTGTACCATCTGGAAAAGGCCTGTGAGTTCCATCCTGATGGAACTTTTATGTGCTTTTTTTTTAGAATTCATGGCCAAGTTAGTTGGTCTTAGGTAAGGAACACCTTTTTTTTAAAAAACATGCTTTGGATTTTTCATCCAGAAACTGACCATACAGTACACACAATTTATAGATATAATATACTAATACCTCATGGCCCTTAGTTTCTTTGATGTAAATCTAAAAGCTACTTCTAAATGTGTATTAAAAATGATAATGTTAAAGAAATAAAGAATATCTGACAGCAAAAACTGTGATCATCTGAAAATTGTTGTGCAATTACAGAAAGTGTCAATTAATTATTAAATCTGTAATCATTGTTTAGAACATGAAAGTGGCAATTTTGACAGTTATTAATATCATAAAAGTCCAAATATTTTTTGCATCTTGCTTGTCACTGTGTCAACTATTTGAAACAGTAGGAATTTGGCTGGCTGACATTATTGGCTTATCACAGTATGAACAGGAGCTTGTGCTGCAATTTCCAATTAGATGCAAAATAAAATGGCAACAAGAATACCAAACTGCAACATGCAGTTTTGGAATATATTTACAATTAGATTTACCTTCACCAGTGTCAACAAGTATCATCTGTCTTCTCAACCTGTACTAAGTATTATAGGTGCTAATACCTTTTATGTTTGGGGTTTTCATAAAAAAAAAAAATCTGAAACATTGATCCCAGAATAATCTCTATGCTTAACAGAAAATGCCAGTAAACTTCATCTCCAATGTTCCATAATGAAAATAACTTTCTTCTTCAATGAACATTGGAAGGATTGACAGATTAAGAGCTCTTTCTTGATTCAGTGGGTGGTGGTGGTGCATGGCCGTTCTTAGTTGGTGGAGCGATTTGTCTGGTTAATTCCGATAACGAACGAGACTCTAGCCTACTAAATAGGGGACCGATCACTGAAGTCGGTCCGTCTTCTTAGAGGGACAAGCGGCGTTTAGCCGCACGAGACAGAGCAATAACAGGTCTGTGATGCCCTTAGATGTCCGGGGCCGCACGCGCGCTACACTGAAGGAATCAGCGTGCTCATCGCTGTCCGGAAGGACTGCGTAACCCCATCAACCTCCTTCGTGATGGGGATAGGGGCTTGTAATTGTTCCCCTTGAACGAGGAATTCCCAGTAAGCACGAGTCATAAGCTCGTGTTGATTACGTCCCTGCCCTTTGTACACACCGCCCGTCGCTACTACCGATTGAATGATTTAGTGAGGTCTTCGGACTGGCGCTCGGAGCGGCCACCGTGTTGCGCCGGCGTGCCGGAAAGATGACCAAACTTGATCATTTAGAGGAAGTAAAAGTCGTAACAAGGTTTCCGTAGGTGAACCTGCGGAAGGATCATTTAATGGGATTCTTCCTCTAGCTCAGAAAAATCACCTGACAGGGCATAAATTCAAATTGAGGAAAGACAGATGTAGGATAGACGTGCGGAAATTTGCCTTTAGCCAGCGGGTGGTTGGTTGGTGGAACAGACTTCCATCCCTTGTGGTGGAGGTTGATAGCCTAAATAAGTTTAAGGCTCAGCTGGACAGGTATTTTGAACGAACAGGGGGGTGAAGTGGAAGTGGTTTTTTTTTTTTTTTTTTTTTGGCTGATGCTACATAAGCTTGCTTTCTTGCATCAAATGCCTCTACTAATGCTAATGCTAATGCTAACATTGAAACCTCTGCTTCCTGTGAGGACTCCTTTTTGGCATACAAAGGGCAGCAGAACAAAATAAGATTAACTTTACTATTACTCAGTTATACTCCTGTAAATTACCTTTCACTCCTGCTGAACTTGATGAAGCCTTCTTGAAACAGCTCCTGGAGTGGATGACATTTATTATGTGATGCGTTACCACTTTAGCACCAAGTCCACATCATTACAAGTTTATAATAGAATATATGATGAAAATGTGTATATCTCTACATCAGCAATTCCCAACCTTTTTTTACTTGCAAACCCCTTTCAACTTAATATTTTTAATGTGAAACCCTAAGCCTATATTCTCTGAAATCGTATACTTTTTCCTGAATTTTTATTAAAAATATTTCCAGTACTACATTTTTATAAGCGACATTACATAATAATAAAAATTATTATTAAGTGTTATTTATACTTTGTAAAGCAGTTATTATGCAGTCCAAACTAGATTTCGAACAGGCTAAGAGTAGAAAACTTGCCTTTTGTACAAATGGTAGCCGAGCATTCTGGTCTATTGCCAAAGCTATAGGCCATAATTTTTGCCCATCTCTGTTCACACCTCTGTCAAAACCAGATGGTTCAGTTGCCACATCAGCCAAAGATAAAGCTGACCTGCTAGCATCCTATTTTCCTTCCAACTCATGTATTGATGACTTTGGTAAATCACCTCAAACCATTCCCAGTACACTCCATTCAATGCCTCCTGTAGTCTTCCGTCAAAAGGATGTAAGAAGGATTTTGATGAATCTGATGATAAGAAATCTTCAGGTCCTGATGGTATTTCTTCACTTGTTCTCAAAACCTGTGCCCCTGAACCTACTCCTGTTTTGTGTCATTTTTTTCACTTTCTTATTCCAAAGGTGTTTTTCCTTCTTGGAAATTTGCTCATATCCAGCCAGTTCCTAAAAAGGGTGACAAATCGCTTCCATCCAATTATCGTCCCATTGCGATTACTTTTACTCTTTCTAAAGTAACGGAGAAATCAATTAACCACCAACTCCTAAACTATCTGGAAATCTTTCATCTGATCAACGATCACCAGTATAGATTCTGTCAGTTTCGTTCCACTGGTGATATTCTGGTTTACACTGCCCTACTATTAATATCCGGACACCCCCTCCATGGATGGGAAAACAGGCCCTGTGAATGCAACACATCACAGAACCTGCTATAAATATGCACAGTGGGCTTCGAACAGACAATTGCTAAAGTGGGCATGCAAGATGACATGTTCAACAGAATTACCTCAATAGTTCAACAGAACTGATCACTTCAACAAATGCTAGATGCTGATTAACATGGTATAAGGAGCACAAATACTGGACTGAAGAGCTGTGGAAAACAGTCCTATTAGACAGATGAGTCGAGGTTCACAATCTACCAGTCTGATAGCTGTTCCTGGGTGTGGTGAATGCCAGGGAAGCAGTTCCTTCCTGATTGTATCCTTCCTACAAGGAAGTTTGGTAGAGCCAGTGTCATGGTATGGGGCTCCTTTCATGGTTTGGCTTGGGCCCATTAATCGATATCGACTTAACCATGAATGCTGTGGACAATTATGCACTTCCGACGTTATGGCAGTACTTCGGGGAAGGCCCTTACCTTTATCAGCAAGACAACATGCAATTCCATACTGCTTGGGTCGTAATAGAGTGGTTTGAGGATGGGTGTGGAAAAGTTAAGTCACACAGATATAAGGAATGCAGAACTGGAATTTGGGGAGTACAATGTGTACAGGAAGGATAGACAAGATAGGAAGGGAGGAGGGGTTATACTATTAGTTAAGAAACACATAAAATCCAAGGAAGGGAAACCAGTCGACATCGCTGGGCAGTGCAGTGTCAAGTCAATTCCGTGTGACCTAAGCAATGGGAGATCAAAAGTGTGTTATAGGCCTAATGACGCTGATGAGTATAATAAGGAACTGTACAGGGAAATAGAGTGGGCGAGTAAATCAGAGAGTCTTATAATGGGGGATTTTAATTTCCCAAATATGGAATTTGTGGGTTGGTCACTCACACACTAGCAAGGCTTTTGTGGATTTTGGATGATTTGTTTTCTATATCAGCATGTTCGGGAGGCAACTAGAGGGAGTAATACTCTTGATCTGATTATCAGTAGTGATTCTTCATGCATTAACAATCTGCAGATAAAGGAACCACTAGGTGGCAGTGTGCTGAAGTGGGATTTACTCAAAGAGGTAACTACCATCAGGGGTAAAGGAAAGGGTTTTTGCTTTCGTAAAGGTGACTACGGTGGTCTGAGACAGTATTTAAATTCTATACGGTGGGACCAACTGATGATGAGGTATTTCCCAAAGCATCAAAGGTTGGGATATCAAAGGTTGGGATATCAGAGACGTGGTGTCACACAGATATAAGGAATGCAGAATTTGGGGAGTACAATGTCTACAGAAAGGATAGGAAGGGAGGAGGGGTTATGCTATTAGTTAAGAAACACATAAAATCCAAGGAAGTGAAGCCAGTCGACATCGCTGGACAGTGAAGTGTCGAGTCAGTTTGGTGTGACAAGCACTGGGAGATCAAAATTGAGAGTAGGAGTGTGCTATAGGCCTAATGACTCTGATGACTATAATAAGAAAATGTACAGGGAAATAGAGTGGGCCAGTAAATCAGAGAGTCTTATAATGGGGGATTTTAATTTCCCAGATATTGACTGGAATTTGTGGGTTGGTCACTCGCACACTAGCAAGGCTTTTGTGGATTTATTGGATGATTGTTTTCTACATCAGCATGTTTGGGAGGCAACTAGAGGGAGTAATACTCTTGATCTGATTATCAGTAGTGATTCTTCATGCATTAAGAATCTGCAGATAAAGGAACCACTAGGTGGCAGTTATCACAGTGTGCTGAAGTGGGATTTACTCAAAGAGGTAACTACCATCAGGGGTAAAGGGAAAGGTTATTGCTTTCGTAAACAGTATTTAAATTCTATACAGTGGGGCCAACTGATGATGTTACCAACACCAAATTCAAAATGGGAAGCATTCAAAGAACTTATCTTGGAAGCTACTAGGCTTTACATACCAACTAAGAAATATTGTTCAAGGTTTAGGCCTAAATGGATGTCAGATGAACTAATGAGACATATGACAGAGAAGAAAAATGCTCGGGATACGTATAAATTAACACGTGAAAAAGAAGCCTATTACAGATATAAGTTGATCTGTAACCAAGTTACAGAGGAGAGGTTAGGCAGGCGAAGGCAGATTACGAGAAATCTTTGGCAAAGGATGCAAAGAAAAACAGTAAAGAGTTCTTTTCTTATGTAGACTTTAGAAGGAAGGGAATGAATCAGGTTGGCCACTTGATATCGATGGTTCAACTGTTGATGATCCTGCTCAGGTAGCTAACAAACTAAATGAATATTTTGAATCAACACTCACACATGAGGATTTATTCAGCAAGGGGAATGCCAGAGGTGTATTCAACTCTGGCAGTAAGCTAGATAATCTTGTAATAACTGAGAGTAAAGTGGAGGAGAAATTGTTGAAGATAAACACAAGAAAGGCACGTGGGGTGGATGGGATCTATCCGGTTATATTAAAGGAGGCAGCAAAGGAAGTAAGCAAACCCTTAGCCATAATTATGAGAGCTTCCTTGGACTCAGGGGAGGTACCCATAGAGTGGAGATGTGCAAATGTGACACCAATTCACAAAGGAGGATCAAAAAGGCTGACACAAGTAATTATAGACCTGTGAGTTTAACTTCTGTTCCAGGAAAATTAATGGAGGCACTGGTTAAAGAAGCACTGTAGGATCATCTAGACAAGACTTCAGTTATAGCTCGGACACAGTGTGGTTTTGTTAAGGGGATGTATTGCCTGACCAATTTGATTGGATACTATGAAGCGGTCACAAAAGAACTGGATGCAGGAAATAACTTTCATATTATATAGTTGGATCTTAGAAAGGCTTTTGATACTGTTGCACTTGGAAGACTGCTGCACAAATTGGAGCAGTGTGGCATTGGAAGCAAATTGCTGCTGTGGATAAAGGGGTGGTTGAGGGGGGAAGACAGAGTGGTAATCAATGGACACTGCTCATTGTGGACTAATGTTATTAGTGGAGTCCCTCAGGGTTCAGTGTTGGGTCCATTATTGTTTTCTGTACACCTGGTCGTCGACTTACGACCTATGCGACTTACGACCGGCCGCACTTACGACCACAAAAAAAATAATAATAAATTAATTAATCGATGACGGGAGGCCTGAAGACAGCACCAGGCACATACACCCGGTCACTCTCTCTCACATACACCCAGTCGCTTTCAAGTATCTGTTGCGTGTGGTGTATTAATTAAAATTCTACTGAAATACGCATAAAATGTTTAGTAAAAGGAAAATGACTTCATCTACATATACGCCAGCTAAAAAGTCAAGGAAAACTATTGATTTAGAGTGTAAAATGAAAATTATCCAGCAGTATGAAGGCGGAAAGAAAGTGAATACGATAGCATGTGACTTGAAGTTATCACTTTCCACGGTATTGACGATACTTAAGGACAAAGAAAGAATTCGGGAAGCTGTGAAAGGTTCTGCACTTATTAAGTCTACAATTTTAACCAAACAACGACAGGAATCCATCCATGAAATGGAGAAATTGTTGTTTATGTGGATGGAAGATTTAATACAAAAAAATACACCCATGAGCCTTCACACAGTGCAAGCAAAGGCTAGAAGTTTGTTTCAGTTTAAAATCACGTGCCGGAGACGATTACACAGAAGATTTTCAGGCTAGTACTGGGTGGTTTAAGCGTTTTTAAAAAAAGATTTTCTTTGCATAATGTCTCTATAAATAAACATTTCCTACCTCAAACCAAGAACATGGCCCTGATGATGCACAACCCAGCACAAGCAAAGATTGAAAATTGATTTTGTAAATTTCATTTGTATTAATTTTTACATTAATTTTAGATTGTATTTTTGTGTTTACAGAACATTATGTACAATATAATTATAGATTGCAGTTTTGTTTTTTTATAAACAGTATGAATAATAAACCAATTAAAATGTAGAGAACGTTTGAATTTAACCTCATAGAGAGAGAGAGAGATAGCCTAGGCGTAGAAACGAAGGTATATTCAGTATCGCTAAGTAAAAGATAAAAACATTACTGTATTTAAAATGAAAAATAAAAGATTATAAAAATAAATCATAAAGATGATAAAAAGATTAGAAAGGTTAAAAAATACTGTTAATAAATATATGGCCGACATACGACCAGATCGACTTATGACCTGTCAGTCAGAACGGAAGTCGGTCGTAAGTCGACGACCAACTGTATTTATAAATAATATCGATGATGGTATATCAAGCTTAATGTCCAAGTTTGCAAACGATACAAAAGTTGGCAGGGTTGTTAAGGACACTACTGACGCTATGCTGCTGCAACAGGATCTGGAAAAGTTGCGCAGATGGGCTGAGAGGTGGCAAATGAAGTTTAACATTGACAAATGTAAAGTACTACATATGGGAAACAGCAACCCCAGAGCAAAGTATCAACTCTGTGGTACTACACTGACAGTGGTAGAGAATGAAAAGGACCTGGGGTAATTGTGCAGTCAGATATGAAGTTCTCTGAGCAATGCAGATGGGCTGCAAGAGTAGCTCATGGTGTCTTATCAATGATATACAGGAATTTTTCTAGCAGGGATAAGGAGGTGATTATTCCCTTGTATAAGGCAATGGTTAGGCCACACCTTGAGTATGTATACAGGTCTGGAGTCCTCATTTCAAGAAGGATGTAGAGCTGCTGGAACAAGTACAGAGAAGGGCAACAAGATTAGTGAATGGAACAAAGGGTTGATCTTACGAAGAAAGGCTTAAGTTTTGCAAATTACAGTGTCTGCAGACTAGGCACAAGCGAGGTGATCTGATAGAGGTGTATAAAGCCTTGAATGGTTTGAGCATGCTCAGTGCTGATGGGTTTCTGCCTCTTGCTCAGAAAAATCACCTGAGAGGGCATAAATTCAAATTGAGGAAAGGCAGATGTAGGATAGACGTGCGGAAATTTGCCTTTAGCCAGCGGGTGGTTGGTTGGTGGAACAGACCTCCATCCCTTGTTGTGGAAGTTGATAGCCTAAATAAATTTAAGGCTCAGCTGGACAGGTATTTCGAAGTAACGGAGGGGTGAAGTGGAAGTTTTTTTTTTTTTCTGGCTGATGCTGCATAACTTGCTTTCATTTCCCCGAATCCCAATGTTGCTTGGGATCCAGCAGATGCTTTCTTATTCAATCAGAATTTGACATTCACTTCTGCTGGATCCCAAGCCACATTGGGATTCGGGGAAATGAATTAACTGATGCAGCTGCCAAATCAGCAATTTCCCTGGATAATAATGCCCATTAGTCCCCTATACAGCCTACAGGAAAATAATATGCCCTAAATTATATTCCGAGTGGCAAGATCCTTGGCATGGACAGACCACAAATAAACTACATCACATTAAGCCAGTAATCATGCAATGGCATTCCAGTCTATGCAGGGTCCAAAGAGAGGAAGTTGTTCTAGCTCAGCTCTGCCTAGTCATCTAACACATTCCTTTTTGCTGAGGGCAGATGACCTCAGCAAAAAGGAATGTGTTAGATGACTATGTGTGAGGTGTGTATGTTATTTTAACTGTTCTCCACATTTTTATAGAATGTCCTGTTTTTAGAGAAGCACGATGCTTTTAATAATCTGGCTGAACCATTTACACTCAGTCACATCATAGGTGGCAGAGATAACATGTCTGACCTTTTTTAACTTTCTACACTTGATTAATTTATATATCAAGATTTAAGTTTATATTTTTTATTTAACTTTATACCGTTGTATATAATATTTACTTTCTTGACATGATAGCCTAGTTATAGGTTACCAGAATGTTTAGTTTTCACTTTAATTTGACTTCATTATGGCCTCAGCTGCCAATGCACTATTAAACACCAAATCAATCAATCAACATTTCCTTCAGTAAATTTGGACTCTTATCAAATGCTGCCAAACAAATTCCACAGAAATAACATTCTGTTTGATTCCATGATGCTCAGGAATGCGGGCAATGAGAAAGGAGATAGTGATTATAAATCATCAACGCAACTGCCTCATATAGCGGCTACTATTCTCTACACATACTATAAACCAGTTATTAAAACAGCAAATGAGGATGAATGGACTCAGTTATAGAGTAATTAAATCTATAATAAAATGACATAAAACCAAATCCACAAATATGGGAATCCAGTTACAGGAAAGTCATAAAGAAGTAATACTTGCCAGATTGTGAATTGGTTGTATGCATCTTATATAATATCACTTATTGACAAATGAAAATCCTCCTCTGTGTAATTCATATAAGGCTCAACTTACATCATATAAGTTAGTGCAATGGCATCATTTCTATATGCAGTTTTTTTTTTTTTTTTTTTGGTAGTTGTTGGCACATAGGCTTCTGTGGCCATAATGCACCTCCCAAGGTTTTTGCAGTACTTTGATCCAAGCCCGAGGCGGGAATCGAACCCGCGACCTTTGGGTTGCCAGGCAGGCACTTTACCCACCCGGCTAGCCCTATATACAGTAAACCAACCAAAATTGTACAGTTGTATCATTAAATAACATCTCATATTGTGAATTCCCTCACAATGCATTGTCCTTCTCATTATACTATGAATAAGTAACTCTTCCCCAATAGAGAAGACTATTGTTATAAAGATTAATGGTGCAATGGGCACCACCATGAGTGGTGCCCACTGAGAATAAGTAAGTAGTCTTCTCTATTGGGGAAGCATTACTGATTCAAGGTATAATGAGCAGGGCAACTCATGAAGGAGTTCACAATATGAGACGTTATGTAACAATGTCACTGTACAACTTCAGTTGGTTTACTGTGTATATAATAATGATGATATTGCACGAACTTATATGACAGTAAACTTTTCCCGCAATCTGAGGCTTTTTACTCTAAATTCTATAAGTGTCAGGCTCAACTTATAGTAAAACGTGTACTACTAGTATTTCTTGTTTTAGAAATTACAGTTGCTTTTAAAAAAAGTTTATATAATTATTAAAATTGTACCCACAATTCATATATTAGGTAACTATTGGAATTAATCTACAGAAAATATTTTTCTTTGGATGCAAATCCATTTTCACCAGCTGATTTAAAAATGCAGTGTAGCCTTGATTAGAAACATCTTATTCTTAATTTCCCTTATTTTACAAAATCCTTAAGCAACAGTAATAACCACCTCCCTCACAGGATAACCCCAAAAAGTCAGAGAAATTTGCATATAGAGATACACAAAGCGGGACAAATTTACACACTAATTTTTCCCATAATTATTCAGGTTATACACTAGTTAAAACAATATTCACTGACTGCTCACACTTGACCCATTTTAATTATATCGGAAGCAAATATCAGTTACTGAGAGCAAAAATAAAAATTGATTGCAAGAAAGAACGAAAGAAATTGGTCAAATCAACTAAAGTGAAGAAGATTGACACCAACCAACTATTGAAAAATCATCAAAACTTTGAACTTTAAAGATGAACCTAGATCTGTCCAATCATTTTCATGCACTGCAAGACCTTCCTGATATAGATATTTCAGCTGATAATGAAAAAGTCATTAAGGCTATTGTAAGACATTGCCTATGTCCTTGCACCTACTGTAAAACAAGAAAAACCAACCAGAATATCAAACTAAACAATTGCCATGATGAAAAAGTGGCGAGAAATGAAACAAAGTGATAACATAAGAAAAAAGGTAGAATATGTGCAAGAAAGCACATAAAAGAAGAAATTTGCAAGTTTAACATTGATCTTGTCAAGAACACTAGAAGAAAATAAAGGACTACAGAAAGAAAAATGAAAAATAGTTACAAAAAAGAGCCAAATGTTTGCTTTGAAGCATGAGGATCGAGCAATAACAAAAACCCAAAAACAAATACTAAAACAAGTGGAAGGATTTTATTCAAATCTTTATAAAGACAAAGGATAACAACTGTATCCAACACCAGATGCAGAAGCTGTATCAGAAATTTTTGGTAGGAGTATAAGATGCTATAAAATCAATGAAAGATGGCAAAGCAGCAGGACATGATAGGCCGACCGGGCTAGCCGAGTGGGTAAAGTACCTGCCCGGCAACCCAAAGGTCGCGGGTTCGATTCCCGCCTCGGGCTTGGATCAAAGTACTGCAAAAACCTTGGGAGGTGCAATATGGCCATAGAAGCCGATGCGCCAACAACTACCAAATCAAAAAAAAAAAAAAAAAAAAAAAAAAAGGACATGATAAAGTCAATGTTGAAAGCTGGAGGCCAGCTGGTATGTAAAGCTCTAACCAAATTTTCAAAATGCTTGCTACTTAACAAAGTACCTGTAGCATGGAAAAATGCATAAGCCATCCTACTGTGCATAAAAGGTTTGACTTCATTATGGCCTCAACTGCCAATGCACTATTAAACACCAAATCAATCAATCAACATTTCCTTCCGTAAATTTGGACTCTTATCAAATGCTGCCAAACAAATTCCACAGAAATAACATTCTGTTTGATTCCATGATGCTCAGGAATGCGGGCAAGTAATGGTAACGGTCTTCCACTCTGGCGGTGCCATCTTTCAGCAGGATAATGCACCATGCTACACTGCCCGGATTTATCCCCAATAAGCCTATTACCAGTTGTCTACAAGGTTTTCACAAAAATACTTTCAAGAAGTAAGGCACAATATTTTATGCAGCATAATCCAAAGAACAATCAGGTTTCAGAAGCTGCCTCAGTACAATGGATCACATCCAAACAGTGCAGCAAGTTATGGGGGTTTGATGGCTCATAAGCTACTTTGGCTATAATGCACAGCAAGTTATAGAGCAGCACAATGTGAATACAACCTTCCTTTATCTGTAGCCATCATTGACTGTGAAAAAGCATTTAACTTGGTCACAAAACAAGCAATAAGCAATGCCCTAATCAACTAAGATATATAGAAAAAGCTTACATCAATATTCTCCAATCAATATATGAAAAGGTGACTGCATCAGTATGGGTCAATAATGATAAAGTTCAGATCAACATTGAAAAAGGTGTCCAACAAGGAGAGACGATCTTTCTGCTTATTTAGAAGAAATTTTTTGCAAGCTAAATTGGGATAATAAAGGACTCAATATAAATGGAGATTACCTGAGTCACTTATGATTTTCAGATGATATCATTCTCTTTGCCAATGATGAGGAAGAATTGCAACAAAACATTGAAAAACTGCAGCATGAAAGCAAGAAGTTCAGTTTGAAGATGAATATCAAGAAAAAGCAGGTTGTGTTCAACAAATTTACCAGCCGAAAGAAAATCGTGGCCAATCGACAAGAATTAGAAGAAGTGGAATGGTATGTTTATCTTGGACGAGAAATTTCAACAGATGGAAACATCACGATGGAAATTTAATGGTGCATAAAATTGGGATCACAGGCATTTGGAATGCTTAATATAGTCTTAGTCATTAAGACAAACTTGCCACTCAGTCTCAAACAAAAAGTTTATGAACAATGTATCCTTCTTTTTTGATCAGTGTATCCTAACATATGGTTGTGAAACATGGACATTGAATGCCAAAGTTTTACAAAGCCTGAGGGCACAGAGAAGTATGGAGTGCTGAATTCTGAACATAACCAAAAGATACCAAGAAACATGTGCATGGATTTCCCAAGAAACCAAGGTTTGTGACGTCATTGAAAGAACAAATCATTTAAAATTTAAATAGGCAGGTCACATATCACGAAGAACTGATGATAGATGGAACAAGCGAATTTCGGAATGGATACTGCTTACATCAGGGGTAAAGGAAAAACCCTTTCCTTTACCCCTGATGGTAATTAAATCTTTAAGTGGGATTTACTTAAAGATATAATTACCATCAGGGGTAAAGAAAAGGGTTTTTGCTTCCGTAAAGGTGAGTACAGTGGTCTCCGACAGTTTTTAAATTCTGTACAGTGGGATAAACTGACGATGTTACCAACAGTAAATTCTAAGTGGGAAGCATTCAAGGAATTAATCGTGGATGCTACTAAAAGTTTCATACCTATTAAGAAATATTGTTCAAGGTTTAGGCCTAAATGGTTATCTAATGAACTAATGAGACTCGTAATAGAGAAGAAAAATGCATGGGATGCATATAAATTATCAAGCGACTCAGAAGCGTATGGCAGATATAAGCTAGTCTGTAATCAGGTGACAAAGGAGGTTAGGCAGGCGAAGGCAGATTACGAGAAATCCTTAGCAAAAGATGCTAAGAAAAACAGCAAGGATTTCTTTACTTATATAAACTCTAAAAGGAAGGAGATGAATCTGATTGGTCCACTTGACATCGATGGTTCGACTGTTGATGATCCTGCTCAGATAGCAAACAAACTGAATGAGTATTTTGCATCTACATTCACACATGAGGAACTATTAAGGTTTGAAAATGGCAGAAGGTTATCAAATTGTAGCAGGATACTTAATGATTTTGGAATAACTGAAAGAAAAGTGGAGGAGAAATTGTTGAAGTTAAACATAAGAAAAGCACCTGGGGTGGATGGGATCTATCCAGTTATATTAAAGGAGGTGGCAAAGCAACTAAGCAAACCCTTAGCCATAATTATGAGAGTGTCCTTGGACTCAGGGGAGGTTCCTACGGACTGGAGATGTGCAGATGTATCCCCAATTCACAAAGGGGGATCGAAAGATGACACGAGTAATTACAGACCAGTTAGTTTAACTTCTGTTCCTGGTAAAATAATGGAGTCACTGGTTAAAGATGCATTGCAGGATCATCTAGACAAGGTTGCAGCAATAATTCAGACACAGCATGGGTTTGTTAAGGTAAAGTCTTGTCTGACAAATTTGATAGGATATTATGATGTGGTTACAAAGGAACTGGATGCAAAAAATAATTTTGATATCATATATTTGGATTTCAGGAAAGCTTTTGACACTATTGCGCATGGAAGACTATTGTACAAATTGGAGCAGAATGATATTAAGGGTAAGTTGCTACAATGGATAAAAGGATGATTAAGTGGGAGAAGACAGAGGGCAGTAATCAATGGGTGCTGCTCTTCTTGGACTAATGTTATTAGTGGAGTCCCACAGGGTTCGGTGTTAGGTCCACTGTTGTTTTGTATATTTATCAATGATATTGATGAAGGTATATCAGGCTTAATGTCGAAGTTTGCAGATGATACAAAGGTTGGCAGGGTTGTTAATGACAGTAATGGCAGTGTGCTACTGCAACAGGATCTAGATAATTTGGGCAGATGGGCTAAGAAGTGGCAACTGAAATTTAACCTTGACAAATGCAAAGTACTGCATATGGGTAGAAGTAACTCCAGAGAAATGTACCAACTGTGTGGTACTACACTTAAGGTGGTAGAAAATGAAAAAGACCTGGGAGTAATTGTGCAGTCAGATATGAAGTTTTCTGAGCAATGCAGACATGTTGCCAGGGCAGGTCATGGGGTTTTGTCAATGATATATAGGAATTTTGCTTGCAGGGAAAAGGAGGTGATTATCCCTGTGTATAAGGCAATGGTCAGGCCACGCCTTGAGTACTGCGTACAGGCCTCATTTTAGGAAGGATGCAGATTTACTTGAGCGTGTACACAGAAGGGCAACAAGATTGGTGAGGGGAATGAAGGGATCTTCTTACGAAGAGAGGCTTAAGTTCTGCAAATTGCAGTGGCTGGAGACTAAGCACCTGCGCGGTGATCTGATTGAGGTATATAAGACCTTGAATGGGTTGAGCACGCTGAATTCTGATGGGATCCTTCCACTTGTTCAGATTACAAACCTAAGGGGCATAAATTCAAATTAAGAAAAGACAGATGTAGAATAGATGTGCGGAAATTTGCCTTTAGCCAGTGGGTGGTTAATTGCTGGAACAAACTTCCATCTGTCGTGGAAGTTGATAGGTTGTATAAATTTAATGAGGAACTGGACAAGCATTTGGAGGGAATGGTGTGATTTTTTTTTTTTTTTTTTTGGCTGATGCTGCATAAGCTCATACACTTGCTTTCTTGCATCACATTCCACTGCTACTACTACTATTCCATTCCAAAATTTGAAAATTCCAAAAAGTCCAAGAAAAAGACCAAATATGAGGTGGATCAATGAAATTGTGAAATTTGCTGGTGTGTAATGCCAACAGAATGCATAAGACTGTGGTTGCTGTAAACTTGCTGAGGAAGCCTTCATCCTGCACAAAGGTTGAAGATGATGATGATACACCAGTAATGAATAACAAGAATAGTTTTTGATGGGTTGTTTTCAACGTTTTTGTTAAGCCACAGGGGTTTATATATTATAAATTGAGAGACTAAAGGAATTCAGGTGTGTTTTTATATTAGATATTGACAATGTTTCTTGTCATATACTGTTTATGAAATTTGTTTATGCTTAATGCTAATTTTTTTCTTTATTGTTTTTGAACAAATAAACTGATCATAATAATACTATGTTTCAGGTTAAACTTAATGGAGCTGGAAATTGATGCTTAGAAAGTGAGAGAATCAATGGAATGAAGATTACTCAAGACACTAGTATCATAATTACTCCACATTTTTTTTTCATAATTGCAGTATTTGTTGCCATTGTAGGTATGATGTTTCTTTATGTTAAAAGAAGTGATGTTGTTATCCCTGCAGATATGTATTGTTGGAAAGAACTTGTAGATCACCACAAGATGATTTGTCAACCAATTTGTTATAATGGCAGTTTCAGCCTTCCAGGAATGCATAGCTGTCGGCCATGGTTAACATGTAGTGATATTCAGAAGGAAGTTAAAATTAAAAATTTATTAGTAAATAGTATCGTAAAGAAGGTAAGAAGCAAAATATTAGTTTAACTGAATGGTATTCAGAAGTAATTGTTTGATAGAATATTTTCCAGCTTATTTATAATACGTGAAAATTTAATATTTCAGAGGGGACATAACTGACACACCAGATATTGCTTTGTTTCACTGTAGTAGCTAAAGCAAAATTTTCACAAAGTGATATTATTACTGTTATAATATTAGAATACAGTTATAATATCACTTTGAATACAATATAGAAAATACCCTTAATTGTTCAAATTGAAATTTAGTACAATTGCACTAATCCATGTTTGCTAATTTGTACTGTAGTACAAATTAGTAAAATGTTTGGAATTATAAAATATAATTATTTAAATATTTTCAAGTAATTTTTCATAAAATCAAGCAAATTTATTCACAATCCAACAATATACACTGTTGAGCCAAAGCATTATGACCAGTGAGTCATTATGCAAATCGAAGTAAATGCAGGTGAACTACGGTGCTTGCTGGGGGTCAGGACATGGTATAAAAACACCTGATACTGAGGTCCGTTAATCAGTGTTACTCTTGTTCTTCAGATGGAAAAGGCAACTGACTTAAGCGAGTTTGACAAAGGCCAAATTGTAATGGCCAAATGACTGGGTCAGAGCATATCCGAAGCGGCACGGCCGGTGCGGTGCTCACGGTCAGCCGTGGTTAGTACCTACCAAAAGTGGTCCGAGGAGGGAAAATCCACAAATCGCTAGCGAGGTGTTGGATGACCGTGGCTCATAGATGCTCGAAGGCTTTCTCGGATGGTACGTGGCAACAGAAGGACGAGTGTGGTACAACTCGCCGGTAATTGGAATGCTGGTGACGGGAGTAATGTATCACAGCACACAGTACATCGAACCCTGCTGAAAATGGGGTTGCGTAACCGCAGGCCACTCTGAGTGCCCATGCTAACCACGGTTCACCGACGACAACGCCTACAATGGGCACGTGAGCATCAAAACTAGACCCTGAGTGATTGGAAGAAGGTCGTCTGGTCTAATGAATCACGTTTCCTGTTGCACCATTTGAATGGCCAGGTACATGTGTGTCATTTACCCGGGGAAGTGATGGTGCCTGGATGCACTGTGGGATGAAAACAAGCCAGTGGCGACAGTGTCATACTTTGGGCGACGTTCTGCTGGGATATCCTGGGTCCAGTCATCCATGTCCCGGGCACTCTGACATCTACACACCTACTTAAACATCATTGCTGACCAGGTACACCCATTCATGGTAACGGTCTTCCCCTCTGGCAGTGCCATCTTTCAGCAGGATAATGCGCCATGCTACACTGCCCGGATTGTTTGAGACTGGTTTGCGGAACACGAGGAAGACTTCCAGGTATTGCCCTGGCCTCCAAATTCCCCAGACATCAATCCCATCGAGCATCTGTGGTTTGTGTTGGAATAGCATCTCCTATCTGCAGCGTCTCAACCACGGACCTTAAAGGAGTTAAAGGATCTGCTGGTTACATTTTGGTACCAGACACCACAAGACGCATTTAGAAATCTTATAGTGTCCATGCCTTGTCGAGTACGAGCTGTTTTGGCTGCACGTGGAGGACCAACATCATATTAGGTAGGTGGTCATAATGTTTTGGCTCATCGGTGTATATTAGTGTAGATGGTATTAGGAAATAAGTATGATGAAAGAAAGGGAAATTTTATGAAAATGTTTATATTTAAATGAAACTAGAATATAAAGAATTCAAATCAAATTGAACACAACATAATTTTTTTAAACACTAAATATGGTAAATTGTTTAATAATTATGAATTTAATCAGATGTGCTCAGTCCCTCACCCATTTTGTATTTTTTTGAAGAAATTGGAAATGTTCTGTTCAGTAAAGATTCCACTGTTATTGCCATCCTAACTCATTTCTCCTAAAAAGAGCATAGATATTTTTCAAATTCCTTTGTCAAAACTGGAAAATTTAATAAGGTGTCGAGGCACCTTTTTCTTTTTTTTAATTTAACTTTTTATTCTATTTTTTCTTCACTTCACACATTACTTATAGATTTATCCCCTTGATTGCTATCTCATTTTCTTTTAGTTCTTATTATCAACCAAATGAATATTATTTTTATCACTGTTGTACAACATATTTTTAGAGTCTATTTCTGTAAAGAACTCTCTAAGAACACCATTAGTTTATAGCTTTTTTTTTCATGTACTTACTATTATAATTTGTGGGGCGCATAATAGCCACTGCTGCTAGTGCACCAGAAAAATCAAATCCAGTCCAATCCAATTCATTATAATTTGCTTTACCTAATATCAGGGCCGTACTTACTACTTACACTTCTCAGGACCTGAGGCACTGAGCTCTTGTGGGGCCCCCTTTTAGGATACCAGTCCAAAAAAAAAAAACTTGCATGTATATCAAATAATATAAAAAATTGTGTCACAAAAATAATATAAAAACATCCACATCTTGTTTGTTAGCAGTGAATAATAGTAGATGCATTATAAAACAGCAATGCAATAGCTAAATTATGAGTTCATACAATTTATGTGCATATATATTTTTTCCTTGGCAAAAATATCTATTAAACCACCGTAATTAATGCGGTTTACTAGTTCAGGTTCAATAAATAACAATGACAAATTACTCATTTTATCTTGAATTAAATTATTCCTCAAATAGTTTTTTACTCGTTTGAGAACAGAAAATGACTGTTCCCCGCATGCTTTTGTCACAGGCTTTGTGAGAAATATTTTCAAAATTGTGTCAACATTCGGAAATGTCGATCTAAATCGTCATTAATAACATTGTACCTATACTCAATATTTGAAACATTTTCTTCTTTGGCATTGCTGCTGTTATGATTAATGCCTTTTTAAATATTAATATATCATTGTTTTAATTACTGCTTCATTTAATTTGTTGTTTATTGACAATTTCAGATTTTTAATTCAAATGAGATTATAGTATCAGCTTAAAAAATTTTTCTTTTTTTTTTGTTAGTTGTTGGCACATCGGCTTCTGTGGCCATAATGCACCTCCCAAAGTTTTTGCATTTTACTCTGATCCAAGCCCGAGGAGGAATTCGAACCCGCGACCTTTGGGTTGCCAGGTTTGGGTTTACCCACCTGGCTAGCCTGGTCGGCCAGCTTAAAAGTAATATAACTGATAAGATTCAATATAAAAAATTAACACTTGAATCAATTCATATTTTAAGAGCAAGAAAACAAAAAGCTTTCAATAAAGGAAACATATGCTACAATCACAATAGATAAAGAAACATTACATAGATTTGATATTTAAATTTTCTGTTACAACAGAATCAAAATTTATTAAATTGATACTGATATTACCACTATACATATCTATCTCACTACTTTCAGTGAGATAGATATGTACCTATATTTACTTTAGTGTGTGCACGCCTACATATCAAACTTTAACTTTGCACATCAACAATTAAACTAAATGTTAGTTTTCAGGTCTCAGCTTATATAGATTCTCAAATCCATGGGTGGTCCAATTAAAATTTCCATATAATGAACGGATTTCGGGAGAGGCTGGCTACAAATTGTTTGCACCTCTGGCCTTTAGGCAATAGAGCTGTTAATGTAGAAAGCACGAATTAAGAGCTATAAGGATTATCAATCCGTAATACATTTACAACCACCTCTCCTACATACTATACTGAAAAGTCACATTGGTCATTGCTTTCTTGTGTTCATAGCCAGTGGAAAAGATTAAGGCATATTCCCGACATGGATAATATGCTGTGGTCAGCCTCTGTTCTATTGTTACACCCTATTAGAGAATTAGGAGAGAGAGTGATTTTCCTTTATTCTGGAAATTAATCTATTCTTTCAGTCATCCACATTTTCAGTAAATTTCACCTTTCTGTTTTCCATGCAAACATGGTATGCACAATTGGGCCCTAGTTTAGATCAAGGCTTTAAAAAAAGAAATTGCTTTAAAAATTTCCTATTACAGAGGCCCCTCTATCGTGAGGCCCGAAGATAGTGCCTCGTGCCTATTTATAAGTATGGCCCTTCCTAATATTAACTTGTAGCCTAGTTTTTTCACATTTTATGTTATAGTTTTTAACATATGCCACTGTCTTTTCTCCTCATCAGAATTGTCAAAAAATAAATATATAAACACTCTGTATCCTTTGATACAAACATTTTCAGCTGAGCACGAGTCCCAAATTCATTTTTTGTATGAGGGTGATACTGATATTACCACTGTTGATTGATAAAATTTCATTGGAAGTATGTGCAGGAGCATTAAACAATAAAAGTCTTAATGTTTTCATTTGCATTTAATTTTTCCTTTTGAGTGATTATACTTCTTTTGTTTTTAATCACTTTTTTAATGAATTGTACCATTAAATTTTTGTTTAGGAAAAATTTCTATTCTGTATAAATGAAATATGCACATTATAATTCAGACTGCCTTCTTTTAGAGGATCTAAATTAGTGAGTTTTACTGTATACATACAAAACAATCAAACATGAATTTTTCTTTTGTGCTTGAGAGATGCCTGGTACCCGTAGCAGGGAATCTTGATATTAACACTTGGTGTAAATTGAATATCACAGCAGGATTCTGCTCCAATATTGAATGTACACATATTGTAGTTTACATAGGGCAGCTCCCGAATGCTACTTCATCTCTGCAGTGGTACTATGTGATGATAAACTCTATAAACTGGCCATGGGTGAGTGTAGTGCTGTTTGTGTGTTGCTTATATTGCTTAGTTGTTTCTGGCCAATTTGCTGCTAGGGAACAACAATCACCAAGACAAGAGGATGACTGCAGCTCTCCAGTGTACCCATCTGTGTCACAAGGCAGCAGGTCAGAAGGACACATATTGACTCCCCCATAAGTGCCAAAGCAAACATAGGGAGTCAAGAAAGTACTTTAACATAAAAAAAAATTAGCACTGTGTATTACCTAGAGTGGCAGTTACCCGAGAGGGGCAAAAGTCCCATCCCTCATTCACCTGGAGATACTGCTTTATCAATGGATACTAGGGCTTACAATACTGAGATCCTGGGATCCCGGTAATTTTTTTCTGGTATTCAAATATCGGTAAAAAAAAAAGTAAAGGTAAAGTGCAGCCATTATCGACCTACTGCAAGATGGAAGCCTCCTCAACAATTCATGCTGAAATATTGGTATCGAAACAAAAATACTGGTTTTTTGGTACTAATTTTAAAAAAAATACTTTATAATTTAATCACATAAAGGTTATAAAATCACCTTTATGTGATTATGGCGTCCTTATTTCTACTAGCAAATGTTTGATAAATCGAGAGGACACCATCAACATTGTAACCTGTCCACAATTCTCGGGGCCGCCTCCGTAGCCAATTGGGCAGGAGCAGCAGTGCGTAGCACACGCTTCTTGATTAGACTGGGGGTTTGAGCCCATGACCACCAAATACGGAGGATGCAGAAAGGTCAGGGAATGACCACTGCATATCCCTGGAGCAATATGGCCTTAGTTGCTAATGCTCCTAAAAACCAAATAAACAAACAATTCTCGGACAACTTCATGTCTGACTATAGTAACTCCCAAGTCCCGTTCTTTCACTACTGACTTTAGTTCAACTCCACCAAGTGTATAAGTTATTTTTGGGTTGCTGTTCCCTTGATGTTAAGACCTTGCATTTTGCTGAATTCTGAGGAAGCTCTGCTTGGCGGCGATCATTAACTACTCTACTGGTCTTTACATCATCTGCAAGTTTTCATAGATGTCATTTAAGATAATCAAACACAACAGTGGTCCCAATACTGATCCTTGGGGAACCCTGCTTCTTACATTAACCCAATCTGAGGAATAACCAGTTATCACAATTCCCTGCCTGGTGCCCTCAAGCCATTGTGCTATCCATCTAAGGATTTTCCCTATGATTCCAGCCTGCTCCAACTTATAAAGTAACTGCTCATGTGGGACTGAGTCAAATGCTTTGCTGATATCTAATTAAGCAATGTCGAAATTATTCTCTAAATCCAGCTCACGAGCGACCTGTCAAAATGGCTAATCAGATTTGTTAAACATTATTTCCCTTTACAAAACCATGCTGTGTATCCTACAGAATTCCATTTCCATCTAAATGATCCTGAATTCCACCCTTGATCATTGCCTCCATGATTTTCCGTACTACTGAAGTTAGACTGCCCGGTCGGTAATTTCCCGTTACACTCCTAGAACCGCCTTTATGTTCCAATTTACACAAATTCAATGGAATCTCTCCTGAGTCCAGTGATGCTCTCATAACTATCCTTAATGGTTCAATGTACTCACTTGCCACCTCCTTTAAGATTATAGGGTATATGCCATCAACCACAGGAGCCTTACTCGCCCGTGGGCACGAAAGTTTTCTCATTAAATTAAATCAAATGTGAAATTTCAACATCATTAATTACATTTTTTTCAACTTCATTCCCAAAATTTCTCATTGATGTGAAGGGATTTTTTTCTGTAAATATCGATGCAAAGTAACTGTTGAGTTCATCTGCAACATCAGTTGGGGTATCTAATACTATAACATGCAATTACATATGTGTCCGATCTGATTTATCCTTCTCTTCTTTGCATTTATATATGTGAAGAATTCCCTAATTGCACTCTTTGCTCTCTTTATTCCTTATCCCCACTCTTTGCTCTCTCCCAGATTCAGTAAAGATACTATAGTGAAAATTATACTTCGCTGAATAGTAGTAGTAGTAGTGGCATGTGATGCAAGAAAGCAAGTGTATGAGCTTATGCAGCATCAGCCAAAAAAAAAAAAAAAAAATCACACCATTCCCTCCAAATGCCTGTCAAGTTCCTCATTAAATTTATTCAACTTATCAACTTCCACAACGACAGATGGAAATTTGTTCCAGCAATTAACCACCCGCTGGCTAAAGGAAAATTTCTGCACATCTATTCTACATCTGTCTTTTCTTAATTTGAATTTATGCCCCCTTAGGTTTGTAATCTGAACAAGTGGAAGGATCCCATCAGAATTCAGCGTGCTGAACCCATTCAAGACCTTATACATCTCAATCAGATCACTGCGCAGGTACCTATCTCCAGCCCCTGCAATTTGTAGAACTTAAGCCTCTCTTGGTAAGAGGATCCCTTCATTCCCCTCACTAATCTTGTTGCCTTTCTCTGTACACGCTCAAGCAAATCGACATCCTTTCTAAAATGAGGCCTCCAGACCTGTACGCAGTACTCAAGGCATGGCCTGACCATTGCCTTATACAGAGGGACAATCACCTCCTTTTCCCTAGCATTAGCATTAGTAGAGGCATTTGATGCAAGAAAGCAAGCTTATGCAGCATCAGCCAAAAAAAAAAAAAAAAAAAAAACCCACTTCCACTTCACCCCTCTGTTCGTTCAAAATACCTGTCCAGCTGAGCCTTAAACTTATTTAGGCTATCAACCTCCACCACAAGGGATGGAAGTCTGTTCCACCACCCAACCACCCGCTGGCTAAAGGCAAATTTCCGCACGTCTATCCTACATCTGTCTTTCCTCAATTTGAATTTATGCCCTCTCAGGTGATTTTTCTGAGCTAGAGGAAGAATCCCATCAGCATTGAGCATGCTTAAACCATTCAAGGCTTTATACACCTCTGTCAGATCACCTCGCTGGTGCCTAGTCTCCAGACACTGTAATTTGCAAAACTTAAGCCTTTCTTCGTAAGAGCTCCCCTTTGTTCCATTCACTAATCTTGTTGCCCTTCTCTGTACTCGTTCCAGCAGCTCTACATCCTTCTTGAAATGAGGCCTCCAGACCTGTATACAGTACTCTAGGTGTGGCCTGACCATTGCCTTATACATTGGAATAATCACCTCCTTATCCCTGCTGGAAAAATTCCTGTATATCATTGACAATACTCCATGAGCTACTCTTGCAGCCCGTCTGCACTGCTCAGAGAACTTCATATCTGCCTGCACAACCACCCCAAAGTCCCTTTCGTTCTCTACCACTGTCAGTGTAGTACCACAGAGTTGATACGTTGCTCTGGGATTGCTGTTTCCCATGTGTAGTACTTGACATTTGTCAATATTATTCTTCATTTGCCACCTCTCAGCCCATCTGCTCAACCTTTCCAGATCCTGTTGCAGCAGCATAGTGTCAGTAGTGTCCTTGACAACCCTGCCAACCTTTGTGTCAACTGCAAACTTGGACATTAAGCTTGATATACCATCATCAATATCATTTATAAATACAGAAAACAATAATAGACCCAACACTGAGCCCTGAGGGACTCCACTAATAACATTAGTCCACGATGAGCAGTATCCATTGACTACCACTCTCTGTCTTCTCCCCCTCAACCACCCCTTTATCCATAGCAGCAATTTGCCTCCAATGTCACACTGCTCCAATTTGTGTAGCAGTCTTCCATGTGCAACAGTATCAAAAGCCTTTCTAAGATCCAAGTATATAATATCAAAGCTATTCCCTGCATCCAGTTCTTTTGTGACTGCATCATAGTATCCAATCAAATTGGTCAGGCAAGACTTCCCCTTAACAAAACTATGCTGTGTCTGAGCTATAACTGAAGTCTTGTCTAAATGATCCTGCAGTGCTTCTTTAACCAGTGCCTCCATTAATTTTCCTGGAACAGAAGTTAAGCTCATAGGTCTATAATTACTTGTGTCAGCCTTTGATCCTCCTTTGGAATTGGGGTCACATTTGCACATTTCCAGTCTATGGGTACCTCCCCTGAGTCCAAGGAAGCTCTCATAATTATGGCTAAGGGTTTGCTTACTTCCTTTGCTGCCTCCTTTAATATAACTGGATAGAGCCCATCCACCCCGGGTGCCTTTCTTGTGTTTATCTTCAACAGTTTCTCCTCCACTTTACTCCCAGTTATTTCAAGATTCTGTAGCTTACTGTTAGAGTTGAATACACCTCTGGCATTCCCCTTGCTGAATAACTCCTCATGTGTGAATGTCGATGCAAAATATTCATTTAGTTTGTTAGCTACCTGAGCAGGATCATCAACAGTTGACCCATCAATATCAAGTGGACCAATCTGATTCATCCCCTTCCTTCTAGAGTTTACATAAGTAAAGAACTCTTTGCTGTTTTTCTTTGCATCCCTTGCCAAGGATTTCTCGTAATCTGCCTTCGCCTGCCGCTTCTTGATTAAACCGGGGTTCGAGTCCGTCACCACCAAATACGGAGGATGCGGAAAGGTCAGGGAATGACCACCGCATATCCCGGAGCAATATGGCCTTAGTTGCTAATGTTCCTAAAAAAAAAACAACCAAAAAAAAAAAAAAAAACAACCAGCCTTCGCCTGCCTAACCTCCTTTGTAACTTAGTTGCATATCAACTTGTATCTATCATAGGCTTCTGTTTCATGTGTTAATTTGTAAGTATCCCATGCATTTTTCTTCTCTGCCATATGCCTCATTAGTTCATCTGACATCCATTTTGGCCTAAACCTTGAACAATATTTCTTAGTTGGTATGTAAAGCCTAGTAGCTTCCAAGATAAGTTCTTTGAATGCTTCCCATTTTGAATTTGCTGTTGGTAACATCATCAGTTGGTCCCACTGTATAGAATTTAAATACTGTCTCAGTCCATCGTAGTCGCCTTTAAGGAAGCAATAACCCTTCCCTTTACCCCTAATGGTAGTTACCTCTTTGAGTAAATCCCACTTCAGCACACTGTGATCACTGCCACCTAGTGGTTCATTTATCTGCAGATTCTTAACGCATGAAGAATCACTGCTGATAATCAAATCAAGAGTATTACTCCCTCTAGTTGCCTCCCGAACATGCTGATGTAGAAAACAATCATCCAATAAATCCACAAAAGCCCTGCTAGTGTGTGAGTAACCAGCCCCCAAATTCCAGTCAATATCTGGGAAATTAAAATCTCCCATTATAAGACTCTCTGATTTACTGGCCCACTCTATTTCCCTGTACAGTTCCTTATTATACTCATCAGAGTCATTAGGCCTATAGCACACTCCTACTCTCAATTTTGATCTCCCAATACTTATGTCACACCAAACTGACTCAACACTGCAATGTCCAGCGATGTCGACTGGCTTCACTTCCTTGGTTTTTATGTGTTTCTTAACTAATAGCATAACCCCTCCCCCCTTCCTATCCTGTCTATCCTTTCTGTAGACGTTGTACTCCCCAAATTGCAGTTCTGCATCCCTTATATCTGTGTGACACCACATCTCTGATATCCCAACAATATCTGCCTTTGATGTTTTGAGCAATACCTCAAATTCATCAAATTTATTTACTAAACTCCTAGCATTGGTGTATACGCAAGTATACCTGCACCTGTTCCTATTCTTAGCTACCCTAACACAACCCATGTGTTTACTTGTACCGCAATGGCTCCCAGCAGTCTCTGAAATACCATGCATCTTGTTTTTCAGGCTTCTGCTCATTCTAATAGAAGCAGTGCAAGAATCTCTTTCACCTCTGCCAGTGGCTACTGTCAATCTATTGGTCTTTGTCTCCCCCCAAGCTAGCAGTTTTCCGACCCACCTAACACTGCCTCGATAGCATCAGCAAATATTCTTGCACCCTTTCTATTTAAGTGTATCCCATCCCTGTAGAAGCAATCTCTCCTGTTAACAAGTACAGTCCAGGCTGAAAAAAATTCTACCCCTTGAGCCTTGCACAATCTTTCCAGGGCCGAATTGATCGACAAGACTCTCATCATATACTCCCTCCTATCGTGTCTGGGCAGAATTGCAGACACTTTCAAATTCAACCCTAATTCTCGGCTTTTGTTCAACAGTGACCTGTACTTGTTAAGTAATTCTGCCGGTCTTCTACTCTTAATATTATTAATGCCAACGTGTACAACTATATCACCTTTTGTGCCCTTAAAAGATGATATTCGCTCTACAACGTCATCAACCTTTGCCCCTGGCAGACATACCCTGGTCCTGTTCCACCTATCTTTTTTACAAATTTTACAAATAATATCCCTGCTAGCAAAATTCCTATATATCATATATCATTGACAAAAACCCCATGACCTGCCCTGGCAGCCTGTCTGCATTGCTCAGAAAACTTTATATCTGACTGCACAATTACTCCCAGATCTTTTTCATTTTCTACCACCTTAAGTGTAGTACCACACAGTTGGTACTTTTCTCTCGGGTTACTTCTACCCGTATGCAGTACTTTGCATTTGTCAAGGTTAAACTTGATTTGCCACTTCTTAGCCCATCTGCCCAAATTATCTAGATCCTGTTTCAGTAGCACACTGCCATTACTGTCATTAACAACCCTGCCAACCTTTGTGTCATCTGCAAACTTCGACACTAAACCTGATATACCTTCATCAATATCATTGATAAATATACAAAACAACGGAGGACCCAACACCGAACCCTGTGGGACTCCACTGATAACATTAGTCCACGAAGAGCAGCACCCATTGATTACCACCCTCTGTCTTCTCCCACTTAACCATTCTTTTATCCATTGTAGCAACTTACCCTTAATACCATTCTGCTCCAATTTATACAATAGCCTTCCGTGCAAAACAGTGTCAAAAGCTTTCCTGAAATCCAAATATATGATATCAAAATTATTTTTTGCATCCAGTTCCTTTGTAACCACATCATAATAACCACTTAAATTTGTCAGAGAAGACTTTCCCTTAACAAACCCATGCTGTGTCTGAATTATTGCTGCAGTCTTGTCTAGATGATCCTGCAATGCATCTTTAACCAGTGACTCCATTATTTTACCCAGAACAGAAGTTAAACTAACTGGTCTGTATTACTCGTGTCACCTTTCGAACCCTCCTTTGTGAATTTGGGATACATTTGTATCTCCAGTCCGTGGGAACCTTCCATGAGTCCAAGGATGCTCTAATAATTATGGCTAAGGGTTTGCTTAGTTGCTTTGCCGCCTCCTTTAATATAACTGGATAGATCCCATCCACCCCAGGTGATTTTCTTATGTTTAACTTGAACAATTTATCCTCTACTTTCCTCTCAGTTATTACAAAATCATTAAGTACCCTGCTACAATATAATAACCTTCTGCCATTTTCAAACCTTAATAATTCCTCATGTGTGAATGTAGATGCAAAATACTCATTCAGTTTGTTTGCTATCTGAGCAGGGTCATCAACAGTCGAACCATCAACGTCAAGTGGACCAATCAGATCCATCCCCTTCCTTTTAGAGTTTATATAAGTAACGAAATCCTTGCTGTTTTTCTTAGCATCTTTTGCCAAGGATTTCTTGTAATCTGCCTTCGCCTGCCTAACCTCCTTTGTGACCTGATAAAACGTCTTTCCTCTTCAGAAAATGATGAACATAATTCAACCATGGAAGACCAACATGGGACAGAACATCAGTGTTCTGTAAATTCTTTCAAAAATAAGAAATTTTCTGACTCCAATGAGATTTTAAAAGATGAACTTGAGTCGGAAATTAATGAAATACTTTTAACTATTTTGGCTAAAAAGTTCAAGGCTAGAAAATATGGACTGAGATTGTCTACGATTATCTCAGTATAATAGTACCAGAATAGAATCCGATCCAAACGGACGTTTTCTGCCGCTAATCAAATATGTACCAAAATTATATCCATTTTAAACGATCATTCTATTGATTGCTTACGTTTCTTAAGAGCTCACTTTATTCGGACAGGTAGTATAGATCCTTAAACCTAACTAAATTTTTCAGTAACAATATGTATTTTTTTTTAGAATAACTGTATTTTTAATGATTTTTTTTAGAATATTTATTATTGCAATAAATGTTTATTTAAAACTTGAATTCAAGTAATTACAGTACTTGTTTTTTCTTTACTTTATTGCACCTAACTGTCATCAAAATTTATTGAAAAAAATATTTGTTTTTGGAATACCGGTATTAATACCAGTATCCTGGTTTCATAAATTAAAAATACTAAAATACCAGTATTAAGATTTTGACCGGTATTGTAAGCCCTAATGGATACCAGCAAGTAAATCTTGCCTAGCAAAAATTGGTGAGCCAGAAAAACAAAAAATGAAGCAGAAGGAAAAGGTGTAAGAAGGGAAAAAGATAAGAAAGAAAGAAAGTACTGGTGAATGTATAAATAATGCAAACATCAAACATATTTAAGTGATCGATCTGGCAATGTGACTACGGTGATAGCAAATAAACAGTTCATTTTAGCACAGAACAGCAGCAGCAAGGGGGAAAGAAAGATCCTTCAGTACTTGAAATATGTTGGTACATAAAAGCTGGATCTTCAAGGAAAAGAGTCTTAATGTTGTGAAGTCAATAACCAAGTAACTGTAGTGGTGACTTTTGTTATTGGCAAGTAAATTTGTCTCTGAGTAAAGGTATTTCTTATAAAATTTTGAACAGTGTGAAATGAATGACTCATAGTTAGCCAAAAGTTTTTTCTTCTGATCCTGGTTGAAAGTCTTCAATAAAAGTAGTGAGAAGCTGTTCGATCAGCATAATAGCACTGTAAAAAGCACACTTGTCAAATCTTTAGATTTGCTATAGAAGTATGATACTATGTCAAATAATCTGAAGTTAGCATTAGTAGGGGCATATGATGCAAGGAAGCAAGCTTATATAGCATCAGAAAAAAAACAAACAAAAACCCTCCCATTTCACCACATTCACTCCACATGTTTAAATCAGTTCTGCCTTGAACTTATTTAAGTTGCTGACCTCCATTACAGCAAATGGAAGTTTGTTCCACCTATCAACCACCCATTGGCTAAAGGCAAATTTCCGCACATCTATTCTACAACT
This sequence comes from Mastigoproctus giganteus, assembly GCF_048544385.1. Classification (NCBI taxonomy): domain Eukaryota; kingdom Metazoa; phylum Arthropoda; class Arachnida; order Uropygi; family Thelyphonidae; genus Mastigoproctus; species Mastigoproctus giganteus. The sequence goes on from NC_143585.1 coordinate 112,410,074, forward strand.
GTCTTTCCTCAATTTGAATTTATGCCCCTTCTGGTGAGTAATCTGAGCAAGGGGAAGAATCCTATTAGCAGTGAGCTTGCCCAGTCCATTCAAAGCCTTATACACCTCAATTAGATCACCTCACAGGTGCCTAGTCTCCAGAAGCTGCAATCTGCAGAACTTAAGCCTTTCTTGGTACCATCAACCCATTGTTCTACTCACCAAACTTGTTGCCCTTCTCTGTACTCATTCCAGCATCTCTACATCTTTCCTAAAATGAGGCCTCCGGACCTGTATACAGTACTCAAAGTGTGGTTTAACATTGCCTTGTATAAGGGGACAATCACCCCCCTTGTCCCTGCTCGCAAAATTCCTGTCCTGTATATCATTGACAAGACACCATGAGCTACCCTTGCAGACTGTCTGCACTGCTCAGAAAACTTCATATCTCACTGCACAATTACCCCCAGATCCTTTTCATTCTCCACTAACCTGAGTGTAGTTCAACCCAGTTGGTACGTTACTCTGGAGTTCATCATCATCATCAGCCATTTTCAATCCACTGCAGGATGAAGGCCTCCCCAGCAATTTTCCAGTTCCTTCTGTTTTGTGCAGTGGCCATCCATTTACTACCCACAAACTCATGAATTTCACCTATCCATCTCCACTGTTGTCTTCCAGGTTTTCTTCTAACTTCTTTTGGGTACCATTCTGTTATTTTCTTAGTCCATCTGTCACCATGTCTTCAAGTTATGTGTCCTGCCCAAGACCATTTTAGTTCTTTAGTTTTGATAAGAATGGCCTTTACTTGAGTTTGCTGCCTAATCCATGTGTTTCTCCTCTTATCTAACAGTCTGATTCCCAATATTATTTGTTCCATTCTTCGCTGTGTAGTTCTCAACTTCTCTTCCATTCTTTTGGTGAGTGCCCAAGTTTCACTTCCATAAGTCATGGTGGGTAGTATACATTGGTTCATTATTTTACGTTTCAGACAAACTGGGATGTTGCTCCTGAGTATGTGACTATATTTCCTGAATGCTATCCATCCAAAATTTATTCTTCTTTTGACTTCCAGCCATTTATCATTATTACAACTAATAACTTGTCCCAGATAAGTATATGACTCCACCTTTTCAAATGATTAAGATTTTTATTATGTCCCTTTCTGTGGCATACTTGTTCATCATTACTTTTGTTTTAGCCATATTCATATTTAGTCCAAAATCCTTACTAACCCTGCACAACCGATTAAGATTTTCCTCTAATTCTTTGGGATCGTGGCTTATGACCACAAGGTCATCTGCAAATCGTAAATGGTTTAAGTACTCTCCATTCACATTGACTCCTTTCTGCAAATAGTCTAATCTTCTGAAAGCTTCCTCAAGGGGAGCAGTAAACAATTTCAGAGATATTGTGTCTGCTTGTCAAACTCCTTTCTCAATTTTAAATTTACTACTGTCTTTGTCTAGTCTAATAAAGGAGGTAGTGTTCTCATATACAGTGGTACCTTGGGTCACGAACTTAATTCATTCTTTGACTCCATTAGCGAACCGAAACAATTTTTCCAATTGAAATTAATGCAAATCCAATTAATCCGTTCGCCCTCCCCAGAAACATATTGTTTTTTGACTTTATGGATTTATATGTGACAAAAATATATAATATAAAATATACAGTATAACTTTACCTTTGTGGTTAATAGTTGCTGGCACATGTAGATGGTAGAGGAGGAAGACTACTCCTTCGAAGGAGAGTCCCATTCCATAATAACATCGGGCATTTCTGGTGTTTTTTCCTCTTGTTTGTATCCTGGGAAGTGGTTTGATTGCTGGCTCGGTGGCTGGTGTTTTCACAAGATAACGATCCAGAGACTGTTGTCTTTTTCTTTGTTGGATAATTTTCCGAAAATGGGCCATCACATTGTCATTTAAAATGTTCACTGCTCTGTTGGTCACAGTTTTGTTAGGGTGATGCTTCTCAATGAAAACTGCACTTCACTCCACTTGCTACAAATTTCTTTGATCTCAGCAGTTGAAACATGTACCACCTCTTCTTCCTCCTCTCCTGAGTGCTCCTCCTGCATAACTTTCATCTGTTCACGTTGCAACTCAACAAGTTCTTCTGTGTTGAGTTCTTGACTGTGGTCCTCCACCAGCTTCACCACATCCTCCTTGTTGACCTCGCCCAAACTCTTGCCAATGGTCACAATCTCGTTTACTAGAGTTACATCTGTCTCCTCGAAGTCTCTATCAGGCACACAACCTGGCCAAAGTCTCCTCCAGGCAGATTGAAACGTGCGGTTAGAGACATTGTTCCATGCCTTGTCAATGAGGTTTATGCAGTGGAGGATATGGAAGTGATCCTTCTAAAAATCACGCAGGGTCAAATCAATGTCGTTGGTCACCTGGAAACACCTGGAAAAAAGAGCCTTTGTATATAACTTCTTGAAGTTGGAAATTACTTGCTAGTCCATGGGCTGCATGAGAGGAGTGGTGTTAGGAGGCAGAAATCTGACTTTTATGAAGTCGTATTCAATATCAAGATCTTCTTCCATACTGGAGGATGGGCAGGAGGGTTATCCATAACCAGCAGACACTTAAGGGGCAAATTATTTTCCTCAATTTCTTGACAGTTGGCATAAAAACTTCAGTCAACCACTCCATAAAAAGTAATCTTGTTACTCAAGCCTTGCTATTCGCTCTCCACAATACCCAAAGTTTACCCTTTACCACTTTATTGCGTTTAATCTTACAATCCCCACTTACATTAGCACACGATAAAAGTGTAAGCCTGTCCTTCATTGGTTTGTGGCCAGGCAGTGACTTTTAAAACGGGACTTCCAAAAAAGTCCCGTTTCATTGCAATTAAAAGCTTGATGTGGTACGTAACCTTCAGAGTTGATAAAGTTTGCAAATTCCTCCACATAGGCTGCTTTTTTGTCCGAACTAGCTGCCTCTCCAAGCCTAACAACACTATGAATTCCAGTTCGTCGACGAAACTTCTCGAACCAGCGTCTACTTGCTTTAAATTCGTCAACACTAGCATCACTTGTATTCGGTGTTTTTGCCACTAAATCACCGTGCAAAAGTAAAGCCTTCTCGCATATTAGGGCCTCGCTAACACTATCTCCAGCAAGCTGCTTTTCATTAATCCAAACTAACAATTTTTCTACTTCTTCTAACACTTGTGACCTTTGTTTCGTTAACATAGTCACTCCTTTAGCCACATCAGCCGTCTTTAGTGCATCTTTGTTCTTTAAAATAGTACAGATCGTAGATTTAGCCAAGTCGTACTGCTTAGCGAGATCAGAAACACAAACACCATTCTCGTGTTTAGTTATTATTTCCTTCTTCGTTTCTACTGTAATACGCTTAGGCTTCTTTACACCACTGTCACTAACACTTTTCACTTTCTTGGGAGTCATAATGAGGGTTAATTTAATGCAAAAAGCAAAAAAAAATTGTATCAAGAACAACGCAACGACAAACAATGTTCACAGTGCGCAAATCCGCAAAACTGATGCTGTTCGCGAGCCGAAAACATGGTACCAAAGCATGTTTATGTGTTTGTGTGCCGAGGCATTGTTCGCGGGTTCTGTCCAAATTTGTCAGAAATTGTGTTCGTGAGCTGATTTGTTCATGACTAGAGCTGTTCCTGACCCGAGGTACCACTGTATTTTCTTCAAAATCATAATATATGGGGTATCTATGCGTTGTTTTTCCAGTGCCTGAAACATTGCCTTATGCTGTATGGAGTCAAATGCCTTTTCATAATCCACAAATGCCAGGCATAATGATGTTTTATATTCATTTTCTTTCTCCATTAGCTGTGATATTACTTGAAGGTGATTCATAGTTGAGAATCCTGCCCTAAAGCCAGCTTGCTCTTTCAGTTGATTCTCATCAAGTATTCTTTCTAATCTATTAGTAATGACCCTTGTGAACAACTTGTAGATGTGGGATAACAAGCTAATTGGTCTATAATTTCTAATTTCTGATTTATCTCCTTGCTTATGCAGCAAAACTATGATTGCATTATTACAGCGTTACACATCTGGTGTGCCTCACCAGATGTGTAACACTGCCATTACTGTCATTAACAACCCTGCCAACCTCAACTTTTGTATCATTTTCAAACTTCGTCATTAATCCTGCTATACCTTCATCAGTATCATTGATAAATATACAAAACAGTAGTGGGTCCAATAGTGAACCCTGGGGGACTCCACTAATAACATTAGTCCACAAAGAGCAGCAGCCATTGATTACCACTCTCTGCCTTCTCCCACTCAACCACCCTTTTATCCATTTTTGCAACTTGTCCTTAATACCATACTGGTCTAATTTGTACAGTAGTCTTCAATGCGTAACAGTGTCAAATGCTTTCCTGAAATCCAAGCATACGATATCAGAATTATTTTTTGCATCCAGTTCCTTTTGTAACCACATTGTAGTATCCAATCAAGTTTGTCAGACAAGACTTCCTCTTAACAAACCCATGCTGTGTCTGAACTGTAACTGTAGTCTTGTCTAGATTATCCTGCATTGCTTCCTTAACCAGTGACTCCATTATTTTCCCTGGAACAGAAGTTAGACTAATAGGTCTGTAATTATCTGTGTCACCCTTTGACCCCCTTTGTGAATTGGGGACACATTTGCACGGGCTCCAGTCCCCGGGGACCTCCCCTGAGTCCAAGGAATCTTTCATAATTATGGCTAAGGGTTTGCTTACTTCCTTTGCTGCCTGCTTTAATATAACTGGATAGATCCCATCCATCCCAGGTGCCTTTCTTATGTTTAACTTCAACAATTTCTTCTCCACTTTGCTCTTAATTATTACAAAATCACTTAGCTCCCTGTTAAAGTTAGATAAACTTCTGGCATTCTCTCCTTGAATAACTCCTCATCTGTGAATATAGATGCAACTCATTCAGTTTATCAGCTACGTGGCATGATCATCAGTAGTCAAACCATTATGCTAAGTGGGCCAATCTGATTCATCTCTTTCCTTCTAGAGTTTACATAAGTAAAGAACTCTGCTGTTTTTCTTTGCATCCTTTGCCAAAGATTTCTCATTATCTTCCTTTACCTGCCTAACTTCCTTTGTGACTTGATTATAGACAAGCTTATATCTGCCATAGGCTTCTGTGTCGTCTGATAATTTATATGCATCTAATGCATCTTTCTTCTATGCCATGGGCCTTATTAATTCATCTGTCATCCATTGAGGCCAAAATCTTGAACAGTATTTCTTAGTTGGTATGAAAAGCCTAGTATCCTCCAATATTAAGTTGCTGAAGGCTTCCCATTTAGAATTCACCTTGGTAACATCATCAGTTGATCCCACTGTATAGAATTTATAAACTCTCTGAGAGCCCTGTAGTCACCTTTACAAAAGCAAAAACTCTTCTCCCTACCCCTGATGGTAGTTACAGCTTTAAGTAAATCCCACATCAGTACACTGTGATCACTGCCACCAAGTGGTTCCTTTATCTGCAGATTCTTAACACATGAAGAATCACTGCTGATAATTCACTACCCTACAAAATTTTTTTTCGTCATATCTCTGGAATGAAAGTTGGTTATTCTTAACAAAATTAATGTCCTGATTATAAAAATATCAGTCTTTTACTTCTGTCACATCTACATCAAAAGATATATGCATTTTTTAAATTCCTTGTTTTTATACAATAGCATATATGGTTGTAATTATTACACAAAATATATGTTACTTAGACAGTCAATGAAGACAGTCAATGATTTCCTTTTATACTCCAGATTGCTTTCCCGTTTAAGGAACCAACAGTAATCTCCCATCATGGTAGAGTCCAAGCGACCTTGGTATCATTTTTCCATTGTAGATATGTCCTGGTGGAAGCACTCTCTTTTTTTTTTTTTTTTTTTTGATTTGGTAGTTGTTGGTGCATCGGCTTCTGTGGCCATATTGCACCTCCCAAGGTTTTTTGCAGTACTTTGATCCAAGCCCGAGACCTTTGGGTTGCCGGGCAGGTACTTTACCCACTCGGCTAGCCCGGTCGGCCGGAAGCACTCTCCTTGTTCATCACTGACGTCTGCTAAGTTTTCAGGAAAGAAATCCAGAAGGGAATGAAGGAAATGTATTTTCAATTACATTTGGCACCCCATGTTCTTGTAACATTTCAGCAAGTTTGTCACCAGTTGCTCATAGTTCTCTTCTTTTCTCTTTCCAAGGAATCCGTGTACCACAGCCTTGAAAGATCTCCATGCAGCCAGTTCAACTTCATTCAGGTTTCTTTGAAATTCTTCATCTTTTTAGGAGCTTTCTTATTTGAGGACCTATGAAAATTCCTTCCTCCAGCTTTGCATGAGATAAATTTGGAAACATTTTCAGTAAGTATGTGAATCCTCTGCTTTCTTTATCCAGTGCCTTTGTGAAATTCTTAATCAGTCCAAGCTTGATGTGTAAAGGAGGGAGAAAAACCTTTTGTGGATCAACCAAAGGAACATACTTTACATTGCTTTTTCCTGGGAATATATTCATCTTTCTTGTCCCAGTGTTTTACTACGTAGTGTTTTGCTGTTGCATGCCCATCCCCAAAAACACAGGAAACAACAGTATTTAGTGAAACCACCTTGCAACCCAACAAGCGGTCCAATCACTTTGTGATCAACACAAATATTCTAACCATAGTCAGCAAGAATCTGGGATATACTATCATAAGTTTCTTTCAGGCCAACAGCATGAACAGAGGAATTGATGGTAAAGTATTTTCATTATGAAGCAATACTGCTTTTAAACTTGGCTTTGACGCATCAATGAACAGACTCGTGCATAAGACCAATGATGTCTTTGCAGACACATTGTTTTCATTGCAAAATATCTTGAAAACTCTTCATTTCGCTTACGGTATATTGTAATGTTTGTACCTTTGGCAAGTAAGTTCCACTGTTGTAGTCTGGATCCGAGTAATTCAGCCTTCTCTTTGGGTAAGCCCAAGTCTCTGATCAAGTCGCTTAATTCTTCTTGTTTGGTGTATGTGCAGCCTTTTCTTTTTCTGGCTCTTAGTCCAAATCATGTGAAGTACATGGTTCCACGACATCTGGTAAAACGATTTCTTCTGTACCTTCACTACTTCCAATACAGTTCTTTACCATGTGGCACTGGCTTAATTGCTGATGGGATATTTGGATATTTGATGCAATGCTTGCTCTTTTTGGAAATACCTTTTATTTTTGTCATGCAGAAATAGCGGTCGTCGAAATGATTCTTGGCTTGCACCACACCATAGGGATGGCAAAAGGTAATGCTCTCAGCTTGCCACATAACCACATTGTACAAGTAATACAACAGATATGTGGAGCCCAATTTTTTTTATTGATAACCGATCTTGCAGCCGAAGTATAATGAATATGCAACTTTTGTGACATTGTATGTTTTCTTCCTCTGAGTTTTTGGGGTTAAGTGTCCACAAACACAGCAGAAGTTGTCTGGATGATTGATGCAAGTTCTGCTTTGTCTTCTCCATTTTAACAATGCATTAACCTAAAAACAGTAAAAGCAATTGGTAAATTTGAACAGAAGGTGAATTCTTGTAGCACAGTTTATCATACACTATATATTGAACAGTTGAATGATGTAATAAAATTAATAAAAATACTGACTTGTCTGGAAAAGTGCATCAAAATCAAAATACGCTATATTGCAAGAACAGTAATGATTTACTTGCTTAACTTTTAGCCCAATAAACAAAACCAACCAAAAGTTAATAAGTTTAAAAATTGTATTTCAAACAGTAATGATATCTTTGTACAGAATCCAGTTATCTATCTATATCTTAAAACTGAGAAGTGATAGGAAATTTTTATGATTGATTTTAAATTCTTTACATAAAACTTGACCAGAAACAACCATCGATTTAGTAAAATAATAAGAGGAGTTTACCTCAGTATAGTGCGTAGAACACTTCCGTATGATACCCTCCAGAAATTAAAACGGAAAAAACGAAAAAATCGACAACTTACCAGTACATTAGAGTAAAAAATAAATAATTAAATAATCAATTTAACACAATTCAAATCAATTTAAAACAATTAAAAATCAAATTAACGCAATTAAAAGAATCTAACGAAAATACAGCTGAGTAGTACAGCTCTGATTCATACTATCTAATAAAACTTGACCAGAAACAACCATTGATTTGCTGGAGGTAAAAATCATGTTGGGTAGTGTAATCAGATCAAGAGTATTACTTTCTCTGGTTGCTTCTCAAACATGTTGCTGTAGAAAACAGTCATCCAGTAAATCTACATAAGTCTTGCTAGTGTACGAGCAACCAAACCACAAGTTACAGTCAATATCTGGAAAGTTAAAATCCCCCATTATAAGACATACTGATTTACTCGCCCACTCTATTTCCCTGCACAATTGCTCATTATACTCATCAGATTCATTAAGCCTATAACACACACCTACTCTCATTTTCCCTTTCCCAATGCTTATGTCAACACCATACTGACTCAACATTACATTGTCCACCAATGTCAATTGGATGCACTTCCTTAGATTTTGTCTTTCTTAACTAACAGCATAACCCTTCCTCCCTTCCTGTCCTGTCTATCCTTTCTGTACATATTGTACTCCCCAAATTCCAATTCTGCACTGCTTAAATCCATGTGCCACCACATCTCTGATATCCCAACAATATCCACTTTGATGTCTTGATCAACACTTCAAATTCATCAAATTTATTTACTATACTCCTAGCACTGGTGTACATGCAAGTATACACCTATTCTTACTCTTGGTTACCCTAACACTGCCCATGTATTTATTTGTTCCTTGAAGACTCCCATCAGCTCTTGAAATCCCCAGTACCTTGCTTTGCAGGCTGCTTCTCATTCCAATAGAAGCAGTGCAAGAATCACTTTCACCTCTGCCTGTGGCTACCTCTTAATCTATTAGTCTCTGGATCCCCCCCAAACTTGCAGTTTTCTGACCCACCTAACACTGCCTTGATAGCATCAGCCCACGCCGAGAAAAATTCTATCCCATGACCCTTGCACAATCTCTCCAGGGCCGAATTGATTGACAAGGCTCTCATCATATACTCCCTCCTATCATGTCTGGGCAGGATTGCAGACACTTTCAAATTTAACCCTAACTCGCGACTTTTTTTTCAACATTGACCGGTGCCTGTTAAGTAAGTCTTCAACTTGTACAACGATATCACATTTTTTACCCTTAAAAGATGATATCTGCTCTACAACGTCATCAACTTTTGCCCTGGCCGACATACCCTTGTCCTATTCTACCTATCCTTTTTGCACAATATATTTCCCATCTCCCCGACAATAGTCATCGACAATAACTAGCTGCTGTGGGACCAGTGTAGTCTACCCTGAAGGTTGCAGCTGTGTTGCCTAATGATCAAGTGCAAGCTCTGGCATTGATGTGGGCAGCAGAGAGCGTGATGGGTTCCCCAATTTAAGTCATTCGAGGGCATCTACCCTGTCCTTCAAGCTCTCATAAAGGTCCATAACAATGCTGAGGTGGCATCTAACTTCTTCACATTGCTTACATCGAGCACACACAAAGACATCCCCCTTGGCAACATCATGTCCCATCCCAGAAAGGTCTGCAAACATTTCAGAAGTTGCATATTTCTTTAAACTGTGATGTATTGGAGAATTGTCCTCTTCGGTTCTCCCCGAGCCACAGCACTCCTGCTTTGCTTTGAATGTTGTTTTGCTGCTCTAGTCTGGGGCATGATTTCTGTTTAAATATGATTTAATTAATTTACAATGAAAATTAATAAGATTAATAAATTTAACTGATTAATTTACTATTACAATACTTGAATACAATACAATACTATACTAAGCTAATGCAGTAATACGCATTCCGCTATATAGTTATATATTATATCTTAGCTATCAAATTCGAGATATGTGTAATCAGGTTACTCTATACTGTAATGATCAAAATGTTAAATTAGTTGCATGCTTAGCTAAATACAAAAGGTATATGCCCAAAAAGTTATTAAAACCTTCAAAATACTTATTTATTCAATTAAAACCCTACTATTCTTCTGCGCTACTGATTGCACTATGATATTCCAGCCAAAATACCAATACGATAGCGGTAAGAGTAGCGAGTTGTAACTTACAAAGTCACTAGCTAAATTTAAAAAAATACACTAACGAACTCTACAAACCTATTTAATCTATTTGTAAAACACAAATTAATCCATTAACTAATCAAAAAATACAACAGATATTATGCCCAAAAGGTGATTAAACCCGTCAAAATACTTATTTATTACAATTTGAACTCTATTATTCTTCTGAGCTACTGGTTACTCTACAATATTCTCACCAAAACCATAGCTACTATAGTGGTAGGAGCAGCGAGTTGTAACTTACAAAATCACTAGCTAAATTTAAAAAATAAGCTAACGACACCACTAAGTGAAACTTTTTTTTTTTTGTTTGTGAAACACAAATTAATCAAAAATACAATAAAATTTCAACGAAAACTTATCGGCTTGCAGCAGCTACAGAAGTGTAAGTCTTCACCAAGCAACACCTGGTGGCTAAGTTTAAGGAACCATGGCATGTGAGTATTAACATGGTATAAAGACAAGGTGAAAAGCACTCATGTAATACCAAAGCATTAAAATGTATGACTTATGTAATTCCAAAGCATTAAAATGTATGACTAATGTAATTCCAAAGCATTAGTAACTGTAGGTAGGAATTACTTAGAGCCGACCGGGCTAGCCGAGTGGGTAAAGTACCTGCCCGGCAACCCAAAGGTCGCGGGTTCGATTCCCGCCTCGGGCTTGGATCAAAGTACTGCAAAAACCTTGGGAGGTGCAATATGGCCACAGAAGCCGATGCGCCAACAACTACCAAAAAAAAAAAACAAAAAAAAGAATTACTTAGAACCCTTATCTGTTGAAGACTAGCATTTTTGCCACCTGGAGAGTAGACTATTCAATCAACGATGCTTTTCACTCTTAGGTCAATGATGAGATTCAGAGTAAAGTACTCAAATACAATAGAAATCCCTTGACCGATAAAATATTAAACAGATGAGAAACAAATCCAGTGGTATGGTGCCAGACAAAACTTGAAGTAGAAACAGTCTGATGTGTGCAGAATGGCAAAAAGAAACATATTTGAATTGATTTTAATCGAGATTGAATGGTATTAAGACAAGAACCATAAGTTCTCCCCCTGAACCATCAACCAATATAAGGATGTATAATGTAGTAATTTCATTGTTGAGGCAGTCTCCTTTGAAAGCTCCTATGTATTTTAATATTTTACTTTGCAATTTTAATGTAGGATTTTATTTTATCTTATTTTTAATAAATAATTCTGTCATTTATTGGTTTAGTGTACATTGTTGACTGACGGGACGCATTGGCTACCAACATAAAAAATAGGCACTCACTTAAGTTAAATGCTTTATTAACAGTTTCATATCGGGATCGACCCCCCCCCCTTATACAGATGCAATATACCCACCAATAACCCGAACATGTTCATGCAAGCGGACACGCAGAAGTACGTCCACTATTTTTAGACAACACATATCCAGCTTCCATGCATTCTTCCCCACATCATACGCATAATAAGGCGACATATTAAACAAGTTATTAATTTGTCTTCATATGCGTTATCCGAGGATCAAATTTCTCTCCTTTTGAAGGGTCTGAACTTTAATTTACCCCCCATAAACTCCCCAAGAAACAATTTGTGAATATGGTCTCCACAAAAAGACTTATTGGTTCAGCAGGTTAATCCGGTAATCAATAACTCCAAAACTCTTCAGGCACCTAGAGTTAATATGAATGAAATTATAGCATTGCATAGTCTTAGAGGGAACAAAGATATTGCTATCCAAAGAGTAGATAAAGGGGACACTGTAGTTATGGATAAAATGAACTATTTTAGAAAATTGGACTCTATTATATCGGACAGTTCTACTTATAGGGTGATAGACCGGTCTGTATTCACAAATTTAGTAAACTGATACAACAAAGCCCCAACTGCATATCGTAAGAGTGATTTTATTTCCATGGTCCAATTAAAAGAGCTGAAAGCGAGGACGTACAATATTCCTGTACTTTTTGGATGGCCCTGCGTGCCAAGCGTTTCTGTTGCCAAGCGATTTCAGAGCTCAATAAAACGATCTAAAGCCTTCTCCTTAAAAGGAATCACTCTTCTGTTTAAGTTTCCAGTTACTTTCTCTTAAGTTCTTTCAAAAATCATTGTAGACTTCATCTTACAAATAGTAAGTTAAGTCAGGAAAGAAAAGACAATCGTGGCATTACTCCTGCCTCCCCATGGCGGGGCCGGTAACATGAGTGGTAAAGCCAACCCTCAGGGCCAAAAGGAGTATAAAATGGAGAAAGAAACCTTTACTCCACTTGATCCATTGAGATCACCTACCAATACGCAACAACCTGATTGTAACCATTACCAAAATAAAAGGCAAAAAAAAGATCCATGTCAACAAGATCACCCAACCTTTCTCCTTATACATTCACTGTCAGACTATCCTGTGAGCAAATTATCCCCATTTCTAATTCAGAAATGCTTGGAAAATGCTGCAGAATCACCAAAGATGGTAAAACGTCTAAAGCCTGGAGATCTGCTGGTAGAAACTATAAAATCAAATCATTTGGAAAGATTAATGAAACTGACCTCCTTTGGTGGAATACCAGTGAAAATTATACCATATGCCACTCTGAATACTTCCAAAGGAGTTATAGCAGAGTGGGACCTCATTAACATCTCAGAGGAAGAAATTGTGCAAGAATTGGCTGATTAAAGAGAATATTAATCTCTTTGATTAGCCAATTCTAATATTATTAGAATTGGCTGATCAAAGACCAGATTTACCAACAACAATTAAAGCAAGGTATCTAAATTGTCACATACGTCCATATATACCGAATCCCATCTGGTGTTATAAGTGCCAGAAATATGGACACTCCTAGGAGGAATTCCGTGGCACTAAGATATGCCCAAATTGTGGTTCAACAGAACACACCCAAGCTGACTGTTCTGTAACCACCTTCACCTGCTCCAATTGCAAAGGTAATCATCTGGCATATTCAAAAAATTGTGAAATGTGGAAAGTTGGAAAAATATAAAACAGAAGACAAGGTAACATACCAGGAAGCCAAAAAGCAGATTATGCAGTTTATGTTGAAATGCTCATATGCACAAGCAGCTCAACAGAGTGTTTCTATTGTTACTCAGATTGACATCTCAGTCCCTTCAAACACTTCAGTTGCCGATTGGGCCAGGTCCGTGCTTAATGCTATGCCGCAGCTTGCCAAACAAAGCCTACCAGAACAAGAAAGTAATACTCCAATTTCCGTTCCACCCAATATACCTGCAACTACTAAAAAATCAGACAAATCTGCACCAACGGATCATATCCAGACCAAGAAACAATCCTCCATACATATGGATGTTGACAACAAAGTTGAAACAGGTGAAATTATATTACCTCTTCACGCAGAAGAAGACATTAGCATTAGATACAAGAAAGCAAGCTTATGCAGCATCAGCCAAAAAAAAAAAAAAAAACCACTTCCACTTCACCCCTCCATTCGTTCTAAATACTTGTCCAGCTGAGTCTTAAATTTATTTAGGCTATCAACTTTCACAACAAGGGACGAAAGTCTGTTCCACCAACCAACTACCGGCTGGCTAAAAACAAATTTCTGCACATCTATCCTACATCTGTCTTTCCTCAATTTGAATTTATGCCCTCTCAGGTGATTATTCTGAGCAAGAGGAAGAATCCCATCAGCATTGAGCATGCTCAAACCATTCAAGGCTTTATACACCTCAATCAGATCACCTCGCAGGTGCCTAGTCTCCAGACACTGAAATTTTCAAAATTTAAGCCTTTCTTTGTCTTCTCTGTACTCGTTCCAGCAGCTCTACATCCTTCTTGAAATGAGGCCTCCAGACCTATATACAGTACTCAATATGTGGCCTGACCATTGCCTTACACAAGGGAATAATCATCTCCTTATCCCTGCTAGAAAAATTCCTGTATATCATTGACAAGACACCATGAGCTACTCTTGCAGCCCATCTGCACTGCTCAGAGAACTTCATATCTGCCTGCACAATTACCCCCAGGTCCTTTTCATTCTCTACCACTGTCAGTGTAGTACCACAGAGTTGATACGTTGCTCTGGGGTTGCTGTTTCCCATATGTAGTATTTTACATTTGCCAATGTTAAACTTCATTTGCCACCTCTCAGCCCATCTGCTCAACCTTTCCAGATCCTGTTGCAGCAGCATAGCATCAGTAGTGTCCTTAACAACCCTGCCAACCTTTGTATCGTCTGCAAACTTGGACATTAAGCTTGATATACCATCATCAATATTATTTATAAATATAGAAAACAATAATGGACCCAACACTGAACCCCGAGGTACTCCACTAATAACATTAGTCCACGATGAGCAGTGTCCATTGATTACCATTCTGTCTTCTCCCTCAACCACCCCTTTATCCATAGCAGCAATTTGCCTCCAATGCAACACTGCTCCAATTTGTGCAGCAGTCTTCCATGTGCAACAGTATCAAATGCCTGTCTAAGATCCAAGTATATAATATCAAAGTTATTCCCTGCATCCAGTTCTTTTGTTACTGCATCATAGTATCCAATCAAGTTGGTCAGGCAAGACTTTCCCTTAACAAAACCATGCTGTGTCTGAGCTATAACTGAAGTCTTGTCTAGATGATCCTGCAGTGCTTCTTTAACCAGTGCCTCCATTAATTTTCCTGGAACAGAAGTCAAACTCACAGGTCTATAATTACTTTTGTCAGCCTTTGATCCTCCTTTGTGAATTGGGGTCACATTTGCACATCTGCAGTCTACGGGTACCTCCCCTGAGTCCAGTGAAGCTCTCATAATTATGGCTAAGGGTTTGTTTACTTCCTTTGCTGCCTCCTTTAATATAACTGGATAGATCCCATTCACCCCAGGTGCCTTTCATGTGTGTATCTTCAACAATTTCTCCTCCACTTTACTCTCAGTTATTACAAGATTATCTAGCTTACTGCCAGAGTTGAATACACCTGGCATTCCCGTCGCTGAATAACTCCTCATGTGTGAATGTCGATGCAAAATATTCATTTAGTTTGTTATCTACCTGAGGAGGATCATCAACAGTCGAACCATCGATATCAAGTGGACCAATCTGATTCATCCCCTTCCTTCTAGAGTTTATATAAGTAAAGAACTCTTTGCTGTTTTTCTCTGCATCTTTTGCCAAAGATTTCTCGTAATCTGCCTTCGCCTGCCTAACCTCCTTTGTAACTTGGTTAACTTGGTTACAGATCAACCTATATCTATCATAGGCTTCTGTGTCACATGTTAATTTATTGTATCCCATGCATTTTTCTTCTCTGCCATATGTCTCATTAGTTCATCTGACATCCATTTAGGCCTAAACCTTGAACAATATTTCTTAGTTGGTATGTAAAGCCTAGTAGCTTCCAAGATAAGTTCTTTGAATGCTTCCCATTTTGAATTTGCTGTTGGTAACATCATCAGTTGGTCCCACTTAATAGAATTTAAATACTGTCTCAGACCATCATAGTTGCCTTTATGAAAGTAATAACCCTTCCCTTTACCCCTGATGGTAGTTACCTCTTTGAGGAAATCCCACTTCAGCACACTGTGATCACTGCCACCCAGTGGTTCCTTTATCTGCAGATTCTTAATCCATGAAGAATCACTACTGATAATCAAATCAAGAGTATTACTCCCTCTAGTTGCCTCCCGAACATGCTGATGTAGAAAACAATCATCCAATAAATCCACAAAAGCCTTGTTAGTGTGTGAGTGACCAACCCACAAATTCCAGTCAATATCTGGGAAATTAAAATCCCCCATTATAAGATTCTCTGATTTACTGGCCCACTCTATTTCCCTGTACAATTTCTTATTATACTCATCAGAGTCATTAGGCCTATAGCACACTCCTACTCTCAATTTTGACCTCCCATTGCTTATGTCACACCAAACTGACTCGACACTGCACTGTCCAGTGATGTCGACTGGCTTCACTTCCTTGGATTTTTTGTGTTTCTTAACTAATAGCATAATCCCTCCTCCCTTCCTATCCTGTCTATCCTTTCTATACACATTGTACTCCACAAATTGCAGTTCTGCATTCCTTATATCTGTGTGACACTACGTCTCTGATATTCCAACAATATCTGCCTTTGATGTTTTGAGCAATACCTCAAATTCATCAAATTTATTTACCAAACTCCTAGCATTGGTGTACACGCAAGTATACATGCACCTGTTCCTATTCTTAGCTACCCTAACACAACCCATGTGTTTACCTGTACCGCAATGACTCCCAGCAGTCTCTGAACTATCCTGCATCTTGTTTTCCAGGCGTCTGCTCATTCCAATAGAAGCATTGCAAGAATCACTTTCACCTCTGCCAGTGGCTACTGTTAACCTTTATGTCTGTGAATCCTCCCAAGCTAGCAGTTTTCCGACGCACCCTAACACTGCCTTGATAGCATCAGCAAATATTCTTGCACCCTTTCTATTTAAGTGTATCCCATCCCTGTAGAAGCAGTCTCTACTGTTAACAAGTACAGACCAGGCTGAAAAAAAATTCTACCCCTTGAGCCTTGCACAATCTTTCCAGGGCTGAATTGATCGACAAGGCTCTCATCATATACTCCCTCCTATTGTGTCTGGGCAAAATTTCAGACACTTTCAAATTCAACCCTAATTTACGGCTTTTTTTCAACAGTGACCTGTACTTGTTAAGTAATTCTGTCGGTCTCCTACTCTTAATATCATTAGTGCCAACGTGTACAACTATATCACCTTTTGTGCCCTTAAAAGATGTTATCCGCTCTACAACATCATCAACCTTTGCCCTTGGAAGACATACCCTGGTCCTGTTCCACCTATCCTTTTTAAAAAGCATGTTTCCCGTTTCCCTGACAATAGAGTCGCCAACAACTACTACTTCCTTTGGGACCAGCGCATTCTGCCTTGGGGGCTGCCGCTGTGTTGCGTGATGACCAAGTGCAAGCTCTGGCATTGGTGTGGGCAGCTGAGAGCTTGATGGGCCCCCTCACTTTTAATCCTTCGAGGGCATCCACCCTGTCCTTCAAGCTCTCATATAGGCCCATAACAACGCCGAGTTGTCGCCTGATTTCCTTACATCGCGCACACACACACAAAGACATCCCCCATGGCAATATCATGTCCCGTACCCGATTGCTCCACAAACATCATGCAAGCAGTGCATTTTAAAAGGCTGTGATTCAGAGGGCAACCGCCCCCCCCCCCCTCAGTTCTTCTCTGAGCCACAGCACTCCCATTAGCTTGAGCCTTTTGCTTTGCTGCTCTGGTCTGAGTCATGATTTCGATTTAATTTCAATAAAATTTCAATTTTAGTACAAAATTATAACCCTAAACATGTATGCCAACACAGATATAACGCTATATATATTTTTCAGTATCAAGTATTATCTGTGAGTTCCGTTTATATAACTCCGTATCAAGTTATGTATTAATTATGTTACATTTGTAATCTAAGTCGTTATATGTATTTAGTTAAAAGTACAATTTAATTGACAATGAAGTTTAACAAAATTAATAGATTTTACTGATTAATTGACAATATTATATTATATACTGTACTATACTAAGCTTAAGCTATCTAGTTTGGGATATAACGTTGTGTCGTATAATAATGGCGGCAAGTTACTAATGGTAAATCTGCGGACACTTAAGTATTAATTAACTCCAAATCTCGCTGTCTCAATTCAGAATAAACTAAGGATCCTGACTAGGTCTATAAGCTACTTATAGAAAATAATTTGATGTAACAATTAGTCAATAAAGCGGCTAAATATGGCTAAAAAAGTTCTCGTTCAGCGGAGCTGCAACTTATAACACGTGGATTTGATACCCTTACCGATACTTTTATGCAATTACAAGGCTAAGTAAATAATAATACACCAGATTAATCAGAAAATCACAAAATAATGCTATACTACTAAATTTAAATCAAAAGTTTTTAGAAAAAAATTATTTCAAATCAATAAATAAGAAAATCCACTTAGTGGCTTTGAACACGTCTGATTCCCACTAGCCTCGTCAGCAGACCATATACAGAGCGACCGGCATTCCCAAAAAAAGATAGACATAAAACCGAACAATACAAACAAACTGCTCAAAAAAAACAGACAGATCAAAACACAACTCCAAAAACCGTGTAATGCAGCCCATACTTCAATGGAATTGTAGAGGCATGCGTTCCAATACAGACGACTTATATGACCTGATTAATAGATATAATCTAATGATAGTTTGTTTACAAGAAACCAATTTTATGCCACAAGTAACTCTCTCAATCAAAAATTTTACAATGTATAGAAAAGACAGGAATACAGCAAGATCTGCACATGGAGGAGTGGCGATCTTAGTCAACTCTAAAATTCCCTCTCGAATTATCTCTCTACAGACGGGCTTGGAAGCTGTTGCTGTGCGTGTGGATCTTGGAATAACGTTAACGCTAGTTTCAATATACCTTCCGCCAAATAGTCCCG
Organism: Mastigoproctus giganteus; assembly: GCF_048544385.1. Taxonomy (NCBI): domain Eukaryota; kingdom Metazoa; phylum Arthropoda; class Arachnida; order Uropygi; family Thelyphonidae; genus Mastigoproctus; species Mastigoproctus giganteus. The sequence goes on from NC_143585.1 coordinate 112,428,668, forward strand.
TCACACTAAAAGAATTAGAAGATCTTATAGTTCAAGTGCCAACACCCTTCTGTATCCTCGGTGACTTCAATGGGCATCACCCATTGTGGGGATCTTCCAGCATGGATCAAAGAGGACATCTGATCGAGACCTTACTGAACCAACAGCAGTTAACCTTATTAAATACTGGCCATCACACTTATATTCACCTTCCCACAGGATCCACCTCAGTAGTTTACCTGTCCATCTGCTCTCCTATACTGTTGCTCAGTATGGAGTGGTCAATCTTAGAAGATCACACAACAGTGATTATCTTCCAGTAATATGCAAAATTCATACAAAACAATCCCAATGTCCCGACCAAGGATAAAATGGAAGTTCTCAAAAGCAAATTGGGCAAAATACTCAATCTGTGTGTCCTTTGATGATCAATTTATAAAAACACAATCTATAGACAAAGTCACCGAGCACATTACCACAAATATTCTGGCAGGAGCTTCTGAAACAATTCCTCAATACTCTGCAGACCAACACAGATATGCAAAACACTGGTGGAATGAGGCTTGTAATAGTGCTAAAAGAGAGAAAAATAAAGCCTGGAATCAGTTTCGTAGGTCCCCCACAACAGCCAACCTCATATTATATAAAAAACAAAAGGCAAGGGCAAGACAAGTAAGAAGAAAAGCAAAAAAAAGACTGCTGGAAAAAATTTGTTAGTACCTTCCCGTGGTGTGGACGAGTACCCAGAATCATCAGTCCAGGTGACTGATGATTCTGGGTAGCCAAGCGGCCAGACACAACAACAGAACACACACATAATACACATAAACATACACTACTTATTTCTGGCCTTTCTACAGTGGTACTGTTCTTCACAGAGATATGAGGCGGAGGTGAACTGACATTCTAGGTGTCGCCCATTACAAAAACACATGTCCATATGTCCAGTACCATCACAAAGGACACCAGCAGTCAGATAATATGGAAAAAAATCCAACAATTAAATAATAAATACATTCCATCTACTGCTCCAATCCTGATTAGAAATGGATGAGAATTGTCCTCCCCTAAAGAAATATGCAATTACCTTGGAGAAACTTTTAGTGAAACATCAGCAGCATCTACGTATGACAATTCATTCCTGAAAATTAAAACCTCAGCAGAAAAATATAAAATAAATTTTAATACTACACGACCGCTTTCTTATAATCAGCCCTTCAACATAACAACTCCAAGAAGCCCTAAACAAATCAGCAAAAAACAGCGCAGAAGGACCAGACGGAATCTATTACATAATTCTCAAACAACTCAATAACACATCTCTAAAATTATTACTAGTATTCTATAATCGGATTTTCCTTGAGTGTGTTTATCCTTCCTCATGGCATCACGCAGTAATTCTTGCTTTTCCTAAACCCGGGGAAAAAGTAAAAAAAAAGTAAAGTGCAGCCATTATCAACCCACTGCAGGATGGAAGCCTCCTCAACAATTCATGCTGAGGGAAATGGACCATAATCTGCCATGCTGGTCCAGTGCGGGTTGGCAGATCGACCGCATTTAGCAGTCAGGGGCTTGAACCCCGGTCTACTCAAAGAGCGCGTGCTACTGCATTCCCGCTCCTGCCCACTCGGCTATGGAGGCCTATTAAACTGGGGAAGGATCAATCAATTCTGCAAAACTACCGACCAATTTCTCTCACCAGTGTCTCGGTAAAACACTCAAAAAAATTATACACAGCAGACTAAAATGGATCCTTGAAAGTAAAATGCTATTAAATTGCAACCAATACAGTTTCTGCTTGGACCTTATGATAAGAGCTGAAACCAATATTCACAACACTTATGTTAAAAATCAACATCTAGTGGTGGTCAGTCTAGACATCGAAAAAGCTTTTGACACCACATAGAGGTATGGCATTCTTCAAGAACTCTATTCCATGGGGTTGAGAGGACACTTGCCACAATTCATTCAGAATTTTCTTAAGCACAGAACTTTTCAAGTTCGTCACCAGAATGTACTGTCAGAAATCCAGGAAGAAGGGGTGCCCCAAGGGTTCATACTTAGTGCTATGTATCTATTACATAATTGTTACCCTCTTTGCAATTAGGCTAAATACCACGACACTGAATATTTCTAGAACTGTAGAGATGTATATGTATGCTGACGATCTTGCCATATCATACCATTCATCAAACATTAATACCATTGAGAGACAGCTACAACTTTCCATAAATAAGCTGGAGACATGGACTCAACAAAATGGTTATCGTCTATCAGAACAAAAGACTACTGCGATCCATTTTTGTAAAAAAAGGCAAATTACATCCAGAACCGGAACTTAAAATAAGAAATCATCCAATCCCTCTTGCCAGCAATATTCGCTTTTTAGGTTTAACACTAGATGTGAAACTAAATTTTTCCATGCATATAAATTATCTTAGAACCATCTGTTTGAAAAAACTCAATATACTTAGCTATCTCTGCCATAGCATGGGGTGCAGATAGATACACTCTTCTGTACTTGTATCATTTTCTCATCAGGTTGTGTCTAGACTATGGTGCAATCATCTATGACTCAGCCAGGAAAAGTGTGCTTACATGACTAAATACCATACAACACAGCTCTCTTTGCACTGCTCTTGGGGCCTTCTGAACTTCCCTGGTCCAAAGTGGCAAACGAACCTCCACTCCACTTCAGGAAGAAAACGTTACTATTCACCTATGCAGCCAGACCTTAAAAGCCTTCCAGATCATCCCAATCAACTACTACTCTTCAATCCTGAATGGATAACTTTTTATAACAATAAGCCCACTGTTAACAGCCCCACTGGTGTTAGATTACAAGAGCTGATTCACTTCTGGAACATACATTTTGAAAACACGCTCAAAGAAACTAAAATAACCGAGCCACCCTGGTCCACAAACCTACCATACTGTGACACATTTCCAACAGTGGGGGAAAAAGTCCTTGGAAAACTGAAAACACCAAACAACTGCATGAAGCGCATACTATAAGCATGCCCTTCACACAGAGCTGCATAATATATACTGATGGCTCAAAATCAGACGGCTCTGTAGGTGCTGCAGCAGTTTTTCCTTCGTTCACAGTGTCTGTATCTCTCCCGACTGAATGCAGCAGCTATACTGCCAAACTGTATGTAATCCGGCTAGCTATTGAGAATATCAATACCCATCTCAACTCCAGTAGTTTAATATATACAGACTCCAAGAGTGCGCTGTCTGTAATAAGTAATATTTTCTCAACTCCACATCCCATAGTAAAAGAAATACAGTCTGGTCTAAATCGTTTACGGAATAGGAATCGTACTCTAAGCATCTGTTGGATTCCGGGGCATGCTGGCATCGTAGGTGATGAAACAGCAGACCAGGCAGCCAAACATCCAAACAATACCGCACCTCCATCTTACCAAGTACCATATATAGATTTACTAACATATCCGACATATCTGTAGAGACCAGTGGTTAAACATTTGGAAGACCCATATGAACAATAAATTGTTTGAAATTAAACATGAACCACAACTATTGAACTCCAGCTACAGGCGAAACAGGCATGAAGAGGTAACACTGGCAAGACTATATATAGGGCACACACACACACCTGACCCACCTGTTCCTGCTCATAGGTGATGATCCTCCTATATGCACGCATTGTTCATCACAACTTACAGTCCAGCATATTCTCTTAGACTGTTCAATTCATTCCCACATCAGAAATCATACTTTCCGCTCTCTGACGCAAAAGTAACTCTTATCACTAACCCACCTGTTGGGAAACAGTGCTAATCTAGACGAGCTCTTTGCTTATCTTAAACAAACCAGACTATACGAATATTTCTAAAATCAAATAAATAATTCTCCAGCATCTATCCAAATACCAGAATAGGCACTTTTTGACCTAAGTTGCCCTTGTGCCGATAAACATCAACAACAAATTTTTGGACAGGTTAAATAGGGCGTATGGGAAAACCCGGTTTTCCCGTACGCCCTATTGTATCATGTAAAAATTCAGCGTTTTCACACTTAGCTTCTCACTTATACAACATCATTAAACCATTTAGACAGTTGATTAGGTTTGGCATAAAAAATTATGACACTTTATTTAATAGTATTAAAGATATTACACTTGGCATTCATGATAAATTATTTTCATTAGATGTTACCTCTTTGTACACCAATGTAAATGTGGACTACGCTCTCTATGTAGTTTAGGAACTGTTAAACAAAGGTTCTGTTGTGATAAATCACACTAAATTATCCCAAAAAAGAAATTTTTAAATTAATCAAACTTCTTGAAGCTGACTATTTCGCGTTTAAAGAGACTATATACAAACAGGTTTTCGGTTTACCGATGGGGTTGAACCTGAACGGTCTTATAGAGGAAATCTATCTTGCCAATATCGAGGACATTCATTTAACACCGTTTCTTCCCCGAATTACTTATTATGGGAGATGTATTGATGATATACTTGTTATAACAGATCACAACACCACTCAGGACATTCTACGCGTATTCAATAATATTCACACGAGACTACATTATACACTGGAGGAGGAACAGATAGAAACAAAAGCCTTAAATTTCACTCTCACACGTGACATGCAAAAAATCCGAGTTAGAATTAACGAAAACCCACCAATTCGGGGATGTACCTGCATTACTGAAGTTATCATCCATTCACGTATAAGAGATATATTATATTTAACCAGTTTTTCAATGCTTACAAATATCCCATGTCTGAACCCACCTTACACTTAGAAATTGTTACACTAACCGATAGGTTTTTAAATAGAGGCTATCCTCACTCCGTTATAAATCAAATAAAATTACATCAGGTTGTGTCATCAAATTAAAAATAAAACATTAAATTTGATACCCATTAATAATACCAATAAAACACACTTTATTTCCATACCGTACATTGAACAATGTTACAGGCAGCTTAATAAACTCTTTAGAAATACTGAATTCAAAATTATAGCCAGGCCCATGCAGAAGCTCCATAATATATTAAAAAATCACACAATTCTTCCTTCTTGCTCGGCACAGGTAAATGATCTTGTGTACAAGATTTCATGTAGTCAGTGTGATTCATCGTACGAGGGTTCCACTCGTTGCACGTTAGAGTTACGTGTCAAGCAACATGCTGCTTCCGTCCCCACGTCGCGAGCAAACACGTCGGAGTTGGCCTTTCGTGCGGTCAAGGATGGTCACGTATTCCTATTCAATGAAGTGGTAGTTTTAAATGTACAACACAATTACATAAAATTATTGATCGCTGAAATGCTTGAAATGAAACTACACAAAAATTCTATCAATGTGCAACGGCCTTATCTAATTTTGGATTTCTGGTCTTTTTTGTGCATTCGCCAATATAAATAATCTCCCTATATTTCAGAGTCAAATACATACACACACAAACACTTCACGATATTCCCATCCTGTGAACACAGCGATCAACCGAAAAGCATGGTCTTCTTAAGGAAAGGAAACAGCTGTGCATTTCGTTTAATTTGAGTATTCATCCAAATTGTAACTTTTAATCCGTTTAATTTTTAATAGTTTTCAATCTTTTTAATTGTGATTTTAATAATTTATTATCGGAAGCAGTTTTAACTATTTATTATGACACAATGTCTTCTCACATTCATGGTCTTTCTGTGGTGGTTTGATGTGTTTCGGGGTTGGGGCTCTCGGCTTTTGATTCCATTGCGCATCGGATTTGGTCGTATCTCTATGAGTGAGGGAATTCATTAAATTCATTTTTTTCACCTTTTTTATCTTATTTTATTCATCACATATGGGAGAGAATTGACTGGAAGAATTCCACGAAAAAGATTGAGGTAATCTCTTTGCTACTATATTAAAAAATCGTGGAAGTTATTAAGCCCTGTAGCTTTGAATTTTTTACTGAGTGACGAATGTAGTTATTGTTTGCAAGTAGTAGTGGACCCAGTAATTTTGTTTGGGGAGTGCTTGTACATTCCACCCTCATAACTTTTGCAAGTGTGAGCACATGACAGTACAATTATATAATAAAAACTTGGAGGGGCTTTATCCTCCCATAGGTGTTCCTATGTTTGCAACACATTTCTGCATACCTCTGATTGATCGTCAGAGTCAAGCCGCTCTGTATTTTATAGTCACATTATAAGTATTATTAGTTTTGTAATGTAACTTGCTTATCTTACGTAGATTCTTGTATGAGTTAAGCTTTCTGAGATATTCTTGGCACTCTAATATATTTCTTTAGTAGCTGTTAAATATTGGTGTAGATACACCATAGGTAGCTCTTAAACGAAAACTACATTTGTAGTGTAAAGGCATCGTTTTAGTTGTATCTTATATTGTGATCATCCTTCACAACAAGTTACCACGTATTGCACTACCCAAAATAAGTAACTCTTCTCTAATAGAGAAGACTATTGTTACTTATTCTCAGTGGGCACCACCACTCAGACGGCACCGTTTCAAGGCTAGTTGTATATGTGTGGGATAATAACTCTACTATCCACTTGTCCCTATTAGACTTAGAAAAGAAAAAAGTAGAGGGAAAGTTATAGTAGGAGTGGAAGAAGAAAAGAAACGGTGTAGAAGAATGAAAGGGACAGTAACTCCTTCAACTCACACCACTCAAAAACTCAAATTCCCTGAATAGGCAACGCTTCCCCAGTAGAGAAGACTGTTGTTGCCTATTCTCGGAAACTCCATGAATATCAGGCTCCCCCTGGTGACCATTTCAAGGCTAGTTGGCCTCTCATCGGTGGGTGGGCAGGTACCCTGATATTGCAATCATGACAACCCAGTTGTGAAGTTAATTCCACAGTATGAGAGATGCCAGAAGGTGTATGTGATAATACTATAATAAATATAAATGCAACAAGACAGAATACTATAAGAGCTTAAAATTATTTATTAAATATTGGTGTAGATACACCATAGATAGCTCTTAAACAAAAACTAAATTTGTAGTGTATAGGCATCGTTTTAGTCGTATCTCATATTGTGATCATCCTTCACGAGTTACCATGTATTGCACTACCTCGAATAAGTAACACATGATTATAGTTTTCGTTTAAGAGCTATCTATGGTGTTATCTATACCAATATTTAATAGATAATTTTTAGCTCTTATGCCTTGTTGCATTTATATTTATTATAGTATTACTTTAGTAGTTACTGATAATTATGATTAGAGGATTAGACCAAGAAAGGAAGAAAAGGGTGATAAACTATTGTAATTTGTGTTTATCATAAGACTGCCTTCTTTATCAACAGTGAAACTTGACTGTCATGGCACATCCTTAAATAACACAACACTCTAGGACAGGAGAGGCGAACCCATGGCATGCATGCTCAAAGCAGCATGCATACAAATTTTTTGGGCATGCAGAATTCAGAGCGTCCCAAAAAAAATTTCAAACTTCGAAACATCAGTCCAGGAATCTACCTTGATTTATGACCTGCGCATGCCCGTTCTCTCTGCCTGGCATATAGTGACATCCCACCATTCAGTAAATAGCTGTATTCGAGCAGTGACTTGTTTGAAGTTGGAAATGTGAGACGTACTGATGAAATTTGACCAAATTATGTGATTGAATATCGCCTTCTGAGAGGCATGCAAAAAATTCCGAGGGGCACATGTTTAGTTTTTTAAAAGATTTAGCCAATTTTGGCACGCACACTTAAAAAGGTCCACCCCTGCTCTAGGAGCATGGGAATTGTCCTCCACATGTGCATGAAGACTGGAAATGGCTCAGGAGCATGCCAGGTGGAACCGTTCATCCTGTCCAAGAATTACAGTTTCAGAGAGGAGGATGAATATGGACTCCCCTATCTCTATTGATGGTATTATGTTTCGAAGAACAAATCTGCAAGCTCTATAGCCATTTATGGTTCCAATACCTATGTGAACAATCAACAATGATGGCATCGCCTGGAGAAATTTGGTGGTTCTACCCCCAGCAGTGTTCAGCCACAGCAGATTTCCCATAGTCTGTGGTCTTTATTATAGGTACAGGATCTTTTACCTTTGACTCAACTGTGTACAATCTGCATCCCAGTAGCTGCATACAGCATGTCTTACAGGTGTGTAATATTTTAGAGATCCCCTCTGTTAAGCCCAGATAGCAGGGAATGTATGCGGTAGCAGCGGGTAAGAGCATCTCTTTTCGCCCATGTTCAGCTTCTCAAATATGTTTGTCCAAGATCTTCTGGGGCTGCATTTTGGGAGATCTTTTGTGACACGTGTAATCTCCTCCATTCTATCCTCAGATTAATTTAATTTTGTTGTATTATTAACTGTATTTTTGTGATTAGTACAATAAATAAGTAATCTGTAAATATAGGTGGGTATAAATTTTGTTTCTCTGCATAACATTAAAGTTATGCAGAGAATGTAGTTTTCAGTAATTAGAAATTTTCTCCAGCCTGTCAAATAATCCAAAAATTCGTATGTTGCCCTGTTTTTGGGGACCCCTGTCCTACGCATCCTACCTACTGGAACTGGTTCACCTTCCTGTGGTGTGGACGAGTACTCAGAAGCAACTTTCCAGGTGATTGCTGCTTCTGGGTAACCAAGCGGCCAGCACAAAACAACACAACATGCACTAACTAAACAAACATAGCACTACGACACATCTGGTCCGTATTTACAGAGTCTGTAAAATTACAGTGATACGAGGTAGATTTGAACTGACATTCTAGGAGCTGTCCTTAATAACACGTCCACATGTCTACTTATGGATGATTGTGTGGTTTTCCACTCAATGGTATTAACACTACAGTAATAATTATAGAAACTTAAATCATTTTTGTTAATGACAAAATTTATTTTTTAAGTTTCTATAAGTTTCATATTAAATTAATTTCATGTATTTATTTAATAATTATGTCTAATAATAAATACTGTATTGTGAAAATTTTTAATATCAATCACAAATTTTTTTGATAGTTTTAATTAAAATTAAAAGTAGTCAGAATATTCTGTATTTCTTGTACTGCAAAACTGACACCCACCGAACATTTAATAGTTGGTAAGCATTTTTATGATTTTTCTTCATGTATGATGAATGATATTGAATTTCTATTTCAGATTTTTCTTGCTGAGTGGCAAGGGCATCCTGTAGCACTATCTGTTCTTTCTATGCCTAAATATAAAGAAGATTTTGTACACCATCTGGAAATGCTGAAGACATTTGGGCCCAATAATTATTTTGTACAGTTACTTGGCTTTTGTGACAACTGGTTGATTATTACAGAATATTACAGTTTAGGAAATGCACTTAACTTGCAATACCATTTAAATGAAGGACTAAAGCAGTATGAAAGCATGGCTACAAGATTTCATTTTTGTATTTCTTATGTTGAAATTATAAACTTTTTGCACAACAGTTCAGCAGGAACCCTAGTGATGTGTGATTCAAACAGTTTAGAAAAAACACTAACACAGTTTTTAATAAGGGATAATCTTCAACTTGTGCTTAATGACCTTGATGCTTTACCTAAAGTGAACTCTCTAAATGGCACAGGAATAAAATGTGGACATGCTAAATTATCAGGTAATTTTGTAGCTCCAGAACAACTGTGGCCATATTCTGACAGGAACTTTGTTGATGAAGATATGCCAACTTATAATGAAAAGAGTGATATATGGAAAATACCAGATATTTGCAATTGGTTTTTGGGAAACACACAGAAGAGTGATATTATACATTTCAAATTATTTAAAATACACATGCAATGTAAAGAAATTGTGCCATCTGCAAGACCCACAGCTAGCCTTGTCCTCAAGCAGTATCTTGCAGTATGGAAAGATCTGTATAAACAAAGAGGGAGAACATTTACTGTTTAATGGTGAAGTCTATTTTGGCTATAACATTTAATCACCAATTTTGGCAAAGCTTGTTTTGTTTACTCCTAAGAATTAGCAAAACGCCAACTTTTAAATAAACTCTTTTTGATAAACATCAATAAAATATTATAATTGGATGTTATGCACATAAAATTCTTTCTGAATAGAAATGTGGATAAGTTACATGTCACAAAAATCATTTTACGATACACTATTGTAATGGCTGGAATAGCTGTTTCCCAGTTGACAATGGAATTCTGTCAATTTAAATTCAGGTAAATACTGTATAACTAAATTTACATAAATTATCACAGTTACCTTTCACTCTTATTGACCTCCCCCTCATTAAAAATTATCTAAAAATCTCTCTTTTGCACTGCAAGCAGCCAAATTTTATTTTTATTTGTAAACTATTACATAAGCAGTTCATCCTTTTTTTTTTTTTATAGATAAATTCTACTTTTCTCTGTATCAGGGGTTTTTAATCAGGGAGGCCTGGTTAAAAACATAGAGCTGGAATAGCTGTTTCCCTGTTAACAATGGAATTCTGCCAATTTTAAATTCAGGTAAATACTGTATAACTATATTTACATAAATTTTTACTGTTGCACTTCACTCTTATTGACCTCCCCTTCATTAAAAATTATCTAAAAATCTCTTTTGAATTGCAAGCAGTCAAAGTTTATTTTTATTTGTAAATTATTACATAAGCAGTTAATCCTTTTACAAATAAAAATTTACAAATTTTTACATTCTTGCACAAGAAATTGTGCACGAATTGGCTGATCAAAGAGTCATACAAGCAAAGAAAATATTAATCAGGAAAGATGGGGAATTAATGCCTACACGGAACCAAATACTGACTTTCAGTACCCCCCAAATTTACCAACAACAATTAAAGCAGAGTTTCTAAATTATCTAAAGAGGCCTCCGTAGCCAAGTGGTCAGGAGCGGGAATGCAGTAGCACACGCTCTTTGAGTAGACCAGGGTTCAAGCCCCTGACTGCTGAATACGGTCGATCTGCCAACCCGCACTGGACCAGCGTGGCAGATTATGGTCCATTCCCCTCAGCATGAATTGTTGAGGAGGCTTCCATCCTGCAGTGGGTTGATAATGGCTGCACTTTACTTTTTTTTTTTTTTTTTATCTAAATTGTCGCATACGTCCATATATACTGAATCCCATCAGGTGTTATAAATGCCAGAAATATGGACATTCCCAGGTAGCATGCCATGGCACTATGATATGCTCAAATTGTAGTTCAACAGAACACACCCAAGCTGACTGTACTGCAACCACCTTCACCTGCCCCAATTGCAAAGGTAATCATCCGGCATATTCAAAAAATTGTGAAATGTGGAAAGCAGGAAAAAATATACAAAAATATAAAACAGAAAACAAGGTAACATACCAGGAAGCCAAAATGCACATCATGCAGTTTATGCCGAAACGCTCATATGTACAAGCAGCTCATATTGCTACTCAGACTGACATCTTAGTCCCTCCAAACGCTTCAATTGCCGATTGGGCCAGGTCCGTGCTGCTTAATGCTAAGCCGCAACCTGCCAAACAGTCTACAAGAACAAGAAATTAATACTCCAATTTCCGTTCCCCCCAATATACCTGCAACTACTAAAAAAGCAGACAAATCTGCACCAACGGATCATATCCAGACCAAGAAACAATGCCCATACATATGGATGTTGACAACAAAGTTGAAACAGGTGAAACTATATTACATCTTCATGCAGAAGAAGACATGGATTCAGAGCAACCAGCATTCCCAAAAAAATATATTAAAATATATTATAAAATATATTTGGCATAATTAATTGGAAATATTGGACATTAATTAGACATCGAAGATGGATAATAGTGTCACCTTATGAATAAATTCATTGACTGAAGATATAATTACTTGTGCGAATATAATGAATAATATATATCCATTTATATATGTAGACAACCAGGAAACCAGTTTTAATCAGCCTTCTGCACTAAGTAGGTCTCTGCTGTAGTCACCTTTCCATTTCAAGAGCATCTCTTGGGATGCATGATGACTCTTCTTATGATTAAAGCCAGCTGCTTTCAAAATCTGCCATGTGGTAGGCAATGGCATACTACCACATTATCTGATGCCACAGAGACTGTAACAAAACCAAGTCCAAAAACTGCTGTTAAAGGAAGACCTGCAACTAGGTGGAAGGATGGGATCAGTGAACTTTAGGGTGTGACATTTTGCGATGCCGCTTGTATAGCACATGATCGATGCAGTTGGAGGAATTTGTTGGTGGCCACAACAGCTCCTCAGGGAACTATGTCACACCAAACTGACTCGACACTGCACTGTCCAGCGATGTCGACTGGCTTCACTTCCTTGGATTTTATGTGTTTCTTAACTAATAGCATAACCCCTCCTCCCTTCCTATCCTGTCTATCCTTTCTGTAGACATTGTACTCCCCAAATTCCAGTTCTGCATTCCTTATATCTTTCTGAAGTCTATCTAGGTCTCTCTGAAGAAGCTCAGCTTGACAGTGATCATTAACTATTCTACCAATTTTAACATCATCTGCAAATTTAGACAATTTGCAGATGTTCAGACAAATTTAGAAATGTCTGAACTTTCATCAGCAATTAATGTATGGAAAGCTGATGTCTACAATTCTCCCATTATTTGTTTCTGCACTAGAAAGCTCACACACTCAACAAATTCAAACGCATAGTGCTTGCTGCACCAACTCAATGGTATATTTACATATTTGGACACGTGCATGAATTTCTTGCATGGAATGCATTGAAGCATTAATTTTAATTTCTAAGTGCATGAATTTCTTGCACAGACTGCACTGAAGCATTAATTTTAATTGCTAAGTGCATGAATTTCTTGCACAGAATGCATTGAATCATTAATTTTCATTTCTATGATAATGTTATCAATCAACATCTTGACCATATTAGAGTCAGACTTCTTTCGCACATCTTCCTTCACTCTTTCTTCACGCTCTTTTGGAGTTAACATTCCCAAAATTCTACCTTTCTTCTGTTTGCTTAATTTGTTAGTAGTAGTAGTAGTGGCATGTGATGCAAGAGAGCAAGTGTAATGAGCTTATGCAGCATCAGCCAAAAAAAAAAAAAAATCACACCATTCCCTCCAAATGCCTGTCCAGTTCTTCCTTAAATTTATTTAACCTATCAACTTCCACAACGACAGGTGGAAGTTTGTTCCAGCAATTAACCACCCGCTGGCTAAAGGCAAATTTCCGCACATCTATTCTACGTCTGTCTTTTCTTAATTTGAATTTATGCCCCCTTAGGTTCGTGATCTGAACAAGTGGAAGGATCCCATCAGAATTCAGCGTGCTTAACCCATTCAAGACCTTATACATCTCAATCAGATCACTGCGCAGGTGCCTAGTCTCCAGCCACTGCAATTTGCAGAACTTAAGCCTCTCTTGGTAAGAGGATCCCTTCATACCCCCCCCTCACCAATCTTGTTGCCTTTCTCTGTACACGCTCAAGTAAATTGGACTCGGGAGGTCCTCCGTGGAGGACCTCTCCTGAGTCCAAGGCTGCTCTCATAATTATGGCTACATCCTTCCTAAAATGAGGCCTCCAGACCTGTACGCAGTACTCAAGGCGTGGCCTGACCATTGCCTTATACAGAGGGACAATCACCTCCTTTTCCCTGCTAGCAAAATTCCTATATATCATATATCATTGACAAAAACCCCATGACCTGCCCTGGCAGCCTGTCTGAATTGTTCAGAAAACTTCATATCTGACTCCACATTTACGCCCAGGTCTTTTTCATTTTCTACCACCTTAAGTGTATACCACACAGTTGGTACGTTTCTCTGGGGTTACTTCTACCCATATGCAGTACTTTGCATTTGTCAAGTTTAAACTTCAGTTGCCACTTCTTGGCCCATCTGCCCAAATAATCTAGATCCTGTTGCAGTAGCACACTGCCATTACTGTCATTAACAACCCTGCCAACATTTGTATCGTCTGCAAACTTCGACATTCAGACTGATATACCTTCATCAATATCATTGATAAATATACAAAACAACGGAGGATCCAACACCGAACCCTCTGGGACTCCACTAATAACATTAATTCACGAAGAGCAGAACCCATTGATTACCACTCTCTGTCTTCTCCGACTGAACCATCCTTTTATCCATTGTAGCAACTTACCCTTAATACCATTCTGCTCCAATTTGTACAATAGTCTTCCATGCGCAACAGTATCAAAAGCTTTCCTGAAATCCAAATATATGATATCAAAATTATTTTTTTTGCATCCAGTTCCTTTGTAACCACATCATCCTATCAAATTTGTCAGACAAGACTTTCCCTTAACAAACCCATGTTGTGTCTGATTTATTGCTGCAGTCTTGTCTAGATGATACTGCAATGCATCTTTAACCAGTGACTCCATTATTTTACTCTGAACAGAAGTTAAACTAACTGGTATGTAATTACTTATGTCACCGTTCGATCCCCTTTGTGAATTGGGGATACATTTGCACATCTCCAGTCCGTGGAGGACCTCCCCTGAGTCCAAGGATGCTCTCATAATTATGGCTAAAAGTTTGCTTAGTTGCTTTGCCACCTCCTTTAATATAATATGATATTTTGTCCTAAATGACAAAATATCACATTCTGTAACATTGGCTACTTTTTCTAGCGTTCCTTTTTAATAGACAACCCACTAAACATTGTATATACTGTTTGTAACACAACAATTTCTCCTCCACTTTGCTCTCAGTTATTACAAAATCGTTAAGCATCCTGCTACAATTTGGTAACCTTCTGCCATTTTCAAACCTTAATAACTCCTCATGTGTGAAGGTAGAAAATCAAAATACTCATTCAGTTTGTTTGCTGTCTGAGCAGGATCATCGACAGTCGAACCATCGATATCAAGTGGACTAATCAGATTCATCCCCTTCCTTTTAGAGTTCATTAGCATTAGTAGAGGCATTTGATGCAAGAAAGCAAGCTTATGCAGCATCAGCCAAAAAAAAAAAAAAAAAAAATTAACCACTTCCACTTCACCCCGCTGTTCGTTCGAAATACCTGTCCAGCTGAGCCTTAAACTTATTTAGGCTATCAACTTCCACGACAAGGGATGGAAATCTGTTCCACCATCCAACCACCCGCTAGCTAAAGGCAAATTTCCGCACATCTATCCTACATCTGTCTTTCCTCAATTTGAATTTATGCCCTCTCAGGTGATTATTCTAAGCAAGAGGAAGAATCCCATCAGCATTGAGATGCTCAAACCATTCAAGGCTTTATACACCTCTATCAGATCACCTCACTGGTGCCTAGTCTCCAGACACTGTAATTTGCAAAACTTAAGCCTTTCTTCGCGAGAGCACCCCTTTGTTCCATTCACTAATCTTGTTGCCCTTCTCTGTACTCGTTCCAGCAGCTCTACATCCTTCTTGAAATGAGGCCTCCAGGCCTGTATACAGTACTCTACATGTGGCCTGACCATTGCCTTATACAAAGGAATAATCACCTCCTTATCCCTGCTAGAAAAATTCCTATTTATCTTTGACAATACACCATGAACTACTCTTGCAGCCCATCTGCACTGCTCAGAGAACTTCATGTCTGCCTACACAACCACCCCCAGGTCCCTTTCATTCTCTACCACTGTCAGTGTAGTACCACAGAGTTGATACGTTGCTCTGGGGTTGCTGTTTCACATATGTAGTACTTTACATTTGTCAATGTTAAACTTCATTTGTCACCTCTCAGCCCATCTGCTCAACCTTTCCAGATCCTGTTGCAGGAGCATAGTGTCAGTAGTGTCCTTGACAAACCTGCCAACCTTCGTATTGTCTGCAAACTTGGACAATAAGCTTGATATTAGCATTAGCATTAGCAGAGGCATATGATGCAAGAAAGCAAGCTTATTCAGCATCAGCCAAAAAAAAAAAAAAAAAAACCCACTCCCATTTCACCCCTCCGTTCGTTCGAAATACCTGTCCAGTTGAGCTTTAAATTTGTTTAGGCTATCAACTTCAACAACAAGTGATGGAAGTCGGTTCCACCAACCAACCACCCGCTGGCCAAAGGCAAATTTCCGCACATCTATCCGACATCCGTCCTTCCTCAATTTGAATTTATGCCCTCTGAGGTGATTATTCTGAGAAAGATGAAGAATCCCATTGGCATTGAGCATGCTCAAACCATTCAAAGCCTTATACACCTCTATCAGATCACCTCGCCGGTGCCTAGTCTCCAAACTCTGTAATTTGCAAAACTTAAGCCTTTCTTCGTAAGAGCAACCCTTTGTTCCATTTACTAATCTTGTTGCCCTTCTCTGTACCCGTTCCAGCAGCTCTACATCCTTCTTGAAATGAGGCCTCCAGACCTGTATACAGTACTCAAGATGTGGCCTTACCATTGCCTTATACAAGGGAATAATCACCTCCTTATCCCTGCTAGAAAAATTCCTGTATATCATTGACAAGACACCATGAGCTACTCTTGCAGCTCGTCTGCACTGCTCAGAGAACTTCATATCTGCCTGCACAATTACCCCCAGGTCCTTTTCATTCTCCACCACTGTCAGTGTAGTACCGCAGAGTTGATACGTTGCTCTGGGGTTACTGTTTCCCATATGCAGCACTTTACATTTGTCGATGTTAAACCTCATTTGCCACCTCTCAGCCCATCTGTTCAACCTTTCCAGATCCTGTTGCAGCAGCATAGCGTCAGTATTGTCCTTAACGACCCTGCCAACCTTTGTATCATCTGCAAACTTGGACATTAAACTTGATATCCCATCATCAATATCATTCATAAACACCGAAAACAACAACGGACCCAACACTGAACCTTGAGGAACTCCACTAATAACATTAGTCCACGTTGAGCAGTGTCCATTGATTACCACTCTCTGTCTTCTGCCACGCAACCATCCCCTTATCCATAGCAGCAATTTGCCTCCAATGCCACACTGCTCCAATTTGTGCAGCAGTCTTCCATGTGCAACAGTATCAAAAGAATTTCTAAGATCCAAATATATAATATCAAAGTTATTCCCTGCATCCAGTTCTTTTGTGACTACATCATAGTATCCAATCAAATTGGTCAGGCAAGACCTGCCCTTAACAAAACCATGCTGCGTCTGAGCTATAACTGAATTCTTGTCTAGATGATCCTGCAGTGTTTCTTTAACCAGTGCCTCCATTAATTTACCTGGAACAGAAGTTAAACTAACAGGTCTATAATTACTTGTGTCAGCCTTTGATCCTCCTTTGTGAATTGGGGTTACATTTGCACATCTCCAGTCTATGGGTACCTCCCCTGAGTCCAAAGAAGCTCTCATAATTATGGCTAGGGGTTTGCATACTTCCTTTGCTGCCTCCTTTAATATAACTGGATAGATCCCATCCACCCCAGGTGCCTTTTTTATGTTTATCCTCAACAATCTCTCCTCCACTTTCCTCTCAGTTATTACAAAATCATCCAGCTCACTGCCAATGTTTACTTTACCTACATCATTCTCCTTCCTGAATAACTCCTCATGCGTGAATGTAGATGCAAAATACTCGTTTAGATTGTTAGCCACCTGAGCAGGATCCTCAACTGTTGAACCATCAATATCCAGTGGACCAATCTGATTCATCCCTTTCCTTTTCGAGTTCAAGTATGTAAAGAACTCTTTTCTGTTTTTCTTTGCATCCTTTGCCAAGGATTTTTCATAGTCTGCCTTTGCCTGCCTAATCTCCTTTGTGACTTGGTTACAGACCAACTTATATCTATCATAGGCTTCCATGTCACCCATTAATTTGTATGTATCCCATGCATTTTTCTTCTCTGCCACATGTCTCATTAGTTCATTTGACAACCATTTAGGCCTAAACCTTGAACAATATTTCTTAGTTGGTATGTAAAGCCTGGTAGCCTCCAAGATTAGTTCCTTGAATGCTTCCCATTTTGAGTTTGCTGTTGGTAACATCATCAGTTGGTCCCACTGTATAGAATTTAAATACTGTCTCAGACCATCATAGTCGCCTTTACGAAAACAAAAACCCTTCCCTTTACCTCTGATAGTAGTTACCTCCTTGAGTAAATCCCACTTCAACACACTGTGATCACTGCCACCTAGTGGTTCATTTATCTGCAGGTTCTTAATGCATGAAGAATCACTACTGATAATCAGAGCAAGAGTATTGCTCCCTCTTGTTGCCTCACGAACATGCTGATGTAGAAAACAATCATCCAATAAATCCACAAAAGCCTTGCTAGTGTGCGAGTGACCAACCCACAAATTCCAGTCAATATCTGGGAAATTAAAGTCCCCCATTATAAAACTCGCTGATTTACTGGCCCACTCTATTTCCCTGTACAATATCTTATTATACTCATCAGAGTCATTAGGCCTATAGCACACTCCTACTCTCAATTTTGATTTCCCTATGCTTATGTCACACCAAACTGACTCGACACTGCCCTGTCCATCGATGTCGACTGGCTTCACTTCCTTGGACTTTATGTGTTTCTTAATTAATAGCATAACCCCTCCTCCCCTCCTGTCCTGTCTATCCTTTCTATACACATTGTATTCCCCAAATTCCAGTTCCGCATTACTTATATCTGTGTGACACCACGTCTCTGATATCCCAACAATATCTGCCTTTGATGTTTTGAGCAATACCTCAAATTCATCAAATTTATTTACCAAACTCCTAGCATTGGTGTACACGCAGGTATACATGCACCTGTTTCTATTCTTAGCTACCCTAACACAACCCATGTGTTTACTTGTACCGCAATGACTACCAGCAGTCTCTGAAATATCCTGCATCTTGTTTTTCAGACTTCTGCTCATTTCAATAGAAGCAGTGCAAGAATCACTTCCACCTCTGCCACTGGCTACTGTTAATCTATTAGTCCTTGTATCCCCCCCAACTAGCAGTTTTCCGACCCACCTAACACATCATCAATATCATTTATAAACACAGAAAACAATAATGGACCCAATACTGAACCCTGAGGGACTCCACTAATAACATTAGTCCACGATGAGCAGTATCCATTGATTACCACTCTCTGTCTTCTCCCCCTCAACCACCCCTTTATCCATAGCAGCAATTTGCCTCCAATGCCACACTGCTCCAATTTGTGCAGCAGTCTTCCATGTGCAACAGTATCAAAAGCCTTTCTAAGATCCAAGTATATGATATCAAAGGTATTCCCTGCATCCAGTTCTTTTGTGACTGCATCATAGTATCCAATCAAATTGGTCAGGCAAGACTTCCCCTTAACAAAACCATGCTGTGTCCAAGCTATAACTGAAGTCTTGTCTAGATGATCCTGCAGTGCTTCTTTAACCAGTGCCTCCATTAATTTCCCGGAAAATTAATGGAGATTATATAATTGTTTAATACTTATGTAATTAATGGAAATTATATAAGTAAAGAAATCCTTGCTGTTTTTCTTCGCATCTTTTGCCAAAGATTTCTCGTAATCTCCCTTCACCTGCCTAACCTCCTTTGTGAACTGATTACAGACTAGCTTATATCTGCCATAGGCTTCTGAGTTGCTTGATAATTTATATGCATCCCATGCATTTTTCTTCTCTGTCACAAGTCTCATTAGTTCATTTGATAACTATTTAGGCCTAAACCTTGAACAATATTTCTTAATAGTTATGAAACTTTTAGTAGCATCCACGATTAATTCCTTGAATGCTTCCCACTTAGAATTTACTGTTGGTAACATCGTCAGTTGATCCCACTGTACAGAATTGAAAAACTGTCTGAGACCGCTGTACTCACCTTTATGGAAGCAAAAACCCTTTCATTTACCCCTGATGGTAATTATATCTTTAAGTAAATCCCACATCAGTACACTGTGATCACTGCCACCTAGTGGTTCCTTTATCTGCAAATTCTTAATACACGAATGATCACTGCTGATAACCACATCAAGAGTATTACCTTATCTAGTTGCCTCTCAAACATGCTGCTGCAGAAAACAATCATGCAATAAATCCACAAAAGTCTTACTAGTGTGTGAGTGACCAACCCACAAGTTCCAATCAATAACTGGTAAGTTAAAATCCTCCATTATAAGACATTCTAATTTACTAGCCCACTCTTATTTCTCTCTACAATTGTTCATTGTACTCATTCGAGTCATTAGGCCTATAACACACTCCTACTCTTATTTTTGCTTTCGCAGTGCTTATGTAACACCAAACTGACTCAACGGTGCACTGTTCATCTATATCAACTGGATGCACTTCTTTTGATTTTATGTTTTTCTTAATTAACAGCATAACACCTCCTCCGTTTCTATCCTGTCTATCCTTTCTGTACACATTGTACTCCCCAAATTCCAGGTCTGCATTCTTTATATCTGTGTGACACCATGTCTCTGCTATCCGAACAATATCTGCCTTTGATGTCTTGACCAACACTTCAAATTCATCAAATTTATTTACTGTACTTCTAGCATTGGTATACATGCAAGTATACATGTACCTATCCTTATTATTAGTTACCCTAACACATCCCATATACCCACCTGTTTCACGATGACTGCCATCAGTCCTTGAAACCCCCAGGTCCCTACTTATTCTAATAGAAGTTGTGCAAGAATCACCTTCACCTCTGCCTATTTTTAACCTTTTAGTCTGTGAATCCCCCCCCAAGCTAGCAGTTTTCCGACCCACCTAACACTGCCTTGATAGCATCAGCAAATAGTCTTGCACCCTTTCTATTTAAGTGTATCCCATCCATGTAAAAGCAGTCTCTCCTGTTAACAAGCACAGACCATGCTGAAAAAAATTCTACCCCTTGAGCCTTGCAGATTCCCTCCAGGGTCGAATTGATTGACAAGGCTCTCATCATGTATTGCCTCCTATCGTGTCAGGGCAGAATTGCAGACACTTTCAAATTTAACCCTGACACACAACTTTTTTTGCAACATTGACCTGTACTTGTTAAGTAAATCTGCAGATCTCCTACTCTTAATGTCATTGGTGCCAACGTGTACAACAATATCACCTTTTGTGTCCTTAAAAGATGATATATGCTTTACAATGTCATCAACGTTTGCCCCTGCCAGACATACCCTGGTCCTGTTCCATCTATCCTTTTTACACAATATATTCCCTGTCTCCCTGACAGTTGAGTCACCAACAATAACTAGTTCCTTTGGGACCAGTGTATTCTACCTTGGAGATTGCCGCTGTGTTGCCTGATTCCCAGGAGTGAGCTCTGGCATTGAGTTGGGCAGCTGAGAGCTTGACGGGCCCCTCATATTAATTTCTTTGAGGGCATTTACCCTACACCTCAAGCTCTTATAGATGCCCAGTAGAGTGCTGAGTTGATGCCTAATTTCTAGACACTCTCTGCACCTGGCACACACAAAGACATCCTCCTTGGCTAGATCATGTTCTGTTCCAGAAAGTTCGGCAAATATTTCACAAGTTGGTAACTGCATCTACATGAATTCTCTGGTTGAGATGCCATTTTAAGTAATCTAAGTTCCATTCTACTCATAACTTGTCCCCAACTTTCACTTCCACATAAATGGTGCATACAACATCGCCAGTATCTCGATATTTAAAAATATCGCCAATTGTTATTTTTTGTTTTTGGTGCGAAGATGGTAGTTCAGTTTCTACGAGCTGCAAAAGCCATTCCTTCTTAAATCTTGTACGAGCTTTGTTCTTCAAAACATTTAACTCTCCTTCAGCCTTTCTTTTCGACAATGTAAGGATACTAAAAATAATAATTATTATTTGGTAATACCAAACAAATTAATTATTAAGTGAAGTAACTTATAATTTTAGCAAAACAACTACTGTTATACAAATAATTTTATGGAAACTAATTTTTACCTTGTTCTAACAATTTTTGGCACAGGGTGCAACTTCCACAGCTTCTACATTATGATTATCCAATTTTGTATGCATTCCTTGTGACTGTTGACGGTGCTTCCAGCAGTGTTTTTAAAAGAAAATTTCAGCTGTGTGGCAACAATTTAGCAGTGCGTGGCAGCATTTCAGTTACTGTGCAGCTGTGCACCTATGCAGCTTAGAGGGAACATTACCCTCAAGTATTTTGTTGCTTCTTTTTTGAAAAAGGAAATATAGATAGTGGTTCAATCTGAGAAAAACTCAAAAGTTAATGAACAACAAAAAATACAAAGTTTATATCTCCAGATTGTGTGTGTGTGCACAGAAGTCTTCCATCAATCTGATTACTATAATGACATTAGTTGAACTTGGACTGCATGATATCACCATTCATATCAACATCAATGAGAATCTGGTTTTGCACACACACACTCTCTCTCTTTGCTTTACTTTTAAAAATATTTTTTAATATTATTTCTCATATTATATTATCAAGAGGATCAGAAAAGGTTTAATAATATTTTTGTATAGCATTTAGTACACAGAAAAATTCACAGATGTCATGTGTGGAACTGGGATCCAAATTCAAATTAGTATATTCTGTACAAGAAGAATAAATTGAATTTTTACAGGGAAAGTACTTTTATCTTATATGAAAAGATCTTTGTGTTGTCGGTTTTGAATTTCACAGAATATAGCCAATTTATTTTCTAATTGTGTTTGGTATTAGTGTGCAATTTTTTATGCAAATCCTACATATATTTTCTATCTGACAAATATATATAGGCACAAGGATCACAAGTTCATTATGGAAATGCCGTGCTAGAACTAGTATTCTTAACTTTGACTTTAAATTCAAAGCAGTCATTCAAATACAAAATATTAAAAATCAGCTTAGGAATTTGTAGATACATAGGCATACTCTGTGTGTTCACTGTTAGCTTTATAATATGCTCAGTGGCTAATGAGATATGACTACCAATGTGACACATTTCCCTTGGGGAAGTAGCTGTTGAACTTACTGTGGTATAGATAACACAAGATTTCAAAACATATTCTGAGTTATGACCTACCTTTTTGTCTGAAAAGCATCTCATAACTAAGTGGATTTAGAACTCAGAAATTTTCATTTCTGAGTTGTAAATCCACTATTTACAGTCTTATTCCACATCTGCTTAATTGGGTTTGAGATCTGAGCATTGGTCTACAGAGGAGGATAAAGTCACCTTGATGCTTTGCATATTTACCTGCAGAGTGTATTGTCCTGTTGGAAAAGGATTTCCATCACTATTAGGGGATAAAAGCAACTGGTATATATTTATAAGCAAACAATTGGTCAGAAGGCTGTCTGCATCCATCAGACATTGCTACCTTAACTACAAGATAAGTTCTTTATCTTGTAGTATTTTTGCCACATCATATATTTTCTCAGTTGTAACTGTCCAGCTGATATTTCTGTCACTACATAAGCTCAAGTTTTCAGTGTTACTGAGTTAGGTGGAGACTTGGATATCTCCTGTTATATCCTATGCAGTGTAGGTGACATTGTATTGCCCTGTGGCTGACACAGTCTGGTATTGCATTCCAAGGTTTGTGACTGTAACTGGCTACTTAGTGTGCACAAAGCATTCTACTCATCCTTACTACTTAAATCCGCTTTATTTTCTGCCACATTTACAAATACTGTTTGCATTAGCACATAGTAAATACTGCTGGTTGTACTGTCTTGATTTATCTTTTATTATGTTGGAACATAGTTCATCCTTTAGAAATGAAGGGAAAAAGAGAGCCATTGAAATTTCCAGTGTTTCTGTGGAAATTTTAATGGTTCTCTTCTTCCCTTTTCAGCTGAAATTGCTGAAGCCCTCTTAATCAAGGCTATGGTTAGCTGATCTCAGGCAAGAGTAGAGGTTTCCCTCGTGATATTAAGCTTTCACAATTATTTCTCATTGTTGGCAAATCTTTCAAAATGGGGAAGAGACCTACAACTGCTAATGTTTTTATCTCAAATTAAGGGATGGAAAGAATGAATCAAGATACAAACTGATAACAAATGGTTGCTTGTACTCATCAGTTATGTGCAGAGTGAATATGCAAAGGTGAAGGTTTAATGTACAGTAAAAGTCTGAAAACCCGGACTGCTCAGGGATTGGGTCAATCCAGATTTTCAGATTTTCCGGATTCTCAGGCAGTACTTTTAAAATTCAAATTTAAGATGGAATAAAGAAGAGACAACTAGGTAAATATTGAAAGTTTATTCATTAGCAAATAAAGCATGCTTCATTTATCGAAACGAGCAGTTTTAAAGAAAAATAAACACCTGACAAAGATGTAAACAAGAATTTTCACCACAAAAAAAAAAAAAAAAAAAAAAAGGAGCATGTAATGCTTGAAATCACGTTTAAAAATGAACAATGTAAATGAAAGCAGAAGATACATGTTTTATATAAATTATTTGTTTTAGTTTATTAACGAAACATTTTCATATAAAATACAAAGTTCGAAAAACAAACAAATATTTATTCATTCTTTTCCGTGATTTCTGTTGTGTCTGTTGCACTACTTGTGGATGGAACACTTGCAACTTCTATTCTATCTGCTGCACTGCTTGATGCTTCTATTGCTTTCTTTAAATACTTTTGTATATCATCTTGTTTATGACTTTGTAATTTCTTTGTGATAAAATTATTATGCACTATGTGTGCATGCATGACGTCCTGAAGGCTGAAGCTATGGTTCTGTTCCATAAATTTAATAACTGTTTCATTGGACTTTTTTTGCAGTAGCCCAAGTTATCTTTTCTTCTTCAACTTTGTCGTTTTCTTCATCAGATTCTTTTGAATAATTCTCTTCTATCTTATCAGGAGTTATAATGCTTTGAATAATTTCTTCATCAGTGAAGAAATTATTCAAACACTGCGACTTCAACATCATCTTCAATGCATATCCACTCTTCTATGTCATCAGCATTAAGTTTGCATAGAGGGTTGTCTTCCGTACATAATTTAACAGTTTCCATCAGTTCTTTCACTTCAGATGCCTTCAGCTTTATGTGGAATCCATCAAAATCTTCATTTCGATCAGATTGTACATCTGCAAACATCACGTTTGGCCATAGCTTTTGCCATGCTCTTAAAAGAGTTACAGGCTTGACTGCATTTCATGCAATCGTGAGTGAAAATATTGCATCTTTGATTGTAAAACTGCGCTGAAATTCTGAAGGATCGACATTCTTATGCATAATTTTCATCATAAAATCATTTTTGTAGTGACATTTAAAGTTCCTTATGACTTCTTGATCCATGGGTTGAATTAATGGTGTTACGTTTGGTGGCAAGTAACATGCAAAAATATTTCCGCAATCTGACACTAATTTTGATTCATGCAGGTGGGCTCTACAGTTGTTGAGAAGTAGCAGGCACTTTGTATTTGCAGGCTTCCCCAATTTTCTCAAGTTCTGACGAACTGATGGAACAAAATCATGAACAAACCAATCGCGAAATATATTTTTGTTCATCCAAGCATTCTTTTGGGCTTTATAGGTCACAGGTAAGGGCACAATTCCTTTAAAGGCCCATGGGTGCTGAAATTTACCAATCACCAAAAGCTTAATTTTATGCTGACCTGAAGCATTGCACACATAAGAATGGCTACTCTTTCCTTATTAAGCTTAAACCCTGTTGCATTTCATTCTTGGTTTCCAGCCAAAGTTTTTATGGGCAAACACTTCCAATAAACTGCTGTTTCATCAGCATTATAAATTTAATCGGCTGTAAGGTCATAGTCAGATACAAATTTTTCAAATGTTGCACTATATTCTGTTGCTGCTTGGCTATCACCAACTGTCTTTCTCCAGCAATATCTGTCTAATACCATGACGAGTCTTGAAATTCCTAAGCCATCCTTCACTAAATGTGCACTCTGATTCAATGTTCATTTGCTCCTTTAAAGAACTTGCTTTAGCAATAAGCATCGGCCCAAAACCATCGGCCATACCTTCCGATCATTTTAGAAAAAAGCATTCATACAACACTTTATCGAGATTCTCTAATTTTGGCCAATGTAAACTTTTTCTCTCAGCAATTTTATTGTAAGGCTCAGAGGAGGATGTGAATTCTAGAATTTTTTTCTTTGCCTTTTTTATATCGTAAATTGTAGACTTTCCGATGTTGTACATTTTCATTAAAACAGTATTGCTCACGCCACTTTCTAGTTTCTTAATTATTTCAAGTTTGTTACTCAATTTCAACTTGTTCTTCTTTCTCTTCACACCATGAAGTTTATCTATTTTAAGAGCCATTATTATGGGCTTGTAAATATGTATGCTATATATGGTAAATGGAAAGAGTAGGACAAAAATTATAGCATTGCCACGGTTTGATTGCTCATTTCAAAATGGCGCCCGCGAGCTCGCTTGTTGTCGCTGGGCATCTGTGACATTCACGCATGCACACACACATACAAAAGTCCTCTAAATTTAAAAAGTTTGTGAGTTTTCGAAAAGTCCGGATTCTCGGGTGGTCTGTATTTCTGGCATTCGGATTTTCGGACTGTTACTGTATTTTTAAAATCTACTGCCTACGTGAGCAACAGTTCTAAGCAAAAATAATGCCATTAAATTAGCATCAACTTTATTTGAATTGACATTTCTAAGAGTATTCAGCAGATTTAAGGATATATATATATATATATATGTCCTTAAAAAAAAAAATATATATATACACTGAGTGATCACTGAATTATGACCATCCCTATGAAAACTGAATGCGACCCGTTGACCACGTGAGGTACAAGAGTGCGGAGTAGACCTTTGTTGCATAGATAAGGTGTCAGTGGTTCAGTAGGTAGTCAAATTCCGACCGTGATGGGTAAAAGGAAGGATTTATCGGATTTCGATAAAGGATAGGTTGTGAGTGCTCGACGAGTTGGTGCCTCGATTTCCCAAACAGCTCAATTGGTGTGGAGAAAAGTGTACCAACACTGGTGTCAAATTGGCCAAACAACGACCTGAGGCAAAACTGCAAAGGTCAGTGAAAGGTTGATGTTAGAGGTGAGCGGCCAGGTCCGACTTGTACAGGCGCAGCACTGTTGAAGAGTTGACTGCCCAATACAACATGGGCCAACCCAGAACAATATCTGGCATGACCATGCATTGCACGCTTGCACATATGGGCTAAACCAGCAGACGACCCCTATTGCATCCTCTCCTAACCAAGCAAGGTTCATTGGCATAAAAGACTTGCCTGGTGCAAAGAGCATGCAAGTTGGACGTTAGAAGACTGGAAGAAGGTATGCTTGTCAGATGAGTCACGTTATCTGACCGGTTGTGTACGGATTTGTCGACAAAAACACAAAGCTCTTGATCCATCATGTATGGTATCAAAAGTGCAGGCCAGTGGAGGCAGTTGTATGGTGTGGGGCATGCTTCACTTCGACCCCTGGTGCATGTGGAACAACATATCAGTGGTTTCCACTAATAGTCTTGACATTAGACTTGAACTTCTGTACTGGAATTTTCAGGAAATACGTATGAAGGAAGGTTGTTCCAGAAAACGACAGTTGAATGAATAAACGAGGAAGATGAATAGTTGGTTCTGAGAGTTTGAACTTGCAGTAATTGGATGCTGGCTGATGGCAGCAAGTGTTCGGACTGTTTCGAAAGAGAGAGAGAGCAGGAATTATAGAAGCCAATTCAGAAGAACAGTGCCCATGGAAGTATCTGTAGAAAAGGCATGCAGCAGAAACAGTATGTCTATGAGACAGCGAATGGAGAGACTCTGTTAGAGATGAGTCATTAATTAACCTAACTGCCCTCTTCCGAATAGAATGTAGAAGCCCAAGAGAGGTTTTGGGGGCACTGCCCCAGATGTGGTAACAATATTCCACGGTAGGGCAGATTTGCAATTTGCACAGAGTGAACAGCTATTTGGAAGAAAAGTAATGCCGTGAGAGAAACAGAAAACCAAGTTTTTTAGATGCAGAGGAAGCAATATTTATAATGTGCTTGTTCCAAGAGAGATTAGAAGTCAGGGTAATCCCCAAAAGAGAGAGATATCAACTTGCTCAGAAATCGGAGTGTCACCAAAGATAAGCATAGGAGCAGAAGAATCCTTTTTGCAAGATATAAGACAAGACTGAGTTTTAGAAGGATTGAAATCAACTAAGTTGTCTTTGCCCCACTAGAGAATTGCATGGAGATTGGCATTTAAGGAATTGGTAGCAGATGTTTGAGAAGTTGAATCTTATTGAGCAGGGCAAGGTTCCTCAAAATGGAAAGTGGAATGCAATGTGTTATCATCAGCAAAACTATGGATAGGATTTCCGGTCAATAGAAGAAGGTCATTAATATACAAGAGGAAAAGAGTTGGGGAAAGAACTGAACCTTGGGGGACACCAGAATTAGTGGAGAAGTTAGAAGACAGAGAGCCAACTACCATCACCCTCAGTGAGCAATCAGGGAGAAAACTGGATAATCAATTACAAAAAACAGTTGGCAAATCATAAGATGGGAGCTTGTTTAGAAGACCTTTATGTCAAACACGATTGAAATTCCTTGAGATGTCAAGAGCAACTGCTTGTGTTTCACCGAACTTTTCCATTGAATTTGTCCAAAAATGGGTAACGCAACCCAGAATATCACCAGTGGATCTACACTGGCAATCACTGATTAGACGGAAAGTTTCTAGGTAGTTCAAGAGTTGGCAGTTAATTGATTTCTCCATTACTTTAGAAAGAGTAGAAGTAATTGCAATGGGATGATAATTGGATGGGAGAGATTTGTCACCCTTTTTTAGGAACTGGCTGGATATGAGTAAATTTCCAAGCAGAAGGAAAAACACCTTTGGAATGAGAAAGTGAAAAAAGGTGAGTAAGTTCAGGAGCACAGGTTTTGAGAATGAGTGGAGAAATACCATCAGGACCTGGAGCTTTCTTAGCACCAAGATTCATCAAAATCCTTCTGACATCCTTTTGATGGAAGACCACAGGAGGCATTGAATGAAACATGTTGGGAATGGTGGGAGGTGTTTTACCAAGATCATTAATACATGAGGTGGAAGAAAAATGGGATGCTAGCAGGTCAGCTTTATCCTTGGCTGAAGTGACAACAGAACCATCTGGTGTGGACAGAGGTGGGAGCAGAGATGGGCAAAAGTTGTGGCCAATAGCTTTGGCAAGAGACCAGGATGCTCGGCTACCATTAGGGCAAGAAGCAAGTTTTCTACTCTTAGCCTGTTCGAAATATAGTTTGGACTGATTAATAATTGCTTTACAATTGTTGCGAGCTTTTGTGTAGGCAGAAAATGAAACTGAAGAATTGGAAACAAGCCAATTACAATAAGCAACATTCTTCTCTTGAACAGCCTTAGCACATTTATTGGAAAACCAAGGTTTAGATAAAGAATGATATTTTAAAGTGGAGTATGGGATAAAAGATTCCATACCTACAAGGATAGTGTATAGTGTGTTTAGGATCTAACGCCACCAGGGGTTTCCCCCATCTGCTCATAATATACATTGTGGTGTGATACAGAACACTGTAGAGGCCAGAGGTTTAAACGTGTGTAATGTTTTGTACCATTGTTCATCTGGTCTTTTAGCTGTTACGTTTTAAATGAGACCCACCGTTGCCACCTATACCTCGTGGAGGCAGACCAGGTACACCAGTATTTTAGAAATTTACTATTTACTCTGTTTCAGCATGAATTTGTTGAGGAGGCTTCCATCCTGCAGTGGGTTGATAATGGCTGCACTTTACCTTTTTTTTTTTTTTTTTTATCTGTTACTCTGGCAGGTCCTGCCACCTAATTTCCTGAGATTTCAGTAGCTAGGACCTAAAAAAAAAACAGTGGACGGGGGGGAGAAACGCCAGAAATTGGTTCAGGCCGAAAGAGATAAGTTATACGGGTTAGAGTTCATTTTTTTTTTTTTTTTTTTTTTTAAATTTTAGTGTGGGCTTGTGTAGTTTTGGCAAGGGTCAAACGCTAGTCGCAAGATAGCTAGAGAGGGAAGGGAGACTGAAGACTGGGGGTGAAAGACAGAAATATGGAGTCAATAGTGAAGATAACCCCAAAAGGCAGCGGGGCAGGCCCATGCCTCACCAGGTGAAGATAGGGGATGGCAGGGGGGGAGGGTACAGAGTAACCATCCCCTGCCAAGGGAAGGGAAAGAAAGTGAACCGAGTGAGGGTACCCGGTTCAGATCGCCTAATGATGTTTCGGCAGCAAACTGCATAATGTCTTTGTCAGGTCTTCGTATGCCATTCCTGGGACATGTTGTCCTGTCCGTGTGAGTGGTCAAGTCCAGATAATGACTCCAATTTAAGCCAGTGGTCAGATCCAGGTTAAGTTAATGATTAGTTGTTCCTCAGATTATAGCTGTTAGGTTTTTGTTTGGTTGACACATCTAAGGATATTTATTATGGATGACAAGTGATCAGTTTGTGGGAAAATTCCTGCTAAGGTTGTGAGTATGTTCTTCTTCTAGTAAAAAGATCCTGCGCAAACTGCATTAAGGCTTTATAGTTGGCCTCGCTCTCCAGGAGATATTGTTCTTGGTTTATTGGCGAGAAACATATTCTAGTTATTAAGAGGCAGCGGAGGTCTTAGTATAGTTGGCAGTGGTGCATGAGGTGCTCCCACGTCTCTGGCTGTCCACAGTGGCAGAGAGGGGTGTCATTCAATCCGAAACTGGAGAGTTTTGCTCTTATTGCGCCATGTCCCGTGAGCAGGTAAGATGTCAGCAGTCCCAGTGAAAACCAGTTTGGGCTTTTGGGAAACACTAGTTGATTATCTGGTATGAATCTTCGGGTGACTTCCCTTTTGTCGAAGTCGTCCGGCGGGTTTGCCAGGCCTGCTGTAGGTGGGTGAGAAGGCGTTTTTTCTCGAGTTTACAATCGTTCGCCGGATCAGTTGTGTAGTCTAGGCAGGTGATTGCTTTGCCTTTGGATAGTTGATAAAGCAACCCACAGCGGACAATCTCCAGCTCCAGGGGGAGAGCACCCAAGAGGACCTGGAGGGCGTGGGTGCTTACAGTACACCAGGCTCTCGAGATTGTCAGTAGGACTGAACGTTGAATGGTCTCTAGCTTCCTTTTGTTTACTGCCTTGTGGAACCAGACTCCTGGTGCGTATGTTATTGCTGGTAAGAAGACTGCCTTATAGAAGAGGGCTAGGGTCCTCTTCTTAAGCCCCCAGTCGCAACGAATGACTCTAGCTATTAGTGCGGAGTATTTTTTGATTTTGCTTCGGAGGTAAGTAAGATGGGGCGTGAATGACAGATTTTTATCCAGCAGAATACCAAGATATTTAAGTTCGGTGGAAAGCTTAATTGTTGTTTCCTGAATCTTTATCTGGGGAGGCCTTCTGATATTGAGAGAATCTTTAAGTAGGATGGAGCAGGTTTTTGTTGGGGATATCTTTAAATGGTTTTGAGTGGCCCAGTCTTGTAGGATATTTATAGCACGGTTTGCAGAGATCTCTAGTTGAGTTCTTGAGTCTGCCGCCAGCATCAGGATCAGGTCATCCGCATAGGCCTGTGACCTCACATTACCAAGGTCGAGGTTTAGAAAGCTGTCGAGCACCACGTTCCAGAGAAGTGGGCCAAGTACTGAGCCTTGTGGGCATCCTCTATAGACTGGTCGTGTCACTGAACAGTACAGAGCACTGACGGTTACTGTTCTGTTTGCAATATAGGTTTTTATACAAATTACCTGGTAGTTTTGCTTTCCGAAGTGCCGAGGACGCTTGGCCACCAGAGGGAGTCAAACGCCCCGGCAAAATCCACTGAAATGACAAGGAAGTATTTATGGCTGGTAGTGGTAGCTGCTTTGATGATATTCTCTAAGGCATCCACCATGGAGCATCCCCTTCTAAAGCCGTATTGGTTGTCAGAGTGGAGGCCAGCCTTGGAGTAATGAATTTCTATTCTATTGCTTAGAAGATGTTCTAGGAGTTTGCTTAGTATGGATAGAAGAACGGTGGGCCGGTATGACTCCAGAAGGTTTTGTGTTTTTGTCGGATTCTTGAGAATAAGCCTTAATTTTGCAGATCTCCATACTGCTGGGAAATGAAATGGCCTGCTTCAAGGCAATGGTTGAAGAGGTTTAGGATCTCATTTGGGATGGTTTCAACAGTCTTCTTTACAATCTCAGGCTCCAGCATATCTTCTCCTGGAGATTTCTTGTTTTTTATTTTTACTGCAGTGGTGAAGCTGTCTTCCATTTGGGCTGTGGTGTATGTGCTGTTTTTCCTCACATAGTAGTATTTGCTCTGGGGTGCTTGGTGGCATGTGTTGATGGAACATGGCGTCAAGGATGTTATTTATAGATTCGGACCATGTCTTTGTATACGTGCCTTGTGGCGTCTTGGTGGCTGGGATGACTTCTCCCCTGGGGAGTTTGTTTGTGATTACTCTGTAGACCACTCCCCATGGAGCAGAATTTCCAACTGTGGAGACTAGGTGCTCCCAGGAGCGCTTCTTCCTTTGTTTAATCAGGACTGTGTATTCATTTCTTGCCGTTCGGTACTGCTGCTCGAGATACTCTACTTCTGCTTCCGGTCATATCCGTCTTGCACGTTGAAAATTTTTCCGTCGGGTGTAAACCTCCCGTCACAGTTGTTGGAGCTCTGGGCACCACCAAGATACGGCTCCAAGAAGTTTCTTCCTTTTAATAGAGTTGAGCTTTCAGTGACTAGGCTTACAATTGCCTTTTGGTGCTGGTCTGCGTTCAGTCCAACTGTGCTGAGAGAGTGGGCGGCCATGATCAGTGAATCCTTAAATTCCTGCCAGTTTGCCTTGTCAATTGCAAATCTATGTAGAGTTTGCCTTATAATTGGTTGTCGGCTTACTGATCGGTGCAGTTGGAAAGTTATTACATGGTGGTCCGAAGTGGTCCAGCTTTCTCTAACCGTCCAGGATGAAAGGTGTCATGCAACGGATCTTGTGGCCAGGGTGATATCAATTGTGGCTTCCCACATTGTACTAGAGAAGGTCGGTAGGTTATTTGGTTGGTTGAGAAAGAACTGTTTGAGAGATATTCTTCCAGTCTTTGTCCGTTGTTTGTGCCTCATCTATCTTGAGTTTCACTGAACCACACTGGCGACCTGCAGTTTATTCGGCGGCAATGATGATTTTCGCATTTGGGAATTCCAGAGAGATGCTTTGTAAGTATCTAATAATCAGGAGAATATCCTTCCCCGGCCGAGAGTAGAGGAGAAACTGCGTAAAATTCCCCCAAAGGGGTGATGATATGGGCACAGGCTGCCCAGGGAAGGCAGTAATGTGGTATTTTGGTAACAGTGAGATCAGAGTTTCTGACCAGAATAGCCGCCAATGGGGTCTCCCCGTCCACTTGAACGATCTTATAAGTCAACGGATACCCTCTGACTGCTTTACTACGCGAATATGGCTCTTGAAGAAAGAGGATGTCGAGGTTCTCCTCATCTGCCTTTTTCCTCAACTACGCTGCAACTGCTTTAGCTCTCTGGGCATTAATTCGTGCAAATTTTAGTGGTAGTATTAAATGGTTTAAGGTAAGTCCCCATAATAGCTTTTGTGTAAACAGGGCATTTATTGTCCAGGATGGAATCTGCCTGCATTTTCACTGATTTGCAGTTTGCGCAAGCGGATGGGTCTTCTTTTTTAGTGCACAAGTTCAAGTCATGGCCTCTCTCAGCACAGTGTCCACATGTTGGTTGAACTTGGGTACACATGTGTGTCGTGTGTCCAAAACGAAACACTTGTAGCATTTGGAGATAGCCATATGCTCCTTGAAGCAGTGACTGCCCCAATTTATGAACACTATTTTGTTGACCTACTCCCTCTAGTTGCCTCCCGAACATGCTGATGTAGAAAACAATCATCCAATAAATCCACAAAAGCCTTGCTAGTATGTGAGTGATCAGCCCCCAAATTCCAGTCAGTATCTGGGAAATTAAAATCCCCCATTATAAGACTCTGATTTACTGGCCCACTCTATTTCCCTGTACAGTTTCTTATTATACTCATCAGAGTCATTAGGCCTATAGTACACTCCTACTCTCAATTTTGATCTCCCAATGCTTATGTGACACCAAACTGACTCGACACTGCACTGTCGAGCAATGTCGACTGGCTTCACTTCCTTGGATTTTATGTTTTTCTTAACTAATAGCAAAACCCCTCCTCCCTTTCTATCCTTTCTGTAGACATTGTACTCCCCAAATTCCAGTTCTGCATTCCTTATATCTGTGTGACACCACGTCTCTGAAATCCCAACAATATCTGCCTTTGATGTTTTGAGCTATACCTCAAATTCATCAAATTTATTTACTAAATTCCTAGCATTGGTGTACACGCAAGTATACATGCACCTGTTCTTTTTCTTAGCTACCCTAACACAACCTAACCTACCCTTTAACTGAAAGGGTAGCGGTGGGGATAAGCACCGGACCACCAGTAGCAACGACATGGGTTCGAGCCTTGGCAAAGCGAAAATAAAATTTATATATAACCCCAGGGGCTCACATCTGGTGAGTATGGGCTTGGCACACCCAGGGTCCCGAGCTGGATATCATCATTCTTCTCTTTCTTGGTGAATCCCTTCTACTTTTGACTTCTCTCTCTCTCTCTCTCTCTCTCTCTCAGGGTAACTCAGGAATTTTATTTTTTTTCCTGGTGCCGCATAAGCCTCAGGCTTCCTTGCACCATATGGCTATTAATAATAATAATAAACCCATGTGTTTACTTGTACCCCAATGATTCCCAGCAGTCTCTGAAATATCCTGCATCTTATTTTCCAGGCTGCAGCTCATTCCAATAGAAGCAGTGCAAGAATCACTTTCACCTCTGCCAGTGGCTACTGTTAATCTATTAGTCCTTGTATCCCCCCCAATCTAGCAATTTTCCAACCCACCGAACACTGCCTGGATAGCATCAGCAAACATTCTTGCACCCTTTCTATTTAAGTGTATCCCATCACTGTAGAAGCAGTCTCTCCTGTTAACAAGTACAGACCGGGCTGAAAAAAATTCTACCCCTTGAGCCTTGCACAATCTTTCCAGGGCCGAATTGATCGACAGGGCTCTCATCATATACTCCTTCCTATCGTGTCTGGGCAGAATTGCAGACACTTTCAAATTCAACCCTCATTCACGGCTTTTTTTCAACAGTGACCTGTACTTGTTAAGTAATTCTGCCGGTCTCCTACTCTTAATATTATTAGTGCCAACGTGTACAACTATATCACCTTTTGTGCCCTTAAAAGAT
Source organism: Mastigoproctus giganteus (assembly GCF_048544385.1). Taxonomy (NCBI): domain Eukaryota; kingdom Metazoa; phylum Arthropoda; class Arachnida; order Uropygi; family Thelyphonidae; genus Mastigoproctus; species Mastigoproctus giganteus. The sequence continues at coordinate 112,463,667 of NC_143585.1, forward strand.
GATATCCGCTCTACGTCATCAACCTTTGTCCATGGCAGACATACCCTGGTCCTTTTCCACCTATCCTTTTTTACAAAGCATGTTTCCCGTTTCCCTGACAATAGAGTCACCAACAACTACTAGTTCCTTTGAGACCAGTGCATTCTGCCTTGGGGGCTGCCGTTGTGTCGCGTGATGACCAAGTGCAAGCTCTGGCATTGGTGTGGGCAGCTGACAGCTTGATGGGCCCTCACTTTTAATCCTTCGAGGGCATCTACCCTGTCCTTCAAGCTCTCATATAGGCCCATAACAACGCTGAGTTGTTGCCTGATTTCCTTACACTCCTTGCATCGCGCACATACAATGACATCCCCCATGGCAGTATCATGTCCTGTACCAGACTGTTCCACAAACATCAAGCAAGTAGTGCATTTTAACAGGCTGTGATTCAGATGGCAACTCCCCCCCCCCACTCAGTTCTCCCCTGAGCCACAGCACACCCATTAGCTTGAGCCTTTTGCTTTGCTGCTCTGGTCTGAGTCATGATTTCGATTTAATTTCAATAAAATTTCAATTTCAGTACAAAATGAAAACCCTAAACTTATATCCCAACACAGTTATAATGCTATATTTATGTTTCAGTATCGAGTGTTATCTACAAAATCCCTTTATATAACTTCCATATCAAGTTAAGTATCAATTATTTATGTTACGTAAACCAAGTCGTTATATGTATAGTTAAAAGTACAATTTAATTGACAATGAAGTTCAACAAGATTAACTGACAATATTATGTACTATACTATACTATATTAAGCTTATGCTATCTATTTCGAGATATTTTGTATCGCGTAACAATGGCGGCAATTACGAACGGTAAACACATAGATTTTATACCCTTTCCGATACTAAGTAATACCTACAAAATCTCTATATAAGTTACTTTAATCTAAGTATCGTAAATAGGAATATTAAGCTACTCTAGAAAATAAGTCAATATGCCAATTTAAGCTAATAAAACAGAAAATAAATCAGAAAAAACTTCTGTTCCAGGAGCGGCAAAAATGTACGTCCGCACAGGCTACACTCGGTCTCAAACCAAATATTCTTTCACAATTAGCACTACTGTGAAGAATTGTTAAAATGTCACGCATAACTTGGGATAATTTGTTGTATTTCAAGCTTCTGTAGTTAAATTCTTTCTTCTTTCATAATAGCATCGCGTAGGTTCTCACTCTCTAAAACTGGTAGAAAATGCTGCAAAACATTTATTGATTCATCAATTCCCTTATCTTTAATAATTCCAAGAAGTACTGGAAACCTGTCCATAAAAACTTTGAAAATGATGCACTGCCAACTGATAAAATATTTGCATTTATAAGAACATCATTTTTTGACTATATTTCTGCATGTGTATCATGTAGTCACATGCAGCCTTAGTACTTCCTCACTGAGGAAAAGAACAGCGTTTTCTCCTCTTGTTTGAGACTCTCCTCAACTATGGCAGTAGAAATGTCAATGACAAATGACAATGTCAGAGTCATCGTGCTGCTTTAGATACTGTAGTAATCAACTTCCAAAATGGAAGTGGAAGATTGAAAAACTGTTGATATGTCAACTTTGCACATAAGATTCTTCTACACATCTAGGAGTTACGACCACAGTACATGGACACGATGTAAGGCTGGTTGCTATGTACAGATTTTCAAATGTTGGCACAGCAATTAAAAGAAACAAGAAAATTGCTTTATTCAAGCCAGTAGAGAGGAATATGAACAAAATTTCTGCATGAGTGAAGGTAACATGTCTAGCATTATCAGCTCTTGGCCTGTTTAGAATTTATTTTACTGACATTTGCAATTCAAGAGCTCTTTTTCTTGATAGGTTCATTAATTTGTTTTCTTTAAAAACGTCTTTGGGATCAAAAACAGAATTTGGATATGAGTCAGTAGCACTCTCCAGTGACTTCTTGTTGTACTTTTCATTTTAATTCTGAACAGTGCTCATATTGCTTTTCTCACCATTTTTAACATATTTGAACAATTATTATTATAAAAATATTATAAACACTAGTCTCTTCCACTTTTCATATTTATAGGGCACAACTGTCATATGATATGTAAACTGTACTTCCCACAGAAGTAAACAGTACAGTAAATTGTCAGTGTGTTCAAAGAGGTTAGAAACAGTCTAATTTCAGATTTAACCACAGATGACCCATGTGTATACACATGCTGAAGCACTTTTTTTTTTTTTTTTTAAACTTCAGTGGCATGCGCCAGCTGAAACTGTTTAAATCTTTCCTTCTTAGCACTTCTTTTTAGGTAGTAGAAAACATCTAGAATTCATCCATTTTCACAGGAAGACATGCAGTTCCCCCTTCAGTGCACAAATAAAATAACAAGAACAGCATATTACTGCTTGTAACAGCAAGTATCTCACTCTCCCCTTTTAATAGCCTTGCTCCTCCAGTTTTTGTCTACCATGCCAAGCACATTATCAACACCAGTGTTGTATCAACCTTCCAATGCTGGCAATGAGAGGAAGCAGCTTTTGATTTGACAATTTTTTTTTTATTACAAAAAGTCACCACAATGGTATATAGCTTGGAATCATGGATTACTGCCATCTGTAGAAATTGAAAATTGCCCAATTTTTAGACCCATCACTACCTCTTCTTTCTTTATCTGTGCATTTCACTAACAATGCCTGTAGTTTTTGTTCCTCCACAACCATGTAATTTTGTTATTTCATTATGGGGAAACATATTTCTGAACAACATGACATCATCACTATGAAATGCAACATCTATTTTTGCATTTCGTTTTATATACTGCACACTATTTTTATGTATATATGTTTTAAAATGTCTGATTATATCACATTTCCTGTTGCTTCAATCTGAGAAATCACATCTACATAGAGGACACAAGGCATACATGTTACCTTTTTCAGTATTATAATACATGGAAAATCTTGGGTGTGTCTAATGGAATTTTATGTCATATTTTTTTGGCATCTTACTGAAAGATGCCAAAAAAATTCTTTGTCAAAAAATTCTTACTGGGGAAAACTTGCAGCGGCCTCACTAGTGTTTATGGCCAAAGTTACACCGGCCTCCATCAGCCTTTGATCTCTGGCCCACTGGGGTTTCCCCAGTAAGTCTTATGGCCAGTCTGCTTCTGAAAATACACGCTATTATCACAGATTTCTCTTGAAACGTAGACTAGTACAGTATATCTGAAGGCCAGTTTGTTAATGAAAACAAGTAGAAATCTGCAACAATAAAAATTCCAGTTTTTTTTTTTTTTTTTTTTTTTTAAGGAAAAGATGGAGAAAAACCTATTTTTGCAAAAAGATAGATTCTCCATCCCCAATCCACAGAGTTAGCAGCTACAGTATGTGTAGTGAATCTAAATGAACAGCCAAGTAGTGTTCAGAAGAAAACTTATTTTAAAACATGCATTGAAATAGTACTCAACATCATTATTTGGATGCTGCATTGGGCCCATGCAACTCAGTTATAGAGATTATATTATTGATGTAATGAAAGTTACATTTCAAAATGGAATGTTTTCTTCTGAACACCACTTGGCTGCTCATTTAAATTCAATACATTTGTTTACCTCTCAGCAAAAGGTTGCTAATTGAAGCTACCTGTTTTCTGATGATGAAACCAAATAGTTCCAAAACCGGTTACAGCAGTGCCTTTTAGTTTTTAATGAGTGGGTTCACTGACTATTCAATTAAAAACAAAATTAGTTACTTTGTCTACTCCGGGACAAATATTATAGCTTTCTAAAGAGTCAAGTCCAAGCTAGGTCATTGTCATATGACGGACAATATGTTCTTCAGGCAGTAATGACAGAAAAACAATGAGAAACTATTTCAATACCTGCATTGAAATATTATGGCACATCTTCACTTGAATGCTGCATTGGGTACACACAGCTCATTCCTAGGGGTTTTATTATTCACTTAATGAAAGTTACATATTAAAATCCAAATTTTCTTCCTAATATTGCTTTGCTACTCATTCAGATTCAATACATTTGGTCACCATTCAGCACAAGGCCACTAATTAAGGCTACCATTATCAGAACTGGTAGCCTTAATTAGCAGTCTTGTGTTCCAACATCAGAACTAAACATAACTGTTTAGTTCTGATGTTGGAACTAAATAGTTCTGAAACTGGTAATAGCAGTGTTTAGTGCTTTTGAATTTTTAATGAATAATTGATTCCGCTTACAGGGTGATGTCTGATTCAAACCAAAATTAGTTACTTTAGGTTGACACTCATGGAGAAAGCCCATTCTAAAGAGCCTGAGCTCAAACTCTTCCACAGGAGAAACAATATTATCCCCAGGCATTAATGTCAGAAAAACAAAATGACAGTGGCATTATTTTCTAATTATCTATGGGCACATTTTACAAAATGTGTAATGCTGCATAAACAACCCCTGCCACTTCCATAATTATTCAAGACTTTTGGAAGGTAGACAGATCAAAATCCACTAATTTAAACAAGCAATTAATTGCCCAGTTAGTGAATTGAGCATTGCCAGATGCTGGAGATTGGTGATCAAAAAGAGGCACTGTAGTGTTTTAAGAATTTTTTTTTATTTTTTATGCAGCAGGATGAAATTTTGTTGTGCTAAACTAATATGTGTTTTTTTACCTACTATTTTAAAATTTTAAACTAATATGCATTTTTGTTATGATGATATTCATTAAAAGAAATATTTTTACATAGAGATATATACTAAATTGACAGGAATTGCGAAATAGGTTGTTTTATTTTACTCAATATTGTTATGCTGACATTTGTTGTACATTTTATTGTACTTTGTGTTTTCATTTCTATTAATTGTTTAACAATACAGTGCAATCAAATGGTCTTATTTTGAGTATACACACATGTTAAAAATAAATATTCTCCAATGGGTGTGAGGTTGGATGGATGAAAAAAAAAAAAAGGTGGGGAGGAAATCTGTGCGCAATGGATTTGCTTATACTCGGCTCACTGCATGCTTCTGGAATTTTTTAATTACCAGGTGGCTCTCGGTGCCAAGCAAATTCAAGATCAGGTGTTCAAAGTGCGAATTATGTAGTGATCCTTCAGAGAGATAAAAGTTCATTTTAAGTTATATTGTTCTCTATCAGCAGTTCATTTATAACCTAGTTCTACACTTGGAAAATCACAAGTAAGAACAGAGAAAGTAAATTCACCTTTCTTCTTTATTACATATATTTCTTTATTTACTAACTAACTAACTTTTCTAACCGCTTGGCCTTCTTATGGCACTACTCCTGTCTCCCCGTGGCTGGGCCGGAAACCTGGGAGGGGAAAATTAACCCCCAGGGCAAAAAGGAGCTAACAATGGAATATGACGATTATCCTGAGCTTGCCTAGGCGCTTATCTAGTACTGTCGGCAATGCTGATCATGACACTGAATACGACACAACAAAGTCAAAAAGACTGAGTAAGTACCTAGAACAACAGGAATGCCCATCATTCCTTATCTTACATTCTCTATCAGACAAATCTATTAGTATTTTTTCACCCTTTTCTCATACAAAAATGCTTAGAAATATAGTGGGCTCTCCCAAAATGGTGAGAAGACTGAGATCTGGAGATCTATTGGTTGAAACAGCAAGTCGTAAACATTCTGAGACTCTGATGAATCTAACATCATTTGGAGGATTATCCGTACAAGTCACCCCACATGCAACATTAAATATCTCCAAGGGAGTAACTGCAGAGTGGGATCTCATGAGCGTAACAGAAGCAGAACTGGTCCAGGAACTGAAATATCAAAAAGTGATTCAAGCCAAACGCATCGCAATTAGAAAAGATGGATATCTTATTCCCACCACATCATACTGACATTCGGAACACCTATCTTACTGTCTAGTGTCAGAGCCGGCTATCTCAACTGCTGACCTTATATTCCGAATCCTATAAGATGCTACAAGTGGCAAAAATTTTGCAAATGGCTCGTCGAGGAGATCCACTCTGTCCAAACTGTGGGTCAAAAGAACATTCGCAAACTTTTTTTTTTTTAGGAGCATTCGCAACTGAGGCCATATTGCTCCGGGATATGCAGTGGTCATTCCCTGACCTTTCTGCATCCTCCATATTTGGTGGTGACGGGCTGGAACCCCGGTCTAATCAAGAAGCGTGTGCTACGCACTGCTGCTCCTTCCCACCTGGCTACGGAGGCACCTGAATGATCATATCAATCCACAGAAGGGTCTACAGTCAAATCTGCTATAATGCACATTTTCGCAATGCGGATTTTCTCCAACGCGACTGATATATTAGGGAACAATGTGAGTATGACACGATTTTCACGTTGGCTCAATTCCATCTACAAGTAACACCAGATGAATGCAAAACCCGGCACCAAGCTGAATGTAGCAATCTGCACAGCAATACGTACAAGTGTACGAAGATTAAAAAATGTGAAATGTGTGAGAGCTATATTTTCCATTTACTGTAGTTGTATTGGTCAGCATTTGCTGTATTCGCAAGATAACGTGATATTTTAAGCCGACTCATGTTTTCAGGAGCTCACATTTTTCTGTTTGAACAGAAATTTCGTAAGGCGTATTAGCGTGAGAAGAGGAGTATATTTCTGGAGGTCACTATCATAAAACAGTAAAAAAAATTTGCAGTTCTCAGTGTATTGGGCTTGTCAGTTAGTGCAATCAAATTATAAATGGGTAATAAACTCGATCTTACTGCATTTGCGATAATACCAATAGCTAGAATTGTGTGTGTTTTTGCGTTATTACGGTGAAACGTGTTTACTCTTCATTCCTATTTTTTAAGAATCATAAACTTGTCTCAATTGTGCATCCCATGTTCATGTTCGGTGTTATTTATTGCTTATCTTTTTTTTACTATTTTAAATTTTACATTCCAAAAAAAAAAAAAAAAAAGAAAATGCCAGAATATCAAATGCCAGAATATCAATCAAGCAAACTTCGTATCTTGTCAAGGTAAAGTGCTATATTACTGTAATATTTATTTATTATAAATTTAAGATGTTTAAATCTCTGTTAACAATTTTATTGGGTTTCTACCTTTTTTTAATGTATTACTTACCAGACTGACATTTTTTTGAGTGCTCTGCCCCATCCCTATTTTTCCCATAAGCCCTGTTGTTTTTAATGCGTAAAATGCAATCCATAACACAGAGATTTTTAGGAACACATGTACCGCTTTATAGTAGAACTGACTGTATTCATCTTCTACTGACTGCAGTGGAAGAATGTTGTTGTTTTGGTTTTTAGGAGCATTAGCAACTAAGGCCATATTGCTCCAGGATATGCGGTGGTCATTCCCTGACCTTTCCGCATCTTCCGTATTTGGTGATGACAGGCTCGAACCCCGGTCTAATCAAGAAGCATGTGATACGCACTACTGCTCCTTCCCACCTCGCTACAGAGGCGCCCAGTGGAAGAGTGAATGGACAATCAAGATGGAAAGGATTGGGAAGAACCGTAAGGTTATTTCAATTTGTGCATTAGATAGGATGTAATGGACTGAGTGAAAGAAATGCTGTATGTATGTGCTCAAACCAGCAGTAAGTGCAGCCCTTATTGGTAATCTGCAGCATCTATCTTGCTTTGCTAGGTGATGTCAGAAGGGGTGGACCAAAAGATGGCAGCAAAGTGTGCTACCTTTTGCATTTTGCCACCCCACCATATTGTGGCTTACCAGCTGAGGTTTGCACTACATCGTTCCTGAAAATTGTGGGTACCACAGAGGGCCCAGTGCCCTTGTTCTGGGCTCCCGACAACAAAACTCCTCTCCTCCTTCCATGGAATAGTCCAAGACAAAATTTGGGTCAAACGAATGTCTCTTATTATCCCCTTTTTTCTCTAGCAAACCAGGTTGTCATACCTTCCACACCAAGGGATGGACTGAAGGCAGCCCAGGTAAGGCTGTAGACAATTCAGCTCCATGTACCAGGGAAGAAGTTGGAAGGAAATTGCAGCTTCCTGGCTGCCAAGAGGCCAGACATATAACAAAACAAAGCACTAAAAACAAAACCAACAATAATGTATTTTTTTGATATCACAGAGACCTATATGGGTTATTCAGGAATCCTTTGGTGCGATCTAGTCAGAGTACACATGTGAAAACAAATGGGTTATAAACTTATATGCCATATGGCATATAAATTGACTTCTGAAGGTTAAAAAATTACCTTTAAGACTGTGGTTGACTTATATGCTAGGTACAAACTTAAGATAAATTCATATATACAATGTTTCAAAATTATGTATTACACACTATAAAAATTTATAGGCGAAGGTAAAGAAAGCCTGCGCGAGAAGCACGCAAGAGTTAGATGAAATTTACCAGTAAAAGTACTTTGCCGTCACGGCATTTGTATTGTTGCTCGCTTGGTAAACAGATGGTGGGTGTTATTGGTCAGGAATAGAAATTGAATCCCATGGGAAATTGAAACCCTCCCGAAGTGGAGGGGTAACCTGACCTTTTTTCTTTAGAATACTGGTGGACTAGTGGATAAATTGTTTATTAAGGGGGAAAAAAAAAAAAAAGGCAAAGGAAGCCCACACGAGAAGCACGGCAATTTTCAAAAAAGTTTACCGGTGAAACTATGTTACGAACATTTTTTACGACGGCAGAACTTCCAATCTGACTCTATTTGTGATTCAATTAGTGATTCTAAAGAAAAAAGGTCAGTTTACCCCCCTCCACGCCGGGAGGGTTTCAAGCTCCCGTGGGATTCAACTTCTACTCCAGACCGATAACACCCACCGTCTGTTTACCGAGCAAGCAACAATACAAATGCCGTTACTGCAAAGTACTTTAACCGGTAAATTTCATCGAACTTTTGCATGCTTTCTTTAACTTAGCCAATTTATATTTAATGAACAATATGCACCAATTTAATTTTCTTAAACTCATTTTGTAGCTTAAAAATTGATAAATTTTTTATAATAATTTAATTTTTGTTTTATTTTATAGATACCTCTAAAACAATGGACAGTACCCAATTAAGTTTTGAAGAAAGAAAGGCAATTATAAAACGGTATTGGAAATATAAAAATGTCAATGAAGATCAGCATGCTTGGAAATCACGATATGGAACAAAATCGCCCACGTTTAAAAATTACAGGCAGTTTTCGCTTTACGAGTTCTCGGGTTTATGAGTTTTTTTCTCCAAGTATCAACAAAATTGAAAATATGAACATTAATTGCAAAAAATGAATGTTAAACATTCATAAATACCGCATTTCAAACCACGTGCATAGCTATACAATACAGCGTAACCAGCTTTACGATATTAATCTGTTCCAGAGACACCATCGTATCATTAAAATATCGTAATATGAACAAAATAACGTTTTTTGGTAATTCGTTTCAAGATCTCGGTAGTTGAAATTTTCGCTGTATAACAAAGCTATTTATCTCTCTAAAATGTTATATTTAAGGTCATAAGTGTGAACTTAAGGCCATATAAAAGGTTGTGAGCATGGTTTGTAAATTGTATTAGTTACCAATTCGAATCATTAAAATGCACCACACTTTCATCGTTATCATACGGTCTGTTATAAGGATCAATTTTAAACGCCTTTGTGATATTTTTCTAAGGCACATTTCTGGAGGTCACGACAATAAAACAAAAACAATTTGCACTTTCCGGTTTATTAGGTTTTTCTGTTAGTGCAAGCAATTATAAATGGGTAGTAAACTTGATCTTGCATTTGCGAAAATACCAATCGCTGCAATTGTGTGGTTTTTTTTACGTTATTATGGTGAAATGTGTTTCCCCTTTGCTAAAATCTTGAATTGTATAAAAAACAAATAAATTTTCAGAATCTTCTCTTCATTCCTTTTTTTAAAGCTTCGTAAACTTGTTACTCCCCGCAAATCTTGTTAGTTGCAATTTGTGTGCCGTTAAAAAATGCTTATGCGTGCAATCGTGAAATTTATAATTAAGAGATTATCTTGGAAACAAATGCCTCTTGAAACATTTCTGAAGACGACAACTCCTTGTGCAACAAACCGAGTGCCGAGCCAATAATGAGTGATCAACGAGTGTGCATTTAGTTGACGATGATGAAGAATAAACATTCTTTAACATTTGTAAGTTGTAAATAATTTCTCTATTATTATAATTTGCTTGATTTTACAGGCTGCGTTTTCATTTCTTTGGATAAATCAATCATTGTTTAAACAATAACTACTCAGCTAACTAATTTCTAATTTTTAACCTTATGTCTATGTGAAATAAATTCCCGCTTTACAAACGTGCACTAGAAACGAATCAACTCGTAAAGTCAAGAACTACCTGTAGTTTGTGGGATAAAGTCGAGGAGCATGGAATCATTCAGAATATCAATAACTTAGCATGTCAGGAAGAGGAAATCAAGAAGTGAAAAATGAAAAAGTAATGAACAATTAAAGTTTTTGTTGTAAAAAAAAATTAATGTTTTTTGTCTTCAAAGTATCAAAAAAAATTTACATTTGTATATATTGTCCATTAAATATAAATTTTTAAAATGTGTATACATAACTTTGAAACACCCTACATTTAATGAGATATTATATACTGTATATTCTAGTGTTTAAGTTAACCTTTCAAGGATTTAAAAACAACAAATTTTAAGGTAGACTCTTTTCGCTCATCTAATTTTCTTGAGATTGTGAACCAAAAAACTGCTATAAAAGCTTTATTTATGGCATTCTCTTTCTGGGATTCCAATGACAGAGCTCCTTCCCTCCTTCCATAAATAACAGCAGCATTATTACATTACATTTATTTTTTTTTCTGAAAATAATCAGTTTTCAAACAACAATACTGTTTATTAAAAGTAAACTTTCGAGATATGCCAATTTCTTATAGAAAAAGCTTCCATAGAGATATTTACAGAGAAACCATTTCACATTTCGGTACTAAACAAGCAAAAAGTAATGGTTCAGGAACATAATTAAGGTCTCCCACATGCACATATAGCATCAATAAGAATGATGTTACAACATTCACCTATGTGTGTAGGTTTTTCTATCATAACCTTCTACGTGAGGGAGCACTATATACAATTATCACTTTATTTTTTAATGTGTAACTTAGTAAAACAATGAAAGAAAAGAAAAAGCAGAAAGCTGGTTCTTAATATACCAATATGCAAGAAGGGGAAAAAATGACTTTAAGGGCGTGGCCTTATATGTGGTAAATGAAACAGCGTCTTATTTCAAAATGAAATAAAATGAATTCCCACTATTAGCATGTTTAAATATCAATGATGGGGGGATGGAAAGGCTGCATGTGTGATAAAAATTAGTTTTGATTACTATTAATAGTGGCAAATGATGCTAGGAAACAAGCTTATACAGCATTAGACAAAAAAAAAAATAAAAAATAATTCCTAATATGTACATCTCCTTTAGCAATATGGCTAATTCTTCCTTAAATTTATACATACCACCCACTTTGCCAACACCAGATAATAGTTTATTCCAATCAATTGCTGTCTGGGCAAAAGCAAATTTTTGCACATCTATTCTGCAGATAATTCTCAATTTGTTTATCTCTTTGTATGTGTTATCCAAGAAAGATTCCCAGTAGGGGGCTGCATTAAGGTTTTCGTGGGCCCTAGGCACTATTGAATTCGACTCCCCACCTCATCCCGACATACCACTAGGGACAGACAGACATTCCAAAAACTGTCTTATCGACCTCTATGGACCTCAAAACTTCCCTCGTCATTATTTTAATATGGGATGTGGTAAGGTGGGGAAGGGCACAAAGCAAAAAATGAATAATGTATTTCAGATAAGAAAATTGCATGATTTAAACAAATTCATGCTTAAAATTATTAATGTCATTTAATAATGTCCGCTGGTGATTTTTGAATTTTTGAAAAATTGGCAATCGCACACCGTGCCAATCTGAATTGATTGGATCGGTTCGGGTTGGATGTACTATGTGGTGCATTACGGCATTGGTTGTGTTCTGTGATTATAATCAAAGGGATCAATGTAGCCAGACAACAATCATATTATTGTATGTTACCAAAACTCGATAAAATAGGTAAGTAACTAAGTAAATTAGTACAATAACTTATTTTAAATATTAATATAAATGCCATTAAATTGGAATAATGCATATACTTGCCATTTAAGGTTTACCTGTTCTTTTATTATCATAGAATCTTTAGTATACAGCATGAGTCTAATCAAACATCAAAGAAAAATACTGAGTATAGAGCTACTCATCCTCAACATGAATCTGCTTGTAGTTTTTCACACTAATTTTCCATTTTCGAGAAATCAGTTATTAAATATTTATATTGCCGTTAAAAACTGTCTGCGATAGTTCGTAATGGCATGATCTATGTCAGCAGTAGAATAGTTTATTGTGCGCAATAAAAATAAGCTTATTGCCAAACTAATGTGTATCTGCGGTTCTAATCAATTATATTGCAAATTTAATATTTTTTAAGTAACATATCTGAATTTTGATAGTTTAATAATGATTTTTAAATTTAAATCTGATATTTATGTGTCTATGCGATCGTATACCCATTTTCATTCGCCTCAAGTGCCGAGTTTAGCTGTAAATTGTTTTAATATTATTGAAATTTTCAAACTTCAATAATTTTTTTTGAAAATGGAAAATTTGTTTGAAAAACTACAAGCAGATTCATGTGAAGGGCTCTATTTACGGTATTTTTTTTTGACATTCATATTATTGAAATTTTCAAACTTCAATAATTTCTTTTTTTGAAAATGGAAAATTTGTTTGAAAAACTACAAGCAGATTCATGTGAAGAGCTCTATTTACGGTATTTTTTTTTGACATTCGATTAGACTCACGCTGTATATCCGTCAGTATTTTACACGATAAACCCAGTCATAAATTCTTTATATATTTTATCTAAATATCACAAATTTATTAATAATAATTTAACTTCGTATCATTTCAGATAATGGTTTTGCAGAATTTATACAGCAATAAAAATTTAAATTTCTAAAACCAAAATATTTTAAAATAAATATTTGTATCTTAATTTATAAATATTTTAATTTTTAGGTTTAAAATGTCACGAATCAGGATATGCAAAAAGAAAAAAGGGAAGAGAATCTGAAAAAATTGAAAGGATCAATGCTTGTTTGTTACTAAACATGACACAAGGGAAAGGGGATAGTATTAAATACACCAGCTGCCGTTGCAGATGAACTCAACAGTTATTTTGCATCGATATTTACAAATGAAAAACCTTTTGTGGCAATGGGAAATTGTGGGAGCGAAGTTGAAAAATATGTAATTAATGATATTGAAATTTCACAAGATTATTTAATGAAAAAACTTTCGAGCCTACAGACCAGTAAGGCTCCTGGAGTTGATGGAATATACCCTATAATCTTAAGAGAGGGAGTGCATTGAACCATTGAGGCTAATTATGCGAGCATCACTAGACTCTGGGGAGATTCCCTTGGATTGGAAAAGTGCAAATGTATCTCCCATACATAAGGGTGGCTCTAAAAGTGAAGTTGGAAATTATCGACCTGTCAGTCTGACTTCAGTAGTAGGGAAAATCATGGAGGCAATGATCAAGGGTGGAATTCAGGATCATTTGGATAGAACTGAAATTCTCAAGGATACTCAGCATGGTTTTGTAAAGGGAAAATCATGTTTAACAAATCTGGTTCGCTATTTTGAAAGGGTCACTCAAGAGATGGATTTAGGGAATAATTTCGACATTGTTTATTTAGATTTCAGCAAAGCTTTAGACTCAGTCCCACATGAGCGGTTGCTTTATAAGCTGGAACAGGTTGGAATCACTGGGAAAATCCTTAGATGGATAGCTTCAGGGCAGGAGGCAGAGGGTTGTGATAAATAGCCATTCCTCAGATTGGGGTGATGTAAGAAGTGGGGTTCCCCAAGAATCAGTATTAGGACCACTGTTGTTTTTAATTTTCATAAACGACATCGATGAAGGGATAGAGGGCGTGATGTCTAAATTTGCAGATGATGTTAAAATTGGTAGAGTAGTTAATGATCAGTGCCAAGCTCACTTCTTGAGAGAGAGACCTAGATAGACTTCAGGAATGGTCAGAAAAATGGCAGCTATACTTTAATCCAACAAAGTGTAAGGTATTACAACACCTGGGAAACAGTAATCCCAAAATAACTTATTCACTTGGTGGAGTTCAACTAAACCCAGTACTGCAGGAAAGGGACTTGGGTGTTACGAAAGTCCCTTTTATAATCATTTATAATCTTGAAAATTTCATTCTCTGAGCATTGTAAACCGGTTGCAAGGAAGGCCCATGGTGTCCTATCAAACTTTTGCAAGTAGAGATAGGGACGTGATAGTCCCATTATATAAGGCTTTTGTTAGACCACACTTGGAATACTGTGTTCAAGTATGGAGACCGCACCTAAAGAAAGACATCGAGCTTCTTGAAAGGGTGTAAAGATGGGTAACTTGCCTGGTGAAATCGGCAAAAGGGCATCCTTATGAAGAAAGACTTTGAATATGTGGGTTGCAGAGTTTGGAAACTAGACACCTTAGAGGAGATTTGATTGAGGTGTTTAAGGCTCTGAGAGGCATCAGTAAAATGAATGAGGATGAAATTTTCAAGATTATAAATGATGCTAGAACTAGGGAACATAAATTCAAGTTACAGGGGGAAATGTTTAGATTGGACTGCAGGAAGTTTTATTTTAGCCAGCGAGTTATAAATTACTGGAATAAGTTGCCTACACGGGTGGTAGAAGCTGACAGTTTGGGGAAATTCAAAGGTCATCTTTGAATTTTTGGGTGAGGGAAGCACATAGGGTGATAGGTTTAAATTCCTTTTCTTTTATTATTATTTTATTTTATTTATTATTTTTTTTTATCATTGTTTTATTCGGTTTTTTTTTTTTTTTTTTATTGGCTGGTGCAGCATAAGCCATTGGCTTTCTTGCACCATGCAGTCATTACTAATACTAATGACAAAAACTGAAAACTTTGACACCCGAACTTAGTGATGAAATTGATGAACAATGAGAAGACTCTGTCTTAGTTCCACAAGTAAATCCAGGACTAGTACCAGAAGATCAAGACGATGCCATCAGTTTTTTAGAAGTTAATTCTGGGTTGCCAGAACCAGAGTAACAACAAGAAGAATCAACGCTAGATAGATGTCCAGAAGATAATTTAATCAGTAACAAAAGAATTAAGAAACACAAATGATGCTTCCATTTTAAATATGATATATAGTAATGATCCAGCAGATCTAATAACTTATTATACAGGAAATATTCCCTCCTGGAATATAGAATCGAATTTTCGACTTAAAGGTAGGCTGATCGGCGATAAGATGAAGTATGCTAGAAAAGAGTTTTTCTTTAGAAAGTTAAGTAATGGGGAAACAATACCAAGAGACTGGATGATTTATTCCCCTTCTTCTAGTAAGATATATTGTTATGTCTGCAAGCTATTCAGCAAAAATATAAATTCAATTGGTCATCAGTTTACAAACGATTTCAAAAAATGCCACAATCAGAATTACATCATATGAAAAATCCAAAGAACATATTGAAGCTTTGTTTGTTTGATTTGGATTTTATTGGTGCATTAGCAACTAAGGCTATAATGCGCCAAGACCAGGTAATATATAAAAATTTAACATCTCAGTGACCTAATTAATTAGGCCACCATGTCCAGATCTAATAACAAATATATAAAAAAGATAAATCAATAAAAGAAATAATAACATATAAATTTTAAATACGATTAAAAACCTTTATTGCTTTCAAAAAGCTAAAAATAGCAGACACATTGTCATTGTCGGATAAAATCTGACTGAGTGTATACGGCTCAGTCAGATGGTTAAAAGCGGTAAAACGGATATTGCTAAAATCTGGACAGTCAACTAAAATGTGTCTAATAGATAAAATTGTGCCACAGGACTCACACATAGGAGGGTCATCAGCCCTCAGCAAAAAAGAATGAGTCAAATGACTATGTCCTATGCGGGTCCGGGCAAGAACAACTTCCTCCTTACGATTCCTGCGCAGACTAGACTGCCACGGTTCAATTACAGGCTTTATAAGATATAATTTATTCGCAGTCTGTCTATTCCACGAATCCTGCCATTGGGAGTGTATCTTTTCGTGTATTATTTGAACTTTATTTTGACATCTAGGAACTATCCAATAAAATAAGGTATATATAATAATGATATGCCTTGTATAGTGGCTCATTTCAAACCTTTCCTTCTTTTGAATTTCAGATGTTCATCCTAGGAGGTAGTTTGGGTTTAGGGGTTATCACTGCACTAGGCAAACAGCCTCTCAACTCTGCCCAATGATGGGGTTTAAGGTTATCAAAATGTCCTTTCCCTTCATTCACTAAGTACTTGTGGTTCCTGAGAGATGGGACTCTAGTACGTGAAATTCTGATTTTATAAAAAAGTTTTAAGAATTTTTATTCGGTTCATATTTTATTTTTTGTGGGGTTTATCTTTTAAAATTTTTCTTTTAGCCAGTGAGTTCGGGCTAACAGTTTGAAGAAATTCAAAGGTCGTCCAAACAGTTACCTATGCAAGGAAAGGAGACACATAAGTTGTCTATCTATTTTCTTATTTACTTTTGCTCTTTTTTTTTTTTTTTTTTTTTTTGCCAGTGTACGGGCCAAAAATGTCAAAATTGAAATAGTGCCATGTTAAAAAAAAAAGTGACTTGTGTAAAGCACATAATTAAATGTTGCTTGACTCCACATTTTTATTTTGAATTTCAATGTGTTCCTTTTAAAATTGGGTGGTCTGCTTGGAAGTGATATGGAGAACAACACTCTGAAACTAATTAGAATATATGGTAGGTTAATATATCAAAACTTTAGAAGAACCTTACAGAATAAAAAGTGCATTATATGAAATTTTATTATTTATCTCATACAGAGAATTCAAAAGTAACTTCACAACTTTATTAGATTATAACTTCATGTATTCTGATTTTAAAGAAATGTACCAATCATTGAATGAAAGCCAGGCAGCTCTTGAAGCTTTTACTGGTGACTAGTAGGCACCCAGAAACTTTATACGTAGCCAGTAGGCTTGTAATGTAACAACAAAATTATGTCTTTCAGTGAAACAGAAAGAGTTCACTATATTTTTTTTCTTTGAAAAATCAAAGCTCACAGTATACTGAAGTGGCTTTTCCATATTGTGTGAAAACTTTGTTTTCAGACAGTGTGGAAAAAGCCTTTTTATATCCTCTTAGCCAATCTCTCACATCAGCATTTCCCAAACTGGGGTCTGCAAACCCTGGAGGTCCACAGACCAATTCCAGAAAGGGGTCTGCAAAACGGTGGTCGACCATATACAGTATATGTATATGTTATGTATGGCGGGGGGATCCGCAAACTTTTTTGAAAGGGTTCGTAGATCTCAGCAATTTGGAAACCTCTGTCTCACATTATATTTATAACTGCCACAAAAATTTTTCTGTTCAAATAGGTTGTTTCTGGCTTGTCAAAAAATTTGAAAGTATCATGTGGAAAGACAAGGATAGCTTTTATGTGATGTAATGGAAAAGCAACATAACAAATAGTCATCAACTTGCAGTCCCAGCCTACTGTGCAACGAATTTAGGGCACACAGTTGAGCCAAAACCCTACTGGATATGATACAAAGCTACCATGCATACATGCCAATTCTCTTTCTCTAGATTTATGTCAAAGACTGTCTTTTTGATCTCTTTTCTATCTCACCATTGTAACAGTTTTTCTATTTTTTTTTTTTTTTTTTTTGCAAAAGGGAAAAAAAAAAAAAAAAGTTCGCCATAAAATACAGAATTTTAAAAAAATCATGTTTTAATCACTTTTCTAAACTAGGTGTTTTCTCTTTTGGTGTAATACATGTACATCACATTACAAACCCTTTACCAAGTTCTTGTTTTCATGCATAATGATTAGTTATGCATGTGAACAAGACCTGGTATATTAAAGTTATTTATCATAGTGTAAAAAGTATTTGAATAGTTTATTTATTGATGAAATTCTAATTTCTGATTATTTTTTGTTAATGAATTGGCTGCAATTGGTAAAGTAACAAAATGGCCATCAGGTCTGCTAGTCCACATTTATGTAGATTGTTTGATTGATATTTGGTTTTTAGGAGCATAGCAACTAAGGCCATATTGCTCCGGGGATATGCGGTAGTCATTCCCTGACCTTTCCGCACCCTCCGTATTTGGTGGGCACAGGCTCGAACCCTGATCTAATCAAGAAGCGTGCACTACGCACTGCTGCTCTTGCCCACCTGGCTACGGAGGCGCCTATGAAGATTGTACATGAAACAGCGTATTTGTTCTCTACGTTACATGAGTATTCAACTGTTTTTTTGTTTTGTTTTTTTTTTGTCTTGCATGAAGCTAATTAACAATGTCCTTCAATAATTTGTCAAAGAACTTTGATGCAGCATTTTCTATGTATTATAAAATCTGGAAAAGTTAACACAACTGTTTTGCGTACTTTAATGCAGATGTGATTTTTCTATTTCAAGTGACAGGAAACGTGATGTAACTAGACATTTGCAAAAAAAAGCATAAGAACAGTGCATAGAAAGAAATACAAAAAATAGATGTAGTGTTTTGAAGTAAGGATAAAAATGTCACGTGCTTAATGTTTATTAATTTATGATAGAAAATAATCTTTGTGGATGTGGAAAAACCAAAAACAATAGGCATTGTTAGTGGAATTTCATGGAGGGAAAGGAAAGGGTAGTGATGGCCTTCAAAATGCTCCATTTTTGATTGCTACAGATAGCAGCAATCAAAGTGATCAAAGCTTGACACTTAAATCTTAATAGAAAAATGGGAAACTAAAAGCAGCATGCTCTCAGTGTCAGCACTGGAAGGTGACTCTACAGGGTATGCATTGGTCATCTTCTGACAACCTAAAAGCAAGTGTGATTATTTTCAAAAATTGTCTTGCAGTGTTGATAATACCCATGTTGTCTAGGCATAAAAACCAGAGTAGCAATAATATTAACCATTTGCAGTCTAATGTTGCACTGAGTGTGACATCATAAAATTCCATTTCTAATTACAGAATTTGTTTTCCAGCTGTATTGGTGAAATGTTGTACTACTAATTATTGTACAATTCATTTACATTTCATACAAACAGTCTGAACAGTTAAATCCATATTTATTGATGTTTATATTCAATTATTAAGTGCATGCAGCATTGTTTATTTTAATACTCTTTCAGTTGGATGTCTTTCTGTCATTTCCAATTATGAAAGTTGTTTTACAAATAAGACAGTTTTTGACTGTTCCACATGGTGTGACTGGGTTTAGATTTCACTAAATGAATTAAAAGAGATTTCTGGAGTTATCAACATGGGACTAAATGAAGAAACTGATATAAAAAAATATTGGTCTGAAGAAATGGACAGAGAGAATTAAATTCTTCAAGAATGTTTTTAGAAGGAAGAGATTTTGGATGTTGCATCTCTGCCGACCCACAAAAGGACAAACAAGGAATTCACAGTAAGGGCTCTTAAAGTAAAAAACATTATCAATTATCTGGATAGGTTTTGTGAATATTTTCTTCAAAGAATTATTGCATTAGACTTTTAAAATTAGTGCATTGTTATGCAAGAGGAACCAACTGCTGTCTTCTCCATACCGAGGCTGCACATGATGGATTCTCTCCAGATAGTAGGCAGCAGTAATAATTTGGCCACTGGGCACGAACTCTTTGTGCACAATTCCCTTGCTATGATAGAAAGTGATGAGCATGGTTTTAATTTTTGATCTTGAGATTTTTTTGGCTTTGAGAGAGTTTGTCAACTTCCACTCCATACTTTGTTGCAGGGGTTGTACTGAAAACGCATCTCATCACCAGTAATGATCGAATTAAGGAAGTTGGGTTTGCTTTCAGCAGCCTCAATGAGTTCTCTGCAGTGTTCAACTTGTGTCTGTCATTGACCATCTTTTAACAAATGTGAAACAAACCGTGCACAGACCTCCATTTTCTTCAAATCCTGGGTTATTATTTGTCGAATGGTGTTTCCTTATTAATACACAGATTTTCTGAAAACATTTGGAGCATTACATGTTGATCATTGGTAATGATTTCTTGCACCTCTTCAGTCAACTCTGCCATTCGAACCGTTTTTGCTAGACCCAGACGTTTGTCATCTTCCAGTGATTCTCTTCCATGGGCAAAATGCCATTCAAAGACACATAATTCTCTGCATACTTTCTTCATCATTTGAAATGTTTCCGTGGCACTTTTAGCCCAGTCAAACACAAAACTTGATGTATGATCTTTGTTTCATTGTGCAGTTCAGCTTACACTATGTTCTGAAATGGCTGCAATTTCCATTGACTTTGACTGTGGTGCTCGAGAAACAGTCACTTGTTTCATAACATTGGTCTAGTTTTCTGCACTGTGTATTGGACCTAATTTGATGGAAAAATCTTTGGAACAAATTTGATGGAAAAATTTGGTAAACCCAAGCAGTTTCTCTTTACATTTCTAAGGCTTTTTATGGTTTTGCATAAAAGTCATCTTTACAAGATCCCATTTTATGACTTGCTGATGGTTTTTTGTAATTAGAAATCCAGTTTTCTCTTTGAATGCTCAACTACCAATGACAGTAGCTGGCTTTCTGTTTTCTAATTTCTCTGTTCTTAATGGAGAAATTAGAAAATTCAAAAAAGGACAGTCAGATTATTAACCCATTTCTTACAAAGTCTCACAGACAATCAGTTTCTGCTGCATGCCTTGTCTATAGATACTTCCATGGTTAGTTTTCTTCTGAATTGGTATCTATAATTCTCCCACTCACCTCTGAATCAATTTGCACGAGTGCTGCATCCATTCAGACAGCATCCATTCACTGTCTGCTCAATTTCAAACTTGAAACCAACTTTGCTTATTCCTTGTTTATTCTCTTTTCTTTCAGGAACAACTTTTTCTTTCCAAAAATTATAATCTACAGAAATTCAAGTCTAATGTCAACAACTATTTTTTGTTGCTCAACCCACCCACCCACACAGTACTAAGTATAGGTTTTAATACCTCTTGTGTTTGTGGTTTTCATAAAAAAAAAAAAAAAAAAGTCAGAACTGGGTAAAGAAGAAACTAAAACCTCATGTAGAACTTATGCATGACAGCCTCAAAGTGAATATGTTTTGTGATTTCAGTCACAAAGTTGTTACAGTCCATTTCTCCTTGTGGAGAACATCAGCAGTGCAGTGTAGCTTGAAATGTTAGAAAACTTTCTTCTATCCCAATTCATTGAAGATTATCCAGATTATCAATCCATATACTTTCCAAATAGAACATTTCCTCATTTCTCTCTTAATGTTTTTAATTTCTGTATGGGATCAGTGGTTGGTACGAGGTCATCAGATTATCTGGAAGTCATGCTGACTAACTTCCAGACTTCATGCTACACAACTGCCAGACTTTTTAAGTCAGTATCATCAAATACTGACTTAAACTGATACCGAAGAAGATAATCTTAGTTGCTAATGATTATGTGACACAATATGTTAGAGCAAGTATGGCAAGATTTGCAGTAGTCACATCAAGCTGAAAGTTTGCCCCCCCCTCCAAGTATGAGCCTGCCTCTCTACATAAATTAAAAACATGCAGTAGAACAGTATTGGTTTACAATTCATCCCATTGGAATCCACCAACCACAATTTGTATTTCTTACTTAGGGATTTTATATATGTGAAGATAAATGACTAGAGATAAAATTCTCGCTGGCAATATGTCACACTGAAACAAATGGATGGAGATCAATCAGTGCTGGAATGAATAGTAATGGGAGTATGGAAATAATTATTCTATGAAAAGTGAATGGAATGATGACAGCTCTGGCAGACTAGAAAGGGCAAGTGCTAGCCAAAGATCAAGTTCTTTTGGTCTAGGTGACCTTTTGTGACAGTGATATTGCAAAGACATTTGTCACTGAAGAAGTGGTACGAAAATACCACGTAACGCTTGACTCCATTATATACATATTTCCAAATCAGAAATAAACATAATTAAACCACCATAGGCTTTGGGTGCTTTATTATCTTCAAATAACACAGTTTACCTATGCACCATGATGCTCAAGGAATATCTACAGGGGAGGAGTTAGGCAACAGTATCAATATAATTAGTATTACAGACAACACTGTCAGGGGGCTACAATCATAATCACTCAACCAGGACTATACACAGTATTTCATACTTCCAGTCTAATGCAAACTCATCCAAATTAGTATTAGTAGTGGCAAATTATACAAGGAAGAATTATGCATCAGAAAAAAAAAAAACCTCACATCTTGTCAGTTTGTCTACATCTTCCTTGAATTTATTCAAACTGCTGACATTCACAACAGATGGAAGTTGTTTCAATCAACTACCCACTGAATGAAGGCAAGCTTCCACACATCTATCCTGCAACCATCCTTCCTTAATTCATGTGCCTTCGTGTGTAGTTGGCAAGCAAGAGGAAGAATATACCAATCAGCACCGAGCTTATTCAGTCTATTTAAAGCTTTAAACACCACAATCACATCACCTTGCAGGTCCCTAGTCTCCATATGTTGCAATTTGCAGAAGTAAAGGTTTTCTTGGTAAGATTACATTTTTGGTCTCCTCAGCAATCTCACTGCCATCTTGTGCACCCTTTCCAGCAGACCTATATCTTTCCTAAAATTGGAACAGTTTGTATTAGTCCAATACACACTTTAAATACTGTCACATATTCTACTACAATTTTCAGGTTAGTGTAATTAGTTATAAAAATTTTAGTAGTATGTGACAGTATTTAACAGTGCAGTTGAAATGTTGGAGATGCATCTTCTAATTAGAGAGCCTGGACATTAGGAATGATTAGTGTATAGGTGGATGTTCAAAGTGTATAGCAGTGAATAGCTTGGCAAATTAAGAATGATGAACAATAATTATAAGCATGAGGACAAAATAAAGAAGGACAGAAATAGACAGAGGCAGCAGCCCCTGAGTAATATAACAGCTGGTTGGCAGAAAAAGGTTTAGTATTAGCCATATAGTGCAGGCTTGATGTAGTAGAGTGGTCAGGAGCGCGAGTGCTACTGCACTCGCGCTCCTGACCACTCTACTACATCAAGCCTGCACTATATGGCCAGGAGCGCGAGTGCAGTAGCACATGCTCTTCGAGTAGACCGGGGTTTAAGCCCGTGACTTCTAAATACAAGTAACATTTGTATTGATTGATTGATTTATTTATTGTAAACTCCACTGACCTGGTGACGGAGTATAAAAAAAATAAACAAGCCACAGGCTTTTGCTGTACTGGCCAAAATAAACAAATAATAATAATGAAAAAAAAAAATAAATAAATAAATAAAATAATTTTAAAAAAAAATAAAACAGAATAATAATCACCAATAATAACAAATAAATCAAAATTAAATAAAAATATAAAATAAGATATAAAAAATAGAAGATATATATAAAAGGTACACAAAAATAGACTGATTATTTCGTTCCTCACGTAGATAACTATCAGTTGACCTTTGAACTTTTTCAAACTGTGAGGCTCAATTATCTGCTGAGGAAACTTGTTCCCCTACAATCCGGTCTAAACCTATTTTCAAGTAATTGCAATTTAGGGCCTCTCTGGAATCCCTTATAACAGTGAAAATATTGCCTTCCTTCAATTTTACTTCAACCATACATTCATAATATTGAACCTATTATAATAGAGTTGATGACCAATGTGTGAATCAATATATAAGCAGGGTTAGAGGGGAGGCATCCACACCACACAGAGAAATGCTGCCAAGCAATACTAGGTGGTAGATGACTCTCATGACTGATGCAATACCACCACTTTAATTATTGGAGGCTTGAAGTGGTGAAACCCATGTTTAGACTCGAGATCAAAGTTCCAGCATGCCCCCATCTTTTACATCATGCAGCATGATTGATGTCTTTTGAGGTCTGAAGTTAAGACCACGACAAGATGCAATCTCCCTTACATTTCAAGGGTAGAACTAAAATGATATTCAAAGGCTGGCCGCTAGATAGCCCACTGAACCAAACCTACTGGTACCTCTCTAGGAGGCAGCCAGTTGAGCTAGTGTATAATCTTGCTGCCTCCACTCTACCACATAGTGACTAGCTGGAGTCCGAGTAGCGTGCATGCAGAGGCATTTTTGAGGCCACATTTGTCAAGTAGCTCAGTGTATCCCATATCCAAAAATTTCTACTAATACACGACCCCCCTACCTATTCTTTATTACTGAATACATTATGTATAGTCAAACTAAAAGAACAAACTTATCTGTGAAGAGATCTAAACCTCACAAATGCTTCCTTGCTCATTTCATATACACATAGTCTCAGTTCCAATCTCAATGATGTCCATTTCCACATACAGTCAGCCAAACTTCACTTACTTTTTCTAACAGAATCTCAATTATCAGTTGCTTCAACCACTGCTCTTCACACTAGTTCTATTTATTTGCTGTACAATTTCTCTGGATTCAGGTGGTACTTGTGCATATGTCCACTCTGATATTCCCTATCAGAGACTTAATTTGGAAGCACCTCTTTTTGATCTCATATCTCTCTACCTCATTCTGTTAAATTCAACTTTGCCTCCACTTATCCCCAAATCAATAAGTGATTCAGGGATGGATAGCATTAGCATTAATAGAAGCATATGATGCAAGAAAGCAAACTTATATAACATCAGCAAAAAAGAGTCAAAGAATTCAAAATGATTAGTTCCACCCACTAATCACTTGAAACTCTTTGACTTCATTTCTTTGAAATTCAACTTTCTCCAGGCCAACTTTTCTAACAGTGAGGCGCAAGATGGCAGTGATTTTAAGGTTCACAACTCCAGCCAGTTTCAGTTTTCTACTCACACAGATCCAGCTGGCCAAGATGCTGGGGCTTTTTCAATTACAAATGAACTCGTACAGATTGTTCATTTACCTACCAGCATACCAAAAAATCCTAACCACACAGCCAACACACATGATCTTTTTCTTACAAACAACCCCTTAAAGTATATGGTTGAAATGAGTTGTCCTCTAGGCATCTCAGATAAAAACATGGTCATGGTCTCTTCTCCAATGGAGCTTTTCTCTTTTGGCCATTCTCAGTCTCATATTGTTTGGCATTACAATAATGCAAAATGGGATTATCTGCGAGATTTCTCTTCTTCTTTACCTTGGTTGGATTATTGTTTTAAATTTTTCTGATGTCATTTGCTCAGATCATGTCACTGAACTCTTCTTGTAGGAATGAAAATCTTTATTCTACATTTTACCTTAAATCTCTTCTTTTATCTAAACCTTGGTTTTCCAATAAATGCTCTAAAACTGTTCAAGATAAGAATGATGCAGATCATAATTGGCTTGTTCAAAGCTCCAAGTTCATTTTTTGCCTATACTAAAGGTTGCAACAATTGTAAAGCAGTTATTACTCAGTCCAAACTAGATTTTGAATAGGCTAAGAGTAGAAAACTGGCTTCTTGTTCAAACAGTAGCCGAACATTCCAGTCTCTTCCCAAAGCTATTGACTGCAAATTTGCCCATCTGCACGCCAATCTCTTACTATACGGAAGAAGAGGTACAGAGGATTCATTAGACCCATATTTTATATCTGTGTGGTAAATAATTAGGCTCTAAAATGAAAATAAAAGTTTAATGGTTAACGCGTTTGATGAATACAGAAGATTATGCAGCAGTTAATGCTATATGAAAGGAGTGTAAATTTGAAATACAGGAGCAAATATTTTAAAATGTAAGAAATGTATTCATTTAAAAATTATTTTAAAATATATTCAACATAATTAATTGGAAATATTGGACATTAATTAGATGAAGGAGGAAGAGGGATAATAGCGTCAATTATGAATAAATTCAGTCAATGAATTTATTCATAATTTATTATGCAAATCTAATGAACAATATATATATATATATATATATATATATATAGAAATCTATATGAATGACGACCTCTGGAAACCAGGTAAAAGCCAGTTGTAATCAGCTTTCTGCACTAAGCGGGGCTCTGCTGTAGTCACCTTTCTCTTCCTGAGCATCTCGCTTCCTATGATTAAAGCCAGCCCCTTTCAAAATCAGCCATGTGGTAAGCAATGGCATACCACTACATTATCTGATGCTATAGAGACCATAACAAAACAACTCCAAAAACCTGATCCCGGATGCCACTATGTGCCCCGTGGAATTCAATTTAAGGAAGAGGAGGATAAATGTGGCCACATGGAATGTAAAAAGTTTAAAAGAGGGCAAGATGGGCATGGTCATTAATGAAATGGATAAGTACAAAATTGACATTTTGGGAGCAACAGAAGTGGACAGGAAAAAATCATTTCAAAACTGTATATTGGTTTTTAGTTGTTTTTTCTGGAAGTGACCAAGTAAAAAAACATGGTGTCGCTGTCATTTTGAATACGGAATGTTTAAGATCTCTTCTTGGATACAATCCTATTAATAGTAAAATGATGGTTAGACTTCAGAGCCAAGTAAATCTAACAATTTTAGTTGCATATGCTCCAACATCACCATCCACAGATGGTGATATGGATGTTTATTATGAAAATCTCCAAGCAACTCTTGATCTGGTCCCAAAAAAGGACGTTTTTATACTCATGGGTGATTTCAATGCAAAAGTAGGCAAGACAGTTTCTTCTAGTCTGGAATGTGGTAGGTTTAGTCTTGGCACTAAAGTTTAATTGAATTAGACTGTTCAGATGAATTTTGTCATCTGAACAGTTGTCATATGTAACACCTGCTTTCAGCAGCACCCAAGAAATGAAACAAGGAATCTGATTGATTACATCCTTATTCAGCGAAAGTAGTGTTCCAGTGTAATCATAGCAAAGACACTATTAGGAGCAGATTGTGGCAGTGATCAGCTACAACACGTCATTTTTAAGCTGAAGCTGAAAAAGATCACAAATACAGGTTTCTCTAAACCAGGGCTTGGAAAACTACAGCCTGTGAGCCAAATCTGGCCCGTCGCCTGTTTTTGTATGGCCTGTGAGCTAAGGATGGTTTTTACATTTTTAAATGGTTGGAAGAAAAAAAAGAAAAAAAAAAAAAGAATAATAATATTTCGTGACAATGTGAAAATTTTATGAAATTCAAATTTCAATGTCCACGAATAAATTTTTATTGAAATGCAGCCACGTTCATTCATTTAAGTATTGTTTATGCTTTCGTACTACAATGGCAAAGTTGAGTAGTTGTGACAGAGACCATATGTGGTGCTCTCACTGCTTCCCACTGCTGCTTGGCACACTATAAATCACAGTGATGAATTGATAACTTGACAGCGTTTCGAGTGCCACAACATTTTATTTTATTACCAGTGCATACCCATCATGTCAAAACAAGAAAAGAAGAGAAAAGTGGACTTTGAATGTCGCACTTTTAATGCTCTGTGAATTGTGAATTTTTTTGTTATCGAATTAAATGCCAAAGCAGTGTTTATTATACAATGACACTAAAATAGTGCTAAAAGAATACAATATACGTCAACATTACCAAGCACCCATCACAATATTCCCAACTCTCGTAAAAAAAATTAGAAAATTTAAATAAAAAAGAATTTTTCTCATTAGACCTGTATTCCAAAAAATTGTATTCAATTATTATAATTGTATTTTTAATTTCATCAATAAAAAATTTGTGGAAATTTGTTTTTTCTCTTATTATATAAATACCGACATAATATCCTCAATTCTGCCTCTTGGCTTGCAAAGCCTAAAATATTTACTATCTAGCCATTTACAAAAAAAGTTTGCCGGCCCCTGCCCTGGACAATTGGATGTAGAAAATATTTCAAATGATTATATACTTGAAACGGACAATCATTTTCAAGCTCTATTAGAACTAGATGACTGTATGCTGCCTTAGGAAATGTAGGAAAATACAAAAAGCATTATTAAGGATTCAGCTAATAGATACATTAGAGAGGTCAAAGATCAGGAAGCCATGGATTATAAAAGCCACCTTTAAACTTATTGAGCAGAGAATAATTGCGAAAGCTCAGGGTGTACATGGAAACGAAAAGTATCAGGAACTGAGCAAAGTCATCAAATGCTGTTTAAGCCAGGACAAAGAATTATATCAATTGAAAATGTAAAGAGATTGAATACGACAACAAACAAAACACAAAGAAGATGTATGATGTTATTAAGTCCTTAAGACAAGTTCCATCCAAAACTTAATGTAATTAAGGACTCCAAGGGGGAAATTTTAACAGAGGAGAATGCAATTGAAGGAAGATGGAAAGAGTACTGTTAACAGCTCTTCAGAGCACCTGCTGACACTAACAATCTGCCACCCTGTTTTCAAGAGTGTGATCATGAACCAGTTCCATTGAAGGAAGTAGAAAAAGCCATCAGAGAATTGACATGTGGCAAGTCACCTGGAATTGATGAAAACCAATGGAATTGATTAAAGCTACAGGTGTGAAGGGTGCCAAGTTTTTTTATAAAATTATTGTAAAGATTAGGGAAACGGGATGGTGGCCATGGGATTGGAAGAAATCAATTTTCATTCCCTTATCAAAAAAAGGAGATCTCAAAATTTGCTCAAATTACAGGACTATTAGCCTAATTTCTCACGCTAGCAAGATTCTTCTTAAAATCTTATTAAACATAATTTCAAGAAAACTTAAGAAAGAAATGCCAGAACAGCAAGCAGGTTTCAGAAAGGGCAGAGGAACCAGATCAAACCTTAAGTCTATGATGATTATTGAAAAATGCAAAGAATTCAATGTTCCAGTCGTTTTGTGTTTTATAGATTATTCAAGGCCATTTGATTGTGTTCAACATGAGAAACTATGGGAAGCAATGACTATTATAAGATTCCCAATTCACATAATTCAGCTGATTAAGCTATTGTACCAGCAATAGGACGGTACTGTGAGAACTGACATGGGAAACATGGACTTTTTCAAAATCAGTAACGGTGCCAGGCAAGGATGTATTTTGTCACCTCAATGTTTCAATCTTTATGCCGAAGATATTATGCGTGAAGCTTTGGAAGATTTAGACTGGCATCAAAATTGGAGGACCGAAGAGAAAAAAAACTTTTGTTATGCTGATGATACTGTGCTAATTTGCAATTCCAAGGATCATCTTAAAGAAACTCTGAGAAGAGTATGTGAAGCAAGTAAGGAAAAAAAATTGTTTCTGAATGTGTGTAAAACTAAAATTATGGTGATAACCACAGTTCAAGTAAAGTGAAAGTTAATGGGCAAGATGTCAAAGGAAATTGATGAATTTGATTACTTACGGTCAAGAATAAATAAAAATGGCGACTGCTCAAACAATGTAAAAAGATGACAGGCAATTGCTAAAACATTGGTCACTGATCTGACAAAATTATGGAAAGATCAAGATCTGCCCCTAAAGACGAAACTGAGAATCATTGAATTGTTAATTTTTCCAGTTGCCACTTATGGATGTGAAGGATGGAATCTGAAGAGAGTTAACAGGAAGAAAATTGAGGCATTTGAAATGTGGTGTTCCAGGAGAATACTGCGTATTTCTTACCTTGATCAAAGAACAAATGAGTGGGTATTGAAACTGGCAGGCCTAAAATTCTTTTTCATAGCATCAACAGAAGAAAACTTAAATTTTTTGGACACAGTAAGGAGGGGAAACTTTCTGTTGAAGAATATAATGGAAGGAAAAATCGAGGGGAGGTGCAGAGGAAGACCTGCAACTAGGTGGAAGGATGGAATCAGTGAACTTTTGCACGACATTTTGCGATGCTGCTCGTACAGTGCATGATCGATGCAGTTGGAGGAATTTGTTGGTGGCCACAACAGCTCCTCAGGAAGCTATGTGACTGGAGGAAGAAGACTCCCATCTCAGTTAAAACCCAATCATTCTACTGCCAGCTCAGCAAAAGATAAAGCCAACTTGGTATCCTACTTTTTTCTAACTTGTATTGACAATCTTAATAAACCATTCCCAGTATACTCCACTAAATATCTCCTTTGGTCTTCTGTCAAAAGGATGTCAGAAGAATTTTGAACGATCTTGATGCAGAGAAAGCTTCAGGTCCTGATGGTAATTCTCCACTTGTTCTCAAAACCTGTACTCTCAAGTGTACTCCTGTTCTGTGTTGCCTTTTTAGACTTTTTTTTATTCTACTATTAGTGGTTTTTCTTCTGCTTGGAAATTTGCTTATATCTAGCCAGTTCCTAAAAAAGGGTGACAAAGTTCTCTCATCCAATTATCATTCCATTGGACTCATCTCTACTTTTTCTAAAGTAATGGAGAAATCCATTAACTGTCAAATCCTAAACTATCTTTAAACCTTCCAACTGATTAGTGTTCATCAATATGGATTCTGTCAGTGTTAATCCACTGAGGATATACTGGTTTGTATTCATCTATGGAAATGTTTTGTGAAACTCAAGCTCTTGTCATTTCTATGTCTTTTGTTCATGTTTGGACTAAATATCTAAGTAATCTTCCATCTTATGGATTGCTGACTGTTTTTTGTTAATTGGGTATCCACTTTTCACACTGATCACTCGCTGTAGGTGGTGGTAAATGACTGTCTTCTAATTTTTTCACTAATGCCGGTGTTCCTCAAGGTTCAGTTCTTTCTCCACTGTTTTCCCTCTTGTATATTAATGATATTCCATTGACTGGAAATCCTATCCAAAGTTTTGCTCATGATAGTATATTGCATTTCACTTTCCAGTTTGAGTTATTATTGTTAGGATTTTAGGTGCATCAGTGACTTAGGCCATATGTGCTGTATATATATTAGGTCTGTTAATTGTGTATGTGTGTGTTACAGTCAATTTTCTGTTTGTTGCATGAAAAACCAGAGTTTCTGTGAGAAAAACTACGCTACCCTCTCTCCTGAGACTGACTAACTCAGCCACACTGTGAAAAAGGTGCAAAAAAAATCCCTCACATCACTAACGGAATTCAAACTTTGTTCTTTTCCAGCCGGTGTGGGGAGGTCAGTGGTTCTACCAACTGTGCTACCTGCAAGGGCTCCCAGCTTGAGAAATCTTGTCCCATACAAATAGCTTCAACTTCTCGAATATCCGCTACCAATTCCATAACTGCTAATCGTACAATAATTCTAGAGTGGAATAAAGATAACTTAGTTCATTTAAATCTTCTAAAACTCAGTCTGGCCTTACATCTCACAAAAAACTTATCTTCTATGCTTATCTTTGATGACACTCAGATTTCCAGACAAGGTCACATATATCTATTAGGGATTACCCTGACTTTGAGCCTCTCTTGGCATAAGCATATCACAAATATTACTTACGCTAATACTCTTTTGCTCTCGACATTACTTTTCTTCTTAACAGCTACTCACTCTGTATCAATCTCAAATCTGCCTGCATGGAATATTGTTCCCACATATGGAGTGCTGCCCCATAACGTCTCTCAGGCTTCTAGACTCCATTCAAAAGAGGGCAGTTAGGTTAATTAATGACTCATCTCTTACAAAACCTCTCCACTGTGTCTCATAGATGTTCTGTTCCTGCTGTGTGCCTTTTTTATAGATACTTCCATGGACACCATTCTTCTGAATTGGCTTCTATAATTCCCCCTGCTCTCCTTTCCAAACCAGTCCAAACACATTCTGCAACCAGTCAAATCCATTTACAGAACCAACTTTTCTTCTTCCTCAATTATCCCTTCAACTTTCATTTTCTGCAGCAAACTCCCTTCATCTATGTTTCTTGAAAATTACAATCTATAGAAATTCAAGTTTAATATCAACAAGTATCTTCAGTTATCTTCCCAACCTTCAATCCATGCAAGGTACTAAGTACTACAGGTTCTAATACCTCTTGTGCTTGCAGTTTTCATAAAAAAAAAAAGAAAAAAAAAAAGAAACTATCCCTCTCAGAGCCTTATAAACTTCAATAAGGGCTCTCTGCAGTGCCTACCTCCCAAGCTCTGTAGCCCATATAAAGTCTTTTCTCATACTGTCATCCTTTTACAAATATCACCATATACGTTGTCTGTTTTTGCCCTCATTCAAGTTCAATGTAGATTTTTGGTGTGGTCTCCATACTTTTACACAATGTTCCAAATGCAGTCATACAATTGCCTTATACATTGAGATTATGACCTCCCTATCCTTACAGGCTATTGTCTGATATTTCATCAATATGACACCATGGGCTTTCCTAGCCACCCGTTTTCACTGCTCAGAGAATTTTAGATCTCTTTCTTCCTCTACTCTTTGTAATTCAAACCCACCAAATGTATAAGTTATTCTGTAGTCGCTCTTTGCCAAGTGTAAGATCCAGCATTTTTCTGCATTAAAACACAACTGGCACTTTTTTGACCATCCTTGAAGTCTGATCAAGTCATCTTGAAGGAATGCTGCCAGGCATTGATCATCAATGACTCTCCTGATGTAAACATTAGGAGAGTCATTAATGATCTTAATTCACTTTAAGTGCTGGTCAAGACATCAAAGGCAGATATTGTAGGGATATCAAAGATGTGGCGTCACAAAGATTATACTGTTAGTTAAGAAACACAAAATCTAAGAAAGTGCATCCAGTTGACATAGATGGTCAGTGCAATGTTGAGTCAGTTTGGTGTGACATAAGCACAGGGGAAGCAAAAATGAGGGTAGGAGTTAGTTATAGGACTAATGACTCTGATGAGTAAAATGAACAATTATATAGAGAAATAGAGTGGCCCAGTAAATCAGAGTGTCTTATAATGGGGGATTTTAACTTTTTAGATATTGACTGGAACTTGTGGATTGGTCACTTACACACTAGCAAGGCTTTTGTGGATTTATTAGATAACTGTTTTTTACAACAGCATGTTAAAGAGGAAACCACAGGGAGTAACACTCTTCATCTGATTATCAGCAGTGAGTATTTGTGCATTATGAATTTGCAGTAAAGGAAACACTGAGTGGCAGTGATCACAGTTTACAGATGTGTTTGTTTGTTGTTTGTTTGTTATTTGGTTTTTAGGAGCATTCCGGGGATATGCGGTGTTCATTCC
Source organism: Mastigoproctus giganteus (assembly GCF_048544385.1). Taxonomy (NCBI): domain Eukaryota; kingdom Metazoa; phylum Arthropoda; class Arachnida; order Uropygi; family Thelyphonidae; genus Mastigoproctus; species Mastigoproctus giganteus. Next base: position 112,496,701 of record NC_143585.1, read on the forward strand.
CTGACCTTTCCGCATCCTCCGTATTTGGTGGTCATGGGCTCAAACCCCGGTCTAATAAAGAAGTGTGTGCTATGCACTGCTGCTCCTGCCCACCTGGTTACGGAGGCGCCCAGTTTACAGATGTGGGATTTAATCCAAGATGTAACTACCATCAGGCATAAAGTGAAGGGTTTTTGCTTCCGTAAAGGTGACTACAGTGGTCTCAGACAATTTTTAAATTGTATACAGTGGGAACAACTGATAATGTTACCAGCAGCAAATTCTAAATGGGAAGCATTCAAAGAATTAATCGTGGAAGCTACTAGTCTTTACATTCTGATTAAAAAATACTGTACAAGGTTTAGGCCTAAATGGACGTCACATAAACTAATGAGACTCATGGCAAAGAAGAAAAATGCATGGGATGCATATAAATCATCAGGCAACACAGAAGCCTATGGCAGATATAAGATGGTCTGTAATCAAGTCACAAAGGAAATTAGGCAATCAAAGGCATATTTTCGAGCCCGTCTCCACCAAATACGGAGGATGCGGAAAGGTCAGGGAATGACAACCGCATATTCCCGGAGCAATATGGCCTTAGTTGCTAATGCTCCGAAAAAACAAATAACAAACAAACAAACGAATGAAGGCATATTACGAGAAATCTTTGGCAAAAGACACTAAGAAAAACAGCAAGGACTTTTCAGTTAAATAAACTCTACAAGAAAGGGGATGAATTAGATTGGTCCACTTGATATCGATGTTTTGACTGTTGATGATCCTGATGAGCTGACAAACTGAATGAGTATTTTGTATCTACACTCAGACATGAGTTATTATTAAGGAAGGAAATGACAGAAGTTTATCAAACTGTAACAGGGTGCTTAATGAGAGCAAAGTGGAGGAGAAATTGTTGAAGTTAAACATAAGAAAGGTGCCTGGGGTAGGTGGGATCTATTCAGTTATATTAAAGGAGACAGCAAAGGAAGTAAGCAAACTCTTAGCCATAATAATGAAAGAATCCTTGGACTCAGGGGAAGTCCCCATGGACTGGAGATGTGCCGATGTATCCCCAATTCACAAAGGGGAATTTAAGAGTGACACGAGTAATTACACACCTGTTAGTTTAACTTCTATTCCAGGGAAAATAATGGAGTCACTGGTTAACGCTGCAGTAATAATTAATACACAGCATTGGTTTGATAAGGGAAAGTCTTGTCTGACAAATTTGATTGGATACTATGATGTGGTTACAAAGGAACTGGATGCAAAAAATAATTTTGATATCATATACCTGGATTTCAGGAAAGCTTTTGACACTATTATGCATGGAAGACTACTGTACAAATTAGAGCAGTATGGCATTAAGGGTAAGTTGCTACAACGGATAAAATGATGGTTGAATGGGAGAAGACAGAGATAGCCTGTCTGCACTGCTCAGATATAAAATTTTCTGAGCAGTGCAGACAGGCTGACAGAGCAGGTCATGGGGTATTGTCAATGATATATGGGAATTTTACTAGTAGGGAAAAGGAGGTGATTATTCCTTTGTTTAAGGCAATGGTCAGGTCACCCCCTTGAGTACTGCGTATAGGTCTTGCGGCCTCAGTTTAGGAAGGATGTAGAGTTGCTTGAGTGAGTATAGAGAAGGCAACAAGATTGGTAAGGGGGGATGAAAGGGTAGTCTTACAAAGAAAGGCTTAAGTTCTGCAAATTGCAGCGTATGGAGACTAAGCACCTGCAAGGTGATCTGATTGAGGTATATAAGGCCTTGAATGGGTTGAACAGGCTCAATCTTGCTCAGATTACGAACCTCAGAGAGCACAGATTCAAATTGAGGAAAGGCAGTTATAGAATAGATGTGCATTTGCCTTTAGCCAGTGGGTAGTTGATTGCTAGAACAAACTTCCATCTGTAGTTGTGGAAGTTTATAGCTTAAATAAATTTAAAGAGAAACTGGACTTTAGAGGGAATGGATGTGTGAAATGTTTTTTTTTTTTTTTTTTTGGCTGATGCTACATAAGCTTGCTTTCTTGTATCACAATTCTCGATTACTACTACTACTACATCATCTGCAAATTTTGACATCATGTTCTCTATTACTTTGATGTTGTGGTGGGCCAAGAACTGATCTTTGGGGAACCCACTTCTGACATTACACCAATCTGAAGAATATCCATTAATCACAACCCTCTGTCTCTGTCTTCTGCCCTGCACAAGACAGAGAAAGAGGGTTGTGATTAATGGATACTACAAGCCCACAACAATGGATACTACAAGCCTACAATAATTCCAACATGTATTCTAGCTTACACAGCAACCTTTCATGAGGGACTGAGTCAAATGCCTTGCTAAAATCCAAATAAACTATGTTGAAATTATTTCCTTTGTACAGCTCATGGATAAGTGTGTCAAAATAGCTAACAATGTAGCAAACATGATCTTCCCTTAACAAAAGCAAGTTATCTGTTCTTCACCACAGAGAATAAATTTTTATCTAAATATCCCTGAATTGCACTCTTAATCACTGCCTCTAAGATTTTCCCTAGCACTGAAGTCAGACTAACTGGCCTGTAGTTATCAAACTTCACTCTTAGAACTGCCTTTATGATAGATACATTGGCAGTTCTCCAGTCCAAAGGAATCTCTCTGCAGAGTCCAATGATGCTCTCGTAATTAACCTCAACGGTTCAATGCACTCTCTTAGCCACCCTCCTCAAAATTATCGAGGCACATACTATCAACTCCAGGAGCCTTACTTGCTTTTAGGATTGCTAATTTCATGAAAATTTAAAGTGGCAAAAAGCGTAGCACAATTCTATAGGGCAGCATTTCCCAAACTGTGTTCTGAAGATTTGTAGGGTACACCACTTTTGAATCATTATAATTTTTAACTTTTTTTTTTTTTTTCCAGTTATTAATATACTTGCATACACTAATAATCAAATAGAACGTTGAACACTTTATTTTAGCGGGCTTTGCATAAAAAAAGTATGTGTGGTTGTAATGACATCTAAGAAAAAGCATTTGTATGTGATTTAGCCTGGAGTACACAGGATGAGGGAGAGGAGGAAGCGAACCGATATCATAACTAAACTCATTTCGTTGTATAAATTTTTTTTGATAATTATCAGTATTTTGAAATATTATTATTAAAATATGTGACTATGGATTGTAGTTGAAAAAAGGAACTTTAAAACAAGAAGCAAAGTACTTCCAGTAGTGAACTGTGGTCGATGAAAATGAACACAATATTGTCACACTTCAAAGTGATAAACAATCGCAGCCTTTTGTTCCCCAAAAATCCGAAGAGAAAAAACAGGAACCAACTAATAAAAGACCAAAATGAAGGTATAATGACAATTATTTGAATTTCGGTTTTACATGTGTTGGAAATAAAGATGCTCCTGATGCACAGTGTGTCATATTTAATTAAATATTAGCAAACAGTTCTTTGGCTCGCGCTAAAACTGTGTTTCGTAAGTGTTCTGTGAATGTTGTGAGATGAAAATTGTTCTGTGACTAAAAAAGGTTGAGAAGCAGTTCTATAGGGGGTTCAAGGATACAGTGGATCTCAAGAAAGAAGCATTAACTCAACACTGCAATTAGGTTTTTAAAAGTTTACAAGAAAACAAGAATTTCTTGTATCACATTCTTAGGTCTAATATGTTTTTTTAACTTTGATGGTGTTCTGTTGCTGTATAAAACATGTGACTCCCCAAAGCGTCTTGACAAAGAGGCATTTGCTCAATGTCAGCATAACTGAAATACAGACTTTATTTTTTTACTTCCATCATGGTTGCCATTTAATTTTCACTACTGCAGAATCCCTTCTAAGAGATGCCAAAAGTGAAACATGTGGAAGAGAAATTAAGTCATTTTATTTTGCCTTGAACAGAAACAAAAAACTATATATTATATCAACTCAACTGCAAGTGCTACAAGACTAGTCCTATTAGTGACTGCTCTATTACCTCCAAGAATGATACAGAAACCCCTCATCCTGAAAAACCCTACTTCTGACAGAAAAGCCTTTTCATCATAATTCATTTTGACAAAGGTTTGTTTTAGCAAAACCAGTTGTGGGGGGGGGGAGTACAATGCCCATCTAATTCCTTCTAGACTGAGTCTTCTACTAGAACTATGGTATTTAACTCCCCTGGATTGCTAATTTCAGAGAGAAAATTTACACTCAAAAGACACCTCAAGCAACCAACCCAGATTATGTCATATATGTGACATTCTTCTTTCCAAGTGCTTGTCACAACCTCACTTCTTCATCCAACCTAGACATCTAAATAAGATTTCTCTTCCAGAGAATACTACCTCCAGTAAATTTTAGTATCCTGTAAGGGCAGGCAACCGAATAATGACATGTTCAGATGATTCCTCATCCACTTATGAGACTATCTTGTTGACTGTAATAGCCTTTTCCTTTGTTCGCCATCATTTAAATTTAATCTGGTATGATAACATGAAGGTTATTTCTACTGAATATTTAATAAATATTACCTTATTTCTTCCAGTTAGGAAAGTAAGAAATTAGGAAATTTACAAATGATTAAATTTTAAATTAAATTTTATTTTTAATTTATTTTTAAAATTAATTTCCACTGAGGTGGAAGTTTCATTAACATAATTTAATGTAAAAAAAGAATTATAGATATTTTCCCAAATTTTAAGAAGGAAAATCTGATTTGTTATTTATTTCTGAAATGCACTAAATCAGTGGCTTTTGTGAAAATGGGACTACAAGATTAACAGAATTGTAAATTCTTTCAGCTTTTAAATATTAAAAGCTGAAAGAACTGTGGACATTACTGTATCTACTATGGACCCCAGAGGTCTGCACATCACAGTTTGAAAATTGCTGCACTAAACCACAATTACTAATATAAAATATACCAGAAAATATTTCTAATGTTTCAGTAATCCTTCTGTTACAGTATATTGTTGTAATGCAGTACATAGTGACATGATATTAATAAATTTGGCACAGCAGTGAGGTAAGGAATCACTAAGAAAAAGGAAGCTCTAACAAAGCTCAACCCTCCGAAAATACTGAACCACATTAAGGCACCAACTTTACATTACACATGCTCTCAGCACTTCTGATATTCCAAAAACTTCCTCTTTACCATTGGTTTTTACAGAAAGAATGTTTAAGCACAGTGGCAAATCCAGAAAAAAATGACAGGAGGGGCACAATTTGTGACAGGGGGCACCATTTTGTGCACTAGAATGGCGATCACATTAGCATCAGTGTTGCCAACTGTAGTCAGTTGAAAATAGCTAAGCCACAATGCAAAAATAGATAAAATCCTATGTTAACAATGGAAAAAAAAAATTTTTTTTGTAGCTAAAGGGAATTTAAATGATTGGTGTATATTTTCCAAAAAACTACAGGGGGGTACGTGCTCCTACCCTGAATCTGCCACTGTTTAAGCATAATATAACAAATCTCCATGCTGTAATGAATTCCCTAAAGAAATTTGAATAATGAAAAGTATTCAAAGGCACAAGTCAAAAATCAGGGTAATTTCTAAATACATTTTCAATTTATAAGTGTACATTATGCCACAAAATGTATCTGTGAAGGGTATAACACAATAAACTATCTGTTCACATGGCACAAATTACCTTCTATTTTTGCAAAACAGAATTATAGTGCAATCTTTCTCCCTTTTGATATTTGATAAACTGCACTAATTAGAGTAAAAAATTAAGAATGTTGAACGATGAGCTCTTTTTCTTCCTTTTCTTATGAGTCTGCAATTCAGCTAAAGGCATTAGAATGAAATATCACCAATTAAAAAAATAGGACTTCTATCATAATGGTTTTGTATGCTTCTTTAAAGATTTTGCCTTGCTTGTCCTAGGTAGGGTTGCATAAGTTGTCACCTATAATAACAATAAAAAAGTCACATTTCTTTTGTGAAAAAAATATATAAACATACATAGATATAAGAGAGCACTACACCATATTTATTAACTGGTAATTTCAAACCGAAAAACTTCTACTTCATGAATGAGAAGACTCACAAAATATTTTTTTCCTTGAAAAGAAGTAATATTTTAAACTTATTTTGCTAATCATTAAAATACTTCACATAAAAAATCTAAATTTCTAAATAGAGTATCGCAAATAAAGTGAACATATCAAAATGAAGGAATTTAAATCCACATAAACTTCATGTCTAATGTGGTAATTGAAAGCCATATTGCACACAGGAATGAACTCGAAAATGGTAATATGACACTGCATTCCTCGCTGGATTGATTTTCATGCAAATGCCAATAATTATACATTAAAATAATTTTGAGACAAACAGGCATATTTTTGGGTCTCTCTTTGGGTCGTTCATTTGTAAGAGAAATAATCTAATTAAACCATGATTAATTAGATTATTTCTAATTAATCATGGTTTAATTAGATTATTGTTTGTTTGATTTCCATAAAATAACTGGAAATCAACTAGATCACAGGTTTTCAAAATGGGTTCTGTAGAACTGGTGTTCTACTAGAGCTTGTTGGGGTTCAGTTAGCTTTTTAATGTGAGAGAGAGAGAGAGAGAGAGATGATTTTAAAATATTTGTTTATTTGATTTTTTTTTTTATAAGAGGGTCAGTAAATGTAGAAAAATATCTGTCAGGAGTTTTTTTTTTTTTTTTGAGATACTTTAACACGAATTAAGACATATCCAAGATTCAGAAATGTTTGGAGCAGTAGTTTCCAAAGTGTGTTTTGAAGAACCAAGGGGTTTTGCAAGGGATCACAATGAAATTATTACATTAATTATTTTAATGCTGACATAAAATTTTACTGTCACACACATATTACTTGTTTTTTAAGATATTAGAGTTCTGTGATCAGAAAAATACTGAAAACCACGAACTGAATTTTATATATATATATATATATATATATATATATATATATATATAAAACCACATATAAAATCAAAATGCAAAATACATACTTGCCTCTGGATTAACTGTGATCAAACAAGGCTGATTTACAAATTACAGTGAATGCACATTCAAGTAAATGGTTCTTTGCTATGAATCACGTCTTCTGATTAAATGTTTAGGTCTGTTGTTGTCTTATTTGAGATTTACTGGGTGAAATATGTAACAGTAGTGGAAATGATGCAAAAGGCAAGATTATACAGCATCGTGGGGGGGGGGGGGAAGGCCTTCCCATTTCACCTGTCCATCGCCTCTAAGAGTTTATGTAGCCCTTGAATTTATTTAAAATACCCACCTCCACATCATCAAATGGGGGTGCATCCCCCCCACCAACAATCAATCAATCACCATCTGGCTGAAGACAAATAACAGACATTTTACCTGCAGCCGTCTTCAATTTGAATTTGTGCCCCTCATGTGTGTAGTGTAACAGGAAGGATTCCATCAACATTGAGCTTACTCAATTCATTCAAAGCCTTAAATACCTCAAATAGATCTCCTCAGAGATTCCTAGTCTCCAGACACACAGCAATTTGCAAAACTCAAACCTTTCTAGGTAGGAGCACACTTCTGATATTCTCACCAATCTAGTGCTCTTCTCTGCACCCACTGATCCATGTGCTTTCTAAAATGACACTTCCAGACCTGTAAGCAGCATTCAAAACATAACTAACCATGGCCTCATACAAAGGGATAATCACCTCCCTATTCCTCCTGGCAAAATTCCTTATATATCATTGACAAAACCCAATGAGCTGAGAAGGCAGCCTGCTGGGATTGCTGACAGCACAATTACTCGCAGGTCTTTCTCAGTCTCTACCCTGAGTGTGGTACTGCACAGCTGGAATGTTGTGATCATTGCTCCACAGGAAGTATCTTGCATTACATTTGTCAATGTTGAACTTCAATTGTCACTTCTACACCCATCCACCTAACTGGTCAAGATTTTGTTGCAGTATTACACCCTAATTACTGTTATTAACTACCTGCCAAAACCTTCGTATCAACTGCAAACTTAGCCATTAAGCCAGAGATGCATTCATCAAATATCACTAACAACAGTGGGACCACAATTAATCATGGGGATGGGTAGGCTATGGCTAATAACATTAGTCCAAGAGCAATACCAGTTGATAACTACTCTGTCCCCTCCCACTCAACCATCCCTTTTACACATAGCAGCAACTTTCATTTAATGCCACACTGCTCCAATTTGTATAGCAGTCTATATGCAATAATATCAAAAGCTTTTCTGAAATCTAATTATATGAGGTCAAAATGGTTTCTTACAACCAGTTACTTTCCCACTGTGTCACAGTATCTAATCATATTGATGAGAAAAGATCGCTGCCTAACAAATCCATGCTGTGACTGCAGTACACTGCATTCAGTCCAGATAGCCTGCATTACTTCTTTAACCAGTGACTCTATCAGAAGTGACATTATTTTCCCTGGAACAGAAGTCAAGCTAACAGGTTTGTAATTACTTATTTCTCCTTTGTAAATTTGGGCACATATTTGCACATCTCCAGCCAATAGGGCCCGCTGAATCCAGGGATGCTCTCATTATCATGGCTAAAGGATTGCTCATTTTTTTATTATAAATGAATAGATTCCATCCACCCCAGGTGCCTTTTTGATGTTTGGCTTCAACACCTTCTCTTCTACTTTCCTTTCAGTTATCAAAAAATCATTTAGCTTCCATTTTAGGGAAGGGAGATGACAAAGTTTGATAAACTTCTGGCGTCCCCTTTCCCAAAAATTCATTGCATGTGAATATAGATGTAAAATACCTATTCAGTTTGTCGACAATATGAGCAGGGCCATCAACAGTAAAACCATTGAAATCAAGTATCCTAATGTGATTCAACCCTTTCCTTCTACTGCTAATATAAGCAGAGTGATCTGCTGCTTTTCTTTGCATTCTTTGCCAGAGACGTCTTGTAAGATTACGAGACGTCTCTGGCATTAGCTTGCCTAAGGCATTATCTGCCTTAGCTTGCCTAACCTCCTTTGTGACTTGATTACAGACTACTTTATATCTACTACAGGCTTCCGTATCACCTGGTAATTTATATGTATTTCACGCATTTTTCTTCTCTGCGGTAAGTCTCATCAGTTCACCTGACATCGATTTATGTCTAAGCCTTGAACAATATTTCTTAGTTGGTATGAGAAGCCTAGTAGCTTCCAAGATTAATTCTTTGAATGTTTCCCATTTAGAATTTGCTGTTGGTAATATCATCAGTTGGTCCCACTACATAGGATTTAAATTTGCCTGAGAGAATTGTATTCACCCTGAAAAAAGCAAAAGCCTTTCCCTTTACTATGTCTGTAAGTAAATTCCACATCAGTACTCTGTGACTTCTGCCAGCCAGTGCATCTTTTACCAGCAGATTCTTAATGCATGAAGAATTACTGCTGATAACTAGATCAATTCTTCCTCTTGTTGACTCTAATGTGCTACTGTAGAAAACAGTCATCCAATAAATCCACAAAAGTCTTACTAGTGTGTGTGTGGGTGGGTGTGTGTGTGTGTGTGTGTGTCCAACCCACAAATTTCAGTCAACATCTGGAAAGTTAAAATCCTCTAATATAAGGCATTAGTAGAGGCATACGATGGAAGGAAGCAAACTTACACAATTGGGGTCACATCAACCAAAAAAAAAAGTCCCCATTTCACCCCTCCATTCATACCAAATACCTGTCCAGCTCAGCCTTAAATTTATTTAGGTTATCAACTTCTACAACAAAAGATGGAAGTCTGTTCCACAAATCAACTACCCGCTGGCTAAAGGCAAACTTCGGCAGATCTATCCTACAACTGTCTTTCCTCAATTTGAATTTATGCCCTCTCAAGTGATTAATCTGAGCAAGAGGAAGAATCCCTTCAGCATTGAGCATGCTCAAACCACTCAAGGCTTTATACACCTTAATCAGATCATCTCGCAGGTGCCTAGTCTCCAGACACTATAATCTGCAAAACATAAGCCTTTCTTTGTAAGAGCATCCCTTCGATCCATTCACTAATCATATTGCCTTTCTCTGTACTCGTTCCAACAGCTCTACATCCTTCTTAAAATGAGGCCTCCGGACCTGTATACAGTACTCAAGGTGGGGCCTGACCATTGCCTTATACAAGGGGATAATCACCTTATCTCTGCTAGAAAAATTCCTGTATATCACTGACACGACACCATGAGCTATCCTTGCAGACAGTCTGCACTGCTCAGAAAACTTCATATCTGCCTGCACAATTACCCCTAGGTCCTTTTCATTCTCTACCACTGTCAGTGTAGTACCACAGATTGATATGTTACTCTGGGGTTACTGCTTCCCATATGTTGTACTTTTCATTTGTCAATGTTAAACTGCATTTGCCACCTCTCAGCCCATCTGCTCAACTTTTCTAGATCCTGTTGCAGCAGCGAACTGTCATATATTTACCAAGGATTTACCAAGCTCCTTAACAACCATGCCAACCTTCGTATCGTCTGTAAACTTCGACATTAAGCTTTATATACCATCATCAATATCATTTATAAATACAGAAAACAACAATGGACCCAACACACACCCTGAGGACTCCACTAATAAAATTAGTCCACGAAGAGCAGTGTCCATTGATTATCACTCTCTTCTCCCACTCAACCATCCCTTTATCCATAGCAGCAATTTGCCTCCAATACCACACTGCTCCAATTTGTGCAGTCTTCCATGTGCAACAGTGTCAAAAGCCTTTCTAAGATCCAAATATATGATATCAAAGTTATTCCCTGCATCCAGTTCCTTTGTGACTACATCACAGTATCCAATCAAATTGGTGAGACAAGACTTAAAAATATCATGCTGTGTCCGAGCTAAAACTGAAGTCTTGTCTAGATGATCCTGTAGTGCTTCTTTAACCAGTGCCTCCATTAATTTCTCTGTAACAGAAGTTAAAATAACAAGTCTATAATTGCCTGTGTCGCCCTTTGATCCTCCTTTGTGAATAGGGGTCACATTTGCACATCTCCAGTCCATGGGTACCTCCCCTGAGTCCAAACTCATAATTATGGCTAAGGGTTTGCTGCCTCCCTTAATATAACTGGATAGATCCCATCCACCGCGGGTGCCTTTTTTATGTTTATCTTCAACAATTACTTCTCCACTACAAGATCATTTAACTTTCTGTTAGAGTTTGATAAACATCTGGCCTCTTCTCCTTGAATAACTCCTCATGTGTGAATGTTGATGCAAAATACCATTTAATTTGTTAGCTGCCCGAGCAGGATCATCAACATTTGAACCATCGATATCAAGTGGACCAATCTGATTCATTCCCTTCCTCCTAGAGTTTACATAAGTAAAGAACTCTCTGCTGTGTTTCTTTGCATTCTTTGCCAAAGATTTCTCATAATCTGCCTTTGCCTGCCTAATCTCCTTTGTGACTTGGTTACAGACCAGCTTATATCTATCATAGGCATCCACATCACCCATTCATTTATATATATATCCAATGCATTTTTCTTCTCTGCCACATGTCTCATTAGTTAATCTGACATCCATTTTAGGCCTAAACCTTGAACAATATTTCTTAGTTGGTATGTAAAGCCTAGTAGCTTCCAAGATTAATTCTTTGAATGCCTCCCATTTTGAATTTGCTGTTGGTAACATCATCAGTTGGTCCCACCGGATAGAATTTAAATACTGTCTCAGACCACCGTAGTCGCCTTTACAAAAGCAAACACCCTTCCCTTTACCTGATGGTAGTTACCTCTTTGAGTAAATCCCACTTCAGCACACTGCCACCTAGTGGTTCCTTTATCTGCAGATTCTTAATGCATGAAGAATCACTACTGATAATCAGATCAAGAGAATTACTCCCTCTAGTTGCCTCCCGAACATGCTGATGTAGAAAACAATCATCCAATAAATCCACAAAAGCCTTGCTAGTGTTTGACCAACCCACAAATTCCAGTCAATATCTGGGATATTAAAATCCCCCATTATAAGACTCTCTGATTTACTCTCTGCCCACTCTATTTCCCTGTACAGTTTTTTATTATACTCATCAGAGTCATTAAAACACACTTCTAATCTCAATTCTGATCTCCCAGTCCTTATGTCACACCAAACTGACTCAACACTGCACTGTCCAGCGATGTCGACTGGCTTCACTTCCTTGGATTTTACATTTCTTAACTAATAGCATAACCCCTCCTCCCTTCCTATCCATCCTTTCTGTACACATTGTACTCCCCAAATTCCAATTCTGCATTCCTTATATCTGTGTGACACCACATCTCTGATATCCCAACAATATCTGCCTTTGATGTTTTGACCAACACCTCAAATTCATCAAATTTATTTACTAAGCTCCTAGCATTGGTGTACACATGCACCTGTTCCTATTCTTAGCTACCCTAACACAACCCATGTGTTTACAAATCACTTTCACCTCTGCCATCGGCTACTGTTAATCTATTAGTCCCTGTATCCCCTGAAACTAGCCGTTTTCCAACCCACCTAACACTGCCTTGAGAGCATCAGCAAATATTCTTGAACCCTTTATATTTAAGTGTATCCTATCTCTGTAGAAGCAGTTTCTCCTGTTAACAAGCACAGACCAGGCTGAAAAAAAGTCTACCTTTTGAGCCCTGCACAATCTTTTCAGGGCCGAATTGATCGACAAGGCTCTCATCATATGCTCCCTCATATTTCCTGTTTCCCTGACAGTAGTCACCAACAATAACTAGCTCCTGTGGGACCAGTGCATTCTGCTTTGTGGATTGCTGCTATGTTGCCTCATGCACAAGTGTGACCTTGGCATTGAGCCAGGCTGCTGAGTGCTTGATGGCCCCCATTTTAATTCCTTTGAGGACATCCACCCTACTCTTCAAGCTCTCATAAATGTATAGAATGCTGAGTTGCCATCTAATTTCTTCACACTCTGTAAATAGCACACACACAGTGAGATATCCCCCCTTGGCTGTATCGTGTCGTGTTCCAGTTGGTCTGAAACTGTGCACTAATAGCACATTTCGTTAGGCCACGATTTGTAAGAGAATCATCCCCTTCAGTTCTCTCTCTCTCGAGCCACAGCATCCACTACTTTGAGCTAGTTGCTGTGCTGCTCTAGTCTGAGGAATGATTTCCATTTAAATTCAGTTTAACCCTGCTCCAGACTAGTATAGATTTTGTCAATGGAAGGCAACATAACCCCAATTAAATAATTATTTTTATAATTTCTACCCTATGTACAAAATTCAAACTCTTAATATACATAAACAGAAGTGTTTTCTTTGATTTCCCAACTTTAAATTTCAGAAAAAAAAACTATTAATTAATGTAAAAACAGCAAAATGTATGATCGAGTATGGATTTTGCTGATTATTAATAAGAAAAACATGCAGGCGATGACCTATATTATAGAAAGCATCACTGAATTTGTTTTGAATTTCCTGTATGTGCACACCACTGCTGACTAATGTGAATCAACTTACATGGAACAGTGATGCAGAAAGTGGAGTCATTCACCGTTACTAGTGTGATGCAGGAGGGGAAAAAAAAATGCATGCAACTGTTTCTTTGATAAGAAACATAACAGAAAGAATTGCAACAAATTGTTTTTAAAAAACAAAAAGATCATACTTACTTCCTTCAATGTGTATTGCATCTACTAACACAAAATCAAGGAAATTCATCTATTGGAAGTCACACTGGAAATGAGAAAAACTGATAACACTACAATGAACATTTGATAAAAAAAAAAATAAAAAAAAAACCCACACAACTGCCTTATTGTAATTGTTTTTATGAAACAATATTGGTACAGCACATTTTTTGGATGTATATTTTAACTTCTAACGAAATTTCCAGAAAATATTTCTATTGATAGCTGCATTATAAACTAATTTGTTATTGTGTAAGTAGCGGAGGACGTTTTCTGCTTCTAACGTATACTTGTCAATAATCCCTCTGGAAATAATGGCAAGTGAACTGAATTATAAATTTCAAACATCACCGTATAGCTTGTCTTTGAATGCAAATGACTACAGTTACTTTTTACTGACCGGATGTTTTTGCTTGTACAGATGTCTTATTCTGGAAAATTCCTTGTGGTAAAATGAACCAGTAGTAGTACCTAAGGTAATTCATTATGGTGCGGGAATAGAAATGGTTTTTTGCTCCTAATTGATGTAAGTACTTTCCAGTTTTCCCAAAGTGGATCATCTGAATACAATGTAACTTAGAAGACAGGAAAAGAGTTGATAACTCGTGGCAGGTTCCATCTGGACACCATTTAAACAAACAAACAAACAAACAGATTTCCTGTTTCTACTCTGGGCAGACCACACACAGTCAGGAGTTCACAAGATAGAGAAAATACAAGAAAGAGCACCACATTTAGCAGTCACGGGGTTGATTGTGTGAAATAACCTTCTCACAGTAAAACAAAAGAAGAGATATGGAGTAAATCGATTATTCAGTGGGGCAGCAGTTCCCAACCTTTTTTGACTCGCAAACCCCTTTCAATGTAATATTTTTAATGTGAACCAATAAGCCTATATTCTCTGAAATCGTATAATATTTCTGAATTTTTATTATAAAATATTTCCAGTACTATGTTTTTATAAGTGATGTTGAATAATAATAAAAATTATTATTAAGTATTATTTATACATTGTAAAGCAGTTATTATTCAGTCCAAACTATATTTCGAACAAGCTAAGAGTAGAAAACTCGCTTCTTCTCCAAATGGTAACTGAGCATTCTGGTCTCTTGCCAAAGCTACAGATCGCAATATTTGCCCATCTCTGACAAAAACTATATGGTTCTGTTGCCAAATCAGCCAAAGAGAAAGCTGACCTACTAGCAACCTATTTTTCTTCCAACTCATGTATTAATGATCTTGGTAAATCACCTTAAACCATTCCCAAAATACACTACATTCAATACTTCCTGTGGTCTTCCATCATAAGGATGTCAGAAGGATTTTGGTGAATCTGATGCTAAGAAAGCTCCAGGTCCTCATGGTATTACTCCACTTGTTCTCAAAACCTGTGCCCCTGAACTTACTCCTGTATGGTGTCATCTTTGTTCACTTTCTTACTCCAAAGGTATTTTTCCTTCTGCTTGGAAATTTGCTCATATCCAGTCAGTTCCTAAAACGGGTGACAAATCCATTCCATCCAATTATCTTCTCATTGCAATCACTTCTACTCTTTCCAAAGTAATGGAGAAATCAATTAACCGCCAACTTAAACTATCTGGAAATCTTTCATCCGATCAACAATCGCCAGTATGGATTCCATCAGTGTCATTTCACTGGTGATATTCAGGCTTATGTTACCCATCTATGGACAAATTTAATGCAAATGTTTGGTGAAACTCAAGCCATTGCTCTTGATATTTCAAAGGCTTTGATCTTGTTTGGCATAAAGGTCTTCTAAATAAGCTTCCATCCTGTGGTTTCCAGCTGTTCTTTATAACTGGGTATCTAGTTATCTCTTTGACCACTCACTGCGGGTGATGGTATACGGATCTCTTCTTCTAACTTCCCCACTAATGCTGGTGTTCCCCAAGGTTCAGTTCTTTCTCTCACTCTTTTTCTCTTGTATATTGTTCTTGTTTATACTCTGGCACAACCACCAGGTCAGTGGAGTTTACAATAAATCATCACTACAAACATTAATCGTATTTAGTACTCACGGGCTTGAACCCCAATCCATTCAAAGAGCATGTGCTATTGCATTCTCGCTCCTGACCTCTAGGCTAGGTCAGGCCTATTAATGACCTTCTTCCATTGACCAGAAATCCTATTTATAGTTTTGCTGACGATAGCACATTGCAATCCACCTTCCAGTTTGAGAAACCTTGCCCTGCTCAATCAGCTTCAACTTCTTGAATATCTGCTACCAATTCCTTAAATGCCGATTTCCAGTTAATTTTCCAGTGGGGCAAAGACAACTTAGTTGATTTCAATCCTTCTAAAAGTCACTCCTGTCTTATATCTCACAAAAAAGATTCTTCTGCTCCTATGCTTATCTTTGATGAAGCTCCAATTTCTAGACAAGATGATATATCTCTTTTGGGGATTACCCTGACTTCTAATCTCTCTTGGTATAAAGCACATTACAAATATTGCTTCCTCTGCATCTAATAAACTGAGTTTTCTCTTTGGCTCTCGGCATTACTTTTCTTCCAAATAGTTGTTGACTCTGTAGAAATCGCAAATTCGCCCTACCAGGGAATATTGTTTTCACATATGTGGCGGTGCTCCCAAAACCTCACTCAGGCTTCTAGATTCCATTCAGAAGAGGGCAGTTAGGTTATTTAATGACTCATCTTTAACATAGTCTCTCCACTCTCTGTCTCATAGATGTACCGTTTCTGCTGAATGCCTTTTCTACAGATACTTCCATGGGCACTGTTCTCCTGAATTGATTCTATAATTCCCGATCTCTGTTTCAAAGCAATCCGAACACGTGCCGCAATCAGGTAACATCCTTTTACTGTCCAAGTTCAAACTCACACAACCAACTTTTTTTCTTCCTCATTTATTCATGTTGTAAACTTCTGTTTTCTAGAACAACCTTCCTTCATAAATATTTCCTGAAAATTACGATCTACATACAGAAGTTCACTTCTAATATCAACATGTTTCTTCTTTCAACTTTTCAACCTTCAACCCATGCATGCACTATAGGTTCTAAAAAAAAAAAAGCATCTATACATAATGATCCTTGAGAATGAAAAAAAAAAAATTAGTATGGTAAACATTTATTTAACATGATATACTGTAAGATAGTAAACTAATTATAAGGAATTGTGGGAGATGTGGTTTCTTTCTTTGGAAATTCTTTACTTTTTATTTACTTTTATTTTACTTTATTGTTTATTATTAGTTGTATTTTATAGTTTATAATAATAGACTAATGAATCTAAGCAAATGACATTACAGAATTTTTAGCGTGAAGCCCCTGGAAGGGGTTCGCGAACCGCCGCAATAGGGTATGTCTTTTTATTACTTCAAACAGCATATGACACTGGATGGTGAATTTTTTCAGCTTGTGTACTAAAAAAGAATTTCTCCTTTTGTGATAACATCAAATGCATACCAAGAAAATATTGCAATATTTTGTAACAATACAAATAATAATAATATTTTGTGATATTTAGTTGCAGCGTTCGTTGTATTGTTACAAAATATTGCAATTTTTGTAAAAAAAAAAAAAAAACAATTATTTATAGCGGATGATTTTTTTCTTCTTTTGCACACCAGTTTTCGAAGTTTATAATGCAGCAATCAATAGAAATATTTTCTTGAAATTTCTTTAGATCAAATATATATCCAGAAAACATGCTGTACTGATATTGTTCCCTAAACACAATTACAATAAAGCAAACTTTTTTGTTTTATCAAATGTGCATTGTAGTTATCAGTTTTACACCAGTTTTTTTCCCATTTCCAATGTGGCTTCCAGCAGATGAATTTCCTTGATTTTGTGCTTGTAGGTGCAATACATATTGAAGAAAAGAAGTACGGACTTTTTACTTTTTCAAACACAATTGTTGCGATTCTTTCATTATTGTTTCTTATGCCAAGAAACAGTTGTGTGAGTTATTTTTTTTTTGCCTTCTTGATAAAGCTTTATGAAAAACTGTGGCACAATGCCAAAGCATTCACAGCTCAGTGTAAACATAACTGCCTTTTGTAAACAGAGGGAGAGCACTTGCTGGGGGGAAGAAAAAAAAATATGGAGTATCGCATTTCATGAGCGCTTTGCTAGAAGGGTGGGGGATGCAAAAAATAACTGAAAAAGCCTTAACAAAATGCAAATTGATTGTTACATTTTTGTCGTTCGCATGACAATGAATAAACATTTCTGAGATTTGAAGTGGGAAAATCAGAGAAAAACAGTTCTGGCTCCCACTATAGCAAGTTTCAGCTCTGCAAATAGAGTAAAAATTTTAGAATTTACTAGTTGAAACTTTAACTGGGTGAAAATTATCTCAGCAGACTAATTTGAAAATACCATACTAAGCTATTGTATACCTAAATGCAATATGTATTACGCCAACAAGTTTAATATGTTACTATCAAATTTTATTGAACTTGTTTCTGCCTAATTCTATTTTGATCACATTAATCAGTTGAAAAAAAGAGGCATTACATGATTATTTATCTTATGGATATGAAATACAATAAGTGAAACTAATCTGTCATATAAATATTTAGCTAGTTTACTTAAAATTCTGCAAAGTTAACTGAATGCACTTTAATACTTTAACTTTGTAGCATTTGAAATTCCTGGTAACACAGTAAGCTAATGGAATGTATTGATACTTTACATTAACCTTCATAGATGAAAGTCCTTTACATATAGCATGGTTTCTCCTTATGCTATTTTTTAAGCGATTTGTAACATGTCTATATTAAAAACATTTTTGCATGATCTTGTTCAACAATGTTCAAGTCACTAATTAATATATGATCATAGTGTGGATACTTTTCGTACTCTACTTCATTAAAGCTGGTAACTATATATATATATTTTTTTTTATTTATAATTGTGCATATAGCCAGTTCAATAGGATGCATATAACTGTACCTATGCTAATAACTTCTATGCTAATATTCCCAACTGGGAATATTTCCAACAGTTTTTCGATACTTTTCAGTTTTTTCGGTTATGGTCAAACAGAATGTCCTGAAATTGTATTACATTGTATTCTTTGTTTCCAGTTGTGGCATTAGCAAACCCTAATTTAAATTTAATATCTTTAATAACACATTTTAGATGTATATTCCTAAACTTAGAAAACTTACTAATTTTACTTAGGGCCTTAAGTTAACTATGTTTTAATGCAAAAAGAGTATCATGTAATATTTTTATATTCACCTGTGTATTTATTCCATTCATTAAGCAGAAGCTCAAAGAGTTTAGAATTTGGGCACTTGTTATATTGTCTGTTATGATTATAATTAACTTTATTTTTCTTATTTATAGTGCCTCACATGTTTTCTACTAACTTAACAAAAAGCGTGTGGGACACTATACATAAGAAATTCGCATAATCATGTCAACTATTTCAATGTGTAAAACATTTCCAAGTGATAAACAACTTTCAGGCCGACCGGGCTAGCCGAGTGGGTAAAGTACCTACCCGGCAACCCAAAGGTCGTGGGTTCGATTCCCGCCTTCGGCTTGGATCAAAGTACTGCAAAAACCTTGGGAGGTGCAATATGGCCACAGAAGCCGATGCGCCAATAACTACCAAATCAAAAAAAAAAAAAAAAAAAAAACAACTTTCAATTTTTTGTTGGGGCTGTTTTGCATTTGAAAGGCAGGAGTGCTTTGTGCCATTGGATGCGTTTCACAGCAAACATTTGCAGCCCACTGCACTCATTAGTAACAGCAAATGTTATACAGTGATATACTGTATAACATTTGCTACTGTACAGCATAACAGTGTATAACAAATGTTATACACTGTTATGCTTTTACCAATGGCACAAAATAAAAGATACCTAGTAGCTGTTAACTTTTGTTCATCAATGCAAGGTATACTCTAGAGCCAGTGTAAAATCTTTCCAAGCAATATGACTTTATAATTTGGACAGGAACAGTTTTACATGTAGAAGTTTCAAGTGCTTCATACTTGCTATCAGAACTGCTTTTTCAGTGTGTTTTATGGCTGAGATTTACAGCAAATCTTTTTCAGCCCATTGTGCTTGTTCAGAACAGCAAAGTAATTGACACACACACACACACACACACACACACACACACACACACACACACACACACACACACACACTCAAATTTTTAATGACATAAGATTTTTTACTTTGTTCTTCCATGCAAAGTCCCCTCCCAGACAGTTGTTTATAAATTTATAATGTGACTTACTAATTTCATTCGGAGCAGTTTCCTGTACAAAAGTCAGGCATGCTTGCTGTTAGGTATACGGCCAAGTTGTCATGTCATGTGGCAATTTCTGCTTACCATAAAAGTATATCTAGCTTTTGATTTTTGCTTAACAGTGTACCCCTGAGCCGGTGGATAAAAACTTCTGTGCAATAAGTGAGACTGTAAAATAATAGGAACTCCTTTTCATCCAAATGTCAGTCACATCTGCTAGCAGCTGAAATGGACATTCCAGTTAGCCTATTACAGTTATACAGCTTAATAAATTCAGCCATTTTCACTCTGCCCTGTAAAGGTGATGAGAGGCAGGTGTATTACAGCTAAAGTGATTCTCTCCAATGAGAGCCAAACTTACTTTTCCAGTATGTAGAAAAGTAAGTTTGTTGAAGCGAGTAGTGGCATCACATTTTTGGATTTTACCAAAAACCTTATGGATTTTAGGTCCTGCTGAATTTGGGATTCTGAATACTGGGTCTCATACTGTATATCAACATAATTACACTATTTAATGGAAATAAGATACTGTCGGTCCTTGTATAACGTGTTTACACTACACAAATTCGATCATACACGATTTATAAATAAGGGAATGATATCGTATATAACACAAACCAAATTTACTTATGCAAGATTCGCCTTTGTGTTTACAAGAAATGGCAGTCGAACACAGAATCACCCCAAATGCATGCAAACATAGGAATGAAGAGAAGATCCTGAAAATGTTTTTTATATCAGTGAAAAAGGAAACACATTTCACCATAATAACGTAAAAACCCACACAATTCCAACTATCGGTATTATCACAAATGCAATTAGATCGAGTTTGATACCAATTTATAACAGATTCCACTAGCAGAAACGCAACTGGAAATTGATTTTATTGTTTTATATTAGTAACCCCCAGAAATGTGCTTTAGTAAAATGTGAGCTAATAAGGTGTTAATAATGTGTCTCTGCCTTTACAGTGTTGTTTATTCAGTTGCTACATGCGTGCAGCTTTGTTTATGTGTATCAAGCATGCCTCCTCATTCTGTAATTGTGCTTTATTCCCTAAAAATGAGTAAAATACTTAAAAGGTGTGAAAAAGAAGTGTCCTGGTGAAGACACTACAGATTCAGAGAGAAAAGGAAAAGCAATATCGATAAACAGAGGTGGACTGGATCAAAAATTCTTACCCGGGGAAAATTTAGTGGCCTCATACTAGCATTTATGGCCAAAATCACACCGGCCTCCAGCCCACCAGTGCTTCCCCAGTAAGGCTTATGGCCAGTCCGCCGCTGTCGATAGAGAAAAAATATGAAATTGTGAAACGCTTTGAGCGAAATGAAAGACCATGTGATATTGCATGTGCTGCAGGCAATGAGGCAATGCCGAGAATTGGAAAGAATGCAGGGAAAATATAAACAACTTTCATAGCAGGAACAACTCAAAGTTTAATTAAAATCTATTAGATAAAGACAAAGAATTGGAAGAGATGGAATGGCTGTCATCTGTTTGGATAGAAAATCAAACAAAGAACAAGTCTGCTTACAATAGAAACAAAAGCATTAGCAATATTTTATTACGTAATAGTTGTAATAAAATACGTATTTTATTACGTTTATTTATTGTGTTTGGAAATGTTTTGGTAACAAATATCTGTTCAATCTTGGGTGGTCGGCACCTAACCCTATTTTTCCATAGGGCCTGTTGTTTATATTTATTGCACGATTTTGCATTGCACGAGTGTTTCTAGGAACACAACTATCATGATAAACGAGGACTGACTGTACCTTTTTTCTTGAATACTCCACACTTTATTTTTCGATAAATAAAATCTGGATGCACAGCTTATTCAAGAATTAAATCTGAAGATTGAGATTTCTACTATTTTCAGTCAGACAAGCAAATAAAAGCACTGCATTTTCCTTAACTCTTGCTTTTTTTTTATTTATTTGCCTGGCTAGCCTGAAGGAAGAATTTTGTTTATTACCTATAAACTTTATATTTTGTCTAATCATCTATTTTTTTTAATAAAAAATTTTTTTTTTTTTTTTTTTTTTTAATCAATGGTAAAGTCATTCCTCTTTATTGCTTTACTCTAAATCAGTGGTTTTCAACCAGGCTGCTGCGGCAAACTAGGGTGCCACAACAACATTCCAAGGGTGCCGTGTAATTTTGGTTTAAGTTACTTAAACTTTTTTTTTTTTTTTTTTGAAATTTATATATTTGTTTCATTATAAAAAGGTGTACATTGTACCATATCTTTTTAATTTTGTAGTGATCTATAATTGATGTTTATTTAGCAACTCTATACAGGGTGTTTCAAAAATATTGGTACAAATGTTTAGGGGAGGTACGTAACATCTAAAGGAATGTGAATCGCATAGGAACCCATAACCGGAAACGTCACTGTAAGTCGGTACACGGCGCTGTTCATCAGTTCGCGCGAGGGAAAATTTCGGGTTTACTCATTCAAGCAGTAGTCACCGCACGAAGAGCATACATCGATATACGAACTGTGAGCTGGCAGACGGGCACCTAGTGTATGGATTAGCAGAGAGCAATGGACGAGCCGCTCAACGAACTTAGGGAGAACGCTTCCCAGACAGACATGTACCGGACCACCGTTTGTTTGCACGTGTGCATCAAAATTTGTGCGATTATGGGTCATTTAGAGGTAACAGGAGTAGTGCGGGCAGACCATATCGACATGAACTCCCGCCATGGAAGAAAGTGTGTTGAATGCCGTCCAGAATAATCCTACTACCAGCACACGTGCCGTTGCCTCTGCCTTAGAAGTGTCTCATTGCAGTGTACAGCATGTCTGGCACGACGACTCCTTACACCCCTTTCATCTCCAAAGGGTTCAGTTACTGCTCCCCCAAGATCATCCTGCACGTGTGGCTTTTGCGCAGTGGTTTCTCCAAGAAAGTGTTCAAGACTTGAATTTTCCAGCCTATGTTTTGTTCACGGATGAGGCTTATTTCACTCGGGAAGGCTTATTCAATCAGCACAATGCTCATGTGTGGGCTCACGACAATCCACACGGTGTGCGGCACAACATCGCTTCGCAATAAATGTGTGGGCAGGTATGGTCGGTGACTGCTTAGTCGGCCCATACCTGTTACCATCCCGCATGAACTCCGCTAAATATCGGATCTTTCTTGAACAAGTTTTACCAGGGTTACTTGACGATATTCCAGCAAATGTGAGATGCAACATTTGGTTTCAACATAACGGGGCGCCTGCCCATTATGGAAAGTGTGTTTGTGACCATTTGAACAGGCCTTTTGGGCGTCGATGGATTGGCCGTGGTGGACCCGTTGTCTGGCCCCCACGCTCACCTGATTTATCGAGCCTTGATTTCTTTCTGTGTGGGGCCCTCAAATCTATTGTGTATGAATTGCCTGTGGAGATGGAAATGGATCTCGTGGCGAGACTCGACTGCACTGCTGCTACTGTCAAAGAAACCCCAGGTGTGTTCAACTGTGTCCGCCAATCCATGATGTGTCGGTGTCACGCATGCATAGCATCTCATGGTGGAACCTTCGAGCATCTGTTGTAACATCATGAAATGCATCCATCTCATACTCCATTGTTAATATTATGTCAAATAAATGTTTGCCACTAATTACTATCTTGTATCATTTCTGCTTCTTGTGCCTCTGCTACTACTTTCCCGTGACGTTTCCGGTTATGGGTTCCTATGCGATTCAAATTTCTTTAGATGTTACCTACCTCCCCTAAATGTTTGTACCAATATTTTTGAGACACCCTGTATAAAAAATAAAATTATTATATAAGTATATATAATTTGTATTATGAATTGTAATTTTGTTTATAATTATATTATTATAAAAAATATCATATAACTTTTATTTTAATATTATATATATACAGAGACAGAGAGAGAGAGAGAGAGAGAGAGAGAGAGAGAGAAAATCGGATTATTAAAAGGGCAAAAACTGTGTTAGGCATTTCTTTTAGCCCAGGAGCGTCGTGAACTGAGAAAGTTTGGGAACCTCTGCTCTAAATCATCACTGCATACTTGAAAAACAAATATAAACCAATTTCATCTGCAGTTAAAAAAAAAAAAAAAAACATTGCTTATGTGATGTATTCTTGGACTGGACTTTGAGCTGCAATCAAAAGCTAGATTTAGCACATACAATGGTTGTTATGCTAAACTAGGAAAACATTTTCCCACTGATAAAAAAAGACGAGTCTCATTAAACAAATTTTAAAAAGTTAAAAACTGTAAAATAGAAATAGAAGTACTGTATATTTTAATGTACAGTTATATCATTTGATGCTATTTTTATATATATAAAAACATTAATAAAGTACCAATTTGATGATGAATTTTAACATTAAATTTAAAAATTTCGAAAATGTGAAAAAACACCTAAACCTAAACACAAGTGAGATAGACCCAGGTGCCATTAATATGTACAAGTAGTGTACACATACAATAGTGGTTCAAATATGAATGAGAATTTTTGTATTATTCTTCATCCAAAAACATAGGTGTAATTGGTGACAATCAGGAGCAGCTGCTAACATTAACAATAGGTGTGGCAGACTAGTTTCATCAGTTCACAAAAGCATTCCTTAAAGGAAAGTGCCAAGTTCTGTTGCAAGGTGTATCATTATAACCACAGGCCTCAACAAATTTTGTTGAAGATTTTGTACTAGTTTGGAGGGTAACATATTCAAAAAAGCTTTCCAGCCAGTAACACAGTAAACTTGAATAAAATGCATTAAATCCATATAATGCCAACTTCCCAAAGTAGCAATCAACCTCATGCTGGAGTAATGGACAATCCACTGATAGTTAATCCTATGAAAATTAAAAGCTTCTAAATTTAAAATAAGATAGTTGATGGATTATGTATGCAGGAATAACTAATTTGATTAAAATACACACTACACTGCATTAACCTGAATTTTCATAATTTAGATCTATTTTATTAATCAGCATACATTAAAAAGAAGAAAAAAAAAGACAATCAATACATACTCCAAAATGCTCCTAAATTTACTTGCATGATTAAGTAAAATTTTTTTTCCCTTGAATAATTAAAAATTGATCAAACCAAAAAATAAACAAATATTCAAAAATTGTTCATTTATAAAAAAATTATACAGTTTATCTTATAGAGCTTTGTTCACATCGAAGATTGTTATGTGGCAGGTGTTTATCTCGAGGATATTATAGTAAATTAACATCTCTTGTGCTTTTTTCAGTTTGTATTGCTTCAGTATACTGATATACTAATTAAGTGGTCCATAATTGAGAAAAATAACATATCTGTGTATTCAAAAAGTAAGACAAACTTAGCCAAATTTTAATATCATCAAGGCTAAAGTTTGCGACATCAATGTTGCATAAGAAACTAATAACGAAATGCTCTCCAAGTACCCCAGTTTTTTGTACTATTTTAATGAAGGCTGGATATGATGGATTGAGCTATTCTTCTTTGTTATGTTCCTTAACCAATAAGATTTGTTCCATAAAATATTGATAGTTTAACAACTGCACTATAAGTCCATCATGTTGAAGCTTTAAAAAGTAGTGCCAATTCCTGCAATATACCACAGCCATACAACAGAAAACTGGAAGTGCAACCTAACAACTGCTATACTAATCTGTAAATATTACGTTAGTCTAGCAGCTGTGATGATAAGGAATCTGCCCAGCCAGATTTCTTAGTCATCATGGTGACTGTTTGCAAGCAGTGATTATAGTAATAGTAACAGTGGCATGTGATGCAAGAAAGCAAGCATATGAGCTTATGTAGCATCAGCCAAAAAAAAAAAAAATCACAACCATTCCCTCTAAATGTTTGTCCAGTTCCTCCTTAAATTTATTTAACCTGTCAACTTCCACAACGATAGATGGAAGTTTGTTCCAGCAATTAACTACCCGCTGGCAAAATGCAAATTTTCGCACATCTATTCTACAGCTGTTTTTCCTCAATTTGAATTTATGCCCCCTTAGGTCCGTAATATGAACAAGTGGAAGAATCCCATCAGAATTAAGTGTGCTGAACCCATTCAGGGCCTTATACACCTCAATCAGATCACCTCACAGGTGCCTAGTTTCCAGCTGCTGCAATTTACAGAACTTAAGCCACTCTTGGTAAGAGGATCCCTTCATTCCCCTCACCAATCTTGTTGTCCTTCTCCATACATGCTCAAGCAAATCTACATCCTTCCTAAAATGAGGCCTCCAAGACCTGTATACAGTACCTGTTTCCTGCTAGCAAAATTCCTGTATATCATTGACAAAACCCCATGACCTGGTCTTGCAGCCTATCTGCATTGTTCAGAAAACTTCATATCTGACTGCACAATTACTCCCAGGTTTTTTTCATTTTCTACGACCCTAAGTGTAGTACCACACAGTTGGTACGTTCCTATGGGGTTACTTCTAACCATCTGCAGTACTTTACATTTGTCAATGTTAAACTTCAGTTGCCACTTCTAAGCCCATCTTCCCAAAATTTCTAGATCCTGTTGCAGTGGACCCAACACCAAACCCTGTGGAACTCCACTAGTAACATTAGTCCATGAAGAGCAGTGCCCATTGATTACCACCCTCTGTCTTCTCCCACTCAATCATCCTTTTATCCATTGTAGCAACTTACCCTTAATACTATTCTGCTCCAATTTGTACAGTAGTCTTCCATGCACAACAGTGTCAAAAGCTTTCCTGAAATCCAAGTATATGATATCAAAATTATTTTTTGCATCCAGTTCCTTTGTAACCACATCATAGTATCCAATCAAATTGGTCAGACAAGACTTCCCCTTAACAAATCCATGCTGTGTTAAGGGGAAGAATATCTGAACTGTTGCTGCCGTCTTGTCTAGATGATCCTGAAATGCATCTTTAACCAGTGACTCCATTATTTTACATAGAACAGAAGTTAAACTAACTGGTCTGTAATTACTCGTGTCACCCTTCGATCCCCTTTTTGTGAATTGGGGATACATTTGTACATCTCCAGTCCGTGGGGATCTCCCCTGAGTCCAAGGATGTTCTCATAATTATGGCTAAGAGTTTGCTTAGTTCCTTGGCCGTCACCTTTAATATAACTGGATAGATCCCATCCACCAAAGGTGCCTTTCTTATGTTTAACTTCAATTTATTCTCCATTCTGCTCTCAGTTATTACAAAATCATTAAGCACCCTGCTACAATTTGATAACCTTCTGCCATTTTCAATCCTTAATAACTCCTCATGTGTGAATGTAGATGCAAAATACTCATTCAGTTTGTTTGCTATCTGAGCAGGATCATCAACAGTCGAACCATCGAGATCGAGTGGACCAATCTGATTCATCCCCTTCGTTTTAGACTTTATATAAGTAAAGAAATCCTTGCTGTTTTTCTTAGCATCCTTCGCCAAAGATTTCTTGTAATCTGCCTTCACCTGCCTAACCGCCTTTGTGACTTGATTACAGACTATATTATATCTGCCAAATAGGCTTTTGTGTTCCCTGATAATTTATATGCATCCCATGTATTTTTATTCTCTGCCACAAGTCTCATTAGTTCATTTGACAACCATTTAGGCCATAATATACATTGAACAATATTTCTTAATAGGTATGAAACGTTTAGTAGCTTTCACGATTAATTCCTTGAATGCTTCCCACTTAGAATTTGCTGTTGGTAACATCATCAGTTGATCTCACTGTACAGAATTTAAAAACTGTCTGAGACCACTGTAGTCACCTTTATGGAAGCAAAAACCCTTTCCTTTCCTCCTGATGGTAATTATATCTTTAAGTAAATCCCACATCAGACACTGATCACTGCCACCTAGTGGTTCCTTCATCTGCAAATTCTTAGTACACGAATGATCTCTGCTGATAACCAGAACAAGTGTATTACTCTCTCTGGTTGCCTCTCAAACATGCTGCAGCAGAAAACAATCATCCAATAAATCCACAAAAGTCTTACTAGTGTGTGAGTGACCAACCCATAAGTTCTAGTTATATCTGGACGTTAAAATCTCCCATTACAAGACATTCTGATTTACTAGCTCACTCTATTTCTCTGTACAATTGTTCGTTGTGCTCATTCGAGTCATTAGGCCTATAACACACTCCTACTCTTATTTTTGCTTTTGCAGTGCTCATGTCACACCAAACTGACTCAACAGTGCACTGTCCATCTATATAAACTGGATGTACTTCTTTTGATTTTATGTTTTTCTTAATTAACAGCATAACCCCTCCTCCCTTCCTGTCCTGTCTATCCTTTCTGTACATATTGTACTCCCCAAATTCCAATTCTGCATTCCTAATATCTGTGTGACACCACATCTCTAATATTCCAACAATATCCACCTTTGATGTCTTGACCAACACTTCAAATTCATCAAATTTATTTACTATACTTCTAGCATTGGTATACATGCACCTATTCTTATTCTTAGTTATCCTAACACATCTCCCATACCCACCTGTTGCACGATGACTGGCATCAGTCCCTGAAACCACCAGAACCCCTCACTCCAGGCCGCTGCTTATTCTAATAGAAGTATGAGGTGCTGACCAACGAAAATATGAAATTAGGCAATATTTTTACCAGAATTAAAGCTCAGTAGGTGAGGAATGATTATTACAATCAGAAGCCTTACAAGCCTACAACAAAGATTATAAAATTGCTGCAAATAAATTCAAAACTCAATCCTTAATGACCAAAAATATCTCTGAATTCCTAGACGATTCTAAAGATTGATGATTTAATTTAAAATTACCAAAGAATAATACTTTTTAAACTGGCAACAACTGTGGATATTAGCACAGACAATGTGGAGCAAATCAACCAAAGGAATTAACATTTAGCTAAGTCAATGCATGTTGCTAGCTAATCATTTAAAAATAATAAGAAAATCACTGAAAACTGCATTCTGATTCTAATAATAATCACAAAGCTTCTCCAATAAACACATTTCAAAATTAGGGAAAGATGACAGAGATTTTTAGATTAAAAAGAAAACTATCTTGAGAAATAACAGTTTGTATTATTGATACTTGGCAACAATCAAATTTTATAAAAAAAAAATTCTATTTAACTTATTCTTGCATATTAGGGGAAAAAAAAAAATAAATAAATACAGGACAATGGGTCAAAATACCTATAAACACTTGGATATGCTGATCTCAGGAATAAATATATGAATAATTTGAGTAAATATGAATTAAAAAGGGGTTTTAAATACATTACAGTACTTAGAAATGAGATATATTACAAAAAATACATTAGATATTCAAAATTTCTGTCACCAGCAAACATTGACAACATCACTGTTTTTCAAAAAAAAGTCTGGGAGCTAGGCAGGGTTATACAAAAGCAATTCCTAGTTATACAAAAGCAATCCCAAGCAGGTTAATAGTAACCTATCCATCATTCAGGAAATTCACTATCCAGCGAGTCATGGACATTATATTAAAAATGCAGTTGGGCATCATCCTGCTGAAAGTGTTGTTGTTGTTATTTGGTTTTTAGGAGCATTAGCAACTAAGGCCATATTGCTCCGGGATATGCGGTGGTCATTCCCTGACCTTTCCGCATCCTCTGTATTTGGTGGTGACAGGCTCGAACCCCGGTCTAATCAAGAAGCGTGTGCTACACACTGCTGCTCCTTCCCACCTGGCTATGGAGGCATCTGCTGAAAGTGTACATGTCCAACATGTTTCTTATTGTGGGAGCTGATTCATTCATTAACAATCCATGATAATTCTGCCCAGTAATAGTACCAGTGATACAGTTCAATTATACTATGAAAGGAGAGTCCACCACTGATCCCTAGCAGGTTAACATCATTTCAGTATAGTCAAGTGAGGACTATCTCACTAGTCTATTCAAATGACCACTTAATTTGAATGTCAATTTACCTGATCATATGATTACATTCTGAATATCATCAGCTTGACTGTTCTTCTAACAGTGCTACTCACAAAAGTGTGCCTGTCAATCAGGATAGACTTCCTGAATTACAGGAAGTGTATGAAAGGTTTCAACTTTATGTTTGCATAATACTCAATCGAGTCAAATGCAGCTCTCAGAAATACTGTCTTGGTAAATGGTCATATGCACTTCTAACAGTTTGGATATTTTCATCACTTCTTAATATTCTTTTCTTCCGACAGCTTTCCTTATTAATGTTTTGAATAGTTGCACGTTCTTCAATTCACCATTCCCCCTTAATATTTTCAAAATTCAAGTACTATATCAGAATGCACTTTCTTCAAATGTTAACTGATTGAGTCCTTGAGGTTGTCACACATTCTCTCAGATATGCCAGACAGACAAACTGTACTTGCTACCTTAGATTTCCTTTCTTCTTTTCCTTGGTTGGACTACTGTTTCAAAACTCCTGATGTCAACATTTGCTCAGATTGTGTCAGTGAAAATATTCTTGTAGGAATGGAATCCTTTATCCCACATGTCACCTTAAAATCTTGTCCTTTATCCAAACCTTGGTTTTCCAATAAATGTGCTAAGACCGTTCAGGAGAAGAATGTTGCATATCGTAGGAGAAGAATGTTGCATTCAGGGAAAGTACTAGAGAAAAGAATATCCTAGACCTCATCATCACACATGAATCAGATGACATAACAGGGCTGACAATAGAGGAACCAGTAGCAGGAAGTGATCACGGAGTTCTATGGTGGATGATGACGAGAGAGGCAGCAGAAGTAAAAGGCAAAGGAATGGGTTTTAATTTCAGAAAAGGAAATTACGATGCCTTAACGTACTACATGGCCTCTATTAACTGGGTAGATATCGCGCAGAGAATGAATACAATTGAACTGTGGTACGCTTTTAAAACATTAATCACAGATGCCTTGAATGCGTATATACCATTAAAAAAATACTCCACGAGAAGGGTTCCAAGTTGGATGAATAGTGAAGTTGCCGCATTACTTGAGCAGAAAAAGGTGGCATGGAAAGGTTACAGAGCAATAAAAAGTACTGAAGCCTATAACAGCTACAAGGTGATGTGTAATAGAGCCACAGAAAAGGTTCGACAGGCAAAGGCAGTTTATGAGAAATCACTAGCAAACAGAGCAAAGAGGGGGGGGGGGATAAAGAATTCTTCACATATATAAATGCCAAGAAGAGCAGGACAAACCAGATTGGACCTTTACGTAAGGGAAAGGGGATAGTAATAAATACACCAGCTGCCGTTGCAGATGAACTCAACAGTTATTTTGCATCGATATTTACAAATGAAAAGCCTTTTGTGGCAATGGGAAATTGTGGGAGCGAAGTTAAAAAATATGTAATTATTGATATTGAAATTTCGCAAGATTATTTAATGAAAAAACTTTCGAGCCTACAGACCAGTAAGGCTCCTGGAGTTGATGGAATATACCCTATAATCTTAAGAGAGGCGGCAAGCGAGTGCATTGAACCATTGAGGCTAATTATGCGAGCATCACTAGACTCTGGGGAGATTCCCTTGGATTGGAAAAGTGCAAATGTATCTCCCATACATAAGGGTGGCTCTAAAAGTGAAGTTGGAAATTATCGACCTGTCAGTCTGACTTCAGTAGTAGGGAAAATCATGGAGGCAATGATCAAGGGTGGAATTCAGGATCATTTGGATCGAATTGAAATTCTCAAGGATACTCAGCATGGTTTTGTAAAGGGAAAATCATGTTTAACAAATCTGGTTCGCTATTTCGAAAGGGTCACTCACGAGCTGGATTTAGGGAATAATTTCGACATTGTTTATTTAGATTTCAGCAAAGCTTTTGACTCAGTCCCACATGAGCGGTTGCTTTATAAGCTGGAACAGGTTGAAATCACTGGGAAAATCCTTAGATGGATAGAAGGATGGC
This sequence comes from Mastigoproctus giganteus, assembly GCF_048544385.1. Taxonomy (NCBI): domain Eukaryota; kingdom Metazoa; phylum Arthropoda; class Arachnida; order Uropygi; family Thelyphonidae; genus Mastigoproctus; species Mastigoproctus giganteus. The sequence continues at coordinate 112,528,418 of NC_143585.1, forward strand.
TTCAGGGCAGGACGCAGAGGGTTGTGATAAATGGCTATTCCTCAGATTGGGTTGATGTAAGAAGTGGGATTCCCCAAGGATCAGTATTAGGACCACTGTTGTTTTTAATTTTCATAAACGACATTGATGAAGGGATAGAGGGCGTGATGTCTAAATTTGCAGATGATGTTAAAATTGGTAGAGTAGTTAATGATCACTGTCAAGCTGAGCTTTTTCAGAGAGACCTAGATAGACTTCAAGAATGGTCAGAAAAATGGCAGCTGTGCTTTAATCCAACAAAGTGTAAGGTATTACACCTGGGAAACAGTAATCGCAAAAAAACTTATTCACTTGGTGGAGTTCAACTAAACCCAGTACTGGAGGAAAGGGACTTGGGTGTTACGATACGGTCAGACATGAAATTCTCTGAGCATTGTAAACAGGTTGCAAGGAAGGCCCATGGTGTCCTATCGATGATCTATCGAACTTTTGCAATTAGAGATAGGGACGTGATAATCCCATTATATAAGGCTTATGTTAGACCACACATGGAATACTGTGTTCAAGTATGGAGACCGCACCTAAAGAAAGGCGTCCTCATGAAGAAAGACTTCGAATATATGGGTTGCAGAGTTTGGAAACTAGACACCTTAGAAAAGATTTGATTGAGGTGTTTAAGGCTCTGAGAGGCATCAGTAAAATGAATGAGGACAAAATTTTCAAGATTATAAATGATGCTAGAACTAGGGGACATAAATTCAAGTTACGGGGGGGAAATGTTTAGATTGGACTGCAGGAAGTTTTATTTTAGCCAACGAGTTATAAATTACTGGAATAAGTTGCCTACATGGGTGGTAGAGGCCGACAGTTTGGGGAAATTCAAAGGTCATCTGGATAGTACTTTCGGGTAAGGGAAGCGCATAGGATGATAGGTTTAATTTCCTTTTTATTTATTTTTATTTATTAATTATTATTATTTAGTTATTTATTTATTTCTTGTTTTTATCATTGTTTTGTTCGGATTTTTTTTTTTTTTTGGGGCTTGTGCAGCATAAGCCATAGGCTTTCTTGCACCATGTGGCCGTTGCTAATACTAATACTAGTAATTGGCTTGTTTCTAATTCTTCAGTTTCATTTTCTGCTTGCAACAAAAGTTTGCAACAATTGTAAAGTAGTTATTAATTAGTCCAAACTAGATTTTGAACAGGCTAAGAGTAGAAAACTTGCTTCTTGCCTTAATGGTAGCTGAGCATTCTGGTCTCTTGCCAAAGCTACTGGCCACAATTTTTGCCCATCTCTGCTCCCACCTCTATCAAAACCAGATGGTTCTGTTGTCACTTCGGCCAAGGATAAAGCTGACCTGCTAGCATCCCATTTTTCTTCCAACTCATGTATTAATGATCTTGGTAAAACACCTCCCACCATTCCCAACACGCTCCATTCAATGCCTCCTGTGGTCTTCTGCCAAAAGGACGTCAGAAGGATTTTGGTGAATCTTGATGCTAAGAAAGCTCCAGGTCCTAATGGTATTTCTCCCCTTGTTCTCAAAACCTGTGCTCCTGAACTTACTCCTCTTCTCTCCGGCCTTTTTTCACTTTCTTATTCCAAAGGGGTTTTTCTTTTGTTTGGAATTTGCTCATATCCAGCCAGTTCCTAAAAAGGGTGCCAAATCCCTCCCATCCAATTATCATCCCATTGCAATTACTTCTACTCTTTCTAAAGTAACAGAGAAATCAATTAACAGCCAACTCTTAAACTATCCAGAAACCTTCAGTCTGATCAACGATCTCCAGTATGAATTCTGTCAGTGTTGATCCACTGGTGATATTCTGGCTTATGCTACCCATTTATGGACAAATTCAAAGGAATAGTTTGGTGAAACACAAGCAGTTGCTCTAGACATCTCAAAGGCTTTCGATCATGTTTGGCATAAAGGTGTTCTAAACAAGCTTCCACCTTATGGTTTGACAACTGTTTTTTGTAACTGGTTATCCAGTTTTCTCTCTGATCACTCACTGAGGGTAACAGTAAATGGCTCTCTGTCTTCTAACTTCTCCACTAATGCTGGTGTCCTTCAGTTCTTTTTCCCACTCTTTTCCTCTTGTACATTAATGACCTTCTTCCATTGACTGGCAATCCTATCCATAGTTTTGCCGATGATAGCACATTGCATTCCACTTTCCATTTTGAGAAATCTTTCCCTGCTCAGTCAGCTTCAACTTCTCGAATATCCGCTACCAATTCCTTAAATGCTGATCTCCAGATAATTCTCCAATGGGGCAAAGACAACTTAGTTGATTTCAATCCTTCTAAAACTCAGTCTTGTCTTATATCTCACAAAAAGGATTCTTTTGCTCCTTTGCTTATCTTTGGTGACACTCTGATTTCTAGGCAAGTTGATATACCTCTTTTGGGGATTACCCTGACTTATAATCTCTCTTGGCCTAAGCACAATGCAAATATCGCTTCCTCTGCATCTAAAAAACTTGGTTTTCTTTTTCACTCTCGGCGTTACTTTTCTTCCAAACAGTTGTTGACTCTGTACAAATCGCAAATCCACCCTACCATGGAATGCTGTTCCACATCTAGGGCGGTGCCCCCAAACCTCTCTCAGGCTTCTAGATTCCATTCAGAAGAGTGCAGTTAGGTTATTAATGACTCATCTTTAACAGAGTCTCTCCATTTGCTGTCTCATAGAAGTACTGTTTCTGCTGCATGCCTTTTCTATAGATATTTCCATGGGCACTATTCTTCTGAATTGGCTTCTATAATTCCTGCTCTCTCTCTTTCAAAACAGTCCAAACACGTGCCGCCAATGTCCATTTACTGTCCAACTTCAAACTCAAAGAACCAGCTTTTCATCTTCCTCGTTTATTCATTCAACAGCCGTTTTCTGAAAATTACAGTCTACAGAAGTTCAAGTCTAATGTCAACAAATATCTTCACTCATCTTCTCAACCTCCAACCCAATACCTATAGTACTTATTAGTTCTAATACCTCTCATGTTTGGGGTTTTCATAAAAAAAAAAAAAAAAAAACCCTGATTATTTTCCAAACTCAATGGGTCACTAGTTAATCTGCAATGTAAGAAAAACTTATTAGAGACCTAATAATTTATTTTTGCATAAATTAACAACTTTTTATTCAAACTGGTTATTCTGTCTAAAAAATAATTATGACCTACCCTTTATATATAAAGTAGAACCTCCTGAACTGACAATGTTAAAACTTAATTCTTGCCAGATTTTTATAATCTAATATCATACAGATTTGTTTATAATAAAGTACACAGTCATCAAATACAGAAACAGTAAGATTATGTAATATTTTGAAGACAGGCAATGCCTCACTGCAACTACAACAATTATAGCTAATTGCTCACCTTGAAAAACTTTCTAAAAATTACATTTAGAGCCTTAAGTTAAGACTCTAATGCATTACAGCTTAAAGCCTCAAGCTGCGAAAGAGATTAGACTATGCATATTTTTGTGCAATTGCATCATTTATACACAGCTAAATATAAATTAGCAAATTTGCAATAGCGGCATCGTTTAAGTTACATCTCATATTGTGAATACCTTCACGACGAGTTGTCATGACATTGGTCTACTTCGAATAAGTAATGCTTCACCTGAAAGAGAAGACTGTTGTTACTTATTCTCAGTGGATAACACCACCCAGGTATTCACAATATGAGATGTAACTTAAACGATGCCGCTATTGCAAATTTGCTAATTTATATTTAGCTGTGTATAAATGATGCAAGTGCACTAAAAGACACATAGTCTAATCACTTTCGCAGCTTGAGGCTTTAAGTCTTAACTTATATCATACACCATCAGGCATCTCTTATATTGTGAAGATATACTTCACAACTGTTTTGCCTTCATTACATCACTTGGGTACCTACCCACCGAAGAAGGGCCAAATAGCCCTGAAACAGTGCCGTCTGGGTGGTGGTATCCACTGAGAATAAGTAACAACAGTCTTCTCCTTTGGGTGAAGCATTACTTATTCGAAATAGTGCAATGTCATGGCAACTCATCGTGAAGGTATTCACAATATGAGATGTAACATAAACGATGCCGCTATTGCAAATTTGCTAATTTATATTTAGCTGTGTATAAATGATGCAATTGCACTAAAATACACATAGCCTTAAATTATAAAAGAATGAGATATATCACTATCATTGTGCCAATTATATCAATACCATTAATATAATTATATGTATTAATAATACTTACTATAAAATGTATAAATATGAATGGTAAAGTCAGTCATAATTTCTTGAAGCAATGTTTCTTGACATTGGTCAAACTTGTATTGATATGACTGTATGAACAGTTTGCAGGGTTTTTTTTTTTTATTTTATTATTTTATTTTTAAAAAATGGTATCACATCCTTAAAAAACGTAATAATGAAAACTGTTCACTTTTCAAAAATGTACAGTTTGACAATTACAAGCAAGCAACAAATGATACATAAAAATCATGGAATTTGATTCACATAAAAGATTCATAATACTAGTTGTTGCCTCAGCTTTAGTACAAAGTTTTTATGTAATTTGTAGACTATTATCTCTCTATACATTAAAAAAGTTTTCCTCCTAGTGTTATTTATTCGAGCCAATGGGAGAAGAGAGTGAGGCAATTATGTCACTACAAATGCAATTAATTATTGACAACTGCCTCCATAACGTTCACCAACTTGTGTGATTCACTGTCTAACATTTGATGTTTCATTGTAATGTTTTTTGTATATTAATGAATATTGTATATTTGTATATTTTAGTCCTGCTCTTTTGGATGCAACAATATTCCTCATGCATTATGGAACCTGAAGCAAAAGGCCTTTTCCTAAGTGAGCTACGTAAATGCGGGTAAATAATTACATGGTGATATTTATTCGGCCTTGAGAATGCCGTGCGCTACAAATGCACAGGTAACTAATAAGATAGGTCATTTCCTGATTAGATATCGATCATAGTGACATAGTGTTTTTTTGTCTCGCAGCCACGGGGGGTCTCCCTCAACTTCGCATTTTTACTCTGTGCAGAATACAATACTTAGCATCACCAGAGTGTGTGTTAGTGTATGTTTTGTGAAGTATTAGTGTGGGTTGTATTGTTACTCTGGCCACTTAGCCTGGGGGCCTGTGGAGAGCCACTAACACCCCCAGTTTCACTGCCCCGGGGAGGTGGGCCAGGACACATTGAGAGAGAAGAAAGCTCTGGCGGGACGAACCCTGGGGTAGCCTAGACATCTAAGGAGAACTTAAAAAAAAAGAAAAAAAAAATTTTTTTATTGGAAAGGAGATAATGGGGAGATAGGAAGGGGGTATAAAAGAGGTAGAGAACAGAGGAGGGCAGTAGCTTAGGCACTTGCCTGATTTAAAAGGGGAGACAGTAAGTGGACTCCTGGTACAGGATGCCCATCCTAGTCCAGAGGGTGGGAGTTGAAAGTGGGTGGTGGGGTGAGCCACCACGTAAAAGGAGGTATGGGCTACCCAGGGTGGGAGAAGGGGTTGAAGGGAAGGACACTCAACCACCCCAGGTGGTACGAATAAAAGAACATAGGGAAAAAGATTCCTATGGTGGAGCGCACTTTTTGCAGCTCTGTACTACACTGGCCTGGGGGTTACCCTAATGGCCAGTGTCAGCATCCCACACCATGCCAGCTAGGAAAAGACAGCATGGTGTCAGCTTGGATAACCATGAGCCCCTGAGGGCCTGCATAGCCATCAGTCTGTCTGGTGAAGAGGCTAAAATAGAACATGCAATTAATAATAACTTTCATTCACACAATTTTACTTTTTACAGTTTTTTCCTACACTGTCTATTTTCTTTTATATATGTATTAGATTAGATATCGATCAGTGCATTTCGACAGGTGTGTCTTTACGTAGAAAAGATTTGGCTTACTCTGTCATACCTCTACATATTATTTATTGTTGTTATTTGTTTTTAGGAGCATTAGCAATTAAGGCCATATTGCTTCGGCCTACATATTATGAAGAAAGGCATGCACAAGGAGGTTGCAAACCAAGCAGGGGGCAGAGCCCCCTAGTTATTTATTATTATCATTATTTTTTTTTGACATTTCAAAAAGGCTAGTGATGTGTTACCTGTCTTTTTATCAGGATTTCTCAAAATCCAATAACCAAATGATTTTCAAAGTTAAAATCACATTTCTTCAGACATTGTTTTTGTCAGGGGTGTTCTGCTTCTTGGGCAATCCATGACACTTCCTATTGACCTAAACTGCCAGGCAAGAACCAGAAGGCAGATCAAGTGCCTCCTGAATCATTTTACAGATCACATTTTCTCAACATACTATTATGCTTTCCCCCTAATTAACAGAACAATCTGACAAGTAGTGCATTGTTTTGAAGCGTATCGTTGGCTCTTGTGTCTGTGTATGCCACTTCTGTAGTGTTGCTTATATGATTGTTACTGCTTTATATAATTAGTGCCACCTAGTGTCAATATATAAAACCCAAAGTGTCTACAACTTGTTTGGTATATTTATTTTTCCCTTAGGTCCACTCTTTGACCAGTTTTGCTAGTTGCAAATAATTGAGAACTTCTTATTCACTCTATATAAGAAAACGTCATAAAAAAAAAAAAAAAAAAAACTTTGTGGCACAAAAATGGAATATTTTCTCAGTGGCTTCAAACCAAATGTAATTCAAAATGTAGGAATACCAGATAAACAAAATTAATACAGTGGATTCCGGTTATTTGGCCCACTGGTTAATCGGGACAGCAGTTTATTTGGGACAAATCTTAAAGAACAGTACCTAATCAAGAAAATAGCCATGATTTTCTTTGCTTAATCGGGACAACATGCTGTTTAATCGAGGCAGGAGACCACAGCACTCGAGATTACCCTAAAATTGTCTCCGACCATACCATGTGGTCTGGTCAGGTTTCTGGAAGTCACAACCATAAAACAATAAAAATAATTAGCAGTTTCCGGTTTATTGGGCTTTTCTGTTAGTGCAATCTATTATAAACTCGATCTTACTGAATTTACAATAATACCGACGCCCGGAAAAAGGAAGAGGAAACACATGAAATGTGTTTCCCCTTCCATGAAATCTTCACTCATACAAAAAACAAAAAAATTTTCAAAATCTTCTCTTCATTTCCTATGTTTTAGGCTTCATAACTTATTACCCCATTCTCACTTGAATGTATCATGTTAGTTGCAATTTGTGTGCAATCAATAACAATGTTCTTTGTTACTGATTGCTTATCTTTTTTACTGTTTTAAATTTTAACCCCCCCCCCAAGTGTCAGTGAACAGAAATATCAACTAGTTAGAATATACATATTACAGTATATTTTAATTAAGCCATACACATAAACGTAATTTATTTTTATTTTGCTAACCTGTGGAAAATATTCTTCGGATTTTAATGTTTCATTACATTTTTTAATTGATAAGTAATAAAGTGTAAATTTGTGCTTAATATATCTTTACTTTTATAGCATATAGATAATATTCCTCCTATTTTTGCTTACTAGAATCACTGTTTAATAGATTTAAATTCAATTCACAAATGTGATCATAATGACCGGCGCTTACTATATATCGTATAGTGAACATGCTTTACTATGGTAAGTCCATTGTAACATAATTTGATTGTACAGAGAATCAATCGTAAAGTGGGGGCCACTGTATTTTTTTTTAACTATTTATGTGAGACTTCGCATAATTGGGGCAGCTGCTTAATCGGGCCAAAATACACTATCTTGATGTGTCCCAAATAACCGGAATCCACTGTATATATATATAAAAAACATTATTTGCACCAATGCAGAAAGTAAAATGCATACTAGCACAATAGCAATCATTCAGCTAACACACAATATATTTTATAAAACAAAGTACATTTCTTAATAATAATACATGTCCCTCTGAAAAGCTTTAGTGGTGTCCAACAACACCTGTTTTAGGACAATTAATTCAGCATATCATTGTTAATAATACGACTTCAGCTTTCATAAGCTATTCCATTTTTATTGCAGATGGGATATATTAACAAAAGGAAATAAATAAAAAATTAGTAATGTGTATTTCAAACAGCAAAACCGTAACTAAATCACAAACATTAAATATTCTATTAGCACAAATATATTAAACAATGATTTTTTTAATGATATTCAAATACCTCATCATAAGAACCCCTTTTTGTAGCAGTGTGGGGAGAACGCTGAGAAGGACCCTTACTTGCTTTGACACTTCGAGTACGTCTTGGAAGGGAACTTGTACCTCGAGGAATTCTGTATGGAATAGCCAAATATAAAAAAAAAAAATTTTCATTTTTTTGGTATTTGTAATGGTAATACAATTCAATACAGATTAGCATTCCTAATTGTAGCTTCAAAAGCAGAGCACTTTGGTGAATCCAAATCAAACAGAGAACATTTAATCATAGAAAATAATGTAAATACTTTTACCTGGTTGGCATGACCAGTGTTTCTGGATGAATTTAAGGGACCATTCCTCTATATAATATTAAATGTAGTAGAAACATTCACATAAACTTAAAATACATAAATTATGCAAGAAAACTTACCTTAAAATTATGGAACCTTGTAAGCATACTGTATATAAATTACATACAATAACAGCTTGTATTAGCATTAGCAGAGGCATAGGATGCACCATATCTCGCTTCTCCATTCAGTATTCTTTGTCTTCTCTGACTGCTCTTTTTTAGAGTCTTCACTTTATTTATTTTAAATGTACATTAAACATTAATTTATTTTTATATTATTTTTTACTTATTATTTTTATCTTTATTTCTATTTCGATTTTATTTTATTTGAAAACGAAAGAAGGAATGAGAATCCTTGTGGGGGCTCAAATCAGAGAGCTTCTTCTTTGGAAATGCCTCAATGTATGGAAGGCTTTCAATTGGTCCTTGAGGCTGTCACAGATACTCTCTTAGGTATGTCAAGCTGGGCTTGCTATCTGGGAATCTAAAACACTGATGGAACTAATATTTGGGTGACACACAAATCAAGTGGATCGAATTTCGACAGTCAGGCCGGTCTGTGCTTGTACCTTCATGTTGGTGGGACGGTTAGTAACCCTGGGTATAAACCCCCTTGCACAAGACCTGAAGCCGACTGGGCTAGCCAGGTGGGTAAAGTGCCTGCCTGGCAACCCAAAGGTCGCGGGTTCAATTCCCGCCTCGGGCTTGGATCAAAGTACTGCAAAAGCCTTGGGAGGTGCATTATGGCCACAGAGGCCTATGCGCCAACAACTAAAAAAAAAAAAACAAGACCTGAAATATGGCACCTACTGTACTGGACATGATCACCCAGAGGCGAACCAACATACGCAGGGATCAAGGTTTGGCACCCACAACCACATGGAGGAATGCCACCCCTCTGGGTTACCAGGCAATACTAGGTGGTAGATGACCCTCATCAACTGGTGCAATACAGCCACTTTGCTTATTGGAGTATTGAAGTACTGATGTTTAGTTTCCAGGGCAAAGCTCTGGCACCCCCGCCCCCATCTCTATCATCATGCAGTATGACTGATGTCTTTTCAGGTATGATGGACATCCTGGTGAGATCCAATCTCCCTTACATTTTGAGGGTACAACTCTGAAGCATTGTTCACAGGCCAGCTGCTAGACAGTCCACAAGACCAGACCGGATCAGCTAGTGTATAATCTTGCTGCCTCTACTCTGCCAGACTGGAGGGAGTCTGAGTAGTATGCATGTGGAGGGAATTGTCGAAGTCACGTTATGTCAATGACCTGGGTACAATCTTGCCATGTCTATGCTATATCCAAGAATTTCATTACCTCAAGATCATTGATGAACCTGTGGAGGTAGATGACAAACTCAATGAGTATTTTGCATCTACAGTCACACATAAGGAAGTCTGTAGGGAAGCGAAGGCCAGAAGCATGTCCCTTCAGCACCTTTTCTTACTACAGAATACATGATGAATGGTCAACCTAATAGAACAAACTTATCTGTGAAAAGATCTAAACCTTCCAAACACTTCCTCGTTCATTTCACTAATATATGTGGTCTCAGTTCCAATCTCAGTGATATCCATTTCCACTTAGTCTGCCTTATCCCCACGTACTTATTCTGAGAGAATTCCAATTATCAGCTGATTCAACCACTGCCCATTTCAGTTGTCCAAATTATTCGCTGTGATTCCTTTCACTTCAAAGGTGGTTGTTGTTATTTGGTTTTAGGAGCATTAGCAACCAAGGCCATATTGCTCCGGGAATATGCGGTGGTCATTCCCTGACCTTTCTGCATCCTCCATATTTGGTGGTGACAGGCTCAAACCCCGGTCTAATCAAGAAGCGTGTGCTACACACTGCTGCTCCTACCCACCTGGCTACGGAGGCGCCTTCAAAGGTGGTACTTGTGCATACGTCTGCTCTGATATTCCCTGTCAGAGACTTAGTAATTTGGAATCTCCTCTGGCTTAAAATCTCTCTACCACATTCCATCAAATTCATTTGCTGTCTGTATCATTCTCTCAACTCCACTAATCACTTGGAACTCTTTGAAACTTGACTTTCTGCCGTCCAACGTTCCTAACAGTGAGGTAATTTTCCTTGGTGATTTTAATGTTCACAACTTCAGCTGGCTTCTGAAATGTGCTAAGGCTGTTCAAGATAAGAATGTTCCATATCGCAATTGACCTGTATCCAAATCGCCAACTTCATTTTCTGCCTATACCAAAGCTCGCAACAATTGTAAAGCAGTTATTAATTAGTCCAATCCAAATTTCAAACAGGCTAAGAATAGAAAACTTGTTTTTTGTCCAAATGGCAGTCAAGCATTCAGGTCTCTTGCCAAAGCTATTGTCTGCAACTTTTACCTACCTTTATTCCCACTTCTGCCAAAACCAGATGGTTATATTGCCACTTCAGCCAAAGATAAACCAGCTTTGCTAGCATCCTACTTTTCTTCTAACTCATGTATTGATGATCATGGTAAACCACTTCACCACCTCCTACCATTCCCAGTACACTCCATTCAATGCTTCCTGTGGTCTTCCGTCATAAGGATGTCAGGAGTTTAAACAATCGTGATTCTAAGAAAGCTCCAGGTCCTGATGGTATATTTCTCCAATTGTTCTCAATACCTGTGCTCCTGAACTTACTCTTGTTCTGTGTCACAATTTTTCACTTTCTTATACTATAGGTGTTTTCCCTTCTGCTTGAAAATCTGCTCATATCCAGCCAGTTCCTAAAAAGAGTGAATAAATCCCTCACACCAATTATTGCCCCATTGCACTTACTTCTACTCTTCCTAAAGTAATGGAGAAATCAATTGATCCCCAACTCTTAAACCGTCTGGAAACTTTCCATCTGATCAATGATCCCCAGGATGAATTCTGTCAATTTCGATCCACCGGTGATATTCTGGCTTAAGTTGCCCATCTATGGGCAAATTCAATGGAAAGGCTTGGTGAAACTCAAACAGTTGCTCTTCACATTTCATAGAATTTTGATCATGTTTGGCATAACGGTTCTTCAAAATAAGCTTCCTTCAATGGAAAAGCTTGGTTTGCCAACTGTTTTTTTGTAATCAGGTATCCAGTTTCCTCTCTGATCACTCACTGTAGGTAATGATATATGGCTCTCTGTCTTCTAACTTCTCCATTTATGCTGGTGTTCCCTAAGGTTGGGTGTTTTCTCCTACTCTTTCCCCCTTGTATATTAATGACCTTTGAATCACCGGAAATCACCAAAATATAGTTTTGCTGATGATAACACATTGCATTCTAGCTTCCAGTTTGAGAAACCTTGACCTGCACAGACAGCTTCAACTTCTCAAATATCCACTACTAATTCCTTAAATGCTGATCTGCAATTAATTCTCCAGTGGAGCAAAGGCAATCTAGTTGACTTCAATCCTTCTAAAATTCAGTCCTGTCTTACATTCCACAAAAAGGATTCTTCTGCCTCCTACGCTTATCTACAATGACACTGATTTCAACGCAAGGTCATATATCTCTATTGGGGTTATTCTGACTTCTACTCTCGCATGGCATAAGCATATTACAGATAATTCTTCCTCTGCACCTAAAAAACTGGGTTTTCACTTTCGATCTCAGCATTACTTTTCTTCCAAACAGCAGTTCACTCCGTACAAATTGCAAATCCACCCTACTGTGGAATATTGTTCCCAAAACCTCCGTCAGACCTCTAGATTACATTCAGTGAGGGCAGTTAGGTTAATTAATTACTCATCTCTAACAAAGTCTCTCCATTCTCTGTCTAATAGACAGAGAATGGAGAGACTTGTTCAAAACCAGTCCAAACATGGGCCACAACCAGTCAATACCCTTTTACTGTCCAAATTCAAACTCACAGACCCAACTCTTCTTCTTCTTCCTCATTTATTCATTCAACTTCTGTTTTCTGTAACGACCTCCTTTCATACATATTTCCTGAAAATTACGATCTACAGAAATTCAAGTCTAATGTCAACAAGTATCTTCTTTCATCTTCTCAACTTTATGTCACATGTCACTAAATATTTATTTCTCACATTTAGATTTAGACTTCTTCCCTGAAACCTTAGCACAGTGAGTGACCAGCTAGGGCAATGATTCCACCAAGCCATTTAAGTAAATGGATAATTGCACTAAGGTTTCTGGAATGATATTCATAAGCAGACTACTGTGATGTTGTGGGATATAAGAGACAGTGTCACACAGATATAAGCAGTGCAGAATTGGAATTTGGGGAGTACAATATGTACAGAAAGGATAGACAGGATACAAAGGGAGGAGGAGGGCTTATGCTGTTAGTTACAAAACACAAAATCTAAGGAAGTGCATCCAGCTGACATGGGGGAACAGTGCAATGTTCAGTCAGTTTGGTTTGACATAAGAACTGGGGAAGCAAAATTGAGAGTAAGAGTGTGTTATAGGCCTAATGACTCTGAGTAACAATGAACAACTATACAATGAAATAGAGTGGGCCAGGAAATCAGATTGTCTTATAATGGGGGATTTTAACTTCCCAGATATTGACTGGAACTTGTGGATTGGTCAATCACACTATAGCAAGGCTTTTGTGGACTTATTGAATGATTGTTTTCTCCAACAGCATGTTCGAGAGGCAACTATAACAAGTAATACTCTTGATCTGATTATCAGCAGTGATTCTTCATGCATTAAGAATCTGCATATAAAGGAATCACTAGGTGACAGTTATCACAGTGTCCTGACATGAAATTTACTTAAAAATGTAACTACCATCAAAAGTAAAGGGAAACTTTTGTGCTTTTGTAAAGGTGACTATTGTCGTCTCAGACAGTTTTTAAATTCTACACTGTGGTTCCAACTGATGATGTTACCAACAGCAAATTATAAATGGGAAGCATTCAAGAAAGTAATCTTGGAAGCTACTAGGCTTTTCATACCAACTAAGAAATACAGTTCAATGTTTAGGCCTAAGATGTTGGCAAATGAACTAATCAGACTCGTGGCACAGAATAAAAATGTATGGTGATACAGAAGACAATGGTAGATATAAGCTAGTCTGTAATCAAGTTACAAGAGGAGGTTAGGCAAACGAAGGCAGATTATGAGAAATTTTTGGCAAAGGATGCAAAGAAAAAGAGCAAAGGCTTCTTTATTTATGTAACTCTAGAAGGAAAGGGATGAATCAGATTGGCCCACTTGACATCAATGGTTCGATTGTTGATGAACCTGCTGAGGTAGCTGACAAACTGAATGAGTATTTTGCACCTAGATTCACATATGAGGAAGGGAAGTGGTTTTTTTTTTTTTGATTTCGTAGTTGTTGGCGCATCGGCTTCTATGGCCATATTGCACCTCCCAAGGTTTTTTTTGCAGTACTTTGATCCAAGCCCGAGGCGGGAATCGAACCAGTGACCTTTGGGTTGCCGGGCAGGTACTTTACCCACTCGGCTAGCCCGGTCGGCCGGGAAGTGGTAGCCAGAAGCTTTAACTCTGGCATGAAGCTAAATGATTTTGTAATAACTGATAGCAAAGCGGAGGAGAAATTGTTGAAATGGGATATAAGAAAATAAACAAGGGAACTGGGATGGATGAGATCTATCCAGTTATATTAAAGGAGGTAGCAAAGGAAGTAAGCAAACCCTTAGCAATAATTTGAAAGCTTCCTTCGACTCAGCAGACGTCTCCATGGACTGGAGTTGTGCAAATGTGTCCCCATTTCACAAACTGGGAAGTCGGAATTTTCTCCATGCTTGTGCAGCACCTGCAACTGTGCTCGCTGAATTGATTGAATCAAAAAATAAATGTTCAACAAACATGTAAATAGAATTATTTAATGTATTTACTCAATTTTTTATCTTTGCACAGGAAAAATTACAAAAGCGTGCAATTAAAATTGCACTTTTTGAAATAATTTATAATTTTGAAATTTTATAATTTCAAAATTATAAAATTACAAAACAAGAGGAGACAGGCATAACATCATTAAGTTTACCTCTCAAGCATCGTTGCCAGAATCGACATTTTCAGCTGATAAGTATGCCGCTGCGAAGGCTGTGTAGATTTAGAAGAGGTCAGCTGCTCAACCTTATGAAAGAACATATTAATGGATGAGTGTACGGTGGCTTTTTTCTTTTCATTGTAGATTTCTTTGTAGCAAGTAAGCAAGCATGTCATTCACCCCTCTGTTAACTTTTATGAACTGTTCGCTGTCAGGATCCATCTTCTCAAACCTCGCCAATGCAACTTCACGAAATGCCACTGCCATCTCTCTCTCTGGTGATGAAGTCTCGGCTCCTCATTTGGTTCATCTTGAGCTTTGTCAGCATATTCTTCTTTCACTATCGCTGCCTGCAAGTCAATAAGTTCTTCGTTAGATAATTCCTTCTCTTCTTCCTCTATTAATACTTCCACGTCTTTGGCATCAATCTCCAACTGAAGTCGCTCTGCAACCTTCACAATCTTATCTGTAACCTCTTCATGATTCTTCTTTTTTCAAATCCTTCGAAGCCTTTTACATGCCATGTGCATATTTTCTTCCATGCGCCATTTAAACAACTTTTATTAATTTCCCCCTGTGCCTTATTAATGTTTAAGATGGTATGATAAATATCGTAAGATTTCAAAAAGTCTCTTAACGTAAAATTTTTCTCATCACAGACTGCACACAATGCCTGAGCAAATGTTGTGCGTACATAGTATGCTTTTAAATTCGAAATAACGCCCTGATCCATATGTTGGATGAGTGAAGTCGTGTTTGGCGGCAGAAATGACTCTCACATTTCAATTGAAATCATCTGGATGTGCAGGATGTCCAGGAGCATTATCTAATAGAAGCAAAATCTTGAAAGGAACGTCATTGTCTTTACAATATTTTCAACCTTGAGAATGAAGCAGCATTTAAACCAATCCTCAAAGAGATATACTGTTATCCAAGCTCTCTTGTTCGATTGGAAATGCACAGGTAGGGTGACTTTATTGATGCCCTTAAATGCATGATGATTTTCAGAATGGTACACAAGCAGTGGTTTTATTCTGTAATCTCCCGTTGCATTAGCCCCAAGCAAGAGCGTGGCCCTATCTTTTGATGCCTCGAAACCTGGCATTGTATTTTCCTCTTTGGCAGTGTATGTTGGATCCAGCATTTTTTTTTTTTTTTTTTTCAATACAGTCTTGTCAACGTTAAAATTTGCTGCATTGAATAGCTGCATTCATCAATAATTTTTTTCAACACATCACAAAATTTTTCTGCAGTTGCAGAATCAGCACTGGCGATGTTCGCTGCATATTTAACGTTGTGGAAACCAGCGCGATTCTTGAACCTATTAAACCACCCGTTGCTTGCCACGAACTAGGGTTGAGGTTTGCGGTACTTATCCTTAATAACTTTATAAATACTTGTTGCTTTTGCTTGAATGGTCATTAGAATCAGGGGCACTCACTTCTGAATGGGCCTATATGAGAGCTTGAAGGACAGGGTGGATGCCCTCGAAGGAATTAAATTGAGGGGCCCATCAAGCTCTCAGCTGCCCACATCAACGCCAGAGCTTGCACTTGGTCATCGTGAAACACAGCGGTAACCCCCAAGGCAGAATGCACTGGTCCCAAAGGAACTAGTAGTTGTTGGTGACTCTACTGTCAGGGAAACTGGGAACATGCTTTGTAAAAAGGATAGGGGAACAGGACCAGGGTATGTCTGCCAGGGGCAAAGGTTGATGACGTTGTAGAGCAGATATCATCTTTTAAGGGCACAAAAGGTGATATAGTTGTACACGTTGGCACTAATGATATCAAGAGTAGGAGACCGGCAGAATTGCTTAACAAGTACAGGTCACTGTTGAAAAAAAGCCGTGAAATAGGGTTGAATTTGAAAGTGTCTGCAATTCTGCCCAGACACGATAGGAGGGAGTATATGATGAGAGCCTTGTCGATCAATTCGGCCCTGGAAATATTGTGCAAGGTTCAAGGGGTAGAATTTTTTTCAGCCTGGACTGTACTTGTTAACAGGAGAGATTGCTTCTACAGGGATGGGATACACTTAAATAGAAAGGGTGCAAGAATATTTGCTGATGCTATCGAGGCAGTGTTAGGTGGGTCGGAAACTGCTAGCTTGGGGGGAATACAAAGACGAATAGATTAACAGTAGCCACTGGCAGAGGTGAAAGAGATTCTTGCACTGCTTCTATTGGAATGAGCAGAAGCCTGAAAAACAAGATTCAGGATATTTCTGAATCTTGTTTTTCAGGAGTCATTGCGGTACAAGTAAACACATGGGTTGTGTTAGGGTAGCTAAGAATAGAAATAGGTGCATGTATACTTGCGTGTACACCAATGCTAGGAGTTTAGTAAATAAATTTGATGAATTTGAGGTATTGCTCAAAACATCAAAGGCAGATATTGTTGGGATATCAGAGACTTGGTGTCACACAGATATAAGGAATGCAGAACTGGAATTTGGGGAGTACAACGTCTACAGAAAGGATAGACTGGATAGGAAGGGAGAAGGGGTTATGCTATTAGTTAAGAAATACATAAAATCCAAGGAAGTGAAGCCAGTGGACATCGCTGGACAGTGCAGTGTCGAGTCAGTTTGGTGTGACATAAGCATTGGGAGATCAAAATTGAGAGTAGGAGTGTGCTATAGGCCTAATGACTCTGATGAGTATAAGAAGAAACTGTACAGGGAAATAGAGTGGGCCAGTAAATCAGAGAGTCTTATAATGGGAGATTTTAATTTCCCAGATATTGACTGGAGTTTGGGGGCTGGTCACTCACACACTAGCAAGGCTTTTGTGGATTTATTGGATGATTGTTTTCTACATCAGCATGTTCGGGAGGCAACTAGAGGGAGGAATACTCTTGATTTGATTATCAGCAGTGATTCTTCATGCATTAAGAATCTGCAGATATATGAACTACTAGGTGGCAGTGATCACAGTGTGCTGAAGTGGGATTTATTCAAAGAGGTAACTACCATTAGGGGTAGAGGGAAGGGTTATTGCTTTTGTAAAGGCGACTACGATGGACTGAGACAGTATTTAAATTCTATACAGTGGGACCAACTGATGATATTACCAACAGCAAATGCAAAATGGGAAGCATTCAAAGAACTTATCTTGGAAGCTACCAGGCTTTACATACCAACTAAGAAATATTGTTCAAGGTTTAGGCCTAAATGGATATCAGATGAACTGATGAGGCATATGGCAGAGAAGAAACATGCATGGGATACATACAAATTAACACATGACACAGAAGCCTATGATAGATATAAGCTGGTCTGTAACCAAGTCACAAAGGAGGTTAGGCAGGCGAAGGCAGAGTACGAGAAATCTTCGGCAAGGGATGCAAAGAAAAACAGCAAAGAGTTCTTTACTTATGTAAACTCTAGAAGGAAGGGGCTGAATCAGATTGGTCCACTTGATATCGATGGGTCAACTGTTGATGATCCTGCTCAGGTAGCTAACAAACTAAATGAATATTTTGCATTGACATTCACACATGAGGAGTTATTTAGCGAGGGGAAAGCCAGAGGTGTATTCAACTCTAGCAGTAAGCTAGCGAATCTTGAAATAACTGAGAGTAAAGTGGAGGAGAAACTGTTGAAGATAAACACAAGAAAGGCACCCGGGGTGGATGGGATCTATCCAGTTATATTAAAGGAGGCAGCAGAGGAAGTAAGCAAACCCTTAGCCATAATTATGAGAGCTTCCTTGGACTCAGGGGAGGTACCCGCAGACTGGAGATGTGCAAATGTGACCCCAATTCACAATGGAGGATCAAAGGCTGACACAAGCAATTATAGACCTGTGAGTTTAACTTCTGTTCCAGGAAAATTAATGGAGGCACTAGTTAAAGAAGCACTGCAGGATCATTTAGACAAGACTTCAGTTATAGCTCGGACACAGCATGGTTTTGTTAAGGGGAAGTCTTGCCTGACCAATTTGATTGGATACTACGATGCAGTCACAAAGGAACTGGATGCAGGGAATAACTTTGATATTATATACTTGGATCTTAGAAAGGCTTTTGATACTGTTGCACATGGAAGATTGCTGCACAAATTGGAGCAGTGTGATATTGGAGGCAAATTGCTGCTGTGGATAAAGGGGTGGCTGAGGGGGAGAAGACAGAGAGTGGTGATCAATGGACACTGCTCATTGTGGACTAATGTTATTAGTGGAGTTCCTCAGGGCTCAGTGTTGGGTCCATTATTTTTTTCTGTATTCATAAATGATATTGATGATGGTATATCAAGCATAATGTCGAAGTTTGCAGATGATACAAAGGTAGGCAGCGTTGTCAAGGACACTACTGACACTATGCTGCTGCAGCAGGATCTGGAAAGGTTGAGCAGATGGGCTGAGAGGTGGCAAATGAAGAATAATATTGACAAATGTCAAGTACTACACATGGGAAACAGCAATCCCAGAGCAACGTATCAACTCTGTGGTACTACACTGACAGTGGTAGAGAATGAAAGGGACCTGGGGGTGGTTGTGCAGGCAGATATGAAGTTCTCTGAGCAGTGCAGACGGGCTGCAAGAGTAGCTCATGGTGTATTGTCAATGATATATAGGAATTTTTCTAGCAGGGATAGGGAGGTGATTATTCCATTGTATAAGGCAATGGTCAGGCCACACCTAGAGTACTGTATACAGGTCTGGAGGCCTCATTTCAAGAAGGATGTAGAGCTGCTGGAACGAGTACAGAGAAGGGCAACAAGATTAGTGAATGGAACAAAGGGGTGCTCTTACAAAGAAAGGCTTAAGTTTTGCAAATTACAGTGTCTGGAGACTAGGCACCAGCGAGGTGATCTGATAGAGGTGTATAAAGCATTGAATGGTTTGAGCATGCTCAATGCTGATGGGATTCTTCCTCTCGCTCAGAATAATCACCTGAGAGGGCATAAATTCAAATTGAGGAAAGACAGATGTAGGATAGACGTGCGGAAATTTGCCTTTAGCCAGCGAGTGGTTGCTTGGTGGAACAGACTTCCATCCCTTGTTGTGGAAGATGATTGCCTAAATAAGTTTAAGGCTCAGCTGGACAGGTATTTTGAACGAACAGAGGGGTGAAGTGGAAGTGGTTTTTTTTTTTTTTTTTTTTTGGCTGATGCTGCATAAGCTTGCTTTCTTGCATTAAATGCCTTTACTAATGCTAATAAATCTGATTTTCCATCTACATTATTAACAGCTGTTCCATCTTCGATATAGCACCTGAACGTTGTTTTGTGATAACTGTTGATCTTAAGTGCGTTGATCCTTTGACATGTTCTTTTGTACACACATTTACTTTAAAATAGTATTCACTGTTGAAGCAGCGAGACCTAATTTCCTTGCAATAGATGACAAACTTTGTCCTGCTTCATACTTCATTTTCAAATCAATTTTATTTGGTTTCCTAGCACTGCCAGCACCTGCACGTTCCGTTGATCTCTTTTCCTTCACCATTGTAATAAGTAAATAGGAATGAAGAGAAGATTCTGAAACTTTATGTTTTTTATATATGATTGAAGATTTCAGTGAAGGGGAACACATTTCACCATAACAGCGTAAAAACCTACACAACTGCATATAAAATCGAGTTTACTACCCGTTTATAATTAGATACACTAACAGAAAATCCAAAAATCAAAAAATGCAAACTGTTTTTATTGTTTTATGGTCGTGACCTACAGAAACTTGCCTTAGAAAAATATCACAAAGGCATTCAAAATTGATTCTTTAATGGGAACATATGATAACGATGAAAGGGTAGTTCAATTCCCATTATAAATATGACCTTTTAGAGAGAGAAATAGCTTAGTAATATAGTGAATTTCAACTTCCAAGGACTTGGAACAAATTACAAAAAAAAAAAAAAAAAAACCCCAACGTGTTATTGTGTTCACATTACGATATTTTCACGATACCTCCATTTATTCCTATGGGATGCAAAACACGTTTCCCCAAATTTTTTAAGTTTGCACCAGCCAGCAAAAACTTACGTAAAGTCGAATTTCCGTAAGTTGAGTATTATGTAAGTCGGGGACTTCCTGTAATTTTTAATTTGTTTCAACACTGAAAATGAGCACTTGCGTTTGAAATAGGCATCGTCAAAAATATTTTTAAAATAGTTTCTATGTTCAGGAAGGTAGACCTTAACCTGTCGTTTATAAATTGGTATATATTTTTAATTGAAAAATTTTCTTCTTTCATCATTATTAAAAGTTGCTTAACTTTGTCAATAATTTTTCCGAATCAATATCAGTCCTATAAGTTTGTAAAATTTTGTTATACTAGTCATGTACTTGTCTTGATCTATATCTTTCTTTAAAAATGTCAAACATATCTAATATGTCTAAATAGCTTTTAGTCCTTTTGTTAATTTCCAAAATTAGCTTATCGAAAATGACATTAAATGTATTAACAATGAAATTTTCTTTTCCACGTAATATAATGTCATTGTTGGATTGTGAAACTTCACACATTTTTTTCATTCTTTTCTTCCCATTTTTAAATTGTGTCTCATCTGTTAATAAATTTGCTTCTTCATTTAATGCAGCAAAACCATTTCTTATATCTAAAATAAAACCAATAAAGACTGTAACAAATTATTAGCTAATAGCAAATCCATATCAGGATCTTGTAGAGATTTACTAGTCGCATTTATTTGTTGTAAAATTTAGTCCCCCACAATTGTTAAAATAGCTGTTTGTAAATTGTCAAAAATTTCAGCCAGTGATGAGCTCTCTAATTTAGAAATAGGTTTTTCATAAGGAGAAATGGATAGTTCAAGTAAAGCCTCCTTAATTTGTTTATATCCACGTTTCAATGCCAATATAGCGTCAGCTCTTGCGAACCACCTCGTTTCACTTAGTCTTTTAACTGTTAAAGATTTTTTCCTAAATGTTTAAGGAGTATGTCCCATCTTCTTCTTGAAGATGAAAAGTAAAATACATTTTGAACAAAACAAAAATATTGTACTGCTTCCGGACAAGATTCCGCTGCATAGTTGCCAATTAAATTTAAGGAATGACTAGAGCATGGTATGTAATATGCAGAGGGACTGTTTTTTCAGTCTAGCATGTAAACCTGTATAGACACCTTTCATATTGGCAGCATTATCATAGCTTTGCCCTCTGCACATTTTTATATCCAAAGATAATTCTTAATTTTTTTTAATACTACCTCTTCTAAATATAATGAATTATGTTGTGTAATACTGATGAACCCAATAAATGTTTCTCTAATGTCAGAATTTGCTGTAACGTACCTATAATAGCTAGTTGGTCAATATGGGCAAAGTCCAGTGTTGAGTCGAGTAGTATTGCAAAATAAGCAGGTTCCTTATTTTCTGATATTAATATTTCTCTTGTTTTATTAGCTATTAACTCTATGAATTCATCACGTGGTAAGAAAGATAATTTGATATGCCAGAACCACAGTTAGCATACATTTTAATGTGATGTTTTAAAAAAATCATCAAATTCAGTTAAATAATGTAGACACGATAAATAAACAAATTCAGAATCAATACGACTATTTGAAGAATTTGACTTTCTTTTGTGATATGTGTACATCGCTCTTATGTGCTCAGTAGAACGCGCGTGATCACATAAGGTTTGCATTATATTTCTCCAGTCATTAAGTTATTAATAACTTCCTAAGTCAAATAATAACTTCCCTTCATTAAGTTATTATTTGACTTAGAAAACAATTTGCAAGCAAACCAGTTTAAATTGATTTTCTCTTAAAAAATTAGTCACTCTCGTTTCTTCTCTGTGCCATTCGTCTTTTTTACAGTAAAAATGTGATTCATTTAGATTTCTGACATATATTCTATTGCGTTCTGTGTATTTTATTTTAAATTTTCAATTTTACCAACACTGAGGCGTATTTATTAAAATATGCTTGATAAATTTTTCATCAATACTAATTGTCCACATGGCTATATCAGTAGGTTAAGAAATAACTTGCATTCTGGTAATTACAGACTCTGATTGAAAATTTTCTTCAAAATTCTGTTGATTTGTTTCATTTACTCCTTTTACTTCTTCTATATTGTGCACATTATTTTGATGTTCTTCATTTTCATTTTCGTCTCCTGATACTGATAACAATGTTTCACTTTCATTTCGAGTAATTTTAGTTACATCTTCAGTTCTATGAAATTCTTCATTTTCAGAAGGACGTAAGAAAGACAAAATTGCTCCCTTTTGACTATTTAGCTGTTTTGCCTTTTCTCTGAGTCGTTTTCTTTTATTAGCTCCGGATTCAAACTTTCTTGGCATTGTTGTGTGTGTGTATTATACTATTAAAAGCAAAATAAATATTTATTAAATCCAAAATATTAAAAATAATTTTTATAATGAGTACTAAATTCTTGAGTTTTAGTTCTATATTTATTTCTTTATACGTTACATATAATTACTTTTACATACTATATTACTGTTACATACAATTATAAAGAAATAAGTATAGATCTAAAAACTCAAGAATTTAGTACTCACTATAAAAATTACATGAAAAGATCAAGAAACCAATTCAAATTAAAATAATTACGTTAAAAGCTAAAAAATATAAAATGAGAAAGAATAGTATTTTTCTGTACAAAAAAATCTTAGTTTTGTTAAAATAACAATAATAAATTTATTGAAAAATATATTCTTACCGACTCCGACAGCTACTTTAAGCAAATAATTAAGGTATATGTACTCGTATACTGGTATACAAATAAGTAGAGTAAAGTGCAGCCATTATCAACCCACTGCAGGATGGAAGCCTCCTCAACAATTCATGTTGAGGGAAATGGATATTGTGCACATTATTTTGATGTTCTTCATTTTCATTTTCGTCTCCTGATACTGATCTGCCACGCTGGTCCAGTGCGGGTTGGCAGATCGACCGTATTCAGCAGTCAGGGGCTTGAACCCAGGTCTACTCAAAGAGCGTGTACTACTGCACTCCCGCTCCTGCCCACTCGGCTATGGAGGCCTTTACTAACCAAATATTAATGGTAACTAAACTCTCAGTCGTCACACATGCGTACGAACGACGGTTACCTTCGATCGGTTACAGCCATGTGATAAAACAATATTTCAAATGGAGGCGGGAGGCCTCAAATTTTAAAGGGACTCTAGTTTTTATATTATGAATTTAATATTTAAAAATAAGTATTTTATTTTGCAACTATAACTAGACTGTTTTTTATATAGTTGTTTGTGAGGAGTTAGGTTTTGAAGTGAGGCCCCCAGCTTGCACCTTATGGTAAATGCGGCCCAGTTCGTAGCATGTATTGTTCCTGAATGGTAAACTAACATAGGTTTTAATCTGAAAGTTCCTGAAGCATTGCCACCCAACAACAAAGTAAAGCGGGCCTTGGCTACCTGGAACCCAGGAGTAGAACATTCTTCATGAGCAATGAAGGTACAGTTGGGCAGCTTTTTCCAGTAGAGGCCCGTTTCATACTGGAAATTCATTTGCAGCTGTAATATCAGCACGAGCTGCTTCTAATGTTTTAATATTATGGATTTTTGTTCTGTTCTTGAATCTAAAAAACCACCCTCTACTAGCAGTAAAATCATCAGAACTATCCTCTTCACCACTTAACTCATCAAACAAAGATTTTGCTTTATACCTGATAAGAGGAAGATGACACTGGTCATGTCGTCAATCCACAGGACAAGCAGCTTTTCCATTTTTTCGATTGTCTAATTCAGGGAAAAGGTATAGTAAGAGGGTCTTGCACCAAAATTGACCACTGATTGGGAAGACTGCTTTGTGGTCTCAACATTTTTCATTATAGTTGTTACAGTTGATGGTGCTAAATTGAAGGAACGACACACATCTGACCAAGTTTCACCTTTCTCCATTCACCAAATAACTTCCATTTTTTCTTCATTTGTCAATGATTTACGTTATTTTTTAGTCTGTTGTCCAGACACACTTGATAACACATTTTGGGAGCATGGTGGTAGATATGGTTCAGTATTGTATCTGTATTTGAAAATACATATTAATAAAAGGAAGTGCCCTGTACCCTAGATACCAGTGCATGTTTGTCAGTTCACCTGCAGTTTTTAGTCTGTGGTTAATGTAATTTGCTTTTTCTCATTGCATTTTATATTCCGTTTTTTTGTTTAATTATTTAAATTTTTGGCTGTAGTTTATCATTTAGTATTATAGTTTTATTGAAATGTAAGTTTTATTAATGTGAGGACCATCTGTGTCTAGGAAGTCCGGCAGAGTCATGACTGATCACCACCTCCAATTGGGACCTATGAGAGGCGCAAAAGTGAAGTGGCGTAAACAGAGTCCTACCTGTATTTTTCAACTTAAAGTTTCAGCAAAATTTGTTGTGCAATGATCCAGACTTATCAACTAAGAGATATTTTTCAAGCTTAGACCTAATCAATGTTGGATGAACCGAAGAGACTTGTAACAGAGAAGAAAAATACATGGAATGCATATAAATTATCAGGTGATACAGAAGACAACAGTATATATAAACCAGCAGTTCCCAACCTTTTACTCGCGAACCCCTTTCAACATAATATTTTTAAAGCGAACCACTAAGCCCATATTCTCTGATATCGTATAATATTTCTGAATTTTTATTACAAAATATTTCCAGTACTACGTTTTTATAAGAGACATAGCATAATAATAATAATTTTTATTATTAAGTATCAGTTATACTTTGTACAGCAGTTTTTAATTGGTCTAAACTATATTTCGAACAGGCTAAGAGTAGAAAACTTGATTTTTGTCCAATGGTAGCCGACCATTTTCGTCTCTTGCCAAAACTATTGTCTGCAATTTTTGCCATCTCCGTTCCCACTTGTCAAAACAAGATGGTTCTGTTGCCACATCAGCCAAAGATAAAGCTGACCTGCTGGCATCCTATTTTTCTTCCAACTCATGTATTGATGATCTTGGTAAATCATCTCAAACCAATGCCTCTTGTGGTCTTCTGTCAAAAGGATTTTGATGAATCTGATGCTAAGAAAGCTCCAGGTCCTGATAGTATTTTTCCACTTGTTCTCAAAATCTGAGCTCCTAAACTTACTTCTGTTTTTTGCCGCTCCTAAAAAGGGTGACAAATTCCTCCCATCCAATTATCGTCCCATTGCAATTACTTCCTTTTTCTAAAGTAATGGAGAAATCAATTAACCACCAACTCCTAAACTATCTAGAAACATTCCATCTGATCAACGATCACCATATGGATTTCGTCAGTATTAATCCACTGGTGATATTCTAGCTTATGTTACCCATTTATGGACAAATTCAATGGAAAAGTTGGGAAAAGTTGAAACACAAGCAGTTGCTCTTGATATCTCCAAGGCTTTTGTTCGTGTTTGGCATAAAGGTCTTCTAAATAAGCTTCCATCCTATGGTTTGCCAGCTGTTTTTTGTAATTGAGTATCCAGTTTTCTCTCTGGCCGCTCAATGTGGGTGATGGTAGATGGGAAGGATGGTGACGATACCACTATGATACCCGCGCAGACTGCCCGAACTTATTGAAAAAGCACATGTTCCTCAGTCGTTGGCCCCTCAGTGTGGTTTCAGCATGATGGCTCTCTGTCTTCTAACTTCTCCAGTATAAAGCTGGTGTCCCCAAGGTTCAGTTCTTTCTACCTCTCTTTTAATCTTGTATATTAATGACCGACCTTCTTCCATTGACCGGAAATCTTATCCATAATTTTGCTGACGATAGCACATTGCATTACACCTTCAATTTGAAAAACCTTGCTCTGCTCAAGCAGCTTCAACTTCTTGATTATCCACTGCCAAATCCGTAAATGCTCATTTCCAGGTAATACTCCAGTGGCACAAAGATAACTTAATTTCAATCCTTCTAGAACTCAGTCTTGTCGGTCTTATATCTCTCAAAAAGGATTCTTCTGATTCTTTGTCATCTTCTATGACACTCCGATTTCTAGGCAAGATCTTGGGGATTACCCTGACTTCTAATCTCTCCTGGCATAAAGCACATTACATATATTGTTTCCTCTGCATTTAAAAAACTTGGTTTTCTCTTTTTCTCTTGGCATTACTTTTCTTCCAAACTGTTGTTGACTCTGTAGAAATTGCAAATCTGGCCTACCATGGAATATTGTTCCGACATCTGGGGTAGTGGCCCCAAAACCTCTCTCAGGCTTCTAGATCCCATTCAAAAGAGGGCAGTTAGGTTAATTAATGTCTCATCTCTAACAAAAAAAAAAAAACCCAAATTATGATATTAGGGTCACCCAAAATGGGTAGATGTAACCCATATATTTATTGTGTCTGAAACTGACTAACTCAGCCATGGAGTGAAAAAAGTCCATTAAAACTGCTCACATCATCGATGGGATTCAAATGCGGGCCTTTTCCACCCGGTGTGGAAAGGACCATGACGATACCACTGTGCTACCCCCGCAACAGTCTCATCTCTAACACTCTCTCTCTCTCTCCACTCTCTGTCTCACAGACCTTTGTATAGATACTTCCACAGGCACTGTTCTTCTAAATTGGCATCTATAATTCCCGCTCTCTCTTTCAAAGCAATCTGAACACATGTCGCAACCAGTCAACATCCTTTTACTGTTCAAGTTCAAACTCACAGAACAAACTTTTCTTCTTTCTCATTTATTCATTCAATTTCCGTTTTCTGGAACAACCTTCCTTCTTATGCATTTCCTGAAAATTACAATCAATAGAAGTTCAAGTCTAATGTCAACAAGTATCTTGTTATCAACTTTTCAACCCATGCACGATACTAAGTACTACAGGTTATAAAAAAAAAAAAAAGTACCTGTACATAACAATGGTCCTTGAGAATCAAAAAAAAATCAATAATAACTTAATAATAATATATATGTATTAATTATAATATATATAACTTAATATAATAACTTAATAATAATAATAAAAAAATTAATAATAATATATGGAAAACATATTTAACATGATATACTGTAAGACAGTAAACTAATTATAAGGAATTGTGGGAGATGTGGTTTCTTTCTTTGGTAATTCTTTACTTTTTATTTCATTTGATTTTACTTTATTGTTTATTATTAGTTATATTTTGTAGTTTACAATAATATACCTATGTAAATCTAAGCAGACACAATTATAGAATTTTCAGTGCGAACCACCGGTGGGAACCATTGATATAAACTAATCTACAATAAGGTTACAAAAAAGGCTTTCTGTCCCAGAAAAAATAATGGAGTCGCTAGTTAAAAAAGTAATGCAGTTACCTAACAGTCACACCATGGTTTTGTTAAGGGGTGATCTTGTCTGCCCAATCTGATTGGATATTGCAATGGAGTAACAACGGAAGTGGATGCTAAAAATAAATTTGATATCATATATTTAGATTTCAGAAAAGCTTTTGATACTGTTCCACACGAAAGACTGCTGTAAAAATGAGATAACTATAGCTTTAGAGGAAAGTCACTGCTATGGATAAATTGACTGGGAGAAGAGAGGGGCTGGTTATTAATGGGCACGGCACTTCTTGGAGCAGTTCCCTAATGTTTTCAATATTTATTAATGATACTGATGAAGGCTTATAAGGCCTAATGTCTAAATTTGCTGAGGATACAAAGGTTGGCAGGATGGTTAACGACAGTAATCAGCATAGTTAGCTACTGAAGAAGATCTAGAAAAATTAGGTCAATGGGCTGAGAAGTGACAATTTAAGTTTAACATTGACAAATGTGAGGTACTGCATATGGGAAGCAGTAAACCTAGAATAATATACCAATTGTGTGATATATAATTCTTTTTCGTTCTCCACACTCACGGCAGTGGAGAACGGATAAGGAGGTGTTTAGACAATGATCAGGCCACACCTTGAGTACTGCACACGGGTCTAGAAGTCTCATTTTCAGAAGGATGTGAATCTGTTGGAATGGGTGCAGAAAAAATCAACAAGATTAGTAAGAAGGAATAAAGGGTGCTTCTATCAACAAAAGCCTCAGTTCTGAAATTTGCAGTGTCTGGAGACTAGGCACCTGCGAGGTAATCTGATTGAAGTGCTGCTTAAAGCTTGGAATGGATCAAGTTATCTCCATACTGATGGAATCCTTCCTCTTGCTCAGATTACACACATGATGGAGCATAAATTCAAATTTTGGATATATATGTGCAGAAGTTTGCCTTCAGCCAGCTGCTAGTTGATTATTGGAACAGGCTTCTGTCTGGTGTTGTGGAAGTGGGTAGTCTGTATAAATTCAGGGGAGGAATAGACAAACTATTAGAAGGAATTGAGGTGATGTGGGAAGTAGTTATTTTATTTTATTTTTTTTTTTTCTTCTGATAATCGTATAAATTTGTTTTCTTGCATCATTTGCTAAAACTAAATATGAACCTCACATAAGACCTTGAAAAATGCATAAACTAACTCCTCTAATGGTGAGTAATATCAATGACTGCACAAAAACATTTTAATCGAAACGTTTCCAATATTTGGGAGCATAAATATGTACAAAGGATTTTCTATAAGGCCTGCTATTTCCAGCATGGTTAGTACAGATCCTAAAGGAGCTAACCATATGCCCAAAAAGCAACATTCACTGAAAATCTCAATAAAGCTTCTAGATAAACTAAAACACACCCCAGTTAACTAATAACATGGTTATTAGTTAACTGGGGTTTGTTTTAGTTAACACTAAAATTAGTTAATAATAAGATGTCAGAACTAATAACAGTTCTGACATCTTTTCAAAGGAGCCAAAAATGACAAAAGATATGCAAGTTTTGGCTTTTTCCTTCAAAAGAATAAAAAGCCAAAATGTGCATATCCAGCAAAATAAACCTCAACATTAATACAGGCCACCTGCACACTATGTGTCTCTAATCACAGAGGATGTCTTCCAAATAACAAAACATACCATAAGACAATCATCCAAGTACTAGGAAGCATGAGGTGTGGCAATAAAGTTTCTGGACTGTTACAATAAAAAGGACACAAAGTGAAGAAACTCAAAAATGGTTTTATTTTTATTCAGAGTATTCACCACCTGATTGAATGCACTTATTACACCATTCTAAAAGTTTCTAAAAAGAGTCAGTAAAGATGTCCAAAGAGATAATGTTCAGGTAAGCAGTTACATTTTTCTTTATGTCCTCAACATAAATAAATCTTTCCTTTGAGAGCAGTTTTCACCTTGGAAAAAAGGAAGAAGTCCGCTTGTGCTAGGTCAGGAGAGTAGGGTCAATGGTTGATCTGTACAGTGTCATGTTTCATCAGAAATTTGTCACAACAAGTGCTGAATGGATGGGGCATTGTTGTGCAACAAGAATCAGCCACCTTTTTTTCTGGAAAATTGTGGCCTTACTTGGGAAATGAGCTTCAACAGTCTTTTGAAGCACCTGTATGTAGAACACATCATTAACTCTCTCCCCTTTAGGTTTAAATTCCTTGTGAATCACACTCTGTTTGTCAAAAAACATTACCAGCATCGTACTGATCCTAGACTTCTGTAATCAAAAACTTTATGGGCCTTGGTAATGACTTTGAAGTCCACTGCTTGCTCTGGCACTTCATTTCTGAGTTGTGTTGAAACACCCAACAATCATCTCCAGTGACAATACAGCTGAGGAAATTAGGATTGCCTTGACAAGTCTGAATGAAATCTTCATATGATGACACTCTTCATTGCTTCTACTCATCCTTGAGGCCGTGTGGCACAAATCTTGCACAGACTTTCCCTTTCCCTAAAATCTTCATACAGAATTGTTGAATACAGAACTTTGACAAATTATCACTTTATCCATATCCAACTCATGTCTTCATTGTGAGGGTAAAACAATATTTTGCCTCAATTTCCTGAAATTTTTCAACTCTATCTCATTCTGAAAGGTTGACTGATGGTCACTTCTTGGGTCATTGGGAACATCATATCATCTTTGAACTGCTTGTACCATTCAAACACACTGGTATGATTTAATGTTTCATCACCATAAACAATTTTTAACATTTCATATGTTCCTGTTGCAGATTTTCCCAGTTTAAAGCAAAATTTGATTAGTGTTAATTGCTCCATTGCAAAATCATGACACAGAATGTTAACGCTACTAATAAAACTGGTTGTTACTTGCAACCCTATCAGCATACTGAACAATCTCTGTACCACCATCTGTTGGAGGAAGTTTGAACTACAACATACCACTTCTGTTTCAAACTTATTGAACATGACTGCAACAGCAACAGTCTGGGCAAAAGGACATAAGGATGGGTAAAGTCCCTTTACCCCATTTTGACATACATCTGAGAATCTGAGACCACCATGTTGAAAGACTACTCATACAAACCAAACATATGGCTATAATTTATGGATGATATTCTAGTAATATGGCTCAAGATAAACTAAAAGAGTTCAATAATTACATAAACAGCAATATCAATAGATATTCAGTTTACCTGTGACATCCATTAAGATAGAAAAGTAACAAGCAAATAACTTCAGTCTCTAGAAAAAGCACAGACACTGGCAGACTCCTTATCTACTAAGGGGCACCTTTGATCTGTATAGTAGATATACAACTCCAACAACTTCACTGCAATAAAAGCAAGAATAGTGAAACATCACATTAAGATCTCTCCAGATAATGCAGTCCCAACTTCCTTGAAAAAGAGGTATCAGAACCATCAGAAATACTAATCAAATATTATTATCTCTTCTACTTCATAAAGACAAAAAAAAAAAAGATGACACTAACAAAATTCAAAAAAATTTGGCCACATAAGAAGATCCCATGCCTCAAACATGCTCCCATATCATCTGGGAATTGGAAATAAAACTGCAAGAATATTCAAGGAACTCCATGTTAAGACAGATTTCAAAAATGAGATCAAGAACATCCAGAAAAACAGGTTCCTGAGCCTCCCCTGCCCACTTGAAATTAGAGGCTCTCTGACCACTGGCATACTAGTGTAATAATCCATATGTAGATCAATTCTTCATGAAATAAAATTTAAGGGTATCAAGAACATAATGGAGACACCACACAGGACAACATGAATAGCAATGACATAGTTCAGCTTCTCACAAAGAACAACTGTTTAATCGAAATACAAGAACAATCCTAAACCACATAAAAAAAAAAAAAGGGAATTTCTGGAATCCTTTATTAGTCAAGAATCAGAGGGAGAATCAACATCCTCCTCCCTCAAGTGGATTGCACTTTTCCAATCAGCATTTGGCAGGAAGCAAAATATGCCACTCCATATAAGCCCCTTCCACAAGAGATAAAACTGACCAAAACCAACATTACTTAACACAAAAATCTGATTGCTCAAGAATGGTGTCCAACCTCCATGACAACCAGCCATACCTTAATATAAAAGGGGAGGCAGACAGACCTCTGGGCTACAACAGCATCTGACAGTCAAACATAAGGGAAGTCAGATCTCATGTAAAGCCAGCTCACCAAGGATGTCCAACAATGTCAGGTGTCAAAGTTCACAGCATATTGCAAGAAGTTTGGTAATCACCCAATAAGACTTAACTTTGTTCATTTAGTTATTCTTCCTTCATAACATCAATCTCCTCCCTGAAATAAGTTCGACAGATTCTAGTAGGAAATATGTTCAAAAAACTCAGATATGCACTTAAAGTTCTCATCACCCTGTTTTCAAATATCATAGATTAATGACCAAAAACTAAGACCTGTAGTTGGCTTAATAATTTTTTCTATCTATTTATTTTTTTTTTTTTTCTAGAACATTTGGGAACTTTCATACTGTTACACAAGGAAGAAAGGTTGGGATGTTTCTGGAAGGATCTAGAACTTTTGGCAGAGTTCTCTAGAAACGATGTGACCTTCTAGAAACTTCTCTACTGGTATATACATGAGTGGGTTTTACAGCAAGCAAGCATTTCCGTATTTCAAAAAGTATGTGTGTTTCAGAGAGCAAGTGGTGAATAAAGTGAACAAGTGTTTTAGTGTATTAGTGCTTTTAAACAAGTGCTGTGTGCATTAACTGTGTTTAAATTCTAAATAAAAATTTATAATTTGTGTTCTTATGTGCGCATACCTCAATTATACATAAAATATGTTGCATTCTCGCTGAAATAAGCCTGCATATGCGAAGAAGTGGTATTAAAATCGCAGCCAGTGTCACAACTTGCGAGAAAAGCCTATGAACTCTATTTTGGACGTAAGGTGAAAAGACATTCATATTGGATATCTAGATAAAATATGGGCTCCAAAGATTTCCTGCAGCTCATATTCAAGGACATCAACAGGCTGGCTTAGAGGTAGTCATAAATTGATGCCATATGCTGTTCTGGTGATATGGTGGGAACCTCCAGAACCACAAACGATTGTTTCTTTTGAATGACCAAAATTTCTGCTTTTTCTGGGAAATCTAAGCATAGAGTAGAGTATCTCAACATACCTTTTGCTATAAGGTCGGTTCCTCACAATGATAAAATACCAGTGCCAACTCCACCAGAGACTTACGGACTTGATTCTGATTCAGGATCAGAAAAGGAGTCTCCAGAAAAGGCAGAACCCAGAATGAGTACAAATCCAGACTTTTCAACTCTTGATACTGCAAAGTCACATCTAATCACTTAAGCAGAACTGAACAAAAGAGGTTCAAATCAACCTCTCCAAAACCAAGGCACATTTACTAGAATCACAGCTTCAGCAGTGAAATCTTGAAAAGAGTGTCAAGGTGTCTTTTTATAGAAAGAGGCAATCTAACATAACGACCTATTACTCCATGAATGGTACTTTGGTTTAATGTGACAACGTCCATGAATTAATGAAAGTGTTACATCTGGAGCATGTCCGTGATCAGTGGAGGCTTTTCACTGATTCATCCAAGATCAGTTTGAAAGCAGTTTTACTCCATAATGGAAATAAGTATCACTCTCTAGCATTAGCCCATGCAGTTGTTTGTTTGTTTGTTTGTTATTTGGTTTTTAGGAGCATTAGCAACTAAGGCCATATTGCTCCGGAGATATGTGGTGGTCATTCCCCGACCTTTCCGCATCCTCCGTATTTGGTGGGCACGGGCTCGAACCCCGGTCTAATCAAGAAGTGTGTGTGTGTGCTACGCACTGCTACTCCTGCCCACCTGGCTATGGAGGCACCTCCCTATGCAGTTCAAGTAAAGTAAACATATTAGAACCTACAGGTTCTTTTGCAAAAAATATGCCATCAAGAAATGGAATATTTATTTATACAAATGAATATCCATTTGTATCAAGAATACAAATGGAATATATCGACCTAAAAGTAGTAGCCTTGCTGACTGGGTTGCAAGGTGGATACAACAAATAATGCTACTTTTTATGCAAGTAGGACAGCTGAGTGAAGGATTGCCACTACAGGGTAAAAAAAAAAAAAAAATGGCCAGTCTATTCAGAAACTACACCAGGCCAGAAAAACATAGCACATCCTTGTTTGGTGGATAAGCCAAAAATCTATTTATCTCCACTGTACATCAAACTAGGTTTGAAAAAAATATTTGTGAAAGCAATGGACAAAAAAGGAGGAGTTTCCTGTTTGAGGAAAAAGTTTCCTTGAATCAGTGAGGCCAAGACATAAAAAAGGGAATTTTTGTGAGTCTTCAAATCAAACTGATATTCCAAGATGAAGAATTCACTAAAAAATTAAATGCTACAGAAATAAGAGCTTGAAAGGCATTTGAAACTGCTGCCAGAAATTTTTAGGCAATGAGAAATCACAACATTACAGTGAAATTGTGGATGAGCTAATTTTAGCATACAGAGAGTTTGGAAGCAACATGTTAAAGCTTCATTTTCTACATTCCCATTTAGACCCCCCCCCCCCAAAAAAAAAAAAAAACTTGGGAGTGGTCTCCAAAGAACAGGGTGAAAGGTTTCAACAAGATATTTCTCAAATGGAAAAAAGATACCAGGGAAACTGAAGTCCAAATATGGAAGCAACATGTTAAAGCAACATGGCTGACTACTATTAGAATCTCATATAGGAGACACCAATGGATGATTGTAAATGGCAAAAAACAACAAAATATGTAAAACACAGATTTTGCCTTTTTGCCATAATATAATATAACAGATAAAAATATTTGTAAATAGAATAAGGCAAATAGACCTATTGTTCAATATTTAGTACTGTATGTAACATTTTCTTAAAATATATGAAATCTTTTTTATGACAAATTTAATTTTTGACTTTAATCCCTTCTACCTTAAAACTGGTCAGTGTTACAGCAATATGGTTGTCATATTTGAATTTAGCAACATTAAATCTACAAGAATCACTCTAAATTTTAACAGGAGAAAAAAAAAAAAAATGTTTTTTTTTTTTTTTTCAATCAGTGTTATAATCAATATGTTAAAAGGTACAGATTTTTAATGTAAAAAAAAAAAAAAAAAAATTTAATCAACTAAAGAAGACTCATAAAGAGTAGTTGGAATATGTGCTACAGTAAACCTCTGCTATTCACGGGGGTTACGTTCCTGAGAAATGCTGCAAATACCGAAAACGCGAATACTGAATTATGGCTCCCATAGTAATAAAGGAGTTCCGTTCCAAAGTATGAAATATATAAAAAAAAACTAGTCTAAAATTTTGTCTATGTATGTATTTATGTACCTTCATAATATGACTATGTACATAGACAGCACATAGTGAAATGCAAGCATATGGCATCGAAATGAAAATAAAAAACAATTTAATATTAAATGTAATATTTATTAGAAACTTCAAACAAATCTTTCAAACCAGCACCTTTGCTAGATAAAACACTTATCCCGCCAGTGTATCACCAGTTTCGCTAAAGTGTTGATAAAGGAGTTTTGCCTTTTCACGAATGATGAGTGAACTTAACGGAATTTTATTTTGAGTTCGGTCTTCTATCCACAGATTTAAAGCCTTTTCCATTTTTTCTAATTTAACATCACGAGTTACAGAGCAAATTTTTGAAGCAATTAGCGCGTTTTCACGGACACTACGGCGGATTTTTTTTTCCGATTTCTAGATTGATCGTACCGTTGACTCATTGATTTTATAATGTTTTGCCACTGAGGAGACACTTTCACAATTAGAAATTTTGTCTAATAACTCAATTTTATTCGCTAATGTCATCACCTTCTTTGATCTTTTCACATTTCCCTTGTTATTCGTAGCCATATTTTTGTACAGGTAAAAAAGAACTTGTCCACAATAAAGTCACTTTCTTTCGTTAACACACTCGAAAAAGTCTGTTTTACACTGCAAAAAGGTAGATTTATCACTTTTGCAAGCATATCAATTTATAAATTGATAAATTTATTCAATTTATAAGCATATAAATTAAAAGCAAACGAAGAAACCTTCCATGACAAGTGCATAACACATACTGAACAAGGATTAGTGAGAAACATCCACACTCGTGATTTTGCACCCCTCTCCCCCCAACCCACTGAGCCCTGTTTTGACCGGGAAATATAATTTTAGCCACACCATGTTTTTTTATGGCGGAAAATGTTCATGGCGCTTTAAAATTCACATTTTTTTAGGTTTCATTTTATATTAAATCAGCGACCGCGAATACGCGAAACCACGAATACAGATACTGCGAATAGCGGGAGTTTACTGTATTTCTAAACTTAAAATTTAATGTTAAACATTAATTCTTAAACCAGTCTAATAAAACATTTTTTTTTTAAAACAATGCACTGAATTCTTTTCCCATTCACAAGCTTTCTCCATCCTGTGTGAAATTATGCCTTTCACTGACTACATTATTGGAAGCACTTTTCCAAACTGGCTCTGAATCTTACTTTGTACAAGGAATGAAGTCAAATTCTGGCCAACACCTACCAGAAGAGCTGAGTCTGCTGTACAGACCAAAGGTGTCTCAGAATAACAAAGTAACAGTAAATAATTTACACGTCAAGTTTTTTTAAATTAAAAGAACTTTTTCCCCCAACTACCTGTGTGTCAGAATATATTTTGTCATACAGTGTTTGCAGAAACTGTACACTCCCAATGTAAAAGGAAGTTGTATATTTACTGATAAAGTTTAAACCACTATCCACTAAGGCTACCCCCAATTGATAACACATACACATTTAATGTATAATATAATATAAATGTATTTTATGATGTCAAGTTTTCTGATCTACAAATTATTTACCCAATGTTTTATGGAATGTGTTCTGCTTTCAAGATTTTAAAATAAGGCAACTCTGAGTTTAATTAGGTTGCCCAATTTTAAAATCATTACTTTTGGGTTAATCCTTGTATGTTTTTTATTAATTTTTTAAAAGTAATTTTAAATTATGGTTATAACTGACTGGTAATTTAAATTTACTTACACCACTTTCTGTCCCATGTTACTATCATCCAACTTTCCACCTTCAGCTAAAATGCCTTCAGACAGCCACCTGTGATGTAAGGGATTTTGTGGATCTTCTGATCCACTATCAGTTTCATCTGAATGAAAGAATGGTAAATTTATTAATTTTAAAATATATAATAAAACATTGTTTGTTTGAAATATGGCTGAGATAGACCTAGACAGATAACAGTATAGTTTTAATTAGTGTTATCCACTGATTCTTAATACATAGTAAAGTTTTTGGAAAATAAAAAAAAATTAACAACTCTAGTTAATAGGGTACATTAAAGTTAACGTGTGCTAAGAGATCTGAGAAACTAACTTGCAATTGTTTGAAAAGACTGCTTCGTTGCATTTTCATAAGAGAATGGGATAAATAAAGAAGGCAAAAAAAAAAAAAAAAAAAAAAAAAAACCTTTTTAAGAAGAATTATCTATCCTGAAATGCATTTTGAATAAGTAAATTTTCCTATTCAAAATGAGATGTCAATTTAAAAAAAAAGTACTTAATTAGCATTAGTTGAGGCATATGATGCAAAAAAGCAAGCTTATACAGCATCAGCCAAAAAAAAAAAAAAAAACCCTCTTCCTGTTTCACCCATCCGGTCACTCCAAATGTTTGTCTAGTTCAGCCTTAGATTTATTTAAGCTATCAACTTCCACAACAACAAATGGAAGTCTGTTCTAGCAATCAACTACCCACTGGCTAAAGTCAAACTTCCACACATCTATTCTACAACTGTCTTTCCTCAATGTGAATCTATGCCCCCTTAGGTTCTTAATCTAGGCAAGCGGAAGTATCCAGTCAGTATTCAGCCTGCTCAAACCATTCAAGGCCTTATACACCTCGCCCAGATTATCTCGCAGATGCCTAGTCTCCAGATGCTGCAACTTGTTCCCTTTTTTTCCCAAAGCGCACACCTTTGTTCCTCTCACCAATCTTGTTACCCTTCTCTGTACTCATTCTAGCAACTCTACATCCTTCCTAAAATTAGGCCTCCTTTGCCTTATACAAAGTGATAATCACCTCCTTGTCTCTGCTAGCAAAATTCCTAAATATCATTAACAAAACTCCATAAGTTTTGTTAATGATATTTAAGACTGCCCAGAGAACTTCATATCTGACTGCACAATTACCCCCAGATCTTTTTCATTCTCCACCTCCATGAGTGTAGTACCACACAGTTGGTACGATTCTCTTGGGTTACTGCTACCCATATGCAGTACTTTGCATTTGTCAATGTTAAACTTCAATTGCCACTTCTCAGCCCATCTGCCTAACTTTTCTAGATCCTATTGCAGTAGCATATTGTCTTTACTGTCATTAGCAACCCTGCCAACGTTTATATCATCTGCAAACTTGGACATTAAGGCTGATATACCTTCATCAATATCACTGATAAATACACAAAACAACGACTGGCCCAGCACCGAACCCTGGGAGACTCCGCTAATAACATTAGTCCATGTAAAGCAGTGTCCATTTATTACCACACTCTGCCATCTCCCACTGAACTATCCCTTTATCCATTGCAGTAACTTGTCCTTAATGCCATACCACTCCAATTTGTACATCAGTCTTCCATGTGCAACATTATCAAAAGCTTTCCTGAAATCCAAATATATGATATAAAAATTATTTTTTGCATCCAGTTCCATTGTGACCACATCGTAGTAGCCAATCAAGTTGGTCAGACAAGAATTCCATTAACAAACCCATGCTGTGTCTGAGCTATTACTGCTGTCTTGTCTTGGTGATCCTGTATCACCTCTTTAACCAGTGACTCCATTATTTTTCACAGAACAGAAGTTAAACTAAGAAGTCTATAATTATTTGTGTCAACCTTTGACCCCCCCCCCTTGTGAACTGGGGATACATTTGCACATCTCCAGTTTATGGGGACCTCCCCTGACTCTAAGGATGCTCTCATAATTATGGCTAAGGGCTTGCTTACTTCCCTTGCTGCCTCCTCCATTATAACTGGATAGATTCCATCTGCCCCAGGTGCCTTTCTTATGTTTAACTTCAACAATTTCTCCTTCACTTTGCTCTCCTTTATTACAAAATCATTAAGCACCCTGTTACAGTTTGATAAACTTCTGGCACTCCCCTCCATGAATAACTCCTCATGTGTGAATGTAGATGCAAAATACTCATTCAGTTTATCAGCTACTTCAGTAGGATCATCAATAATTGAACCATCTATGTTAAGTGGCCCAATATGTTTCATCCCCTTCCCTCCAGAGTATACATAAGTAAAGAACTCTTTGATGCTTTTTTCTTTGCATCCTTTGTCAACGATTTCTCATAATCTGCTTTTTCTTGCCTGACCTCCTTTGTGATTTGATAACAGACTAGCTTATATCTGCCACAGGCTTCTGTGTTGCCTGATAATTTATATGCATCACATGCATTTTTCTTTTCTTCCATGGGCCTCATTAATTCATCCAATATCCATTTACGCCTGAACCTTGAACAGTATTTCTTAGTTGGCATGAAAAGCCTAGTAGCCTCCAAGATTAAGTCCCTGAAGGCTTCCAATTTAGAATTCACTGTTGGTAACATCATCAGCTGATCCCACTGTATAGAATTTAGAAACTGCCCGAGACCACTGTAGTCACCTTTATGAAAACAAAAACCCTTCCCTTTATCCTTGATGGTAGTTACATCTTTAAGTAAATCCCACATCAGTACACTGATCACTGTCACCTAGTGGTTCCATTATCTGCAAAATTCTTAATGCATTAATAATCACATCAAGGGTATTACTCCCTCTGGTTGCCCCCTCGAACATGTTGCTGTAGAAAACAATCCTCCAATAAATCCACAAAAGTCTTGCTAGCATGCGTGACCAACTCACAAGTTCCAGTCAATATCTGGAAAGTTAAACTCCCCCATTTTATACGTGGTGAGGTAATAAGAAGATAATTTAACTTTTCAAGAAACACTCCATGTTTGTTGCCATAAATAAAGCATGTGCAGGATGTTATTAGTATGTTTAGAATGTGTAGCATTTTGTAATAGTAGTGGTATTAATAGCAATATTTAGTATTAACAGTGATGAAAGTAAGCAAACTTATGTAGCAACAATGATAATAACAAAAAAACTTTCCTATATCATCTGTCTGTCCTCACTAATAGTTTGTCTAGTTCTTGAATTTATTCAAACTACCCACTTCTACAACCACCAGATGGAAATTTTTCCAGTAGTGAACCAGCAGGAAGCAGAAAGCAAATTTCCATATGTCCTGCAACCATCCTTCAATTTGAATTTATGCTCCCTTCATGTGTGTAGTTTGAGCAACAAGAGGAATTC
Source organism: Mastigoproctus giganteus (assembly GCF_048544385.1). NCBI lineage: Eukaryota > Metazoa > Arthropoda > Arachnida > Uropygi > Thelyphonidae > Mastigoproctus > Mastigoproctus giganteus. The sequence goes on from NC_143585.1 coordinate 112,568,515, forward strand.
CATCAGCAATGAGCTTACTCCATATTTGTATTTATAAAAGTATAGTACAGTGTGAGAAGTGTACTTCTACGTTTGTGAATGGTACTATCTCTGTTTAAAAACATGAACTTGTCTGTAAGAATGACATCTCCTTCTCCTTGTTGGTTCATGTAGTCTAGTATAGATTGATTAAAATTGACATCCAGCTCTTTTTTTTTTTTTTTTTGCCCATTTTAATGGGCTGAAGGTTCTGCAGTGAGAGAGGAAAGAATTCTTCTATTTACAACAAAAGTAAACATTCAATCCTATCATGTGCTCAATATTGGATTATGGATGGTGCATTCAGAAACAGTGCCCACAATTTTTTTTTTTATCAATTATATACAATACATGCACCCATTGGTAATGAAAGCTATTGAATTCTTCCCTTAGTTTATGTGTTGATGACGAATAAGAGTGAAGAAAATGAAATTGAATTGAGAACCTGGAATTAGCTGCAATAAATGTCTCCAAAGGTGAATTCCCTAACATGTCTAATAATGTCTGTTTTTTCCACCTGGGACAATGTGTTGGAGAAAAATTCAAGCAAGGGCACTGGCATCTTAGTACTGCACTGATGAAGAATTTAGTTTACTGCTTTTACACTTGTGTGCTTTTGTGTTTATTCCTTCTGGTGAGATATACCACAAGCATTTAATGTTTTGAAGGCACATTTACCGAGAGAAGCTGGAGTAGTTTGATAGAGTGCTTTGAAGACAATTATACAGGATGTCTCAAAAATACACGGCAAAACTTCAGGAATGAGTTGTTCCTCATATGTAGACAATAAAAATATTTTATATCAACATAGTTCCGGAAATGCTTGGTTCCCGAGTTATTAACCGGAATTTCTTATCTCTCGCAGGTGATTTCCTTCATCACAAGGTACTGACAGAATCTGGTGGTTTTCCATTCTGACCATGTACTCAAATCAGTAGTAAGCAGATATGCACTTTATGTGCAGTTTGGCAGACGGCAATGCTCTGGAGGCTCATCGTTTGTACCACGAAAGGTTCCCAGACAGGAAAACGTTTGAAGGTATCCATCGCCACCTTTGTGAACATGGGACCTTTACACCTCGTGCTGCCGACAGAGGACGACCAAGACGATGCCAGGAATTTGGCATCATCTTCGCGAGTCCATGAGACGTCAATGTGAGGCCTGCATACAGGCAGAAGGTGGACATTTTGAACAATTACCATAAGGTGATGTGAACAGTTAAGTGTCCTAGACAGACCTTAAACTCAGAAACTAAGCATTTCCGGAACTATGTTGATATAAAATATTTTTATTGTCTACATATGAGGAACTCATTCCTGAAGTTATGCTATGTATTTTTGAGACACCCTGTATATATGGACGAATTAGAAGGTATATGTGTAATGGTACGGTAATTTTTGTGCTCCACCATTATGGTCCATATACGATTCCATTCAACTGGGAATTCCACGCACCCAAAACAGGGTTGAGGCTTGACAGAGAACATGGGAGTGTATAGTTGGATGAGCACATATTGGTGTATATAGAATAATCAAGGAATTTCAGAGAGAACAGCAACAAGTCGATAACCAGGTTGAATGCATACTTTGTGGTGAATCCTGTCCAAAACGCAAGAAGGCGACAGTTTAGATTGAAACGAGAATAATGACGGTTGTGAAAGATCGTGAAAATAGATCTGTGATGGATTACCTTCGTGGTATTGCGCACAGAGCATCCTTATAAATATCATTATTATATTTATGTGGTAGCCCTCGTTTTGCACTGATTCGCAATAGCTCTGATCACTAACCACGTCATTTTTATTTTTATTTATTTATTTTTGCAATTTTTTTTATAAATTGAAAGTTTCAAATTGTCAGACAAAACTTATTGACATCATACTGTGCATTCACGTGATTTAGGATAATCTGAGCCAAACAGCAATTAGCACATTCGTATCAGAGACGAGAAAGATTCCCACCCTCAAAGTAACCGCTTGTGGATGCAGGTAGTAAAGGTCCATGCGGTGAAGCATTCAGTTGGTTGTTGTTTACACTATTCACATGTGTTGGAAATTTATTACACTAACTTTTTTTATTAATTGTGCTATAATAAATTAAATAATAATAATAGCTGTGTACAGTTTTTTCCAATCATGTTATAAAGTTTTTAATTTAATAGAATAAAGACATGCCATGTCTGGTAAAAGTAGTTAATGGAATCCTAGTGCAATATTCGGAGAACAGAATCTGATGAAAGTCACCCTAATGTGTGTAGGGCTATGAATATGCCTCCATTGACTATTACTACAACTATGAATAATGCTAATAAAATAAAACAACCGATGAAAAGTGGTAAGTAAAATTCCTGGTGCCTGGAACCTAACCCTGTGATTTCCGATTGACTCCATTATAAAAAGGGTTCCATTTGCACCTCTCCCCCCAGGAACCTAAAAACAACGTAAATCGAAGGCTACCTGTATATACATAAAATGAGCCATTACTGATGGGCCAAAACATTATGACCACCTATCTAATATGATGTTGGTCCTCCATGTCCAGCCAAAACAGCTCGTACCCAGCGAGGCATGGACACTACAAGATTTCTAAATGTGCCTTGTGGTATCTGGTAACAACATGTAACCAGCAGATTATTTAACTTTTGTAAGGTCGGTGGTTGAGATGCCGCAAATCAGAGTTGCTGTTCCAACACAAACAACAGATGCTCGATGGGATTGATGTCTGGGGAATTTGGAGGCCAAGGCAATACCTGGAAGTCTTCCTTATGTTCCACAAACCAGTCTCAAACAATCCAGGCAGTGTGGCATGGCGCATTATCCTGCTGAAAGATGACACTGACAGAGGGGGAAGACCATTGCCACAAAAGGGTGTACCTGGTCAGCAATGATGTTTAGGTAGGTGGTAAACATCAGAGTGCCCGGCACATGGATGACTGGACCCAGGGTATCCCAGCAGAACATTGCCCAAAGTATGACACCATCGCCACCAGCTTATTTTCATCCCATGGTGCATCCAGGCGCCATTACTTCTCCAGGTAAATGATGCACATGTGCCCGACCGTCCACATGGTGCAACAGGAAATGTGATTCGTCGGACTAGACGACCTTCTTCCAATCACTCAAGGTCTAGTTTTGATGCTCGCGTACCCACTGTAGGCGCTGTTGCCGGTGAACCGTGGTTAGCATGAGCACTTGGAGCGTCCAGCGGCTACACAGCCCCATTTTCAGCAGGGTTCAATGTACACTGCTGAAAATGCTACATTACTCCCGTCACCAGCATTCCAATTACCAGCAAGTTGAGCAACAGTCGCCCTTCTATTGCCACATACCATCCAGGAGAACCATCGCTCATCTCGAGCATCGATGAGCCGTGGTTGTACAACACCTCGCTGGCAATTCTTGGGTTTTCCCTCTTCGGATCACTTTCAGTAAGTACTAACCACGGCTGACCATGAGCATCCCAACAGCCGTGCTGTTTCGTATATGTTCTGACCCAGTCGTCTGGCCATTACAATTTGGCCTTTGTCAAACTTGCTTAAGTCTGCTGCCTTTCCCATCTGAAGAACAAGAGTAACACTGATTAATGAAGCTCAGTAGCAGGTGTTTTTTATACTGTGTTTCGACCAGCGGCATAGTTCACTTGCAGTTGCTTCAATTTGCATAACGACTCACTGGTCAATGTTTTGGATCATCGGTGTAGATATAAAGTCATCGAAGGCTTTGGTAAATCTAGACGTTATAAGAAACAAACCTAATAGTAACAATATTTCTACACAAAAATACAAGAAGCTGGTTTGTTTGTTATTTGGTTTTTTTAGGAGCATTAGCAACTAAGGCCATATTGCTCCTAGAATATGCGGTGGTCATTCCCTGACCTTTCCGCATCCTCCGTATTTGGTGGTGATGGGCTCGAACCCCGGTCTAATCAAGAAGCGTGTGTTACACACTGCTGCTCCTTCCCACCTGGCTACAAAGGCGCACACACAAGAAGCTGGGTGACTTTGAACAGACCATCACTGAATGGGACAATGATCAGTCAATCAGTTTAAATGTACAGAAGATTCATGATCTATTATTTTGTACTAAACATAGCATCCTAAAGGCCCTTTACAGGTTCATCCTCACCTTTAATTTCGCATCTAAACATTTACTTCACCTTATAATGGACATTTGTAAATTAAAATTAAAATCCAACATCAATCTGAATAGCCAAGATAATACCACCGTCGTATTTAAATATAATACTAGCTTGGTCAGCATCAAGAATTTAAACATTATATCCAGATTTGGATATACCATACCATTTGAACTCATAGCCTTTAATTATAAACCTCTAGCCACTAATATACATAAATTTGATCTTGAGCCAGTTTCCCATGGTTGTGTTTGCCATCAGGCTAACTTCCAACCTTTTGTTGATACACACTTTTGTCATATCATAACTCCCAATTTAAATATTATACCTGACCAGGAACTAAGCAGCACTGTTGTCTTATGGCTTCCAAATACAGGTTATACTCTAAAATCAGCCTTTCATTCTTCAAAAAACAGTTATATCAGTATTTGCTCAACTTCTGTTTTAACATTTCTTACCATTATAAGATTCCCATTGAAGCCTTCCAATTATGGATAAATTCAGTACAGCCACTCCCCAACTTATGCAAGGGTTACGTTCTGTGGAACTCTACATAAGTTGGAATTTCCCTAAATGCATATGCAGCACTTGCAAATTTGATTGAAGCAAAAAAATAAATGTTTGACAAACATGTAAATAGAATTATTTATTTATTTTTTTATGTCATGCGCAGGAAAAATTACAAAAGTGTACAAAATTACAAAAAATTAAAAATTATAAAATTACAAAAAGAAAAAGAAGACAGGAACAACGTCAACAAGTTTTACCTTTCAAGCATTTTTGCAAGAATTAACTCTCCAACTGGTAAGCATGCCGCTGCAGAAGTTGAGCCGCCTCCGTAGCCAGGTGGGAAGGAGCAGCAGTGCGTAGCATACTCTTCTTGATTAGACCGGGGTTCGAGCCCATCACCACCAAATACAGAGGATGCGGAAAGGTCAGGGAATGACCACCGCATATTCCCGGAGCAATATGGCCTTAGTTGCTAATGCACCTAAAAAAAAAAACAAACATACAACAACAACAAGCAGAAGTTGAGGGCTGTGGAGATTTAGAAGGGGTTTTTTCCAACACATCACAAAATTCTCTGCAGCTGCAGAATCAGCACTGGCAACTTCACCGCATACTTTAATGTTTTGGAAACCAGCATGATGCTTGAACCTATTAAACCACCCGTTGCTTGCCATGAACTTGGCTTGCCATACTTATCATTATCTTCATAAATACTTCTTGCTTTTATTTGAATGGCCATTGGACTCGGGGAGCACTTGCTTCTGAATCTGATTTTCCATCCATATTATTAATATCTTTTCCATCTTCGATATAACACCTGAATGCTGTTTTGTGATCACTGTTGATCTTAAATGTGTTGATCTTTTAACATGTTCTTTTATATGTGCACTGTCCCTTAAAATAGTATTCACTGTTGAAGCAGCGAGACCTAATTCCGTGCAATAGATGACAAACTTTGTTCTGCTTCGTACTTCTTAAATAATCATCTTCATTTCTAAATCAATTTTATTTTGTTTTTCCTAGCACTGCCAGCACATGCACTTTCCCTTCTCATTGTAATAGTCCCTTTTCCTTCACCATTGTAATAAGTAAATAGGAATGAAGAGAAGATTCTGAAAATTTATTTACGTTTTTTATATAATTGAAGATTTCAGTGAAGGATAACTCATTTCACCATAATACTGTAACATAAAAACCAACAGAATTCCAGTTATCGCAAATGCAATAAGATCAAGTTTACTACCAGTTTATAATAGATTGTGCTAGCAGAAAAGCCCAATAAACCAGGAAGCGCAAGTTGTTTTTATTGTTTTGTAGTGACCTCCAGAAATATGTTTTAGAAAAATATCACAAAGGTGTTCAAAAGTGATTCTTATAACGGAACATATAGATTGATGAAAGTGTAGTACAATTTCCATTATAAAAATGCCTTTTTAGAGATAAATATCTTAGTTATATTCCAAAAATTTCAACTTCCAAAGCCTTGGAACGAATTACCAAAAAACAACGTGTTAATGGGTTCACATTACAATATCTTCACAATACCTCCATTTATTCCTACGGGATGCAAAATACGTTTCCACAATTTTTTTTAAGTTTGCACCGGTCGGCAAAATCTTACGTAAATTTCCTATAAAATGTCATGTTGTGCAAAACTGTGTTATACGGGACTAAGAAAAAGTACAAAAATGGGGGTTCCAAAAGCTAACAAAATTACACTATTTCTTTAACAAAATGTTAACAAAAATTCACCATTCCAGATTTCGTGTATCTTCTGCTCTCTTTAAAAAATCAGTAATCTGGGTTCATTTGCTTTTGTTTGATAAATTTTTGTGAATTTCGTAGTATGGGACTAAGATTTTTGAAGCTCCCTTTTGAATCTTGGGCTCCTTTCATTCAAGAATCTGCATTCAAAAAATAAGATTCTAATTGCTCAGCTAACTTTATGCCTTCCCGTATGCTTTTAAGTATAAAATTTGGAAGTTTAGAGTTTTCATCTGCACTGATTTGGTTTTACCTCCGATGCCACTTCCATTAAATCCTTTCGGCAGCCTCTTTTTCTACCAGTAATTCTTGAATGCTTTCAATAATCATATCCCTTTTTTAATTTTTTAGGAGCATCGGCGACTAAGGTCATGTTACTCTGTTATTTTTGTCTATAAATTGCATGTGTCCTGAGGTCAATTTTCTGTTTTGATGGACGAAAAACCTGAGTTTCTGGGAGGGGGAAAGCCATGCTACCCTTGCCTGAGCCTGACTAACTCACCCACGTTGTGAAAAAGACCCATCAAAATTCCTCTCGTCATTGACGAGATTTGAATTCACATCTTCAGTGGAGTGGTGGGCTATTCTATCAACTGTGCTACCCACGACAGCTTTAGTAGTCATATCATCAAAACCTCCACCACCACCACCACCAACATAGCAAGTTCGCCTATCGCACCAATTCCATTTTCTGCTGTTCGACCATATTTCCTGAATGAACTGACTCTAACCATACATTTTTCCATGCGCATTTAACGTTGACGGTTTTACTTCTTTCAGTGATAAAGCTGATTCTGATACAGTCCACAATTGAGAAATGTTTCCATGACTCCATTATGTCAATAGAATAAAATTTTTTCAACATCCATTGTAACAATTTTCTGATGTAATGAGTTTTAAAGGTGGATATCATGCCTTGACCTTAGGGTTGAATGAAAGAAGTTGTATTAACCTAGTACAACTGTAGTTGTAGGAACATAACTTCAACATTTGGATGACTTAAATAATGGCCTGGTATGCTATCCAATAGTAATAAAACTTGAAATCTCGATTTTTTCCACAAGTTCAATAGCTCAGAACGTAACACAGGGATTTCCCAACAAAATAAAATATAGGGATTTCTCAATAATTTTTGTTTTGAGCTTTTGTGCGGCAGAAACCCTGTTATTATCACACATATCATTATGTGAGGTTTACCAAAATTCTCACAGTAACGCGGTTTCACTGCGAAATCATGTTATATAAGTACTGTGTTGTGCGAGGATTGCCACAATTTATCAATCGTGTTAGAGCGAAACCATGTTGTAGAAGTACTGTGTTATATGGGAGTTGCCTGTACTAGCTAAGATACTACATAACTAGGGCATATCTACACAAATATTCTGCTGTGGATAAAGCCTCCTGCAACTATGCCATTATCTGTAAAGCCTTTTATTTCCAAACATTAAATACAGAACTAAATTCCAGTGCCACCTACAAGTTCATTACCAATAACAGCAGTATAATCACTAAGAAATTAATTGATTTCAGCAAGAAATTAAAAATTAGCATTAATAATTACAAATTTCCTTATATTTACTTCATACCTAAGTTCCACAAAAACCAAGCAGGTTTCAGATTCATCACTTCTTGCAAATACAGTTATGCTCATAAGCCAGGCAAAACTTTAGAACTGTTACTTAAACCTATTATGGACATCCTACCTGACAGCAGAATAATTAATAATAATATACCTGTTATAATTGCTCTATCTAAATAATAGCAATATCACTCATATTCAAACATGTGACTTTACTCGTCTATTTACTAACAGACCTAAACAACTTAAAATCAGTCACGAATAAATTTTACAAGAACTATAAACACATTATAAATTGTAATTCCGTGTATTGGAACAATCTCATAAATCTCTGCATTTCCAACAATTACATATTTGATGGCAAAACTGTATACTTGCAAACCAAAGGCACCCCATGGGTAGCCCCACTAGCTGTGTCATAGCTAACCATTACCTATACTGGTCTGAGACCTCCCCACCCTCAGACAAAGATTTACAGATATATAGATGACTTTTTAGTAATCAACTACCCTACATTTCTACAGGACTTTGCTGGCATTTATCCTCCAAAACATACTCTGGAGAAAACTAATGACAATGACTATTCAGCTAATTACTTAGACTTGGACAGAAATATCAACAGCCCACATACTGCAATTAACATATATAATAAAAGAGATGCTTTTAATTTTAATGTAGTCAGCTTCACCCATTGACACTCAACATTTCAAAAAAAGTGCATTCAAATATAATACTCTCTTAATGCATCAGAATTGCGACCATATGTAATAACAACAAACTCTTTTTAGATAAAATCAAATTACTCCATAACAAACTAATAATTCCCTTCAGCTTTCCTTTATCTGTAAAGGAAGGCTTCATCATCATTTTAGGAAAGCACTGAATATCATGAAATATAAAAAGATTATTGACAACCATATTGATATTAACAACATAATTGCTGGTCGATATCTTTATACATTCAGGCATGTACATATTATATAATCAAATATCCCCTGGCCTCTTTCGTGTCTCACGGTGTAGAAAGCTTGTGCCAACGGTTTGACTAACCACGGGGTATTATATTTTGTTAGTTATGTCTTGTTAGCTGTGTTTTCATCTTTGTTTTCTTTTCTGACATTTCTGATATTTGTAAAAACAATACCATTACTGACTTAAACACATGAGGCATATGTCCAGGGCCCTACTATTGGTACGGGTTACGCAACCCCGGACTGCCCAAGCACTATTATATTCCCCTTCTTCCAATTACTTTTTGCTGTTCTTAAACACTACATCTTATATTTCGTGTGCGCTTAGGGAGTGCCGAAAGCAATATTCGAGATACTATTTTTCTGCTGCTCCTTTTTCCTTCTACAACAAAGTTTAGTGTCTTTTCAATGCTACTTTGTAAGTATTGATTTTCCTCAATGTTTAATTGCCGAATTCCCCGTCCACGAGTAAGGTTTACTTTGACCTATTTACACCTTCCTCCTTCCCTCTCACAATAAACAAGGTTACTTTAACGGTTATAAATTTGCTGGGAACTATCGGCTAACTTCTTTGGTCTCCAATACAGCCTTGGTGTGTTCGCTTCCATCAGCCCATTTCACCATCTCCTGCCAGGCTCTACAGCAAGTTGTCATATTCTGGCTATATCCTTTCGTCTTTATATTACACTTTCTTTGCTAAAATTCAAGTAGGGTTGTTTGTTTGCTATTCATTCAATTTTTCTTTAACTGGAATTAATTATTATTAATTTTAGCTTAATTTTCCATTTTACTTTTATTTATTTTACAATTATATTTGTCTTATTTTTTATTCCTTTTCTTTTTGATCTCTGTCGAGTCGGCTATGATATATTTGTCTGCTATGTAAATATCATAACAGAAAGAGAGGCCTTACTTTTTGCTGTATTTCCTTTGATTTTGACTGCCAGCCCTTGATTACGTAGTTAAAATCTTAGGATCTATACCATTACAAACTATTGGTATATTTTCATTTATTTCATTTAATTTTATGTAACCTGCTTTTATTTTTCAGGCATTTTTTAAATAATTTTTTCCATTGTAACTACACCTAACAGGTCAGCACCCCTACTCATACACTTACCTAATATACATATATATAAAATGTGTTGTTTATACATTAATATGACATAAAATATTAACATTATCATATACTATTTGCATAACTGCAATGTGCATGTTCCATGTGTTCAAATAAAATTTATGTTTTTAGCAGCTGTTTTGATAACATGAAAAACATTTTTTATCACAAACAGTTTCTGAGATATGGACTTTTTTTTTTTATATATAAATGCAATTGGTACGTTGGGATTTTGGGCAGCACCGATCAACTACAACTATCCAATTGGAAGTAACTCCTCTAATAATGAACACATGGCTAAAAGAAAACTTCCTACAGTGAAGTCTAGTCCCTTTCTCCTCAATTTTCATTTTATGGCCTTTAGTTCTGGAATTACATGTAAGTAAAAAACTTCATTTGTTTTATTCCAGAGGCTCACACCTGGTGAGTATGGGTCTCAGGGTAACTTGGAAATTTTTTTTGGCTGGTGCAGCATAAGCCTCAGGCTTCCTTATGCCATATGGCTAATAATAATAATAACTCCTCGGGAACCTTATAGGCCATAATCAGGTCCCCTTTAAAGTGCCTAGTTGCCAAATTCTGTAGCCCAAATATCTGAAGTCTTTACTCATACAGATCTCACTAAACAGATTGCTGCTCTTTGGACCCTTTCAAGAAACTCGTGGTATTTTTTTAGGAACAGTCTCCATACTCGGACATAGCATTCCAAGTGCGGTCTTAGAAAAGACTTATACAAATAAAATGGGATTATGACAACTAGCCCCTTAAAACTAAAAAAAGTCCAATAAACCATCATAAGAACATCGTGAGCTGTCTTTGTTGCTGTCTATACTACACAGAAATATTGTTCATCCATATTGTAACTCCTAAATCTCTATCTTACTCAATTGTTTTTAATTCAATCTCATCCTTCAGTATGAAGCATTAAAACATAGCTACCACTTTTCTGACCATCCATGAAGCTTATTAAGTAATCCTGAAGCAGTGCTGCATATTAGCCACTGTCTCAATCTTTACATCATCTGCAAATTTTGACATCATTCCCTGAATCCTTTCGCTGTCAGTGAAGAAAATAAAAAATGACAATGCTGCTTGAGAGAACTTATTCCTAACCTTAGTCCAATCTGGAGCAACTATTAATGACCACACCCTGCTTCCAGCTGTGCTGCCATCCCTATAATTCAATTAAGAACCTTATCCACAATCCCAACGTGTCACAGTATGTACAGTAACCTTTCATGCAAGAATGAGTCAAATGCTTTGCTAAAATTTAAATACACAACACTGAAATTATTTCCTACATCCAGCTCGTGGGCAACTTCCAAAATAGTTAACAAGATCAGCTTCACCTGATATTATTTTAAAAAATCATGTTGGCATTCTTCAGTGTTCCAGTCTTATCTAACTGTCCTTGTATTGCATTCCTAATCACTGTCTGCTTTACCCTACCACTCAAGTCAGACTGCCCAATTTGTAGTTACCAAATATACTCTTAAAACTGCCTCTATGTACTGGTGACACATCTGCAATTTGGAAAGAATCCATAGGAATCTCTGCTAAATCCAATGATGCCCTAATAAAAAGGTAAAGGTAAACTGTGGCCATTATCAATCCAATGCAAGCCTCCTCAACGATTCATGCTGAGGGAAATGGACCATAATCTGCCACACTGGTCCAGTGCAGTTTGGCAGATCGACTGTATTTAGCAGTCAGGGACTTGAACCCCAGTCTACTCAAAGAACATATGCTACTGCACTCCTGCTTATAATTAAGCTCAATGGTTCTCAATTTGCAGGAGGTGGCAAAAGGTGGCAACCTTTTCCCACCTCCTGCAAAAATACAGAGTATATAACATCAACTCTAGGATCCTTAATTGCTTTATGCTTGAAAATTTTTCTAATAAACAATCTTCTTTAATTTCAATATTGCAAATTTCATACTGCTTAGCCTCAGTCTCACAGCCTCTCTTCACTATGAAGAGTAATTTCTCCCATTAAGATTGATGTGAAGTACCTGTTCAATCCATTATCAAAATCAGCTGGGTTATCTAAGACTTTCCCACATCCATTGCACAAGGGACTGATCTGATTCACACTCTTCGTTGTATTCACATATGAGATGCCAGCCAAACATTTTAGAGCAACAAAATTAATTTAGATTTATGTTAGTTACATGTTGGTGTTGTACTCTGCAGAGTTTACACATCAACACCAGTGCTTCTTCCACTGTTGGAAGCTTCTTTGAAACCCTTATTTCATGATACTGTTCAATACTTTCTGCGATTCAGCTTGAATCACCATGATATCTTTGAATTCATCCATTTAATTGGATTTTTTTGGGAAACAGGAAGAAGTCACAGGGGGGACCAGTCCAGCAGAATAGGGAGTGTGTGGGACCATAACCATTTTGTTTTTGGAAAAAATTTATACTCTTAATTAATTAAGAAGCATATTAAATATAAGGCAGTGCATTCAGTTGGCAGAGGAAGCCAGTGCAAAGGTGAGTGGGAGTGTGTTATAGGCCTAATAACTGGCCCGAGTATAATAAACAACATTAGAGATATATAGCGTGGGCCAGCAAATTAGAATGTTTTACGTGTTTTTTTATTTTAAGAAACTTATGAAAATTCACATTAAAATTTTTTAATTTTACATGGTATTTTTCTACTATGTTAAGCATGAATTTATTGTATTTTGTATGATCCTATTGTAGGTTATATTTTGCCTTCTAAATATGTTATCCAAAAAATGTACATAAATTCACTGGTGCCACTTAGTAATATTCAAAAATGTACAAACAAACAATCTCTTACCTAACTGACCAGTTGAAGGTGCTGTTGAATACTGCTGGGATGAACTACTGCCATCCTCAGCAAGATCACTCATGCTGTAACTTTTACGTAAATGCTGGACTAGTGTTTCTTGTCCCTAATAACAATTAAATACAGCTCTGTAATATACTCTTTGAGAAAGAAAAATGTATCTTCCTTTTTTTAAAGTGGCATTTCAACTATAAATTCATACATGTCTAAAAATATATTCATCTTATGTGAAATGACAGCACAATATGGAGTAAAAGTTATACAGCTCTGCTTACATCCTTACAACAAAACAATACATAAGGGCCTCTTCATCATATAACATAATTTCATCATGGAGAACAATTAAAATACTTAGTGGGATCTGGGTTATGGATCTCCATTGCAAAAAACTCACAAAGGAAAGCTGATATATTAGATTTAATAAGAAAAAGCTAATTTAGAGAAAGAATATCTACAAAGCCTATACCTAGTAAGATTACAGAATATGACTTCAAACCTTGAAAAAAGAGTTAGGTACAGTAACAAAATTCTCATCACATGAGGATATCAGAAAAATCAAATCGATCTGAAATTCACAGATAGGAAATGGGTTGCTTACACTGAACACATTTTTTTTTTCTTTCTGATGAATATTTGTTCTATAATGTTCTATACTTCTGTTTTATTTTACACACTAATATAATTCATGCTAATAGGAAATGCATCACTGCCATTTCAGCCATTACAGCGTGGCTTGGTTAGCAGATCTCTACTAACTCCGAAGTATGCAAGATTCTAAATGTCACCATTTAGAGTCTTGCATTTTCATCCAATATTCTAGAACATTAGCTCACATATTCTACTGACTGTTGCTTTCCCCTTCTGTACCCATTCAACCACAGAGCCAGGTAGGAAGCATCACACCAGAGCAACTACATCTTAACGAAAGAAGAAATGCAGGTTCTCAGTAAGAGTCTATAATTTATCCTGTTACTAGATAACAAAAAAAAAAGCTACCTCTACTAAACATGCTGTCCCACGTGTATCACCAATCCGTAAACAAGGGAATTCCTCTCCCAACACCATTTGTGCATCAAATTTCACAAAACATCTTCAAAAGTAATTACATGCAGAAAGTTGATCTCAACTCTACCAAAAAGTCCCCATCCCCAAAAAGCACTTTTCTTAACACAAACCTCCTACATTACTATCGTATCCTTCAGTGCACAAATGAATTGTATTCTGAAGGACTGTATGAGATTTGGGTTAAGAGATTTATTATTTTTTTATTTCGCTTAATTTCATTATTATATTTAGCACAGTAGTCAGGAGTTCATTCATTTGTATAACCTGTGGAATGGAAATTTAAATTTAATTTTTACCTTTTGTAAAGCTAATTCTGCTAGTTAAATTCTCTTCAATATTTTATAAAATGAAATTCTAAAGTTCAGAAGGAGATAAGGTTTTGTGTGCTTAATTACTGCATTATTTTCTAAGTTTAGTTCTTATTTTAATAATGGTTACCACAAAATTCACCTTGAAAACGTCATCTGAGCATATGACAGATCAGATGGTAATAGCAGTTAGCGATTCATATATGAATCATGAATTCATTCAGTTGTATAGCCTGTGGAATGGAAATTGACTTTGTATTCCAAGGTCAATTTAGTAGATAATCCTAGCTCATCTGCCTATTCTTTTCTTTGTTTAAGGAGCGTATGATCTCAAATTAAAACTTGGTTCATTACTAGATACTCTGGAGATGTGCCAGGGACTCAAGTATCTAGTGACCTGCCAAGATGCACAACTAATTTGGGATACAGAATAGAATAGTCAAGTACTTACTGTCCTGGTTCAAGAGTGGATTTAGATTATTGGAAAATTCCATTGTAAGGGAAATAGAAAACATTTTTTGTAAAAAGGTTTCGTGGTCAAGTAGAAACAGGGGGTCTTGTTACAAACAGATTGTCAAATTTTAAGGGAGGTAAAGGGATGATTATTATTCCTGTGGGGGGGCTAAGACTAATGATTAATAATACAGATAAAATAATTAATAGACTAATAATTAATTGTGCAGTTACTAAAGATTTCTAGAATAAATATAGGACCATCCTTAAAAAATGTCACAGGCTAGGTCAGAATGTTTAGGAGGTGTTTTATGCTGAAAGCCTTGTGGAGTTACTCAAGGTTTTTGGGGTGGAATATTTATAAGCATAGCCAAGCCCTAGAGATTGAAGGAATCTATTTCACAAAAATGGAACATTTTTGAACAAAGGTGGTGCAAGGTTGGTTGAGGCCTTAGAGGTTCAGAGAAACTGAAAATTAGGGGAGAGGACAGGAGTAATATAGACACTTGTTTGTCAGATGATGTAGTCAAAGTAATGCTTGCATACATCTGATATTCTTGTTTGTAGATGCAAATGCTGATATCGGCAAGATGTGCTGACAGTAGCAGTTTAAAAATAGGATGCTAATGATAGGATAACAAGATTAAATAACTTTAACAAAGGTGTCAGGGGCACTGTAAATAAAATGAGTCAATTTGAAATCCTAGTTAGGACAAGCAACACGGACATAATAGGACTAATGGAAATAAAGGATAGTGAGTTTCATTATGGTGTGTATATTTAGGAAGGACAGATAAGATAGATGCAGGGGAGGTAATCATGCTTCTTATCAAAAGGCCTGAGAATGACAACAGGTTTTCCAGATCCAGAGCTTCTGCATGATGGCAGCGAATCTGTGTGTTATGAAGTAGCTGGGTGCAAAGGTAAAATGAGAGTGTAGATATTCTACAGAACAGAAGATTGCAAAGAATATGATGAGAGTCTATACATGCAGGTGGAATGGGTGAACAAGTGTGAATGTCTTATAATGAGTGATTTCAATTTGTCCCTTATTGGTTAGAGTAGGTGGGAGGGAAAATCATCATGGCAATAATTTTTTTTAAATAAACTAGATGGCTATTTTTTGTATCAGATGTTAGAGAAAATACTAGGCACAAGAGTAATCCAGATCTGATCATTACAATGAACCAGATAATATCAGAGGGTTGAAATTAACAGGAATCAACAGCAGGAAGAAATTGGGAAATTAAGTTGGATGATAAGGAAAAAAAGTCAAAAAATTTTAAATGCATGACTTTTAATATCAGAAAGGAGAATACATGCACATATATAATATTATGTTATTAAGAGAGGGGGTAAAGAGTATGAAAGGTATAAAAGAGTGTGAAAAGTATAAGGATTATAGTTCTAAATTACTACATTAATAGTAGAATAAACTAGCAACTATAAAGAATATAGATAAAAATATATAGAGCCTATAGGCAGAGGCGTAACTAGGTTTTCGGCACCCTTGGCAAATTCGTGGCTACACGCCTTTTTTCGATAATTGGTAAAATCATAATAAATAATAAGTACTGTCGGACCTCTGTTTAACAAACTTCTTTATAGCAAATTTTTCTATTTAGAGATAAATGTTTTCTTTTTACCGAATTTTAGAATTCGCTAAATAGAATTTTATTCTTTACCAAATTTTTTTATTTCTTTGTTTTATGGAAATGAAAATTTTCTTAGTTCTACGAACGAAGAAAATTTCCATATAACGACTGCATTATGAGACTTAACTGGGTACACATCGTTCGCACCCATGGCCTTCAAGCAAGCAATAGTGTTGTTGTTACGCCCAAATTAAAAGATAAAGAGATTACCACCTGCAACTCAGTGGAACCCATAAAACCTATCCGACTACCTGTCCCACATACCAAGAAGTCGAGCTGGTCAAATACTTTCTGTGTATCCATAGCCAGTGGGCAGACCAAGGCTCTGGTCAACCTTATATTGTAAGCACCCTGTTAGAGATTTAGAAGAGAGTGGTTTTCCTTTATCCTGACAAGCGGTCATCTGTTGTTTTGTGGAAGCGAAACTGCAATGTTTCAAAGCTGTTGGCCTATCATCGAGCACAATATGAGATACGTGGAAGTGAAAAGGCAATGTTTCAAAGCTGTTGGCCTATCACCGAGCACAATATCAGATACAGAGGAAATTATGCCTCCCACACTACTATCGTAGTTTTTTTTTTAAGAGTTATCAATGGTGTATCTACACCAATATTATACAGATATAAAACTCTTACACTTAACATATTATGCCTTGTGGCATTTAGTTATTTTAAATTATTTCACTTTGTACAGTCAGTCCTCGTATAACACGTGTTTACAACTACACGAATTCGATCATACATGATTTATAAATAGTGGAACGATATCTTATATAACATGAACCGAATTCGCTTATGCACGATTCGCCTTTGTGTTTACAAGAAATGGTAGTCGAACAAAGAATCACCCCAACCGATTATAACTTTATATCAGTGAAGGGGAAACACATTTTATCATAATAACGTAAAAACCAACACAATTCCAGCTATCAGTATAATTGCAAATGCAATTAGATCGAGTTTACTACCAGTTTATAACAGATTGCACTCGCAGAAACGCAACTGAAAATTGTTTTTATTGTTTTATGGTAGTAACCCGTAGAAATGTGCTTTAGTAAAATGTGAGGTGTTAATCTCTGCTTTTTACGGTGTTGTTTATTTGTATACCGCGCAGCTTTGTTTATGTGTATCAAGCGTGCCTCCTCGTTTTGTAATTGTGCTTTATTCCCTAGAAATGAGTAAAATACTTAAAAGGTGTGAAAAGGAAGTGTCCTGGCGAAGACACTGCAGATTCAGAGAGAAAAAGAAAAGCAATATCGATAAACAGAGGCGGACTGGATCAAAAATTCTTACCCAGGAAAATTTATAGTGGCCCATACTATGGTTTATGGCCAAAATTGCAGTGGCCTCCAGCCCACCGGGGTTTCCCCAGTAAGGCTTATAGCCAGTCCACCTCTGTCAATAGAGAAAAAATATGAAATTGTGAAACGCTTTGAGCAAAATGAAAGACCGTGTGGTATTGCACGTGCTAGAGACCTAAATGAGGCAACGCCGAGAATTACAAAGAATGCAGAGAAAATAAAAACAACTTTCATTGCAGGAACAACTCAAAGGGTAATTAAAATCCATTAGATTAAGACACAAAGAATTGGAAGAGATGGAACAGCTGTCATCTGTTTGGATAGAAAATCAAACAAAAAACAAGTTTGCTTATGATAGAAGCAAAAGCAGTAGCAATATTTTATTACGTAATAGTCGTAATAAAATACGTATTTTATTAATAAATACGTTATTAATATTAACGTTATTAATTTTAATAAAGTTAATAAATATTAACGTTATTAATAAATAAATAATCGTAATAAAATACTTACGTATTTTATTATGATTATTTATTGTGTTTGGTAATGTTTTGGTTACAAATGTGTGTTCAATCTTGGGTGGTCGGCACGTAACCCTGTTTTCCCCGTATTGCCTGTTGTTTATATTGCACGATTTTGCATTGCACGAGGGTTTCTAGGAACACAACCATCATGCTATACGAGGACTGACTGTACTTTTGTTGCTAATAAATTAATGAATTCATTCTAAATTTCTGGAGATAAATAATTAGTGTGGTGTTTAATATGCGATTCCAGAGCATTTTTCATACCAACATCAAATTGGCTGACAAATTTTATCAAGTTTTAAAATATGCCACAAATTTTTTCTTCGGTATCGATATTACTAGCATGTCCACAAAATGACAATTTATTTTCAGCACAGAACAATATACATTTCGATATTATTTTCAATATATGACACCATTTCAAAAATTTGCTTCTTAGTGCTGCTTGTGTAGCGTCATCACTTAGTCCACCTTTTCGAAGACCCTTTTCTAACAATTTCCATTTTGTGAAATTGTTTATGTGTTGTAATGAATTCTCATGAAAAAGAACATTTGGATTTAGATGTTTCCAATCCTTAAATCCATCTGAGCTTCAAAATGGAACATTATTTGTGTCAGATACAAATAAGAGGCACAGAAAACAATATATTGCATCTTTGTGTTTGCAATAAAATAACCATTTCCTCTCTGTTTTTTTTTTTTTTTTTTTTTTCAATACCTTCATTTTTGTATTTCCATGAATTATTGAAACATTGGCCATTAGTGACAGGATACGTATTTAAGACTATGTTCGGGACCGTGTTGCATCATAAGAGATCTGTTTTGTGGGTATTAAAGTTCCATGTGGTCAGATCATTAAAATTCAGACATACATGTTCTGTATTAATGTTAATGCTGCCATCATTTTCTTCTGCCAACTGTTGTTGGTTATGTCCACACTTTCTAATTCTTTTAAAAGAACTTCAACTGTTTGAGCTTTTTCTTGGACTTCCACATCAGCATCAGTGGCATCATCATTTGTTTCATCTTCACTCGAATCATGTTAGTTTTCTTTGTCACTTTCAGGTTTGGAGTGGCTTATTGCAATCCAGTTTTGTAAACTAGCGGAATGTTTTTTTTTCTAATATCCTCTTTATGCAGTAAAGAGGTGACACAGTAACTGATGTTCACTTTTTTTCTTTGGCAGCATGTCTAAAATTAATTTGGCCTTTACTATTTTATTTAAATTAAAAATCACAATATTCCCAATTACCTGTTTATACAGCAATCACAAAAACACTATAACTTATAACTTATTCAGTTTGTACACTATGCTTGAATTGCGAACTCCTATGCATTCGAGCATGCGCTGATGAAGCGATCGCCTGATTGGTCCCTCCAAAGTTACATTCTGGACAGCAAATAGATCTATGATGCTATGCAGTACGTACTCAGATGCATGCAGGCTTGAATCGCCGTATGAAAATTAATTTTCACCTTCCCTGTGCTATCATCTTGATTCGACATCATCGAGGGGCGCCATTTCATCAGCTAGCCTAGGGTGTCGAAATAGCTTGGCACTGTACTGATGTGGCCTGTCAGTGGCACCCTTGGCACCTGCCCCAATGCCAAGGCGTTCCTACGACACTGCCTATAGGTATAGGGTGCAGAGTAGTCTAAAGAACTATCTTTTGAATCCATAGTAAAATTACAAGGAAGTACTTGTAAAGAAAAATTGCAAGAAAGTACCTGTAAAAAACATGAAATTAGTAATGTGAAATTACTTATTGTTGCAATTACTTACTTAACACGGTAAGACAGATAAGCAATTACTTGCTTATCTGTCTTACTGTGTTAACGGAGTGAATAAAAGCGGGAAAAGAGTGTGAAAGCTTACGTATATCTCATGGCTCACCCTACAGAGGCAGAAGAAATACTAATAACAATAACTATAATAACAACTGGCGTGAAAGTGAAAAAAACTAAGAAAATAATATTGGAAGAGATAAAGAAAAGCGATGAGAAGAAAGAATGAGATGGAATTAAAATAAATTAGTGGTTCAAGGTGGTACTTACTAAAATGCCATGAAGCTGGGGAGAGGGCCGAGGAGTGTGTGCCAGTAAGCAGCATAAGAGATTCCAAATGAGAGAGATTCCAGCTAATTGTTGGCGTGTATATTTAGAGGTAAAGTGACCTCATGTGTAGGACACTGGAAGTAATAGAACGTATAATTATGATTGGGTGAGAATGGATTAAATGCATGTAGCATGCATCCCAGGAAAGCATAGAGAATTAACTGTAAAGTAGTGTGATATAGACGCTGAACTTATTGTAAGGCGAAAACAGAGAATATAGTAGAAAATAGCATCTTGATTGCTTTCGAAAACCTAATTGCACTCAAGAAGGAAAGTAAATAGGGTTAATGCCTTTAGTTCTGGAATTATATATAAGTAAAAAGCTTCATTTGTTTTATTATCTCCTCAGGAACCTTATAGGCCATAATCAGGTCCCATTTAAAGTGCCTAGTTGCAAATAGTATTATGAGGAAGAGTGGTTGTGGTTCGGGGTTATGATTTACCATCTTTGTCACTCTTCGCTTCGTCACTTTCTTCTCATCACTTTTCTTTCTATCTTCGAATATTATATTCTTAGTTTTTTCACTTTCACGACAGTTGTTATTATTATAGTTATTTTTATTAGTATTTCTTTCGCCTCTGTAGAGTCAGCCGCGAGATATACATCAGCTTTCACACTCTTTTCCAGCTTTTATCCACTTCATTATCACAGTAATTTAAACGGCACTGAGTATATCTTGTGTTCGAAACAGAGGCCCTCACTTATCTGTTACATTT
The DNA here is from genome assembly GCF_048544385.1 of Mastigoproctus giganteus. NCBI lineage: Eukaryota > Metazoa > Arthropoda > Arachnida > Uropygi > Thelyphonidae > Mastigoproctus > Mastigoproctus giganteus. The sequence goes on from NC_143585.1 coordinate 112,589,568, forward strand.
CCTTTGGTTTGGCAGTTGACTCCTGAAGAAAACACCAAAATCATTGTAATTAAAACAATAAGTAATTTCCCATTGTTAACATCATGTTTTGTACACGTACTTTCTTGTAATTTTACTATCGATTCAACAGACAGTTCTTTAAACTACTATAGACTACTTTAGACTGGACCCTATACCTATAGGCTCTATATATTTCTCTCTCTCTCTCTCTCTCTCTCTCTCTCTATATATATATATATATATATATATATATATATATACACACACACACACACACACACAAAGGGTACTAGGAAAGTTTTGCAATACAGCTTTGTTTATTTAATTTTTTCAAAGTAATTTCCTCTACATTCAATACACCTCTCCATCCTCCGAAACCAATCTTTAAACCAGTTCTGCCAAGTTTCACTAGGGAGTAAAGCACACTCGTTGTCCCAAGCCCGTAGAAGGTCCTCATCACTGGAAAACCGCCTCCCTTTTAGCTTCATTTTCACATGCGGGAACAGTGTAAAGTCGCAGGGAGCAAGGTCTGGACTGTAGGGAGGGTGCTCGAGAAGTTTCAGTCCTGCTGTGGTCAAATATTCGGTGCAGGCTTTGGCGTGGTTAGCTGGAGCATTATCGTGATGGAGGTACCAGGTGTCCATTCTTGACTTTGGCCGCAGGTTCTTCATAGATCCAATGACTTTAGGCAGGCATTGTTCAGTATACCACTTAGCTGTGACTGTCTTTTGCGTGTCCAAAACGACACGTTCCACAATTCCACTCGATTTGAAAAATACAGCTATCATTTTCTTCTTTACAGATCGGGATTTTCTGACAATTACGGGTGTGTCGTCATCATCAAAGACCCAAACTTTGTTTTGAGCCTTGGTCGGCAGATCGTAATAGTACAGCCAAGTCTCGTCACCTGTCACGATGTTGTTCACATAGCGAGATTGTCCCTTATCAAACTTTTTTAACGTCTCCCGACACCAAGTCACACGTCGTGTCATCTGCTCTTCAGTCAGTTGATGCGGCACCCAGAGAGAACAAAGTTTCTTCACGTGCAAATGATCTTGCAGAATCGAACGAATTGCTGGTGCATTTAGGCCCAAAGTATCCTCTATCTGTTGGTAAGTCACTCGCCTGTTTTCGTCAAGCATTTTCCTCACAGCAGTAACATTTTCCTCCGTAACTGACGTTCGTGGCCTTCCCGGCCTCTCAGAATCCTCCAGAGTGAAATTTTCCCTTTGGAATTCTCTATACCACCTGAATATCGTTGTATGATGTGGACAATCATCATCTAGAGCAAGAGTCATTTCTTCTAAGCAATGGTCTATGGTTAAACCACGCACGAAATTATACCGCAAAACTGTCCTTATCTCAGTTCGTGACCACGATGCCATCGCAAGCACTTTACACTCACTACTAATGAATAACTGAGCCCATCGACTTGGCGTGGCGGCTACTATGCACGTATGAACATGTCTCAACTTGCAGCAACAAGCAGCTTCCTGTGATTTATTGTTGCGTCATATTGCAAAACTTTCCTAGTACCCTTTGTATATATAGACAAATGTATTTTATCATTGTACTGGGTAGGAGTACTGACCTGTCAAGTGTATTTAAAATGGAAAAAAATTGAAAATGCCGGCAAGGTTACCTGAAATTAAATGAAATTAAGATTAACATAATAATAATGATAACAAAAGTAGTACTCAATGCAGTGAGTCCCAGGACTTGGACTACGTCTTCAAGGGGTTGGGCAGCCAAAACCGTAGGAGCCAACACAATAACAGGGATTTCGTTTCTGTTATGATGTATACGTACAAAACATATAATAATAAGCCGACCCGACAGAGACCAAAAGGAAGAAATAAAATTCAAACATAAATAAAAACAAATAAAGTTAAAACGCTAAAAAAATACCGATTAAATCCTGTTAAAGGAAATTTGAATGAAAGTTTGAATTAAAAATGAAGGCAAAAAGCCCAGTATGAAATTTTAACAAAGTAACTTAAGACAAAGGAGATATGTTTTTAATTTTTTAACAATATAGCCTAAGATAAGTGCATAACCATAAAATACAAGGCCCTTAATATTCACTATAATTAGCAAAGTCATGCTTAATCAAATATTAATAAAATAACAAATTAACAGTATAACAATGTCATTACTGCATAAGGCTTACACTGAGAGGCACGTCAACGTGGGGCTAGCACCTCTCAATATATGCCAACAATAATAACATGAACCATCTGTTTCTGCAAGTTATATGCCAGTCTCACCTTATTAATATATACTAAATATAGTTGTATTTGGAAAGTTAAATGCACAGGGCATAATCCTTATGGGTTTTGATAATTAACTATATAGTATCGGTGTGAATACATGATAGTTAACCCATATATTTGAACTACGTTTGTAGCGTAGAGGGCATCGTTTTAATTGTATCTCATAATGTGGTTGCCTTCATAACGAGACAGCTACTAATGTGTACACATTATGAGATACAATTAAAACGATGCCCTCTACGCTATATACGTAGTTCAAATATATGGGTAAACTATGGTGTATTTACACCGATACTATATACTAAATATAGTATACATAATAGCTTTAAGATCAATTATTAAGATTAAATTTAAGTTAAGAATAGCATAAATAGTTAGACATGCAAAAATATGAAACTTGCATTAAAAATATATATGAATGGTTGACTGGCAAAATATAACTGCTAGCCCTACATGTAGCTTTACTCTTACATTAATAGAATATTTACATGAGTGTTTCTGTAGCTTAATGGGCCGGAATAAGCAAAGCTATACCCGTATGTTGCCTATAAACAGCACTTCCATTGACGATGAAACAATTAAATAAACACAAGTCTATTAAATTATCCCAGTAATACTTATCATAAGGGATAACCCTATAATATGCATTATAATATTCATTCAAAACCTTTCTTTAATTTTCATGCGATATACTAGTAAACAGATTCTTTTACTTATCCCTTGCGATTGGTGAATGCTATTGCTCAAATTGCATGTGTCAGTAGTGGGAGCTTTGAACTTTCTTTTGTTTCACACTGTAGCTCGGGACAGTCCACATTTTTGATGGCTCTGATGTTTCGGTAAAATTTTCAATCTCCGCAAAACAATCTTTTTCTGAAAGATTGTTTTGCGGAGCTTGATAATAGCTTTTACCACGATGTTCATTTAAGTCGTTTAATCTTAGTGGAATTGATGCAAGTCTCTTTACACAATGAATTACCAGGAACCCATCTATGGCACAGGAATTTACACCCCGGTAATTTTCCGAAGTAGTTTGCAGTCTATGCCTCTACTTTTATCTATTTGCTATCTAACTCTTATATCTTATGCCTCAAAATCTATTAGAGTAATTCTAGGGAAATTGAGGAGCTCCTACTATCCTCTGTTGCCTTTTCCTTTCACCTATTTCTTGAGCTTATGCCCTTACTTTGCTTATTCCAGCCCATTAAGCTACAGAAACAGAAACACTCATGTAAATATTCTATTAATGTAAGAGTAAAGCTATTTGTAGGGCTAGCAGTGATATTTTGCCAGTCAACCGTTCGCATATACAGTCAGTCCTCGTATAACACGTGTTTACACTACACGAATTTGATCATACACAAGTTATAAATAGGGGAACGATATCATATATAACATGAACCGAATTCGCTTATGCACGATTTGCCTTTGTGTTTACAAGAAATGGCAGTCGAACACGGAATCACCCCAACTGAATGCAACACGATAGGAATGAAGAGAAGATTCTGAAAATGTATTTATGTTTTTTTACACCAATGAAGGGGAAACACATTTAACCATAATAACATAAAAACCCACACAATTCCAGCAATTGGTATTATCGCAAATGCAATTAGATCGAGTTTACTACCAGTTTATAACGGATTCCATTAGCAGCAATGCAACTGGAAATTGTTTTTATTGTTTTATGGTGTAACCCCCAGAAATGTGCTTTAGTAATAGCGTTCATAGCGTGTCTCTGCATTTACGGTGTTGTTTATTCAGTTGCTACACGCGTGCAGCTTTGTTTATGTGTATTAAGTGTGCCTCCTCATCCTGCAATATTGCTTTTCTTTTTCTCTCTGAATCTGTAGTGTCTTCACCAGGATGCTTCCTTTTCACACCTTTTAAGTACTTTACTCATTTTTAGGGAATAAAGCACAATTACAGGATGAGGAGGCACACTTAATACACATAAACAAAGCTGCACGCGTGTAGCAACTGAATAAACAACACCGTAAATGCAGAGACACGCTATGAACGCTATTACTAAAGCACATTTATTTTCCAAAATCACACCATATGGCCAAAATCACACCAGCCTCCAGCCCACCGGGGTTTCCCCGGTAAGGCTTATGGCCAGTCTTCCTCTGTCGATAGAGAAAAAATATGAAATTGTGAAACGCTTTGAGTGAAATGAAAGACCATGTGATATTGCATGTGCTACAGGCCTAAATGAGGCAACGCCGGAAATTACAAAGAATGTAGAGAAAATAAAAGCAACTTTCACAGCAGGAACAACTCAAAGTGTAATTAAAATCCATTAGATTAAGGCGCAAAGAATTGGAAGAGATGGAACGGCTGTCATCTGTTTTGATAGAAAATCAAACGAAAAACAAGTTTGCTTATGATAGAAGCAAAAGCATTAGCAATATTTTTTTACATAATAGTCGTAATAAAATACTTACGTATTTTATTATGATAATTTATTGTGTTTGGTAATGTTTTGGTTACATATGTGTTCAATCTTGGGTGGTCGGCACCTAACCATATTTTTCCCATAGGGCCTGTTGTTTATATTGCACGATTTTGCATTGCGTGAGGGTTTCTAGGAACACAACTATCGTGCTATACAAGGACTGACTGTATTTTTAATGAGAGTTTCATATTTTTGCACGTCTAGCTATTTATGCTATTCTTAACTTAAATTTAATCTTAATGATTGATCTTAAAGCTATTATGTATACTATATTTGGTATATATTAATAAGGTAAGACTGGCATATAACTCGCAGAAACAGATGGCTCATGTTATTATTGTTGGCATATATTGAGAGGCGCTAGCCCCATGTTGATGTGCCTTTCAATGTAAGCCTTATGCAGTAATGACATTATTAAACCTTTAATTTGTTATTTTCTTAATATTTGATTAAGCATGACTTCGCTATTCTCAGTGAGTACGACCACCCAGACATGTTTCAAGGCTATTGGCCTATCATCAGTGAGTGGGCAGGTACCCTGGTATTGCAGGTACCAGAAGATTTCAGTGAACGGGACACACACTTCACCATAATAATGTAAAAACCCACACAATTCCAGCTATTGGTATCGCAAATGCAATAAGATCGAGTTCACTACCCGTTTATAATAGAAATACCCAATAAAATGGAAAGTTCAAATTGTTTTTATTGTTTTTTGGTGACCTCCAGAAATGTGCTTTAGTAAAATGTGAGCTCGCATGGGGTGATAATAGTGAGTTTTCGTCTTAACCCTGTGAAGTTCTTTACAGAAAATTTCATTTTGACCGTTATCATGGTGTCGACTAAGAGAATAAGTGACAGCGGTACTAGTAAATCCACCAAGAAAAGGAAAGCAATCGATTTGGATCAGAAAATTAAACTAATAAGAATGTATGAAAATGGTCAAACATTAACAAGTATCGCACTGAATTCAGATTTGTCAATAATAATACAGTAGCAATATGTTACTAGTCATTCCCGAGTTACGTAAAACTCGGCAAAGTAGGAAGTCCTGGAACGTATCTCTTACGTATGTTAGGGACTTTCGTAGTTTCGTTTGTATTTGTATTTTGCGAAAGAATATGAACATGAATATGATATAATGAAGTAAGCAAAATTTAGGTTGAATTGGATAGCCAATTATAGAGAAGGGAACTGTAAAGCAAAAATGATTAGATTAATCATTTTTAATCTAATCAAAGAATGGGGAAGAGTAATAGGTGGTTATAAGCAAATGATGCAATTTAGTAAAAATTTGGGAGAATATGTATATGAAGTTAATGCTAGCAAATGGTATAAGGCAAGGGAGTGAATTGAGGAAAGGGAAGAGATGAAAGTACAGATAAAAAAGGCTTAACCCATTGCTATCTTCTCTTTTTTTATCTACACATTCACCAGTTTCCTTTCCTCAATTCACTTCCTTGCCTTATACCATTTGCTAGCATTAACTTCATATATATATTCTCCCAAATTTTTACTAAATTGCATCGTTCGCTTATAACCACCTATAACTGCATCCAGGTTACACTGTAAACAGTTATTTTGTTCTACATTGCATTGGGAATATCTTGTCCATAGTTTTGTGGAAGTTCTACTATTTACCCTCCTGTTCGCTCTCACTTATTTTTAAATTTCCTTTTCTTCCACAGGTATAGACAAGTATAGGAACATATATCAAAACTATAAAAAGTTTTGATATATGATCTGGTGTTGTCCCTTGAAGAAATACCTGATTATGCATCATAATTTTTAGCTAACATCAGATTTTAAATTGATAATTTTTCTCTCTCTTTCTTAGACTTATAACCAAAATACCCTTATCTGATGCTTGCTATTACTCCGTATATTAATCTAATAATTTTTGCTTTACAGTTCCCTTCTCTCTAATTGGCTATCCAATTCAGTCTATAATTTTATTTAGTTCATTATATCACATAGGATATTCACATTCTTTCTCACACCTTTAATATCTCTAATTTCTGCTATCCTCCTATTAGTTTTGGCATTCTGTGTAATTTACGCCTCCATCTTCGCACTTTTCAATAGATTTATTACTTCTACCACCCCCACCCAACCAAATTATCTACTCCCCAACACACACAGGTAAATATCCAGTTGACTTCTGAATTTGAGATTGTGCATTTTAAGATGTTACAAGGCCTCCATCAATGTGCAGTTAGCAGTTAGGGAAAATATATTAGAAACATAGAATACCTTCAAAGCAATTGTCACGGAAGCCATGAATGCACACACAAAATTAAGAAAATACAGCAAAAGAAGGATGCTAAGATGGATGAATGCAGAGCTGGCCAGTATAACAACTTTTTCATTCAGAAAAAGTTGATATGAGAAATTTACAAAGCAATGATAAATACTTAAACCTACGACAAACAAGTTGATCTGTAATGAAACCACAGAAACGTTTAGGCTGGTAAAAGCTAAGTATGAAAAATCACTAGCTAGGAGCAAAAAATGGGAACAAGCAGCTTTTCCATGTACGTGAATGCAAAGAAAAGAACAAATCAGATTGAACACTTGCATAATGTGTGTGGGAAAGCTGACACTATTAATAAACTGATCAGGCACTTTGCATTGATCTTTACAGATTAAATATCCTTTATGAGGAGAGGCTTTGCAAGTGAGGATGATCAGTATGAAATCAGTGATATGAAATTACAGAAGACTGTTTATTAGACAAACTTTCGAGCCTGAAACCAAGTAAGGATCCCAAAGATGATGTTATATATACCCAGTAATTTTGAGAGAAGTGGCAAGAGGCACTGAACCATTAAGCTCATTATGAAAGCATCTCTAGACTCGGTAGCGATTCCTTTGTATTGGGGATGTGCTAATTTATCAACAATACATAAACATGGTTCTAAATTATGGATAAAAGAACAGTTCAAATCCATGTAGATATGAACAGGGGTGTCAAACTGGTAGTCCACACTGCCTCCATGGAAAATGCCATTTCTAAAATATGTTTCTACAGCTTTCCACTGCTTTCTGTGATTGTGCAATTTCCAGAATTTTCCATTGCCTATTTAAGCAATCGTTTCGCATGCTGTTTTACTGCGGCTTTCATACTGTTCGAGTCGGTTACATTGTAATGTGATTGAGCTAATATTTGTGTTGCCATTTCTATTTAATAAAGTCAGTAAGCAAACAATTTTGTGTTGCGACTCTTATATACACGTGATTCTGCTTTCCGAGTCAATCAGAAAAAGAAAGGTTGTTGATGAGGGGAGACAATTCCAAGTAAGATGGGAATTGAGTTACTTTTGCATAGAGGTAAAAGGTAAAACTGTGTATATTATTTGCAATGAATTGATTAATGTCATCAAAGAGTATAATATCAAACGACATTATGATACAATTCACAAAGAAAAATTTTCCCGCTTTGGGCGTAAATTAAGAGAATAAAAACTAAAGGATATGAAGAACTCACCTCAAAGGCAGCAAAATGTAATTACAAAAATTAACGAAAGCAGTGAATCGGTAGTGAAAGCCAGTTATTTAATCAGCTATTTACTGGCAAAACATTCCAAACCTTTCAGGCTCCATAGTTAAGGAATGCATGATAAAAGTAACTGAAAACGTCTGTCCCAGAAATGTTAAAGTGTTCCAAGAAATTTCGTTGTCAAGAAACAGTGACTGAAAGGGCAACTGAGATAGCAGACAACTTTTGTGAACAACTACAGGAAGTATCTGCAACGTTTCAATGTTTTTCAATTTCACTTGGTGAAAGTAACGATATTCAAGATGTGGCACTGTTTCTTCAAGCTTGTGATGACAATTTGAAAGTAACTGAAGAGTTTTTGTAAATGATTCCCGTCCATGGAACTATTACTACTGGGAAAGACATTTGTGATGCCGTATGGAGCATTCTGGAGAAATAGAAGCTTCCTCTCAAGAGACTAGTGGCTGTGACTATCGATGGCACTCCAGCAATGGCAGGTAAAGTCAAAGGATTTGTATCAACACTAAAAGCAAAACTGAAGGATGAGTATATGGACAAACAAAAATTGCAATCTTTCCACTGCATTATTCACCAGCAAGTTGAGTGTTTGAAAATACTGCAAATATGCTCAAGACTGTGGACAAAACTGTGACCTTCATCTGGTCCAGAGAACTGAATCACCGCCAGTTTGCTCTCGTTCTTAAGGAGTTGCAAAGTGAATTTGAAGGGCTGCCATACTACAGGTTCATTAGTTGTCTTGCCACAATGTACTAAAGAGGTTTTTTTTTATTTTGGAAGAAATAATACTGTTCTTAGAAATGAAAGGTCAGGATGTATCGCTTCTGAAGGATGACTTGGGTACAAGATCTGTCCTTCCTAGTAGATATTACAGGTCACTTAAATGATCTAAACATCAAACTACAAGGAAAAGATCAGTTGATAACAGGCATGCACGAAGCAATGGCTAGTTTTCAAAAAAAGTTGATTGTGTGGCAAAATCAATTAAAAGAGGGTACTCTTACTTTTCTTATTTTTCTATGTGTGAACAGCTAAAAAATCAGAGTCAAAGTTATACCTTTTCAAAATATGGTGACAGAATAGAAAAGATTAAAGACGAATTTGATAGGTGCATTAAAGATTTCAAGCACAAAAAAGATTTTTCTCTTTTCATGGATTATTTTTCTTTTAATGTTGAAAGAGCTCTCATTTCCATACAAATGGAACTAATTGATCTGCAAAATGACTTAATTTTAAAAGAGAAATACCGAGAAGTTGGGATCTACTGGTATTTAGGGTAAAAATATACCAGAGATAAGAAAGTTTGCCACACATATTCTATGTTACTTTGGGAGCACATATTTATGTGAACAACTGTTCTCGTGTATGAAAGCTAAAGCTAACAAAACAGCCCACAGATTAAGGCTAATCGACGCAAATCTTTCTTCCATAATGAAGGTTGTGTCTTCTCAACCTTTGACTCCAAATCTCACAAAGCTGGTTGCAAGCAAATGGAGTCAAGTGTCTAGCAAAAAGGCCTAGATTACCTAATTTCATGTATATTCCCTCGCTGAAATATTGTATTATCTGGAATAAACTTGCTTTTCATTATTCATTCTGTTGTTTATTCAGACTTTTATTTCCTTTCAAATTATTCCTTTTAGTTATTAGTGCATTCTCAATCAGCAAAAAGCAACAACTGAGCAATTAAAAAGAGTCTTTAGACTTAGCAATGGCAAGGTTTGTAGGTCGTGTACAGCCCATGTGAGGTAAACTAATACGGGAAATGGCCTGGGGCCCAAATGAGTTTGACATCCCTGATTTAGACAGAAATGAAATTCTGAGTGATGCACAACACAGTTTTGTTAAGGGAAAATCATATTTAACTAACCTAGTTAAGTATTTTGATACTGTCACTCTAGCTGGATGTAAGAAATAAGTTCAGCATTCTTTATTTGGATTTCAGCAAACCATTTTACTCAGTCCTGCATGGAAGGTTACTATATAAGGTAGAACATGTTGGAACACAGGCAATATTTCATGATAGATTGCAGAATAGCTACTGTGCAGGAGGCAGAGGCAGTTGTGATTAATTCAGATTAGCTAATATTAGAAATGGACTCTGATAAGGATCAGTTCTGGAACCACTATGGCTTCTGATATCAAACTATGCAGATGTTTTGACTGGGATGATGGTTAATGATCTGCACCAAGCAGTGCTCATCAACACAACTTGGACAGGCCTCGAGGAAAGAAAAGTAAAAAAAAATTGTAAATTTTGGCACTCTTCTGACCATTCTTGTTTCAATTTGGTTTACTTCGAAATCCAAAGGTGGTGCAAGTACACCACCTTTGGATTTCGAAGTAATACACAATTTTTAATATTTTCATTAATTTATTGAAATATTAAAACAATACAAATTCTTTCTTTCAAAATACAAGTTCTTTCTCCCACCGATCACAAAATGTAGGCTTGTAAATCAATCAGTCAAACTTCAACTTAATTAAAATATTGCACATATTCGAAAATTTGGGGAACAAAAAATTTATTCCCACATGCTTCCCCCCCTCCCGTAGATTACTGCTGTCCAGGGGGTGGCTCTCGAGCAGAGCCATAACAGATGATAAATAAATAAAACAATTTTTTTTTTTTTTTTTTTTTTATTGTGGCCTCTGCTAGGAAGCTCAGGCGACCCTGGCAGAGGCCAGTCAGAGCATGATGGGCAGCCTGGCTCACCTCCCAGTGGTGGTGGGGGCAACATAGGGTTCCATTAGGGGCCCTGCGTCCAAGAAGCCAGAGAAACAGCGGAATCCAACACAATACTATACATATACAACATGCCCACACATTTCTTGCATTTACTGTCCTGTACACTTCACAAGAGTACAGATGGCACAGTTATGGGAGACCACAGGTGGCACTTTACCCTAAACACTATGCCACTACAATGTCAGTATTGATGATCTGACTAATACCACTTCAAACTCAAATTTATTTACTGTGCCCATCAATAAATTTATTTATTTACTAGGTACTAAAAATAGTACCTAGCATTATGGCATAAACAAAAAATGTAGCCTGTCCACCACCTTGCAAAATATTCTGCCAGTACCCATGAGTAGACACCATATCATTACTTCAAATCCCTTTGAAGTCCTCTGAGCAGTGTAGACAGGTGGCAAGGAGAATGGTGTCCTATCAAAGATTTATTGAACATTTGCATGTAGAGGTAGGGAATAGTCCTCCAAACATGGAGATCACACCAAGCTTCTTGAAAGGATCCAAAGATAGGCAACCTGCTTGGTGAGATCAGCGAAAGAGCACTTTTATGAAGTGCTGAATATGTGGGTTACAGAGCTTGGCAAGCATGCACCTTAGAGAGGACCTGATTGAATTTGATAAGGATCTTAGAATGGACAGCAAAATCAAAGTATGTGAAAAGAAAACTAAGCTGTTCCTGTAGCTTTATTGTTGCATGTGATGTATTTGAATGCTTGTGTTTGTGTTATTACATGACATCACTCTTTTAAACATACAGTGAAGAGCAATGAGTTAGAACTATATGTTAGAGTTGTTGTGTTTGAGGTTGTTTGGCAAAAATGGCCCCCTCGGCCAAATTATGCCTGATTGTGACTACTTGATTCGTGATTTACTTGTGACTAGATTGTCCATATTATGATGATCAGAGATGATTATATAAATTTATGCACCTTAAATAGTGAAATAGCTTGTCAAGATTTGCATCATTAGCAAGAATGTGTGACAAGGTTAAGGATTCCTGCAAGTTGAATAGAGAGATAAAGCTGAATCCTTGACTGATGAGGCCATTCAATGAGAATATGTTTGATTCTTGGCTGGGAGCAGCAGAATGAACACTGAGGAGAGTTCTGAACCATAAGGAAAAAAAATATGAGTTTTATAGGAATGGCTGATATTGCCACAGTTGTAACCAGTGAATCCTACATGCTGTTTTAATAATGGATTTGTAATCAGTGTAGGGCACTTCAAGGTTACAGGAAGGTCCATTGTCAGGATGTTTAGTGGCATGATACACATGTTCATTCCAGGGGATACCAACATGACACAGGCTCTAGCACAAGGTTTCCATCTGGAGCACGTTTGATAGTGATGGGATACGTTTCAAGGTGGGATGAAAGGGAGATTAAAGGGTGGTAAGGGCATTTAAGGAGTCTACATATGTCAGAGTTTGGTTGAAATGGCAACTTGTTTTATCACATACAATTCTGCAGTATAGAAACTGCATTCTGTAGAATGGGAAACAGCTCCTGAGAAGGTGGAAGAAACTGCTGCAGCACCCACATCTGCATCTGTTTTAGAACCATTAGTATAGATAGATAGATAACTGAACAACAAATTTTAGGCCATATCTTGTTATGGGCATGAAAGTAAGTTTCTTCTTCTTCAATGCTGCCGAATAGCGTTTGCGACTTCAATTTGATATTGTTCTCTGTCTAGCGCTGCATGTAGAATTTGTGCTGTTGTCATGTGAAGCCAGGTGTTGATATTATCTAGCCATGCCATTTTCGGTTTGCCTGGGCATTTCTTGCCTTCGATCTTTCCCTCCAGGATGAGTGGTAGTAGGTGATATTTTTGTTGGTTCCTAGCGATGTGACCTAGGTATTTGCATTTCCTGCTGATGATGGTTTTGAGCAGGTCCCGTTCCGTGTGCATGTCCTGCAGGACCTGTACGTTGGTTATCTTGGCTGTCCATGGGATTTTCAGCATTCTTCGGTAGAGCCACATTTCGAAGGCCTGGAGCTTTTTTGTAGTGGCTGATGTTAGAGTCCAGGTTTCTACACCGTAGAGCAGTATTGGCCAGATGCAGCATTTCAATGTGCATAATTTGAGCATGATGTTCAAGCTTTTGTCGGTGAGGAGGGTTTTCCACTTGGTGAATGCCTGCCTGGCTTGTTCAATTCTGCTTTTGATTTCGGCCTCATGGTTCAGCTGGTCATCAATGAGTACTCCGAGATACTTGAAGCGGTGTATTTGCTCTAATTTTTCATTGTTTAGTTTGATCGTGATTTTGCTTGCAGTCCTGCTGACCTTCATCACCTTTGTTTTCTTTTTGTTGATTCGTAGCCCCCATGCTTGGCTTTCTATGTCCACTTCGTTCAAGATGGTCTGTAAATCTTGTTCTGAATCCGCTATTAGTGCTGTGTCATCGGCATATCTTAAGTTATTGATGTAGTGTCCGTTAACTTTTATGCCGATGTTCTTGTCAGCCAGTGTTTGGTCGAAGATCATTTCCGAATAGATGTTAAAAAGAATGGGAGATAATGGGCAGCCTTGCCGGACGCCTTTTTTTATTGGAATTGGGTTTGTCAGGTCGTTGTCATAGCGAAGCCGGGCTGTTTGATTCCAGTAGAGAGTTGTAATAAAGTTGATATCGTTGTTTTCAAGCCCAAGTTTTCTCAGTTGGTCAATTAGACGGTCGTGGTCTACTGAATCGAAGGCTTTCTCATAATCAATAAAACATATATACACGTCTTTTTGATGTTCATAGCACCTTTGTAGCAATATTTGTAAACAGAAAATTGCTTCTCTGGTGCCTAGTCCCCTGCAGAATCCGAACTGTGTGTTTCCTAGTGCACTTTCACACTTACATCTTATCCTTTGCTGAATCACCTTGAGGAAGACTTTTAGCACCTGGCTCATTAGACTGATCAGCCTGAAGTCTTCGCATTTCTGGCTGGTAGCCTTTTTTGGTAGGGCCACGAAGATGGATTGGAGCCATTCGGATGGAATTTCGTTGTTGTTGTAGATTTGATTGAACCATTTCATTAGTTGTTGGATGTTGCTGTAGTCTAGTTGTTTCAGCAGTTCCACATGAATCTGATCAGGTCCACAGGCCTTGCCTGGCTTTGTTATTCGGATGGCATGTTCCACTTCAGATGTTAACATGTGCAGATTGTCTTCCTGTGTTTGTTGTTGCATTTCTGCCGGTTTTCTGTTGGTGCCGAACAGATTGTATATATAGCTCTTCCAGGTGTCGAGTTTGGCTTGTTTGCTTAATTGTTGTCCGTATATAAGCTTGGAATAGGAGCCGGTTTGTAGATGTTTCCAGCTTCTTTAAGCTTCTTGTGCAGGTTATAGTTGTCATTTTTCTTGATTAGGTCTTCGATTTCTGCACACTGATCTTCCATCCATTTTTCCTTCGCCTTCCGGATTTCCTGTTTGATCTTTTGTTGTATTTCTTTGTATTTTTCCCGGTTGTTGTTGCTTTTGAATGTTCTCCGTTCATCCATTAGGTCTAGTATGTGCTGGGTCATCCACCGTTGTTTCTTTTTCGGCGCCTGATGTCCTAGCAGGGTTTCTGCTGTTTCATTGATGCACTGTTTGAGTGAACGCCCGAACGCTTGCACGTCTGTTGTTACTGCTTCGATCGATCTGATTGTAGTGCTGAGATGAAGCTGTACTTGTCACCTGTTGGCGTTGTTCTTCAGTTTATCCAGGTCGATTCTTTTTGTTGTGCTTGTGCGTTTGACTGCTCGTAATTTGAGACGTAGTGTTGCTATTACTGGGTTATGATCTGATGATATGTCAGCTCCAGGGTAAGTTTTTGCCTTGAGGACACTTGACTTATATCTGATGTTGATTAAGATGTAGTCAATTTGGTTCCTGACGATACTGTTGTCAGAGTCTTGTGGTGAGGTCCAAGTGTATAGTCGTCGAGGTGGTAGTTTAAACCAAGTGTTGGCAATGCTAAATTTTTCTTCTTGGCAGAACTGGACGAGTCTGTCGCCTCGTTCATTCCGTGTCCCCGAGCCATGTTCTCCGACTATGTTTTGTAGCTTTCCTTGACCGATTTTGGCATTAAAGTCACCGAGGATGACCGTAATGTCGTGCTTCTTCAGCGACTTTAAAGTGTTGCTTAGCTTGTCGTAGAACAATTCAATTTCTTGATCGTCTTTGTCCGCTGTTAGTGCGTAGATCTGGAGCACATTCAGGTTGATCGTATTGCCTGCTAACTGTAGTAGTGCGATTCGTTCCGATATCGGAGTGAAACTGGTGACTTTGTTGGCTAGTTGTTTGTGGACAACGAAAGCGACGCCGTACGTCTACTTGGTGTTCTCTTCTCCTCCGGAACAGAAGACGTGGTGGTCGTTTGATATAAACTTCTTTGTTCCAGGCCATTTGGTTTCACTTAGCCCAAGTATGTTGATGTTAATGCGTTCCATTTCTTGTAAAGCATTGGCTAGTTTTCCTGGTTGTAGTAGGCTTCTAACGTTCCATGTAGCTAGTTTCAGAAAATTCTTCGACGCAAGCTCGGAGATTCTTAGCACCCCTGTCCCATTCAAGGGACGGCGAAACTCAGGGCCGTGGTTTATTTTGCTTGCTATCATTGAAGTTTTCAAGGGAAGGATAATCCAAGTAGTTTCCCGTTGCTTTCTTGGATCACAATTTAGTTGAAAAAGGTCGTGTGTGGACCTTTTGAAACGGGTTTCGTCTGACGTCTCCACTGAAACCTTTCCGCCATGGGAGGCCCTTCTGGGAGCATATGGCTCCCGACGGTATAGCTTTCAGTTTCTTTAACGTACGCAAACTCTCTCGCCACGTTAAGGCACCGTTTCTCGAGAGAGAAAGAGAGAAGCACGGTTTCTCGAGTAAGTAAGTTTACTTTATAGATTTCGGGGTGCTAAATATGGATATAGTACTTAAAATGGCATATTTGCTCTTGTTTTCAAAAAAAGTAGTTTTTTTTTTATATTTATACAGTGGATTCCGTTATTTGGGCCACCAGTTAATCGGGGCAGCCATTTATTTGGGGCAAATCATAAAAAACAGAAACCAATCGAGAAAATAGCCATGGTTTACTTTGCTTAATTGGGACAGCATGCCGTTTAATCGGGCGGGAGACCGCAGCACTGGAGATTACCTTACGATTGTCTCCGATAGTACCACGTGGTTCTGTAGAAATTCTGGAGGTCACAACCATAAAACAATAAAAACAATTAGCAGTCACCTGTTTACTGGGCTTTTCTGTTAGTGAAATCTATCATAAACAGACAGTAAACTCGATCTTACTGAATTTGCGATAATACCAACAGCTGGAATTCTGTGGGTTATTATGGTGAAATGTGTTTACACTTCCATGAAATCTTCAATCATATTTTTAAAGCTTTGTAACTTGTTACTCCGTTCTCACTTGCGCATATCGTGTTACTTGCAATTTGTGTGTGTGCCGTGTTCTTTGTCATTGATTGCTTATCTTTTTACTGATTTAAATTTTAACCCCCACCCACAAATGTCAGTGAACAGAAATGTCAACTAGTTTGTATGTATGTATGTATTACAGTACGTATTATTAGTTATTCCGATTATCATGTATATTCTTCCGATTTTCATGTATCATTTAATTTTTTAATTGGTAAGGTTATAAAGAGTAAATTTGTGCTTAATACATCTTTATTTTTATAATCACTGTTTAATAGAATTAAAATTCAATTCACAAACGTGATCACAATGACCAGCACTTACTACACATCGTATAGTGAATGGTACTTTACTATGGTGAGTTCGTTGTAATGTGATTTGATTGTACAGTGAACTAATCGTAAAGGGGGGGTACACTGTAATTTTAACTATTTACGTGAAACTTCGGATAATTTGGGCAGCCGCTTAATCGGGCCAAAATGCACTAGTCCCGTTATGTCCCAAATAACCGGAATGGACTGTACAAGGTATTTTTTTTTATTTATATGGCAGTAAGATGTAGCTGCGAACATAGCTGTATCAAGCACTCCGTTTGCTTTTGTATCTTTGTTCCATTGCTGCAATGTCTTGATGGAAGTGCTCACCGTGTCTGTCGCTGATGGCATCAGTTCGGAGGAAAGAAATCCAGGTGTGAATGCGAAAACGCATCTTTAATGACATGTTGCTCCCCAGTCTTTCGTAAGTAATGAGATATTCCACAAGCTGCCTGTAGTTGCTGGCTTTGACATTTCCTAGAAAACCAGTTGAAACATTTCGAATGGCTTTCCACTCTGTTTTCTTTCCACAATTTTTCACTATCACTAAGGACACATTCGAATTGTTCATCTTGGAAAAGTTGCCTTATTTGTGGACCAATGAAAATGCCTGCCTTAATCTTCTCTGTACTAAGTCTTAATATTGTCTATACTAAGTCTTAGGAATCTCCCTTGCAAGTATGTGAATGCAGGACCATTCACTTCTGAAGCCCTCACAAAATTTTTCATGAGCCTCCGTTTGATGTGGAGTGGTGGAAATAAAACTTTATTTGGGTCTACCAGATGTTCATATGCTACGATCTTCATTCCAGGTGTTAATGATTTTCGGTGAGGCCAACTCCTCTTCTCGTAGTGCTTATCCTTGACATGACTATCCCACTCGCAGAGAAAGCAACAATACTTAGTGTAACCCTTTTGTTGTCCTAATAATATGGCAGTTACCTTTAAATCACCGCATATCTGCCACTCATACTTCTGATAGTGTGTGCCTAAGAGGATGCTCTCCATGTTTGTGTGTGTGTGTGTGTTCCTTTTTTGTGAACAGCATATGCAAGAGGTATTGAATGCAGCATATTTCCATTGTGTAATAACACAGCCTTAAGGCCAACCATAGAAGCGTCTATAAACAGTTGTCATTCTTTGGGAACGTGCCTCATGTTCATTGCTGCCGGTAGACCATCAACATCTTTCAAACAGTGAGTTCATCTTCTGTTCGATAGAATTTACCATAGTCTTTATTTTGAGAACAAAATGTTGTCAATTTCACAGAATGATCTAGAAGATTCCACTGTTGTAGCTTCAAAGCCAAAAACTCTGCCTTATCTTTCATCAGGTTGAGTTCCCTGATGAGGTCATTATGCTCATTTTCTGTAATCTTATGTGGGACAGCAGGATAAAGGTTTGGACAAAATGGTGGATCCCTTGATGTAGACGGCTGTTGTACTTCATGTATACCAACTTGATTCATCAGTGTCTTCATCCTCATCAGAGTGTACAGAAAAATGGTCTGATGGTTCAAGAATAGGTAGTACTTCATGAGGCACGGGACGAATTGCAAATAGTATATTTGGGTATGTCCCTGTCTTCTTTTTCTTCATTGTCACAGGAAGCAAAATACAGAAGTAACAGTCTGTGATGCAATTTGTTGGCTCCCTCTATATCATGGGCACTGCCAAAGGCATAAAATGACCCTTTTGATTCACCCACACGTTGAGTTTTGATGAACAAGTAGGGCAGCATATATGTAGAGCCCAGCTCTTGTCCTGGTCACCTACTTTACACTCAAAGTACAAGAAGTAGGCCTTTTTATGACTCAAGTTAAGGGATGCTTTCTTGAAGCTAACGCGACTTCTCCACGTACGTAAAGGAAGTCATCCGGACTATTCACACAATTATGGGGCATATTAATCTTACACAACACAAATACTGAACCAAAAGTAGGACTCTCACAGAGAACAACCGTATTCTAGGATTACTACAACAGAGCTGAAGGCGCATTCGAGGTGACAACAACTTGTCACGTGATACAGAGTGACATGAGAGTTGCCAGTCATGTGATAAGAGCGTGGTGGTACTGAAACTGCGATGCTGCCATGTGTTTTGCTGACAGCCGTAGTTGATAATGTAGAGTAACTTGCTAATATGAGACATCTACTCTTCATAAAACAGCTAACAGTTCTGATCAACCTAAACAATCAAGCAAGTTATGACTATGTAAACCTGAACATCGCTCAAATTAAAAGTTTGAAACCAACATGGTACGAATTAGTTTACAGCAAGAAATTACACCATCTGTTTACCACATAGAGAAATTTAAAATATTTTTCCGCTTTTTTTTTTTTTTTTTAGAAAAAAGGGGGAAAATATTTAAAATTTGTGTCAGAGCAAATGACTAAAGACTTTCAATGCTAAGAAAAGAGATTATCTTTAACACAGGCAATCACAGCTAGGTACTTACATTTACTCTAAATAAAATGCCTGTTTTTCCTAAACACAAATGTCTTTGTCTTGTGTCCCAAGATAAAATATCTCTACAGCTAGACCCAACACAGACTTGCCATCATCATCAACAGTCTAAAACTTGTAGTATCTACAGCCCCTGCAAATGAGCAAAGCCTTCCAATTCTTCAGTCTGAGACTCCATTCTCTCTCTCTCTCTCTCTGTGTTCTTATTATCAGTGTCCTCATATAATAGTTTATCAAATAACTTTTGTGTTGTGGTAATTTTAAGGATTTAAATCACCTATAATTATTAACATTACACAGGATAAATATAATACAGTTCATTAATACACAAGGTAAATACAATGTTGTGCTAAAATTAATCAGTTACCCAAAATAATTGTATTAACAAGGATAAGGCGACGGGTTTTCTCACTGAATCTGTAATAATATCATAATGAATAATAATGTCAAGTACAGTTCCATTTGAATGTTTAACATCACAAATCTCACCCCCCCCCCTCCTCCCCCTCTGTCTTAAATTATATATATTTTAAGTACTACTATTTTAAAAATTAAGTTAATTATAAATTAAATTTAATATAAATTAAATTTATAATTAAAAATTATAAATTATAAGTTCAAATAAAGATCAATCACAAAGTGAATAATTCCAGTTTACCTTGATAGCAGTTTGCATTACTACAGCTGTTGCATAACTTAATCCTTTAGAGCCCAACTGTATCATAGCTGTGTAACCTTGGTCTTTGGCTTTAGCAATATATTCATCAATTTCCTTAAAATAATTAACAATTTTCAGAATACATAGTACTGAATATAAAAAACAAAAATAGGATAAAGCTAAAATTAAATAGTTGTTGGATCGGATTAATTATCAAATGCATAAGGTGGATAAAAATGGTTGTCATTTAAAAATAACATCCATTTTTATCAATCACAGAGATTTTCTGCAAAACACCTTTTCATTATTACAATTTGATGACTACTGATTAATGATTTTTGTTTTGGTTAATAATTATCAATAGAGAACCTTCAAGAAACAGTGAGAATGCACAATGCAGGATACCATTAGTGGATAGCAGATCATTAGAAAGCATTCCCAGAATATATAAAACAATGCAAGCAAAACTATTTATTCTTGTTTTGTAATGTAGTAATTATAAGAAGGCACTGCACAAATTAACCTAACACATTTTGTTACATTTGTGGTATCTATGATATAAAAGGGTGTTAAAAAAAGGCATTGTTATAAAGGTATGCTTTGTATATACTGGGATGAAAACTGACAACACAGATAAGAGGGGCTCAACATGAAGTCTGCAGCACTAGTGTTAAAACAGTTGAAGAAATGGAATCCTTTGTTAGGGAGAGACTGCTATTTTTGCTTATAAAAAGTGTTCTATATTGAAATATACTTCTTATAAAAACAAGATTGCATGTATCTCAGCTGCCCATACCTTCTCTACCAAAAACTCTCAAAATTTAAAATTTCACCATAAGATTTTGAACGTACATGGAAAGAGTGGTTGTTCCAAACAAAAATTCATATGAAACAGTGATTTCTGTTAAGATATTTGGGTCTTCCCAAATCTATTTGTAGAGATCCTGGGATTAAGAATCAAATTCAAAAATCTAGTCTCTCTCCAGGAGCATAATTTTTTTGGTACAGACAATGTGAGCAATTCTGCACTTTTTTCCATAAGATTCACTTGTCTATGGCAGCGATATTTCTGAATTAATGATTATCTCAGTGACTCCAGTATATGCAAACCAAGTAAGCGGAGGCCATAGATCAATTCTACAAAATTAGCCTAAAAGTGTTTTCCTTTGCAAGGAGGAACATTTATGTTTCTGATCCAAATGTTTTTTTTTTCTTTTGGTTCACTTTAGACATATGAAAAACTCAGACTTCTTAAACAAATTAAATATAAAGGACAGAACTGGCTACTTTGTAGGGACTTAAATGTTCTATGCATATTGTTGAATTGGAAGGGGGCCAATTCTTCAGAGTTCAATTTTGCATTCTGAAGATATGGCCCTCTCTAAGTTAAACCCAAACTACAGTTATGAATCATTGAGATCATCTTATCATACTGAACCATGGAAGGGATACTTCCAACAATTCCATAATTTTCTGAATTCATGAAATGAAATTAACCAACTGAACCTTGAATGTGATGACAACATTCATATCCCCCTCCTATCTACTTTTCAGACATCTAGTTTAAGTGAAAAAAGATGTCTGAAAAGTAGATAGAAGTGGCATGAATATACAATCAGCATTATGGTTTGCTGCAAACTTATGAATCCCATATACTACAATGCTAAATACCCAAGAAGTAAATATGCAGTCCTCTCAAATAAGGCTAAAAAATATCTCCTGTATTGTCCTTTAAACTTTTAACTCAAAACCTGTAGTTGTGTCAATAAGACCCCAGACAATACCTCAGAAATTATCTACTCCATCCACACAGCTGTAAATCTTAATAGCTGTTTTTCAAAATGGCTTTTTCTTTTCTTTTTTTTTTTTTTTGATTTCTTTGGCAAAAATTCCAGAAATCTGTTAATTATCAACAATTTGGAAAAATTCAGGAATTAAGATAAACATAATTATACGATTATACGCATGCATTGAATGGCATCTTGAACAATTTATGATAGTAAGTTCGCTTTAATGATGTGCATTTTTCTCCAATGCATTTTCCTCCATCTTGCTGGTTTCGTTAACATTGAAGCATTGTCTGGAATCAAACTGTTAATGTGCATGCTTTACATTTCATGCAGTGGGTGCTCTGTTATTGACAGGCAGGTGCCATTTGCATTTCACTCGTCGATCCATCTAAACAAAGTTTTAAAACAAATTAATTTAAAATATGTTTTTAATATAAAAAACAGATCTTCTGCAGTTCTATTCAGAAAAGATAAAAAATAAAAGTGGCATGAAAACAGTGAAAAATTCTGAATTATTTTTTGCCAATTTTTTAAATGCATGTTGTTGTTGTGATGAAATTTAATGACACATAGGCTGTTAAGGCCATATTGTATCTTTGTATTCGTTAATAGGAAATACTTAACTTTATTGTAATACTGTTATATTTTATAGTATATTCCTAAGTTATTTAGGAAGATACACAGTTCTGTTTTATTAGGATCATCTCCAAGAAACTGCAATAATGTTAGTGATGACTGTGCATTAGCACATGATCTAAAGCTGTTTGAGTGGATATTGAGAAGGTGAGGGCAGTCCACTAATAAATGACGAATAGTCAGTTGCACATGACATGATGTGCACTGAGAAGCACTGTCATTTGTTAATAGATAGAGGTGTGTAAGGCGAGTATGCTCAATTCTTAGCTTTCCTAGAATTACTTCTTCTTGTCTGCTTTTCCAGAAGCTGGAGCGCCACAGCTTTGAGAGAGAGAGAGCCACGGAAAAGTTTGCTCCCTGGATAACCTCTCCAGATTATTGACCAGCTATTGTAACATGCTTTATGGATGACTGGTTTGAAATCCGTATACGGAACTTGAAGTCTGTAAAATAGAAGTATCTGGTTATTTGGCTGCAAGATCTGCTTTTTCATTTCTTGCTATTCCAGAATGCCCTGGGATCCAGCAGAATGTCACAATTTGGTTTGACTGATTACACGCAAGTAATTTAGAATGCATTTGTCTTTTTAAATGCATGCGTGCAGGGTCAAAGTGATCCATACACATAGAGGAAGAACAATCCTTCGTCCACCTGCTTATGGATTAACCAAAGTAGAGGTATTTATAAAATCAAATCTGCTCATCTGGCAGATTTTGATTGGCCACAATTTAACACAGGTCAATTTGCCTAAATAATTACGCTGATTTCCTGCTATGTACAAATTCAAAACAAAGAAGTCTTCATTTAAAACAGAAGACTACTTATATTTTGTGTACAGAAGAGTACATTTTAAATAGTAACAATAAATACAGCTTGTTTTGTACATAAATGGTTTTAATAGTGACCATCAACTTAAGCTTGAAATTCAAGTATTAAATTTAAGTTAATTTGGGATGCTTCAATTTAACTTCAGATTAAATCAGACAGTATGATAGAATATGTGAAACTGGATTTTTATTTTTAAAGCCAAGTGTCTTGCGGCAATTAATATTTAAATAAAAATAACTAATTAAACAAATTTCCATTTATTCTTGAGACAGTAAAAGCCAGAAAAGTTTACAAATTTGTTGTGAATATGTGTGCATATACTGATTTAAAGATATTTACAGGTCAGAATGGGCAATGCATGTTTTTTTGGAAGAGTACAAATCATACCTGCACCTTCCTTACTTATTTTATTATTAGTTTTTGAAAAACACCAAAAATGAAATGTATTAGAACCTATAGATACTCAGTGCCGCCATGTGTGAATTGAAGGTTTAGAAGATGAAAGAAAGTACTTGTTGATATTAGAATCAATGCAGCAATGCATTGATTCCATCTGAGAAGAAAAAATACAGACAATGACATTGTTGGTGGGAAAATGGATGCAATCCGTTTTTTCAAAGCACTGCACTGCACTTTCAAGCACTGCAGCCATGGTAATGACAGATATGTGAGCAGGCATATCCTGACATAACAAAACTCCTTTGCTGAATTTCCTCAGCATTTGTTTTTGCTGTTTTTATGCAAACAGCTCACAAGGTCTGCATAATATGTCCCTGTAACTGCCTGGCTGTTGTTATTTGATTTTTGGGAGCATTAACAACTAAGGCCATATTGCTCTGGGGGATATGCAGTGGTCATTCCCTGACCTTTCCGCATCCTCTGTATTTGGTGGTCATGGGTTCGAACACCCGGTCTAATCAAGAAGCGTGTGCTACACACTGCTCCTCCTGCCCACCTGGCTACGGAGGCACCTAACTGCCTGGCCTTTCTGAAGGTAATCCAATGACAACACTCCAACAGCATCCCAAAAAAACCAATGCCATCACCTTGTCAGCAGAAGGAATTGACTCAGCTTTCTTTGGAGGGGAAGAGGAGCTGTGTTTCCACTGTTTGCTCCTTTGTCTCTGGCTGAAAGTGATGCAACTACATCTCATTCATGGTCACAAACCTTGCAAGGAAATTTGCTGGATCTGTTAAAAAACAATGCAAATGTTTACCACATTTGACAACTCGTGTGGTTTTGATCTGTTGTCAACAACTTTGGTACCCATCATGTGTATAACTTTTTCATACCAAGAATCTCTGTTATCATGTGGCACACAAGATAACAGAGAGTGACAAGATGTTCAAGCCACTGGTAAGGTATCAAACTGTCACACCACCAGATCATGTACATTGTCATCAATTTCTGGGATGATGGATGTTGCAGATCTTCCAAGCTCTCCTTCTCTTGTTTAAATCTGCTTTCCATTTCTTAATCACAGAACACAAAGTTAGAAAGGACATCCTTCTCCCAGTGTTGCAATCATATCCTCATGAATTGCCTTTGACATTAGTCTTTTTTTTTTTTTTTGCCCCCAAATATTGGATGACTGCGTGGTGACTAATTTTGTCCATCTCTTCTCATTTACACAGCTTTATTCACTTTAGGATCTGTAATTACAAAAAGATGTTACTGAAACTGCATACAAATGTTATTAAGTGCAAAATTTTTTTATTCTATATCACTAACCTTTCATACTCAGGGCACAAACTTTTCAAACCCCCCTTGCATATATCTCATTGTGATGACCTTTTGTAAACAAAAAAAAAAAAAAAAAAAAACACCCCAAAAACTGATGCGAAAAGTAGCTTGCTCTCGGTGGAAGGTGATTCTACAGGGTTCAGGGCCTTAAATGATATTGGGCATCTTCTGAACAACAACCTGAAAGCATGTGGAAATTCTTTTTAAAAAATGTGGCACTTAATTTTGATAATGCATAACAGCTTCTGGAGTGGTGGACGTTGCAGGTCTCCCACAGTGTGGGCCATTTTCCAGGCTTTCCCTCCTTTGTTTAAATTCTGCTGCTTACCTTTAACTATGGAATAGAAATAGGCATCCTCACCCATCCTTTAACCATATCCTCATGAATTGCCTTTGGCTTTAGTCCCTTTTCCCAAATATTGGATAACTGCACTATGACTGATTTTGTCCATCTTTCCTCTTTACACAACTTTGTTAATGTCAGGACCTGTAATTAAAACAAGACATTACTGAAACTGAATGAAACTCAGTGAGTTACTATTTTAAGTGTTATACATTTAGTACAGAAATTTTTAACACTGTACCACTACCCATACCTGCTTAGGCTACTAACCTTTCAACTCCTCTTGTAACTTGTGATAACATCTGATAACGGTGTTAAAATGGTTTTGCATCAATAAACTTTTCTTGTAGTGCTAGAACTATATATTTTCATAGTGCCTTAAATTTGTATGTCTTCTTGAGTTAATGTAATTTAATATACTTAAGATGTTGAATATCATGGTTCATAAACCGAAATTATTCTTTTAATTTTGTATATGGTTATTTTAACATATACCTGAAAATTGTACAGTTTTTACATTTAATCAGATTTTTCCAGAACAACATGGAATTCATCCACATTAAGCTTTGTATGTTTAGATATTATAGATATTAACAGATATTATATTAATACTTTGGATGTTTAGATTTTATAGATATTTAGCTATTAACAGATATTATCCAAGATAGTCAACTGAAAAATCTGTGTTACAACTGTTCACTCAGTAGTATCAATTATCAGAATTCTGTGTTCTCTTTTATAATAGATGGCACTATAAATGAAGATTTTCAAATTTGGCAGTGCCTATTCCTATATAATTTTGAATAAATTATGTAGGAATAGACAAATGAATGCAAGATTCATTTATTAAGACAATGCAAGTTAACTTAATAAGAAATTCATGCTAGGCTGCAAATCCCATACACAGCCTTGTGGATGGGTGTATTTAGAGGTAATTTGTCCAACCTTGTGGGATTTTTTATTTTTATTTTCTGATGTACAGTAAACCCCCACTATTCGCGGTCGCTGATTTAATATAAAATGAAACCTAAAAAAATGTGAATTTTAAAGCGCCGTGAACATTTTCCGCCATAAAAAAACATGGGCGTGGCTAAAATTATCTTTCCCAGTCAAAACAGCGCTCATTGGGTGGGGGGAGAAGTGACAAAATTGCGAGCGTGGATGTTTCTCGCTAATCCTTGTTCAGTATGTGTTATGCGCTTGTCGTGGAAGGTTTCGTCGTTTGCTTTTAATTTATATGCTTATAAACTGAATAAATTTATCAATTTATAAATTGATATGCTTACAAAAATGATAAATCTACTGTTTTGCAGTATAAAACAGACTTTTTCAAGTGTTTTAACAGAAGAAAATGACTTTATTGTGGACAAGTTCTTTCTGACCCGTACAAAAATATGGCTACGAATAACAAGGGAAATGTGAAAAGATCAAAGAAGGTGATGATATTAGCGAATAAAACTGAGTTATTAGACAAAATTTCTAATGGTGAAGTGTCTCCTCGGTGGTAAAACCTTATAAAATCAATGAGTCAATATGATCAATCAATAAATCGGAATAAAAAATCCAACAGTGTCCGTGAAAACGCGCTAATTGCTTCAAAAATTTGCTCTAACTCGTGATGTTAAATTAGAAAAAATGGAAAAAGCTTTAAATCTGCATATAGAAGACCGAACTCAAAATAAAATTCCGTTAAGTTCACTCATCATTCGTGAAAAGGCAAAACTCCCTTATCAACACTTTAGCGAAACTGGTGATAACACTGGTAGGATAAGTGTTTTAGCTAGCAGAGGCACTGGTTTGAAAGATTTGTTTGAAATTTTAAAAATTTCAAAAATATTACATTTAATATTAAATTGTTTCTTATTTTCATTTCGATGCCATATGCTTGCATTTCACTATGTACTGTCTATGTACATAGTCATATTAAGAAAGTACATATAATACATACACGGACAAAATTTTAGACTAGTTTTTCTTATATATTTCATACTTTGGAACGGAACCCCTTTATTACTATGGGAGCCATAACTCCCATAGTAATAAAGGTACTGTTATTTACTGTATTTTCTCCTAAAATGATGGTTGGTGTGATTACGTTTAATCAAATGTAATTTCTACACTGAATAAGCATTAATTAGCAGTCACAGCAACACATCAGAGGATTGCTCATCTAGACAAACTGTCATCACTGGCATAATGGATGCTGCGATTCAATGGTGCTTGTACATGTTTGATGTTGTTTAGTCATGATAATTTCTTTCATACTGTTCGGAAATCAAAAGGATGTTAAATTTCAAGAGTTATTACAATATTCCTAATCAACATGACACTTCCTAGATATTTATAAATTGAAAAATAAGTTATAATACATTACTCAAATATTCATGTTGTGTGCTATGTATAAATATAGTGCAAATGCATCAGGAATACATAGCTATATCTGAATAAATCAGATTATTAATAATAAAACGGCATCATTTTAAGTTATATCTCATATTGTGAATACCTTCACAACGAGTTGCCATGATATTGCACTACTTCGAATAAGTAACGCTTCACCTAAGGAGAAGACTAATGTTACTTATTCTCAGATGGATACCACCACCCAGACGGCACCGTTTCAGGGCTATTTGGCCCTTCTTCGGTGGGTGGGTAGGTACCCGAGTGATGCAATGATGGCAAAACAGTTATGAAGTATAACTCCACAATATGAGAGATGCCTGATGGTGTATCATGTATTTAGACTCAAGCGTTTAGGGCATAAGCCTCAAGCTATGAAGGAGTCTAGACTATGTATAAATATAGTTTGTTATTTTGTTATTTAGTTTTTTTTTTTAGGAGCATTAGCAACTAAGGCCATATTGCTCTGGGATATGCGGTGGTCATTCCCTGACCTTTCCACATCCTCCGTATTTGGTGGTGACGGGCTCGAACCCCGGTCTAATCAAGAAGCGTGTGCTACGCAATGCTGCTCCTTCCCACCTGGCTACGGAGGCGCCTTATAAATATAGTGCAAATGCATCAGGAATACATAGCTATATCTGAATAAATCAGATTATTAATAATAAAACGGCATCATTTTAAGTTATATCTCATATTGTGAATACCTTCACAACGAGTTGCCATTATATTGCACTACTTCGAATAAGTAACGCTTCACCTAAGGAGAAGACTAATGTTACTTATTCTCAGATGGATACCACCACCCAGACGGCACCGTTTCAGGGCTATTTGGCCCTTCTTCGGTGGGTGGGTAGGTACCCGAGTGATGCAATGATGGCAAAACAGTTATGAAGTATAACTCCACAATATGAGAGATGCCTGATGGTGTATCATGTATTTAGACTCAAGCGTTTAGGGATACCGTTTTAAAAATGATACCGTTTTATTATTAATAATCTGATTTATTCAGATATAGCTATGTATTCCTGATGCATTTGCACTATATTTATACATAGTCTAGACTCCTTCATAGCTTGAGGCTTATGCCCTAAACGCTTGAGTCTAAATACATGATACACCATCAGGCATCTCTCATATTGTGGAGTTATACTTCATAACTGTTTTGCCATCATTGCATCACTCGGGTACCTACCCACCCACCGAAGAAGGGCCAAATAGCCCTGAAACGGTGCCGTCTGGGTGGTGGTATCCATCTGAGAATAAGTAACATTAGTCTTCTCCTTAGGTGAAGCGTTACTTATTCGAAGTAGTGCAATATCATGGCAACTCGTTGTGAAGGTATTCACAATATGAGATATAACTTAAAATGATGCCGTTTTATTATTAATAATCTGATTTATTCAGATATAGCTATGTATTCCTGATGCATTTGCACTATATTTATACATAGTCTAGACTCCTTCATAGCTTGAGGCTTATGCCCTAAACGCTTGAGTCATGTTGTGTGCTTACATCAAAGCAGGCACTTTAGGGGTTTTCTTTCACGGTTTTTGCAACATGTCACTTCTTGGCTGATTTTTCAGTAGATTTGCTTGCGTTGTAGACCTATCTCTTTTTCTATTGCAGTGGATTTTTGTACTTTTTTGTAACATTGCTCTTGGGAAAGTTTCTCAAAATTGTAAGCTTAGAACTGGAGCTTCCATACGAAATGCCTCAGAATTTCAAATGGCTGTTTCAAAGAGTGTCTCTACTGCAAATTTTATGTAGTGCTTCGCAGTCTTTTGAAGGCATGAACAGTAAGCTGCCATCTGTCTGTCAGATAGATGAACACCTTTTTTTGACAACATTGTGGCAAACCACATCAGGTTTTATCACCCAGTTCTCCTTCGTGTTTCTGTGTGTTTTCAACTAACATGCATTGATGATACTGATGTGCTAGATGAATCAGTTTTTTCCTATGTGACAAGAAAAATGTTTTCCTTAAAATATGGGAGGATTCATTGCTAAATGACAAAATAATACTGAAACTTCTCTTATAAAACAATACATAATATTTAATGAAAACTGTTCACCTGAGAAATATATACGCCTATATATATATACAAAGGGTACTAGGAAAGTTTTGCAATACAGCTTTGTTTATTTAATTTTTTCAAAGTAATTTCCTCTACATTCAATACACCTCTCCATCCTCCGAAACCAATCTTTAAACCAGTTCTGCCAAGTTTCACTAGGGAGTAAAGCACACTCGTTGTCCCAAGCCCGTAGAAGGTCCTCATCACTGGAAAACCGCCTCCGTTTTAGCTTCATTTTCACATGCGGGAACAGTGCAAAGTCGCAGGGAGCAAGGTCTGGCCTGTAGGGAGAGTGCTCGAGAAGTTTCAGTCCTGTCGTGGTCAAATATTCGGTGCAGGCTTTGGCGCGGTGAGCTGGAGCATTATTGTGATGGAGGTACCAGGTGTCCATTCTTGACTTTGGCCGCAGGTTCTTCATAGATCCAATGACTTTAGGCAGGCATTGTTCAGTATACCACTTAGCTGTGACTGTCTTCTGCGTGTCCAAAACGACACGTTCCACAATTCCACTCGATTTGAAAAATACAGCTATCATTTTTTTCTTTACAGATCGGGATTTTCTGACAATTATGGGTTGTCGTCATCATCAAAGACCCAAACTTTGTTTTGAGCCTTGGTCGGCAGATCGTAATAGTACAGCGAAGTCTCGTCACCTGTCAAGATGTTGTTCACATACCGAGATTGTCCGTTATCAAACTTTTTTAACATCTCCCGGCACCAAGTCACACGTCGTGTCATCTGCTCTTCAGTTAGTTGATGCGGCACCCAGAGAGAACAAAGTTTCTTCACGTGCAAATGATCTTGCAGAATCGAACGAATTGCTGGTGCATTTAGGCCCAAAGTATCCTCTATCTGTTGGTAGGTCACTCGCCTGTTTTCGTCAAGCATTTTCCTCACAGCAGTAACGTTTTCCTCCGTAACTGACGTTCGTGGCCTTCCCGGCCTCTCAGAATCCTCCAGAGTGAAATTTCCCCTTTGGAATTCTCTATACCACCTGAATATTGTTGTCCGATGTGGACAATCATCATCTAGTGCAAGAGTCATTTCTTCTAAGCACTGGTCTATGGTTAAACCATGCACGAAATTATACCGCAAAACTGTCCTTATCTCATTTCGTGACCACGATGCCATCGCAAGCAGTTTACACTCTCACTACTAATGAATAACTGAGCCCATCGACTTGGCGCGGCGGCTACTATGCGCGTATGAACATGTCTCAACATGCAGCAACAAGCAGCTTCCTGTGATTCATTGTTGCGTCATATTGCAAAACTTTCCTAGTACCCTTTGTATATATATATATATATATATATATATATCATTCCCGAAACTTGGTGATCAGTTTTGGGAATGATAGGTCCTACTGAACACCTTGGTGATCAGTTTTGGGAATGATAGGTTCTACATTCTCTGAGTGATTTTATTGGTTAGTGTCAAACCTTTTATCAAATGTGAATAAGTTAGTAGGGTTCAAAGTTGTTTATTCTGAAGGAGAGGGAGAGAGGGTTCGAAACTGCTGAGTGATTTTACTGGTCCAGTGACTTGGTAGATACATACATGAGACTGTGGCGGACTGGACAGGTTCAGAGTTGTTTATTTTTGAGGGAAAGAGTTCAGAATTGCTGTGAGCAATTTTATTAGCCAGGTGTGTACTGCAGCCTAAAAAAAAGTGCAGTGTTCCTTTCCTTTTCTTAGGTAGCTGTTGATAAGTTCTAGTGGTTTGTTCTGAAACCAAGAGTTTACAATTACTTCTGTATATTTTTATTTGTGCAAAATTGTTTCTGTAGATATGTGAGGCAAGTCAGTGCAAGTTTAGAAAAATTTTAGGGGTCTACAGACTGTACTGAAGTATGATTTAGTTTGGTTTGTGAATGAGATGAGACTAATTTAAGATTACTGAGCTGTTAGTCTCACACAGAGTAGTCCCCCCCCCCACCACCACCACCACCAGAAAAAAAACTTCAAAAATTTCTAGTCTCTGTTAGTCTTTTCCAGACAGTACTTAAATTTTTATATTATATTTTATTTTACTTTTCTGATATATTTTTGATTGCTTCAACAATCAAAAATATATGAGACTATGCAAACACAAATTATTCAATAGCCATTTTTTTTATAAAAAGGAACAATTCTCTTTCTTTATTCTCATGAAGTGAACCCACTTGGTCACTTCATGAGTAGAGCTAGATAGTTTGTGAGCCATTACTGGGTTGCTCCATCTGATAAGTAGTTGCTTCGCAAGGCATGCTGATTTTGCATAAAAAATTTTAATATTTGACTTCTGCACTTCTTACATAAGCTAAAATTTGTCTGTAAGGTGTGGGATATGGCAAAACAACATCCTCTTTACACAAAGTAAGCAAACGAATATACCGTAGTGCTCGAAACCCACTGAGTCACTGTGGGTTGCCCTGCCATGAATATGTTTATGCAGCACCACTTCATTTATTAACATTTAATACAAGCTATATGAGTTCTTCTCTTCTTAAAAATTCATATTCCCAGCATCTACATTCCCTTTTCTGCAATTTCGCCAAAGGAAATGTGCATACGCTTTTACTAAGCAGTATTGAGCAATGCTGACAAAAAGTAGCAAAGTTAGCATTGAAATCAAAAGTGTCTGCAATCTGGCCCAGACATGATAGAATGGAATACACAATGAAAGTCTTATCTATCAATTTGGCCCTTCAGAGACTATGCAAGACTCGTGGTGTAGGATTTTTCACAGAGTGGTCTGTGCTTGTTAACAGGAAACAATGTTTCTACAGGGATGGAATAATTTAAACAAAAGAAGTGCAAGAATATTTGCTGATGCTATTGAGGTAGTATTAAGTGGGTCGGAAAACTGCTAGCTGTGGGGAGGGGATACACAAATTAAAAAAAGCTGTGGGCAAAGGTTAAAATGATTAAAATGATTCTTGCACTGCTTCCAATATCAGGGATTTCAAGCCCTTATGGGACTCTCATGGAACAACTAAATACGTGGTCTGTGTTTGTGTTACTAAAAGTAAAACCATACGCAGGTATAACTGTATGTACAATAATGCTACAAGCAATGAAAATAAATTTGAAGTACTGATCAAATCATGTTAGATAAGAAGTACATAAAACCTAAGGCCTACAGTGGGCATGGGGGATGTTGTTGTTGTTGTTATTTGGTTTTTAGGAGCATTAGCAACTAAG
Organism: Mastigoproctus giganteus; assembly: GCF_048544385.1. Lineage (NCBI taxonomy): Eukaryota > Metazoa > Arthropoda > Arachnida > Uropygi > Thelyphonidae > Mastigoproctus > Mastigoproctus giganteus. The sequence continues at coordinate 112,622,414 of NC_143585.1, forward strand.
GCCATATTGCTCCGGTGCGGTGGTCATTCCCTGACCTTTCCGCATGCTCCGTATTTGGTGGTGACAGGCTCGAACCCCGGTCCAATCAAGAAGCGTGTGCTACGCACTGCTGCTCCTTCCCACCTGGCTACGGAGGCGCCGGGCATGGGGGAGTTCGCAACCTTGGCAAAATCATCAACAGTTAATCCATTCATATTTAACGGACCAATGTGATTCGACTCCTTCCTTCTATTGTTTACTTAAGTAAAGGAGCCTTTGTTTAAGTTTGATACATTGCCAGTGTCTTGTGCATCTCACTTGAATGTGTGTGTGTGTGTCCCAAAATAAGAGATTCTGGCGTAAAAAAGGTGTATGCAAGATGGGTCCCAAATTTGTTGACAGCACATCAAAACACACAAGAGTGCATTGTTTTCAAACAGATCCGGGAAAGTTTCCTTGTAAGGTTTTTTACCATGGAGGAGACATAGGTGCATCATTTTTAGTTAGAGACAAAGGAGCAGTCCAAACAGTGGAAACACAGCTTTCCCCTCCAAAGAAAGCCGAGTCAATTCTTTCTATTGACGTAATGGTACTGTTTTTCTGGGAGGTTGATGGCACGTTGCTACTGGATTTCACCTGCAGAAAGGGGAGACACAAGGGCACATTACGCAGACCTTGTAACATGTTGCATGAAAAAATCAAAGACAATTGCCAAGGAATCTTGTTCCACCAGGAAAAACTGCCTGCTTATAAGGCTGTAATTGCTGTAGCTGCACTGCATGCCTGATGCTTTGTAATCTTGGACCATCCCTCATATTCACCAGATCTAGCAGCACTGGAATTTCAATTGTTTCCTAATTTGAAAAAATACCTGGCTGGCATCCATTTTCCCACTGGCAGTGACGTCACTGCTGCAATGGATGCAGTCCTAGAAGCCCAAGAAAATACTTTCTTCTCAGCTGGTATCAACACATTGAAACCGCAATCAAAAGTGTACTACCTTCAAAGAGGACTATGTTAGTAGACTACTCAAATAAAACCTTCATACTCAGGCCATGAACTTTTCAAATTCTCCTCATAGCTCAGACCCACTTTGATTACTGCCATCTGTAGCAATCAAGAATGTCCATTTTCAGAGCAATCAGTACCTCTTCTTTCCCTATCTGTGTAATTTCACTATCAATCCTAACAATCCATAAAGTAAATGTAATTTAAAGAGTGATTAATACCTGTTGTCCTTTTTCTTTTATAACTGTATTTTTTTTGCTATTTGACTATCTGGAAACATATTTCTGAACAATAAATGATCAGCACAACTTAGAGTAAGACTTGTTCTATGACAAACGATGCAAATAAACAATTGGCACATATGACACCATCATAACTATGAAATGCTAGATGTGTTTTTGAATTTCTTTCTATGCACAGCAAGCTGTCTTTATGCTTACTTGTTTGAAAATGTTTGATTAAAATGTGGCTGCAAATGCTTGAAATAGAAAAATCACATCAACATACAATTCTAAAAGCAAACAGGTTACCTTTTTTTTTTAGATTTTAGAATACATGGAAAATCCTGTACATGTGTCTTCTGAAATTTTACATTTCAATATCTTTCGAATCTAAAAGACACTGTTAATTTGCTTACAACACATAAGTAACAATGAATTATCTCACAATCCTACATTTCTATCTTACAATGTAGACTAGCACACCTCATTTGACGGCTATGACAGATGTGAAATTTATATGTATAAAATCTGGTGAGGACATTTATGGAGAAAAAAGGATTTTATTCTTACAAATATTTGTAGACAGATATTCTTTACAAATATCTGTCTACAAATATTTTTATGTCTATCTTTCAAACAATACTGAAAACAGATGATGCATGCAATTTGTGGAAATTTGGAAATGCAACTAACTTGACCAAAAGGTATCAATTATACTGAGGTTTATATATTTAATAACTATACTGATACTGGGGTGGGGTTATGTAGGCAATCTAAAGGGGTGTGAATGGTTTTTATAAGTGCGTTCCATTTCCCTGATGATATCCTTGTGTCTAACTGCAATTGCACAAATATATATCTAGAGAAACATTCCCAAAATGACTGATTTTAAAAAGCTAATGATCATTCAGATGACATTACCTTTTAGGAATTAAAAAAATTACTCAGAGAAAGAGTCAAATGATGAATTAATGGTTTAATATCTTTGATAAAGGAATGCTTTTACACTTAAAATTTTTGGTAGAATTACAACATGTAATTCCAACAACTGCAAGTGTATAAGCATTGTATTTCCAATGCGTATACGCTTGCAATTCACCTCTACCATTAGAATTACATCCCCCCAAAAAAAAAATCTAGAGAAATATCGCACTTGGAATACTGTGTTCAAGTGTGGAGACAGCATCTGAAAAAAAGACATTGAGCTTCTTGAAAGGGTCCAAACTTGCCTATTGAGATCAGCAAACGGGTGTCCATATGAAGAAAGACTTAAAATATGTGGGTTGCATAGCATGAAAACTAGCCACCTTAGAGAGAGATTTGATTGAAAGGTTTAAAGCTCTGAGAGACAAAAATAAAATGAATGAGGAAGAAATTTTCATGGTTATAAATGATTCTAGAACTAAGGACCATAAATACAAATTACGAAGGGAGACGTTTGGAGTGGCTTGCAGGAAATTTTATTTAAGCCAGCGAGTTAAACTGGAATAAGTTACCAACATGGGTGTTTGAGGGAGGCTGACAGTTTGGGGAAATTCAAAGATCAGCTGGATGCATTTTCCTCCTCCCATCTATGGCAGGAGGGAAATATACATAGGCTGTCTATTTCCTTTCCTTTTATTATTTATTTTATTTTATTATTATTTTACTCTTTTTTTTTTTTTTTTTTTTTTTTTTTAAGAATGGCCACCTTTGACTTCCATGACAGTTTCAACTCTCATGTACACACTTTCCACTAACTTCTGGTAGGTGCCAGCTGGAATTCTCTGACTTTTTTTTTTTTTTTTCATATTAACTGCCAGAGCCGATCTGAAAGAAGGTTGTTTTGGTCACAGCCTAATCCAGCACTCCAATTCATTCCACACGTGTTCAAAATGGAGTTGCAGTATGAGCTCTGAAACCAGTCCAACTTTTTTGACATCACTATCCACCAACCAGTTCTATATAATTTAGTGTTGTTATAGGGTTAGAACCTGTTCACATAGTATTGACATGTTCACATGTCAATGAGAAAAAAATGTAATTAATGATGTTGAAATTTCACATGTTTATTTAATAAAAAAAACTTTCGAGCCTACAGGACAGTAAGGTTCCTGGCATTGATAGCATATACCCTATAATCTTAAGGAAGGCAGCATATACCCTATAATCTTAAGGGAGGCAGCCAGCAAGTGCATCGAACCATTGAGGCTAATTATAAGAGCATCACTGGACTCGGGAGTGATTCTGTTGGATTGGAAAAGTGCCAATGTATCTCCAGTACATAAGGGTGGTTTCAAAGAGTGAAGCGGGAAATTACTGGCCAGTTAGTCTAACTTCAGGAATAGGGAAAATCATGGAGACAATGATCAAGGTTGGAATTCAGGATCATTTAGACAGAAATGGAATTCTGAAGGATACTCAGCATAGTTTTGTAAAGGGAAAATCATGGTTTGGTATAAGATTTTTCTGGTGTATTAGCAACAATTGCTATTATAGGTAAATACATGGTAAAAATAGATTCTGGTAACCTTAAAAAAGTTATCTGGTCAAAAAGTTAAGAATGGATATATGTATAAACGGCAGTACATATTCTAAAAATATATGCATTATTTTATATATAGGTATATAAAATAATAAATTGTAAAAACAGCTGACACTTTTCATTGGCGAATAAAATCTAACTGAGTGTATATGCTCATCAGATGAATAAAAGCAGTAAACTGAGTATTGCTAAAATGTGGACAGTTGGATAAAATGTATCTAATAGATAACACCCTGTCACAGGACTCACACATCATCAGCCCGCAGAAAATACGAATGTCTCAGATGACTATGTCCTATGTGGGTTCAGACAAGAACACCTTCCTCCTTATGATTCCTGTGCAGACTAGACTGCCACCATTCAATTATGGGCTTTATATCATATAATTTATTGGTAGCCTGTCTATTCCACGAATCCTGCCATTGGGAGTGAATCTTTTGGTATATTATTTGCCTGTAGTCTGTATAGGAGACTGACAGGCAACAGTTATTACAGGGAATTGTTGATTTGGCTGCAGTGTCAGCCAAATCATTTCCCCTAATCCCAATGTGGTTCGGAATCCAGGAGAAGCAGATATAGTATTCAGGTAGATGGAGAGAGTGGATCTTCTGCTGAACTTGAGACAGAACTGGGTGAGGATTATATCTCACCGATAATAAAGCCTGTAAGATCCTCAAAGAATACAAATAAAAAAAAAATGTTGGCGCTGGCATTTATTAATGTGATCCAAAGCTAACTCTATAGCATGCAGCTCTGGTGAATATGCTGCATTCAGGCAGAATTTGCAGTGACATGTTGGTGTATGTAAAGACAGCAGCAGACACTAGATATAATTCTGACTTCGAGCCATCTGTATAAACTGGCAAGAAGTCAACGTTCAGCTCTGTGTGCTGAATAAAGCTGCAGGTAGACAGATGATGGAGTGTCCGACTTTTCCCAGTTTTTAAGGGGAAAAGTAGCATGCTGGAACGTGGGCATGCCAGGGTGTTTTGGTGTTTGGGCAACCTTGTCTACCTTGATTTTAAGTTCTTTGAGTAGCTCTTGGAGATGAATACCAAAAGGATGATTGACAGTCTGACGGGCATTGTACAAACTTTCCCATCTTGGCTCAAAAATGGCTGGCCACATAGGATGGTCTGGCAGAGCTTTCAGTTTTAAAGCATATTAAAGAGACAACTGCTTACATCGAAGTGATAATGGTGATTCGTTTGCTTCAACATATACGCTCTGGACAGGAGATGTTCGATATGTTCCAGTAGCGATACAGATAGCCTGATGATGGATAGGATTCAGCCATCGAAGTACACTGCTTCTGGCTGATGTGTATACTTGAGACCTGTAGTCTAGTTTAGATCTCACAAGTGCACGGTGAACGTGTAACAGGGCACATCGATCTGCACCCTAGGATGTAGAGAACAAAGAGCGAAGAATATTAATGCCTTTCATGCACTTTGTACAATGTTGGAGAGAAGGTGGTTTGATTCTAAATATCACATTAAACGAAAATTAACCATTCTCTCCAGGATTTTGCAGACAGGTGGTCAGAACAATACGGACAATAATTAGTAGGGATTTTAGAATCTTTTCCTGGCTTCGCAAATGCAAGAACAATTGCCATGCACCAGGCATCCGGAAACTGCTCTTCAGTATAGATTTTGTTATATAAAAGGAGCAGGTGATCCAGAGATGTTGGTGAAATGTGCTTAATCATTTCATAATGGATGCCATCTGGTCCAACAGCACTTGCTTTAGAAAGTGAGAGAGCTCTTTTTAATACCTGCATAGTGAATGGCTCATTGTGGGAACAAAGGCCCTTTAGTGTGAAATTTAGTGCCTGTTTTTCTCTCTTATATTTCAGGACCAGAAACTCTGCGGAATAGGAAGATATCCCACAGATATTTGAAAATGTTTCCCCAAGAGCACTGGCTATTGCAGTTGGTTCTGCAATAGTGCATCCATTATAGTCTAGGATCAATGAGGTGTGAGATGTATATTAACCTTTCATTTTCCGGATTTTATCCCAGACCACCTTAGCGCTGGTACACTGGATAACAGATGACGTAAAACGGATCCATGATTCCTTTTGACTCTGACGGCGAGTGTAACATGCTTGGCTCGTGCATGTTTAAGAGCTATAAGGTTGGCCATGGTAGGATATCAGTGGAATATCCTCCAAGTTTTGTTTTGAGCCTTTTTTTGCTACTATGCATTGTGAATACCACCATGGTTTGGGAAAAGGTGGAACCGGGCAGATGTTTTTGGGATTGCAATTGCAGCTGCAGGGACGATATTTTTTGCAATGTAAATGACTGCATCATTAATAGGCTCCTGACTGGCTGCAGTGATTTCAAAATTTGCCTAATGTTGAAAGGCATTCCAGTCAGCCTGATCAGACTTCCACCACAGTAACCTAAAAAGAGAACATGATCTCCCATCGTGTAAGCAGGTTATCAGAGGGAAGTGATCACTTCCATATGGCTTCTCCTCCACTTCCCAAGTGAGAGAAGGGAAGTGAAGAGAAGAAGAGCAGACAGAAAGATCATTGTCAGTGAGAATGTGCTCTATGACTTGGCCCCTTCCACTGATGCTAGTACTACCCCACAGGGTATTATGTACATTAAAATCCCCAAGAAGTAAAAAAGGGGGAGGCAGCTGCATTACAAGATCATCAGTCTTTCTGGGAGATGTCAATCCCAGGTGGCAAATAGACAAAGCAGATAGTTAGCAAAAAACCCACAGTAAGGCGAATTGCAACAGCCTCTATGCTGGTTGTAAGTAGCAAGAGCAGAACTGGGGTCTGGTGGCCCACAAGGATAGCCACTCCTTCATGAGCAGGACCCTCTACAATTCAATTCTACCCTTAAGAAAAATTGTGCTGTTACGAATGGTGGGGTCTTCCTTTGCCTTTAAGCAAGTCTCCTGCAAGCAAAAGCAAACTGGCTCATGCTTTTGCAGGAGGGCCTTGATGTTGTCAATATTTTGCCAGAATCCACGACAATTCCATTAAAGAAATTTAGCCATTAGATTAGCTTAGTGGGTCCATCAGGCAGCTTCCGAGGTGCTGAGGACTTATTTTTGTCAGTCTTGGAAAAGCATGGTGGACGCTGACCCATTTTCATTTCTTCCTCCACAAAGAGTCCCAAGATAATTCATCCAGTACCTCCTTATCCTCTACATCCATTGTTTCTAGTATTAGGGTGGCTCTTCCGATCTTTTTGGCTTTTCTTTACCACTTGATTTTAGTGGGGCACTAGGAGGTACGGATATAGGAGTGGCAGCTGACTATGTTTTTTGGGTGAGCTTTTGTAAATGCAATAGATAGCATGCAATCGGAGAGAATGACTCTCTTGGTGGTATGGTCATCTCCATTTGTTTACCAATAGTGCACTTCACAGAAACCTTCTGAGCATATGAAGGCTTGCCGCTATTTAGTGGGGCACCTCCATAGCCAGGTGGGCAGGAGCAGCAGTGTGTAGCACACGCTTCTTGATTAGACAGGGGGTTCAAGACCGTGACCACAAAAAACAGAGGATGCAGAAAGGTCAGGGAATGACCACCGCATATCCTGGAGCAATATGGCCCTTAGTTGCTAACGGTCCTAAAAACCAAACAACAAACAAGCTATCTATTGGTTGGATGTTGGGTTACCACGACAAGCTGTTTGTGAGTGGCAATATTTTTGACATTTAAAACACCTGAGTGGGTTTGGAATGTAAATCCTCACTGGGCAGTTTAAGTATCCTGCCTTGATGGAACTTGGAGGCCGTGTTAAATTTAGGATGAGAACTCAGGTAGGTACAAGATTCCCATCTTTTCGCATCGATATTTTCTTGACAGCCATCACTCCTTGGTCTTTCACAATTCAGAGCAGATCTCCTCTTCAGAGACATGAAGGTCCCACTCCGAAATGACCCCTCATTAAGAGTGCAGAGTTTTGTGGGGTGTTATGCTGATCAATATTCCCCATATGAATATAGATTTCAGAATTTTTCCCACTTGCTTTCTGCTTGAAGCTTCAACTAAAAGGTACCAGAACATAACCGTTTTACAGATTTTGGTGACCTGCCAACCCTTCTAATCCTTTCTGAATGAAGTAAGGTGATATCTTCCCGATTGACTGCTCTCTGGTGGAATGGAGAATGAGGAAAAGCGGTGTCACAGATGATGTTTTATCCTCAGTTCTGGGTCTTTTAACTGAATTGGTGTCATTCTTATCTGATCGATTAGGTAGAGTCCTTGTTGGGGTCCCAGAAGGAGGATTTAAATTACTCATATCAGTAAGATAATTTCCGATGCCCTAAGTACGTCACCCACCACGGAACCCAACAAGATGCCCACTCATGAACTAACGGGTACTGTGTACACCAATCGGATGCCAAGTTCGCTTAGAAGCATCATACCCACATTTCCAATAAGCCTTGATCCCAACCCAGGACCAAAGGGAGGAAGACTTATTGGAATGCAGTTGACCCTACCAGTAAAAACCACCAGCTGATTGATCCCAGTCAGGCTGGTCCGAGACCTCCCGCCTTGTCGAACCAGAGGCCGAAGTGGTGTATTAAGGCTAGGCGCCTCAACCACCAAGATCCCTCATTCAGAGTTTCCACAAGTTGCAGCACATGGCTGCACACGCTGTATTCCAATGATGTAACCTTGCAACCAAGGTATGGGCATGAGATGCAAGTGATACTAATCTGGAAGGCCAGAAGCATCACTGAGAGATCCCCTCATGATGTACAATTTCCCACATTGATGGGGGGCAAAATAATGATCAACTAATTTGGTTAGTTATTTTGACAGGGTTATTCAAGAGCTGGACTTAGGGAATAATTTCAACATAGTTTATTTGTATTTCAGCAAAGCATTTGACTCAGTCCCACATTAGCAGTTACTTTATAAGCTGGAACAGATTGGAATCACAGGGAAAATTTTTAGATGGATGGCTTCAGGGCAGGAGGCAGAGGGTTGTGATAAATGGATTGGGTTGATGTAAGAAGTGGGGCTCTCCAAGGATCAGTATTAGGACCACTGCTTTTTTCATAAATGACATTGATGAAGGGATAGGGGGAGTGATGTCTAAATTTGCAGATGATGTAACGATTGGTAGGGTAGTTAATGATCACTGCCAAGCAGAGCTTCTTCAGAGTGAACTAATTAGACTTCAGTGATGGTCAGAAAAACAGCAGCTATGCTTTAATCCAGCAAAGTGTAAGGTATTAGTACCTGGGGAATAGTAACCCCAAAATAACTTATACACTTGGTGGAGTTGAACTAAAGCTGGTAGTGAAAGAAAGAGACTTGGATGTTATGATACAGTCAGACCCAAGGAAGACCCATAGTGTCCTATCGATGATTTATCGAACAATTTCTAGAAGAGAAGCACGTCATAATATCATTATATAAGGCTATTGTTAGACCACACTTGGAATACTGTGTTCAAGTATGGAGACCAAACGTAAAGAAAGACAATGTGCTTCTTAAAAGGGTCCAAAGACAGGTAACTCACTTGGTGAGATCGGCAAAAGGGCGTCCATATGAGGAAACACTTCGGATATGTGACTTGCAGAGCTTGGAAACTATGCATCTTAGAGGCATAAGTAAAATGAATGAGGATGAAATTTTCACAGTTTTAAATGATTCTAGAACTAGGGGCCATAATTTCAAGTTACAGGGGAGATGTTTAGACTAGATTGCAGAAAGTTTTATTTTAGCCAGCAAGTTATAAATTACTGGAATAAGCTACCTACATGGACACAGCATGGTTGATAGAGGCTGACAGTTTGGAGAAATTCAAAGGTCAGCTGGATAATTACTGCAGGAGGAGGGAAATGCATAGGTTATCTATTTCCTTTTCTCTTATTATTCATTTTTTAAAAAATTTCTTCTTATTTTATATTATTATTTTTTATTTATTTATTTATTGGCTTGGCTATTGAAGCATAAGCCATAGGCTTCCTTGCACCATCTGGCCATTGCTAATACTAATATGATTGTCACGGTGTAAGTATTCACAACTATTTAAAACATTCAAAGAGGTTGTGGACATGGTTTTTCAGATGCTCTCATCAAGGTCTAACCAGGCAAAACTGGTTTGGCCTTGGAGCCAGACATAACCTCTGTGGTCATGATGATACAATCATAGAAAGCACTCTCTAAGCAATCTCCACATCTATTGGAACAAAACATCGTGTAGAAAGATTCATCCCTCAATAGTACCCTCTGCCACTGCTATGGAGTCCATTAACATTGGAAATCATACCACTGCAAATGCTATTTTGCTGGTGACTTCAATATTCAGCTTTTCCACAAATGACATGCAAGGAATAAACTTCAGTTTTTGAATATGTTCCATAAGCCTCTTTGGACATATTTTTTCACTGAAGTATCACCTACAGTCTTCCATCTTTGCATAACATATGTTAGGGTTAATTTTGGGAGGTACAAACAAGATGAAGTTTTGCATACAGAAAAGTCACATATGTGGCCTCCAACCATTAATGTTGAAAGTTTAATTTCTAATCCACAATCCACATTAGTTTCTATTGTATTGCTGCTATGCAAGCAAGTTCAGGAAGATTTAATATATGTCTGAACACCACATGCAGGGGACATCTAGCAGAATACTCAATATTTGTGGAGGAATGTTCAAATACTTTTTGGTTGTACAGCTTATTTTAATCCTGAAAGTGCTTGAAAGGAGTTTGTTTAAGCTGAACTTCTGTGGCATGACGTTGTTGTTATTTGGTTTTTAGGAGCATTAGCAACTAAGGCCATATTGCTCCGTGGTCATTCACTAAATACGGAGGATGCAGAAAGGTCATTCCATGACCTTTCTGCATCCTCCGTATTTAGTGGTCATGGGCCCGAACCCCAGTCTAATCATGAAGGGTGTGCTACGCCCCGCTGCTCCTGCCCACTATGGATGTGGCATGACGTGTGATGGCTGAATAATGTTCTTTCTAAATATTATTATTATGCTAATAATGTTATTATTAACATTAATAATATCCATAATATTAAACTGTACAGTTTTTTTTTCTTACATATGAAATTCAGTTAGCTTTTTAAATGTGAATATAAAATATTCTGGACACTTGTCTGCTCAGCAATCCCCTTAAACCATCTCTGGAGGTGCAAAATACTGAGAACAAAATGAATAAAAGTATTTCTGACAAAGAAAGACAGATCTATAAAATAAATTAAGTGATGTATTGAAAATATCACATAACGAATTTTATTGTGAAAGACAGAAATATCATCTACACCATTCAAACTGACAACACAGCTGGTCCCAGTAATAGGAGTATTATGTTTGGACTGTCTGTTGTAACTGATTTATTAAATGTAGAGAACTGAATTGAATTTCCAGGAAAAGAAAGAGCAAGTGAGGAAGAGATTGTAGGAATGCAGAAAACCCAAATCTCTAGTGGGAGTTTTCTGTGAGTGGTACAAGAATTTTGAAATGGAAAGCTGTTTGGCAGTTAAAGTTTTTAAGTGTCAGAGAGCAATTACGATAAAATAATCAGTTTTTGATATTTAACCCTTCTTGTATACTTTTTATTCTGATTTAAAGTTTAAGATTATATGAATATCAGAACTTGGCGTGTTTATTTTTTGATCTTAGTGGCAGAGTAATCTGCAATTAGTTTGAGTCATTTTGAGACTGTAGAGGGAGAGGGGAGAAGAGTGCATGTGATTTTTTTATTATGTTTTTTTAAGTGTTGGCAGTTCAGAGTAGGAAGATGATCAAAACATGCTGCTTTCATTGGTTATGTGATTGAAGTAAACTTAAAATGACAGAACCACTGCTAAAGTTCAGAGTAAAAATCTGTTAATTTCTTGCTTGTTTGTTTGTTTGTTATTTGGTTTTTAGGAGCATTAGCAACTAAGGCCATATTGCTCCGGGAATATGCAGTGGTTATTCCCTGACCTTTCCACATCCTCCGTATTTGGTGGTGACGGGCTCGAACCCCAGTCTAATCAAGAAGCATGTGCTACGCACTGCTGCTCCTTCCCACCTGGCTACGGAGGCACCTAATTTCTTGCAGGCTGGGATGGATGTGGTTGTAGGTAGAATGCTTTAAATAGTAGTATTGACAAGAAGTAACAAGAACAAGCATATAATGTTAAAGTTAGTTTCAATTTATTTCATAAAACATATTTTTGTTCACCTTTTTAAATGTGATTATATATATTGTTGAAAATTCCATTAATCAGGCAACCATGAGCATGAAGTCAAAATCAGTGCATGCACCTGTCGAACAAAAGAAATTATGACAGTATTTAAATAATAATCATCTGCTTTTATTAAGACTAAATAAAAATAAATAAATTTCAATGCTTGCATCTGTGTTACCTAATATTCAGCTTTTCGCTAGATCACCTGTAATACACTAAGTATCTGGATATCTTTTCTTTTGAAATTTTTTTTTGTCACAAATACTGCTTTAAGGATTTTGTGTAATAATCAATAAAACTGTTGTTAGTTACAAAACAGATGGTACAAAATTTGATTGATATTCAATAAATATATCAATGTGTTGATATATTATTTATTTCATCTATATTAGTCACTTATTGATAAGGATGGCTATTTTGAACAGTAATAGTATTTGCCATATAGTGCAAGGAAGCCACAGGCATTTGCTGCACTGGAAAAAAAAAACAGTAGTCGATAAGAAAACACACATTATATGCTGTCCTACTCACATAGGTAACTATTCAATTGACCTTTGAATTCATTCAAACTGCCAGCCTCAACTACCTGCAAGGGCAACTTGTTCCAGCAATCAATGACTTGCAGGCAAAAAGAAATCTTCCTACAATCTAATCTAAACCTCAACCCTTATAATTTGAATTTATACCTCTAGTTCTGGAATTGTTTATAACAGTGAGAATTTCATCTTCATTCATTCTACTAATCCCTCTCAGAGCCTTGTACACCTCAATCAGATCACCTCTGAGGTGGTGCCTGGCTGCCAAGCTCTGTAGCCCACATAATCAGTCTTTGCGCCGACCGGGCTAGCCGGGTGGGTAAAGTGCCTACCTGGCAACCCAAAGGTCGCTGGTTCGAATCCTGCCTCGGGCTTGGATCAAAGTACTGCAAAAACCTTGGGAGATGCATTATGGCCACAGAAGCTGATGCGCCAAAAACTACCAAAAAAAAATAATAATAATAAATAAAATAATCAGTCTTTGCATATGTGATCATTCTTCTGCTGATTTCAACATTCGAATTGCTCTTTAGACACTTTCAAGGAGCTCAATATCTTTTTTCAGATGATGTCTCTAAACTTGAATACAATATTCCAAATGTGGTCTTAAAATTGCCTTATACTGTGGAATTAAGACGTCCCTATCTCTACAGAATAACGTTCAATAAATAATCAATAGGACACTCTGGGCTTTCCTCGCTGCTTGTTTACACTGTTCAGGATGTGGTCTTGATGGAGGTCATTGTAGTATCTGCCAAGGAGTGTATTCTTTGTCCATCTTTCTAACTTCGTTTGTGCCATCTGGGATGGCACAAACCTAAGTGAGGAGCAGGGGACTCCTCACTTAGGTTGAATGGGGTATGCCGCTTGTCTATCTTCCTTATTGCCTGGTAGACTGCTGCTGTATTTTTCTGGAAGTAATCCTTCAGGTTAGCTATTGCTGTTTTCTGTTGCTCAACGAGGTCTATCAAACATCTTCCACCCTCTTTCTGAGCTATTATCAGACTCCATGGCTGACTTCAGGTGGTGTTGGCAGCTCTTGGTCATCATTGTCCTTGTCTTTCTCATGATATCCTCCAGCTCAGTGTTGGTATATTATTATTATCTTATATTATTTCTCCCTTATTGGGGATGTTCCATCCCATGATGGGTATTGCTACCAAGTACACAGTGTGGTTTGTTATGGTTGGTTGAGGAACTCTGACTATCCTCCAGGTGTCCAGGATTGCGACTTTCTGGAGTTCCTTGTAGGTGTTCCCTGGGAGAACTAATGCTGCTAGGTTGTTATGTGGGGTCTTTGGCACCATACCGGTAGTTGACAGGATGATCAGGATGGTCATTACTTTTTGCATATGTCACATCTCTTTGATCTCCAGTCTTAGGTTCATGTACTTCCTCATTTACTCCTCATGGGTTTTCTGGAGGTTGCCTGTGTTGAGCACCGCTATGTGAATCAGATAGGTAGCCTTTTCCTTCTTGTTGTCAAGGGTTATGTATGGTCTGTTGTGTGGAATTGTTTTTCCCATTATTATGGCATGGTCCCAGTACAGCTTGTGGGGTGGGGTCTCTAGTACTGCCTGAGGCTTGTACTTTTAGTACGGTACACTTTCTGTGATCAACTGGTATTTCCTCGCTAGCTTCTGATGTATTATCCGGGCTACCTGGTCGTGTCTACGAGTGTACTCAGTCTGGGTGATCACTTTGCATCCTGCAGCGATGTGTTCGATGGTTTCTGATGCCGGATGGAATCACTGACATGTGTCGTCTAACACACACACCAGGCTCTTTGGTGATGTATTTTGTACAGTTTCTGGTGTTGATTACATGATCTTGGATGGCAAACATGAATCCTTCAGCCTCGGGAAAGAGTGCCCCACTCATGAGCCATGCATTGGAAGCCATTTTATCTATGTGATCTTCATGGAGGTCATTGTAGTGTCTGCCATGAAGCATCTTGTTTACCCATCTTTCTAGCTTTGTTTGTGTTGTCCGGGTGGGAGGGGACTCTTCACTTAGGTTGAGTGGGGTATACCACTTTATCTATCTTCCTTATGGCCTGGTGCAGTACTGCTGTGTTTTTCTGGAAGTAATCCTTCAGGTCAGCTATCGCTGTTTTCTGTTGCTCGATGAGGTCTATCAGGCCCCTTCCTCCCCCCTTTCCGAGCTATTGTAAATCTCTCCATAGCTGACTTTGGGTGGTGTTGGTGGATCTTGGTCATCATTGTCCCTGTCTCTCTCATGATATTCTCCAGCTTGGTATTAGTCTAATCTATGGTCCCAAAGGAGTATGTTAGCAATGGGACTGCACAGGTGTTTTATGGCTTTAACGTGATCCATCCATTCAGCTTTGCTTTTAGCAGGCTTCTGAGTATCTGGTGGCATTTTTTGGTCAGGCAAGCCTCCATTTCCTTGTGTTCTAACTGTTGAGTCTACATCATCCCCAGGTATTTGCAAGTTTCTCCCTCTGTCGTGGCTTTGATCTCTTTGCCAGTCTTAAGCAGGTGGTTTTGGATGACTGATTTCCCCTGATGCAATCGGGTCTTGCATTTGTCTAGACAAAATTCTATCCTGATATCATTGCTGAATTCTTTGTAGATCTGGAGTAGTTGCTGGAGTTGCTTCTCAGTTGCTGCATAGAACTTGATGTCAATCATGAATATCAGCTGGGTGAGGGTGTACAGGTTCTTTCTTCCTTGCTTCTTTGAAGTTATATCCATACTTTCTGCTTGAGCATGGTGGATAGCGAATTAAGTGTTATACAGAACCACAGTGAACTCAGAACATCTCCAAAGATTCCTCTCCTGATGGGGGATTGGTCTGGTTGTGATGTTCTCGACCTTAATGGTGGACTCCATTTCGGCATCGTTGCCTCTAGGAAGTTTGTCAGTGTCAGATTGACTTTGTAGATCTTCAGCATCTCTATTATGCAGCTATGAGTCTTGGAGTCAAAGGCCTTGCAGTAATCGATGAAGGCAGTGGCACTTCTTGTAGGCTTGCTCTATAACCACAACATCTATGGTTAATTGCTCTTTGCACCCTTTCTGCTGTTTGGCCATTATGTTCTGACTCTCCAAGTGGTCTGATATCTTCTTGGTTATGCAGCTTGTCAGGATCTTGTACATCATTGGGAGACAGGTGATTGGTCTGTATTTTGTAGTTTCTTGTATCTTCATCTTTAAGCTTCAGATATGCAATTCCTTGAGTGAGAAACTTTGGGATTGTCTCTGGGTGCCTTATCATTCAGGTGAACTGCTCTGCTAGGTGCTTGTGTGTGCAAGTGAGCTTCTTGTACCAATAGTTGTGGAGGTTATCTATTCCTGGAGTTCGCCCGTTGTGGGAGTTTCTGATCGACTGTTTTACTTCTTCCTCTCAAATCTCCCACTCTCTTGTACATCCTTGGTTTTCTTCCATTCTAGTTGGGGGCTCGTCTTAATTCCCTGCTCCAAATGTTGCCCCAGAACTCCTCAATCGTCTCCTGTTTGGATGTCCATTCCCTTCTTTCCCATCTTCTCCGAGACTCCTGTAGAAGGTTCTTTAGTCCTCATTGGAGATTCAGTTATTTATTTTTCTCTGGGAGCTCTCTTTGTACTGGCATAGTGTGAGGAAGTTCTGCTGCAGTGTGTCCAAGTATTATTATTGTTAATATCATATAATGCAAGGAACCAAGCTTATACAGCAATAGGCAAAAAAAAAAAAAAAAAAAAAACACTCAAATCACTTGTCCCTCCAACAATTTGTCTCCAATTCTTCCTTGAATTTGTTTAAACTACCAACTTCCACAACACCAGATCAAAATTGGTTCCAACAGTCAACCATCTGCTGGCTAAAGGCAAACCTCCTCACATCTCTGCTGCAACCATCCTTCACCAATTTGAATTTATGTCCCCTCGTGTAGTCTGAGCAAGAGGAAGAATGCCATCAATCAACACTGAGCTTGCTCAATCCATTCAAAGCCTTAAAAACCTTGATCAGATCCGTGTCCAGTATTTTCGCCGTAAACATTTTCATCCCCATAACATTTTTCCGTAAAAGATAAAATAACTGTTTGACAGTTTGGTTTCATTTCTCCATTGACAAATCAACTGCCTTCGGCAGACAATGTATTTAAGCTAGTTGACAGTTTGGTTTCTCCACTGACGAACACCTAGCAGTACCCCTATTTTTAATTATTAAAATATTATTATTAATATCATTAATAATATTAATTATATTATTATTAAAATAAAAATTAAAAGAGAAAATAACTGGTTGACAGTTTGGTTTCATTTCTCCATTGACGATGTTCTTGCAGTTCCTCCATTGATGAATCAATCGCCTTTAGCAGACAATGTATTTAAGCTAGCTGACAGTTTAAAAATGGGAGTACTGACAGTTCTCGCAGTACCCCCATTTTTATATTATATAAATCTTAGCCCTCATAATGGTCTATACAGTGACGAGTAGACGTGGTGGTCTTAAAATAGTGGATGACAACTATGTATATCGACTTGATAGAAAATACGGTGATAAAACTTACTGGAAGTGTTAAATAACAGAGTGTAAAGCCAGATTGCATACTATACTAGAAAATGATAACATATCAGCTTGCAAATCCTTCGGTGAGCACATTCATCCCTCCTATCCGTCAAAACCAAACGTTTACCAAGCTATGGCAAATATAAAAGAAGCAACCCCCATTTTTATATTATATAAATCTTAGCCCTCATAATGGTCTATACAGTGACGAGTAGACGTGGTGGTCTTAAAATAGTGGATGACAACAACTACGTATATCGACTTGATAGAAAATACGGTGATAAAACTTACTGGAAGTGTTAAATAACAGAGTGTAAAGCCAGATTGCATACTATACTAGAAAATGATAACATATCAGCTTGCAAATCCTTCGGTGAGCACATTCATCCCTCCTATCCGTCAAAACCAAACGTTTACCAAGCTATGGCAAATATAAAAGAAGCAACCCCCATTTTTATATTATATAAATCTTAGCCCTCATAATGGTCTATACAGTGACGAGTAGACGGGGTGGTCTTAAAATAGTGGATGACAACAACTATGTATATCGACTTGATAGAAAATACGGTGATAAAACTTACTGGAAGTGTTAAATAACAGAGTGTAAAGCCAGATTGCATACTATACTAGAAAATGATAACATATCAGCTTGCAAATCCTTCGGTGAGCACATTCATCCCTCCTATCCGTCAAAACCAAACGTTTACCAAGCTATGGCAAATATAAAAGAAGCAACCCCCATTTTTATATTATATAAATCTTAGCCCTCATAATGGTCTATACAGTGACGAGTAGACGTGGTGGTCTTAAAATAGTGGATGACAACAACTACGTATATCGACTTGATAGAAAATACGGTGATAAAACTTACTGGAAGTGTTAAATAACAGAGTGTAAAGCCAGATTGCATACTATACTAGAAAATGATAACATATCAGCTTGCAAATCCTTCGGTGAGCACATTCATCCCTCCTATCCGTCAAAACCAAACGTTTACCAAGCTATGGCAAATATAAAAGAAGCAACTACTAATTCACAAGTCTTTGAGACCATTAATTATTGATTCTTTAGCTAATTAAGAGAACAACAGCTTGTTCTCTAATGCCATCTTTACCAAATTTATCACGCAATATTAGAAGTTGGAGACAAAAGAAATCAAGCTCCTCCTATTCCCAAAAAAGAAATAGTTATGTGATTCCTGATGAGTATAAGTTTCTTGAAAATGGTGAAATTTTTTTGTTATTTGAGAACATGATGTAGACAGAATTTTCGTATTTGGCACAGAATCTGGCTTACATGATTTGTTGAAATATAAGGACTGGGCATGTGATGGAACATTTAAATATAGTCCAGATATTTACTACCAATTATATACATTACATATAATGATAAGAAATAGCAGCATCCCTCGTCTGTTCGTTTTACTTCCAGGGAAATCTGAAGAGACTTAGAGCAGATTTTTTTATATCATAAAGAACTTACATCCAACATCAAATCCTGAATCCTTAATGATCGACTTTGAGAAAGGAAGTATCGTTGCTTTCTCTAAAATATACTCAAATACAACTATAACTGGCTGTTTGTTTCATATGGGAAAAAACATTTACCGCAAAATCACTGATATCGGACAAAAGTTGCACTATCACACAGATGCTGAATTTAACATGAAAATTAAATGCATTACAGCGTTAGCATTTCTTCCAGTTAGCGACATTATTGATGGCTTTATCGAGCTGACAGATGATTAGCGCCAAAAGTTGGTTTCTTATTTTGAAACACACTACATTGGAGGAGAAAGAGGCCGAGGACCCCGAAGGTGCACAGTTGAACCCACATTTCCCATAGAACTTTGGAACATCTATCAATGGACATGAGACAATATGGCAAGAACGAACAACAGTGTAGAAGGCTTTCACAACGCAATACAAAGCTCAGTTACAAATATGCATCCTAGTATTTGGAAACTGATACCTCTCTTAATGAATGAAGAAATTTTACCAAAAAAGAAAAAGTATGATGCTGAATGAGGAGACAAATCGACAAGCAAAAAAATCTATAATAATACGAACAAAAGACTTTGAAGACAAGTGCTTGGGTACGATCCACAAAATAAAATCAGATATTTGTACAATATTGCCAAGAATCTACACACATTTTAAATGTATTCAAATATTTTGTATTTTCATTTTTCACAATAAAGTCTTTTTAATTTTATTATTAATTTTTCATGTTTCGTTATGTCTTTTTTAATGTCCCTCTTTTATTTTTCGTTATTTTATCTTTTACGGCAAAATTGCCTTACGGCGAAAATACCTATAACCAATTGGATCATCTTGCAGGTGCCTAGTCTCAAGATGCTGAAATTTGCAGAATTAAACCTGCCTTGGAAAGATCACCCTTTGATTCCCTTCACCAATTTCGTTGCCCTTCTCTGCACCAATTCCATCAGTTTTACATCCTTCCTAAAATGAGGCCTCCAGTACTTAAGATAGACAAAACTCCTTTAGCTGTTCTAGCACCTGTCTGCACTGCTTGGAGAACTTCATATCTGAGTGCACACTTATCTCCATGTATTTTTCATGTTTCCACTGTCCTGAGTGTAGTACCACACAGTTGGTATGTAAATCTGGAATCACTGCTACCCATATATCTTTTCTATTCCATGAACTCTGGCCATCAGTATTTAGGTAAAACTTCCAGAAGGGCATTCTGAAGACTTCAGGAAATCAGAGGCATATTTAGAAAACAATGCTTGTTAAGTCTCAACCTTAGCAGCAAGAACTGAATCCTAGTTGAAAGGTCCAGTGAAATCCATTGAACATGGTTAAGCAGTTTGCTCACTTCTAAATTTTTTTGGAGTTGAACTCTTAACTTTAAAAATTTAGAGTAGGTGAGCATATTTATAAAATGTTGAGCAGTTGATGATTAGAGAAAGTTTACCAGTTGAGCCACATGTTAAAACTGCTTTGGAAAAAAGTGGTAGAAATATATACTGCTAATTCAAAAGAACAATACCTATGGAAATATCTCTAGAGAGAGAGAGAGCACGGGGTAGAAACCAAATATCTGCATCACATGGAGTAGAGTGAGTTTGTTAAGTGAGAGATTATTAATTAATCTGACTACACATTTTTTTGACAGAGCCCAGGAGTTTAAGAGAAGTGTCAGGTGCAGCATACCATAGGTGGAAATAATATTCAAAGGTAGGGCAAATTTGTGATCTGAAGAGTTGGCAGCTGTTTAAAAAAAAAAAATAGTAATACTGGAGCAAAAAAGGAAAGAAACCTATTTTTTTCAATACAGAGGAAGAATATTTGTGATATGCTGATGTTCCAAGGTTTGCTGATGTCAAGTTTCATTTCAAATAAAGAGATGTGATCCTTTTGGAAGAGCACCCTTTAAAGAGAGCCGCAGAACTTTTTTCTGTAATAAGACAGGACTCACTTTAAGGTAACCTGAGGTTTTTCCCCTCAATGGAGAATCACCTTGGGGATCAGCATTTCAGAAACATGCAGTAAATGTTTGAAAGCTGTAGGTGATGTGAAGGCCATGGCTTGTCAAAATGAGAGAGAAAATCTATAATCAGCAAAACAACACACCAAGTTTTGTCAATAGAATATATATTTCAGTCAATGGAAGTGTGTTTAGAAGGTATTTGACAAATATGATCAAATGTTTTAATAATGTCTAGAGAAACTACTTCAGTGTCTCTGAATTTTTCTGTTGAATTTCTGCAAAGATGATTAGCATAAGCCAATGAGGCATTGCTGATGGGATCCATATTAGCAACCATTAATAATATGGAAGGTTTCAAGATAGTGTAAGCAGAGGAGTTGATGGATTACAGTCTCCATTACAGTGGAAAGAATTCAGTGGGATTTTCCACCTTTTTTTTTTTTAATAGAAATTGGCTGATATGAAGAAATTTCCATTCAGAAGGAAAAACACCAGTGGAATAAGATAGTGTGAAAAGACCACACAAAACAGTGGTTAACCACGAAGAACAAGTTTTAAGAACAACCAGAGATGTCTTGGGATCAAAATTATTCACACTGCTTCAGTCTTTCTATCAGAAAAATATGATCAAAAGTTTTAATGTCTAGAGGAACTACTTCAGTGTCTCTGAACTTTTCTGTTGAATGGGTCATTCCATGTCAAGTGGCCTAGGGGTCCCTGTTCTACCATCTTCAATTTTGTTGACACTTTGTGTGGATGTTTAAACAGGATTCAAATGAAGCTGTGCAAAATCTCAGTTCAAAATATAGTATGTTTGAGGCACCAGCACCTTTTTTGTGGAGATCACTTGTGTTATGCGGAATAAATCACAAAAAATTTTCAGTTTTAAGTGTTACTGTTGCACAATGGTGAGAGGTAGTGCTCTGAAACTTGGTATACCTAGTTAAACTTTTGACAGAGAATGCAAAACTTTTGGTGTCCAGGCTCAAAAACTTTCACACTTTTTGTAATGCAGTCTAAACTGGCACCAAAAATTTGTCACAAGAAATTTAAGCAAGACTTTTTAAAGTCATAACTTTGAAATAAAAACCTTTGGTACCTTCTTCTTTGGACATTCCACTTACCAACTGCATGAATTCAGACTAACCAATTATCAGCTCCTATACTTGTTTTCTGGCTGAGATATTTTCCTTCAAAAATTGACTCAAAATTTGACTCATATTATGGGGCAAATAATTTAATGCGGGACACCTTCAATACTCTCATTTTTGCCACAACTGGAAAGAGCAGAGTTTCGGCTACAAGGATCATGGTTTATCTGTTTTGTGTCTTTGAACTTAAGGTCTTAAAATTAAGCCTAAACATCAAGTAGTTTTATATACCTACTTCATGTTTAGGCTGTTTGTTGTTGTTTGTTTGTTATTTTGGTTTTTAGGAGCATTAGCAACTAAGGCCATATTGCTCTGGAAATATGCGGTGGTCATTCCCTGATCTTTCCGCATCCTCTGTATTTGGTGGTGACAGGCTCGAACCGCCGTCTAATAAAGAAGCCTGTGCTATGCACTGCTGCTCCTTCCCACCCGGCTACAGAGGCGCCCTCATGTTTAGGCAAAAAAATACTACATCATGTTATTTTGTGAGATTTTTGTGTTGCAGAACACTTCTTTAATCCTGCCTAATGTTTAGAACAATCTAGAAATAGAGTATATTCTAGAATTCCGGAAGATTGTAAAATATTCTAAAATTCCAAAAAAACTGATGAACATTATAGAACTCTGGAATATTCTATAATCATACAAAAAAAAAAAAAAAGTACAAATAGCTGATGAACAGTTTGTGTATTTTGTTGCTCTATTTTTTATTGTTTGAATGTAATAAAGTTAATTAAGTTTTCATTGCTTGCAAAAATGTCCACTTATTAGTCAGCATGAAAGCCATGGAATAAGATCTTGCTGGAGATAAGCTGGACTCATGCACCATCAGTCATATGGATAATTCTAAATGTCACGTGCTATCCTATACATGCAAAACTGGGTTAAAATTATTAAAAGAAATTGAATTTGAAGAACAACAGCTGATAGGTCGATACTATGGATTAAAACTGGGTGAAGAAGACAATATCTACATCATGAAAAAAAAAAAACTTTGCTTTTGACAAAATTTGAATTTTTGCAGCATTCATGTTGCAATCCTTTCCAGAAGAAAACTCATACGGTGAAAAAAAAAGTTTACAACCAATTGATTTGTTAGTGGCAGACTACCTGAAGGACCTAACAAAGGTAGACATAAAACCAGGATAGAAGCTGTGCCCATCGTGCTGAAAAGAGAATAACAGCCGAAAAGCAGCAACAGGAACATCAACTTCATTTGGATCAAACCATGATAAAATGCACATGACTGAAAGCTTGAACACAAGTTTGATGGCTATTGGTATTTCTCCTCTGAAATTTCAGCTAATGGCTCAGAGAGACTCAAGACTATGCCAAAAGGAAGGCAAGACAAGACAAGATGTAATTGCCAGTAAAATTGCATCTATTGGTGGCTTGGATCCAAACGACATCATGGAGCCAAGTACAAGTCATCAGTGTGGAAATTGCTTAGATTACAATGAGCTGCTGAAAGAATAGTTGATGGTATCAAGTCATTCAGAAATACTTCAAATATTAACACTACCTCCAGGTAGTTGGTCCATAAAGAAAACAATGGAAGAGTTGTGTCTCAGAAGAATGTAGAAAGCTAGAAAATTTAAAGCAGAAGGAATCGTGGCCATACCTGGAAAAAAAGCAAAAAAAAAAAAAAAAAGCTTTCTGAGCAAGTAAAGCAAAAGGTGATGGAATTTTTTGAAGATTTAGTCAGATATGCCCTGGAAAGAAAGATTACATTTTTTGTATTTGCATTTTTATTCCATGTTTAGGTTAATAAAAATGCAAATACAAAAACGACTACTACTCAGCAACTTGAAGGAAATATTTATAACCTATCGAGATAGAAATGGATCTGACATTGTATTTTCTAAATTTTGTGAACTTCGACCCAAGTGGTGTGCCACAGTTGGTGCACCAGGAACACATTCTGTATGTGTATGCACAATCCATCAAAATTTCACGTTAATGCTAGCAGCAAGTCCTGTTGAATGTGATTACAAGGTTCTAATTGGTAAAACAGTCTGTGATTTGGAGTCAAAAGACAATGTTTCATCGGTATGAAAAATGTCCAGGAATAGATGAATTAAAAAAGTTTCTAGAGAATATTTTTGAAAACAATGAACCAGAAGATATTATCGAATTCAAGCAATGGATACACACTGACAGAGATACACTGGACACAAAGCAATTAACAACAGAAGATTTTACTGAAGAGTTGAGTACAAAGATATTTAACCTTTCCTGTCATCACTACACTGCTAAACATCAAAGCTACCGTTTGAAGTCAACAAAGGAAAGCCTAATGGCAGGAGAATTGGTCATCTTGATGGATTTTGCAGGAAATTATTCATTTGTTGTGCAAGATGCTGTTCAAGGGTTCCAATGGAAGAATAGCCGGGCTACACTGCATCCATTTATCATTTATTATAAGGATGTTGAACTTCAGAATATAAGTTTCTGCATAATCAGTGACTGCCTTCGACATGACACAACTGCAGTGCATGTTTTTCTAACCAACTTAATTGAATATTTGAAGAGTTTCATGACAGAAATCAGGCACATTTACTACTTCAGTGATGGTTCTGCAGCTCAATACAAGAATTTCAAGAATTTTATTAACTTGTGTCATCATCAGAAGGATTTTGATATTAGTGCTAAATGGAATTTCTTTGGCACTAGCCATGACAAGTCACCATGTGATGGAATTGGTGGAACAATAAAATGATTGGCAGCATGTGCAAGTCTCCAACACCCAACTGAAAACCAAATCCTGACACAAAGAAACATGTTTGAATTTTATGACAAGCTGGAATAAAATTCTATTTTGTTTCTAAAGAGGAAATTGAGAAAGTAAGATCATTTCAAGAGAAAAGATTCATAGACGGTCATACTATTGCTGGAACAAGAGAAAATCATCACTTCATTCCTATTTGATACAAGACAGATGTGTTTGCAGAGTATCAAATGACACACCATCATCATTTGTAGCTCATGTAGATCAGACTAGTGAAACCAATATTCAATATGTGCCAATTGTTAATTTATAACCTGGCCAATACATTGCCTGTATTTAGGACAATAACTGGTGGATTGGAAATATTTGTGAAATTTCATTTGAAGAACATGATGTATTGGTAAATTTCACGCATCCTCATGGAGCAGCTCGCTCATTTCACTGGCTTGCTAGACAAGATGTCTGCTGGATTCCTGAACAACAAATTATTGCCAATCTTCCAGCTCCAAAAACAAAAATGGGACGACAATATAGCTTGCCTGAAGTAGTAATATCAACCATCAATGAAAAATTCCATTCCATTATGAAGTAGTGATTCAATATCTTCACACTCACTTGCTTATTTCAAATTGTATTGTGTTTTAAATAAATTTTGTTGCAGTGATAACTTCTTTCAAACTTAGAAACCAAAAGAACATCTTTATGCTTGGAATCCTGAATAAAGACCACTTTTCAGACTTGGGAACTTGCACTAAAGAAACCCATGCAATTTCTTTTCTTGCCATTTGTATCCTCATTGAAAAAAAATACAGATCTTTTTGTGCATTGGCAATATATCCTTTCTCCTTAAACCAAAGGGCAGAGTAATTGCAGAAAATTTCAATCTTATAAATGCAATAGTTCTGTCCTTATTGAGATGAGAAACTTCACCATCAAATAAGTATGCAAATATTATGTGGAAATATAAAATGTTTAAGGCCATTTTTTAGGCCTTAAGTTTGTTGTTTGTTTGTTATTTAGTTTTTAGGAGCATTAGCAACTAAGGCCATATTGCTCCGGGGATATGCGGTGGTCATTCCCTGACCTTTCCGCATCCTCCGTATTTGGTGGTCACGGTCTCAAACCCAGGTGGGCAGGAGAAGCGTGTGCTACGCACTGCTGCTCCTGGCCACCAGGCCTTAAGTAGCAAGAAACAAAACTGAAAAACCGTGATTCTTGTTGCACCTGCTCTTTCGATGGTGGCAAAAAGGGGAGAATTGAAAGTGTACCACATTAAGATATTTGCCCCGAACGATAGGTCAAATTTTGACTTTAAAATTTTGAGTCTTATCTTTGATAAGAAGGAAAATAACTCAGCCAGCAAACAAGTATAAGAGCTCATATTTAGTCAGGCTGAATTCATGCAGTTGGTAAGTGGAATGCCCAAAGAAGAAGGTACCAAATGTTTTTATTTCAAAGTTATGACTTTCAAAAACGTCTTGCTTAAATTTTTGGTGCCAGTTTTAGACTGCATTATAAAAAACGTGAAGGGTTTTTGAGCCTGGACACCAAACGTTTTGCATTCTCTGCAAAAAGTTAACTAGGTATACCAAGTTTCAGAGAACTACATCTCAATGTTGTGCAACAGTAACACTTACCTTTGAAAATTTTTTGTGATTTGCTCCGTGTAACATAAGTGACCACCACAAAAAAGGTGCTGGTACCTCAAGCATACTATATTTTTAATTTTTTAAATTTTTGCACAGCTTCATTTGAAACCTGTTTAAACATCTACATCAAGTTTCAACAAAATTGAAGATGGTCGAACAGGGACCATCTTCAAAATTAGGCCACTTAACATGGAATCACCCGAATTTCGGCAAACATGATTAGCATAAGGCAACGAGGCATTGCTGATTGGATTCATATGAGCAATGATTAATAATATCGAAGGTTTCAAGATAGTCTAAGAAGGGGAGTTGATGGATTTTTCCATTACAGTGGAAAGACTTCAGTGGGATTTTCCACCCTTTTGTTTTAGAAATTGGCTGATATGAAAAAATTTCCATTCAGAAGGAAAAACACCAGTGCAATAATACAAACGAGTGGTTAACCACGACACACACAAGTTTTACGATCAACCAGAGAAAAGCCATCAGGAGATGTCTTGGGATCAAAATTATTCACACTTCTTCAGTCTTTCTATCAGAAGACCAGGGACGGCACTGAATGAATTTTATTCTGCATAGCAGATTAACTAAAATCGCTAATGCAAGAGGAAAAGTCAGTCATGGGAGAAATTTGAGTTATTTTATTCCTATGTGCATTTTTCAGCTTAATAAGCCAGATTTTTCTTTAGATTAAGGTCCAACAAAGCACAAGGTGTAAC
The DNA here is from genome assembly GCF_048544385.1 of Mastigoproctus giganteus. NCBI lineage: Eukaryota > Metazoa > Arthropoda > Arachnida > Uropygi > Thelyphonidae > Mastigoproctus > Mastigoproctus giganteus. Next base: position 112,649,078 of record NC_143585.1, read on the forward strand.
ATAGGAAAATATGGATGATCAGATTGGATGGCCAATAGTTTTTTGGAAAAAGACTTGGTTTGGCTACAAATGAAAAAGAAGCAAATTTCTTGTTCTTAGTTTTTTCAAATTCAAGTTTGGATTTGTTACCAGTTTCTTTTACAAGTTGTTGTCTTAATAGGGTTTTAAGAGCATCAGTGACTAAGGCCATATTGCCCCGTAAATGGAAGTGTTCTTATGTCGATTTTGTTTTTATGGATAAAAATACTCTAGTTTCCAGGGAAAAAAACCATGCTACCCTCGCCTAAGACCAAGTAACTCAGCCACGTTGTGTAAAGGACCCATAAAAATTCCTTGCATCACTGACAGGACTTGAACTCTGCTCTTTCCACCTGGTGTGGAGAGATGGCGATCCTACCAACCATGCTACCCACAAGAGTTGCAGTCTTTGGTGTAAGCAGAAATATGAAGCTGGAGATTGTGATACAAGCCACTTGCTATGAGCTATAATCTCATCTTGAACAGCCTTAGCACATTTAACAGAAAACCATGGTTTCAATAAAGGACAATAGTTTATGGCACAATGAGAAATAAAGGATTTATTCCAGATATAAGAGCAATACATGCATTTGAACTGAACGTAATTCCAGCTCATGACTGGCAGAGTCATTACATTTAACAAATGTGAGTCATTACCATCGAATCATTACCAATTAATCATTTTAACAAAAGTGCAGTCATTACTATGACTCCAACTTTGTTAAAAATGATTAGCTGTAAACTTCTCTGACTTAAGTGGTTGTGCTGGAGTGAACAAATATTAGGATCAGTCCAACAAAGGATATGAGGAATAGAAAAGCTGCACATCTTTTCTATGCACATTTCATAGTATGTTTTTGTTGTTTGTTATTTGGTTTTTAGGAGCATTAGCAACTAAGGCCATATTGCTCGGGGATATGCGGTAGTCATTCCCTGACCTTTCCGCATCCTCCGTATTTGGTGGTCGTGGGCTCGAACCCCGGTCTAATCAAGAAACGTGTGCTACGCACTGTTGCTCCTGCCCACCTGGCTACAGAGGCACTGCACATTTCCTACTTTTGTAATGGGAAACAACTAAGGCTGAGAATGGTAATGGGAAAGAGGCTTTATTAACTATGTAGAAATTTTGGTTAATTAAATGAACAGTTTGACTGGACATTTAGATCTCAAAACAAATTGTCAGAAGGTTTGATTAAGCACAGTGGTTCCTTCAAACTTTTAACGTAGCATGATTTCACAAGACAGCAGAGCAAGTAGTAGTGGTAAGGTCACTAACAGAAGTATTTCCTGTAAATATGACAACCCCAAGAAGCAGTAGCATCGGAGGAAAAACACAAAACCTGTTGCATTTATTTTTATGGAAGCCTTTGTTTATGAAACTCTATTCTTATCATTCCCAGTGCTTTCCCCATCATCTTCCTCTATGTGTGAAGGTCATAACACTTATTTCTGATTTGCAGATTATTCTGTACATATAGTTTTCTTTCAATATGCTTAGTTTTGGAGTAAAAATTCTCCCACATCACTAATATTAGCATAAAATTTATTCAAACATTTTTGTGCCTAACTAGAAATCGTAAACAAGGAATGATAAAACTGAAGTTTCTGGACGGGACTTTGGACTGGATTGACTGAACATACCTGCAAAGCTTTCCACCACGAATAACTTTACAGGAGTTCAAAACAAAGACTTGATATTTCTCTCAATGAGCAATAAATCAAGATATTAATTTCTCCCAAGGAGTAAGGTGAAAATCAAAAAAAAATAAAAAGGTCTGAAAGGAAGTGTGTTATACAAATAATACACAGTCAAAACCTCAGAACTGCAAGCCTTACTAGTGCATAACCGCTAACTTTTGACTTTTGAAAACCGAACATTCAGTAACTGTAAGCAGGAAGAAAAGGGTTATTTTTGGCAAAACAGGTTAAAAATGGGTGCTTTTTCTCAAAAAAAAAAAAAAAAAAAAGCTCCTGATTGCACAACATACTCAACTGATAACATACCATAGACATTTCATATTAAACTGCAGTCATAGGATTGTTCATTAGTACATAGTATGCTTTCACACATCACCTAGGATTTTCTTGTCTGTGGATTTATGTTTGGATTATCTTAGACATCAACTGATTATGACTGCCTCAAGAAAGATACATACTGTTGAAAAATTTGCCCTCGTTAGAAATCCTTAGTCAAAGTTTGCTTTATAACAATAGCACTGCTTTTAGACTTGGCTATCAAGGACATTTCTAAAGTTTTACCAAAAAGAAAACTGAATGGTTCATATATTTTTTTTTTCATTTTTTTTTTTTTTTTTCAGCTGGCTTAATATTCCCTGACACAGCATTGCTACGAGGAATTTATTAAAATACCAAGCATGACTCGGAATAATTTTTATATTTCAAGATTTCATAGTTCACGTGTCAGTTTCTCCAACTAAGGACCATTATTATGAAAGACCTAATACTGCAATATATATATTTGTATATCTTCATCAATAAATACTAGAAACTGTTATTTTATTTTTTTGCAAAATCGATTAATTTCAATTTGTTCTATAAAGCATGTTCTCCAAATAGTGCCTCCAAATAAAGCATGTTCTCCAAATTGTTCTATAAAGCATGTTCTCCAAATTGTTCTATAAAGCATGTTCTCCAAATCTTTAAGTTAAAGTTAAATAACTTTAACTTAAGACTTCTGATAGACTGCATGGACAGAAAGTTACCAAATTAGCACTTGGTAACTTCCTATCCATGCAGTTCATTTGGAATTAGCAGATGTCTGACTGCCATAAGGAAACAACACTTTGGTCTTAAAAATTCACGATGGAAAGTCAACTGGTCTGCAAAATAAGTCCACAATTTACTAAGTTTATTCATGAAGTCATGCAACTTCTGCTATGAGGGTATGAAATATCTAAAGTTTTAACACTTCACTGGATCATATTAGCACAAAAATCATCTTGATGGCCCAACACTGGTAGAACTGCACTAATACATTTTCACCATACGTATCAAATTTATATTAAAGTTTGGTACAAATGTTGTAGCATACTATTGGTCAGTTCACCATCCATCGATCTGTTTTAACATTCATGATGTATTGCCTCTATATTCACTTCTCGCTGGTTTTTCAAATTTATTATTGACAATTTACTAATCATTTTAATTATTTAAAATGATTAGTGGTAAACTTCTGATTTGTGGTTTTGCTGGACAGAGCAAATATTAGAATCAGAAAATTTCAAAGTGGTCCAACTAAGAAAATGAGGAATAGAAAAAATGCACACCATCTCATTTCATACTCTTGTATGTTAGAACAATACGATGGAGAAAAGGTCAAATCAAGTAAAAAAGACAGTTTTTCTATTCCAAATAGAGATAGCAGCTATGTTTAGTGCTGTCTAGGTGAGAATGTTTTAAAATTTGACCTAATGAGTCTCATTAATTTTTTATTCAGTTATTACGTGTGGCATAAAAGGTACACTAAAAGTCACAATTGTAAGTCAAAGTAATGCTAAATACTGTGCCTGTGTTTCCCAATTAAAATACAGTTTGAAACTAAGCACTGTTAACAAAAAAAATTCACGAAGTGCATTTTAATCTAGCATGTACTTATATTTTGTTTGTTTTTGAATGCATGTTGATATATACATTTTATTAAAATGTAATTGCATACAAAACAAAATACCTGCCCTTTTTAGATTGCAATTTTTTTTAACATTCTTTTATGTTTCCTTTATATAAACTCTATTGAGGGCAATACAAGTCCAATTTAGGCTATTTTTAGAAAATTAGATCCATGGGATCAAAAAATTTCTCTCTTTTTAATGGTATACATAAGGCATAATTCTAGCTCATACTATTGTGAAGATATAGACATGGTAACACAGAATCAACTCCCACTTTTACAGTTCTTGTTCTATAGTATGAATCAGAGCTGTAATACTCAATATGTTCTACGTTGATAATAATATTAGTAAAATAATAAGGAGTTTACCTCAATATAGTACCTAGAACACTTCCGTATGATACCCTCCAGAAATTAAAACGGAAAAAATGAAAAAAAATCGACAACTTACCGGTAATTAGAGTAAAATGTAAATAATTAAATAATCAATTTAACACAATTCAAAATCAATTTAAAACAATTAAAAATCAAATTAACGCAATTAAAAGAATCTAACGAAAATTGTATTCAAAATGATTTTCCTTCCTAAAATATAAATAATTAAATAATCAATTTTAATTGCGTTAATTTGATTTTTAATTGTTTTAAATTGATTTTGAATTGTATTAAATTGATTATTTAATTATTTATATTTTACTCTAATGTACTGGTAAGTTGTCAATTTTTTCGTTTTAATTTTTGGAGGGTATCATACGGAAGTGTTCTACGTACTATATTGAGGTAAACTCCTCTTATAATTTTACTAGTTCTTGTTCTGTAGAAAGGGCACAATTCATTTTGTGCCCTTAAGACCATCAAATGTCATTTTTCTCAACAAGTCAAAACGACACAAGACGATTTCGACCCTCTTAACCTCAACACTTTTGAACTTTGGTCATGAGTATAAAGGTATTAAGTCAGTCAAAAATTTCTTTATTTGTAACTAAATAATTTAACCTAAGCCAAAAAGAATTGCTTTTTCAGGAGAGTTCAAGTATTACAAACAATATTACATGTATTTTAGTAATAAATATTAAAATTGGCATCAATAATCTTTTCATTTTTAATTAATTTTTGGGATTCAATAATTCTTAGTAAAAAACATTTACTTCCTTTCCCAGCTACTGGTGTTAGTAAGTACTTCTCCTTGCTCACAGAAACATATGCCTTGTTACCAGTTCAAAGTGTACAATTTATTAGTGTGAAAGTGAATTCATTTTTTTTAATCAAGTAATAATGAAGGTAAGATGTCATTTTTATTATTAGTCTAAACCAGTGGTGTCCAACCTACAGCTCGCAGGCCGGATCCAGTCCGTGAATAATTTTTATAAAGCTAGCGCGGAAAGTGAACTAAAACAGCATCGATCTCCACTGCACGTACAGGCATGCAAACGTCCAGCTTGACTGTATTAAACATGTACATGTGGTTCAGTGCAGTCATATGTATGCTAAATACAGTTATGTATTTTGATGCAGCTTGTTCGTTGCATTGAATTAATTATTAATCTGTACTGAATTTTAAAAAAATCATTCTTAAAAATGTTCCGAAAGGGGAAAATCGATTTGGAGTGTTGTGTTTTTGATCTAAGGTGGACTGAAGACTATTTCTTCATTGATTACCATGAAAAGCAGTGTTGGTGTGTCAGGAGACTGTGTGAGTTTTTAAAGAATATAATTTAAAACGACGCTGATTCCAATCATAAATCTTATTATCAACATAAAGGAGTGCTGCAAAAAGAAAACTGTTCAAAGTTTTCTTTTTGCATTATGAAAACAACAAAACATACTGGAAACGTATCGGTCAAGAAATTTATCTGCTTTAAGTGCCAGTTATGAAAATGGCTACTTTGTTTATCCAAACAAAGTAGCCATTTTGCTACTTTGTTCGGATAAACATATGTTTGCAAGCATATATTTTTCACTCCTAAAATCAAATAAATATTTAAAAAGAAACAGAATAACAGATGAGTATTTTTTTTTTTTATGAAAACCCCAAACACAAGAGGTATTAGAACCTATAATATTTGGTACCATGCTTGGGTTGGAGTTTGAGAAGATGAAAGGAGATATTTGTTGACGTTAGACTTGAACTTCTGTGGACTGTAATTTTTAGGAAATACGGTATGAAGGAAGGTTGTTCCAGAAAACGGCAGTTGAATGAATAAACGAGGAAGATGAAAAGTTGATTATGTGAGTTTGAAGTTGGACAATAAATGGATGTTGGCAGCACGTGTTTGGACTGTTTTGAAAGAGAGAGCGGGAATTATAGCCAATTCAGAAGAACAGTGCCCATAGAAGTATGTGTAGAAAATTCATGCAGCAGAAACAGTACGTCTATGAGAAAGCGAGTGGAGAGACTCTGTTAGAAAGGAGTCATTAATTAACCTAACTGCCCTCTTCTGAATGGAATCTAGAAGCCTGAGAGAGGTTTTTCGGGGCCCCGCCCCAAATGTGGAAACAATATTCCATGGTAGGGCGGATTTGCGATTTGTACAGAGTGAACAGCTGTTTGGAAGAAAATTAATGCCGAGAGCGAGAAAAAAAAAAAAAAAAACCAAGTTTTTTAGATGCAGAGAAAGCAATATTTGTAATGTGCTTGTGCCAAGAGAGACTAGAAGTCAGGGTAATCCCCAAAAGAGATATATCCACTTGCCTAGAAATCAGTGTCACCAAAGATAAGCATAGGAGCAGAAGGATCCTTTTCCTCCCGAGACATAAAACAGGACTGAGTTTTGGAAGAACTGAAATCAACTAAGTTGCCTTTGCCCCATTAGAGATTTTTTTTTTTTTTTTTTTTTTTTAATGAAAACCCCAAACACGAAAGGCATCAAAACCTATAGTACTCAGTACCGTGCATGGGTTGAAGGAGAAATATGGGGGGAGGGAGATGCCGTAAACTTTGCTCTAGAGACTAAACATGGGTTTCACCACTTCAAGCCTCCAATAAGCAAAGTGGTGGTATTTCACCAGTTGATGAAAGTTATCTACCACCTATAGTTACCTGGAGATCGGCATTTAAGGAATTGATTGCAGATATTCGAGAAGTTGAAGCTGATTGAGTAGGGTAAGGTTTCTCAAACTGGAATGCAATGTGCTATCATCAGCTTGTTTGTTTGTTTGTTGTTGGGTTTTATTGGCGCATTAGCGACTCAGGCTATAATGCGCCAAAACCTGGTCATTAAAAAATAAAATTTTTAGTGGCCTAACGAATTAGGTCACCAAGTCAAAGTATAAAAACAAGTATAAACGGTGCTATCATCGGCAAAACTATGGATAGGATTTCTGATCAATGAAAGGTCATTAATATACAAGAGGAAAAGAATGGAGGGAAAGAAATGAACCTTGGGGGATACCAGTATTAGTAGTGAAGTTAGAAGACAGAGAGCCATCTACCATCACCCACCGTGAGCAGTCAGAGAGAAAACTGGATAACCAATTACAAAGAACAGTTGGTAAACCATAAGATGGAAGTTTGTTTAGAAGAGCTTTATGCCAAACACGATCGAAAGCCTTTGAGATGTCAAGAGCAACTGCTTGTGTTTCACCGAACTTTTCCTTTGAATTTGTCCATAAATTGGTATCACAGGCCAGAATATCAGCACTGTGGATCGACACTGACGGAATCTATACTGACGATCGTTGATCAGACGGAAGGTTTCTAGATAGTTAGATAGTTTAAGAGTTGACGGTTAAGTGATTTCTCCATTACTTTAGAAAGAATAGAAGTAATTGGATGGGTGGGATTTGTCACCCTTTTTTAGGAACTGACTGGATATGAGCAAATTTCCAAGTAGAAGGAAAAACACCTTTGGAATAAGAAAGTGAATAAAGGTGGCATTAGGAGTAAGTTCAGGAGGACAGGTTTTGAGAACAAGTGGAGAAATGTGATCAGGACCTGGAGCTCCATCAAGAAATACCATCAGGACATAATCTTCATTATGTATTGAGATTGGCGTCACAAATTTGCAACCAAATTTTGAACAATTATTTAAAAATATCCAGCCTCAATCATCTCATTAAATGTTAAGTTTTGTCTAGTTAATGTTATTTTATATTGTACTTAATAAAATTTTCGAATATTTCAATTTTAAGTTTATCATTATATTTATTTATTCACCTTAATATTGAAAAGCAGTGATCCTTTTCAGGTTGTATATTTTCTAAAATGAGCATTTAAAAGCAAAAGTAAAGTATTTCAAACAGAAACAAAAGTGAAGTATTTCAAACAGAAACAAAAGTAAAGTATTTAAAAACAAACAAACAAAAGTAAGTCTTATTTTTATAATTTTAATAAAATCTAAAAAATCACTGACATAGATTTGTTGCACATAATAGTGCTAGGAATTTTCATTTTTTCATATATAGCTTGAAAAGAAAAAAACGGTAACAAGAAAATAAAAACTTCCTTTTATGAGTAACAAGACGGGGAAAAAAAAAAAAGAGTGACATACAATTTTTTCTCGAATCACTCTGTGTGGCCCGCAAAACAAATCTAACTTTGAATATGGACCCCGTACAGGAAAAGGTTCGACACCACTGGTCTAAACAAACAGTATAAGCTTTAAATATTTATTTTTAAAATTTATTAAGTCACACCTGCCCATTTTAAAATTAATTTGGGAACTAAGCAATACAATTCATATTTATTTCTAATAAGCCCTTATCAATAATTATCTTTTAAGGCAAAACTTTTATCTACCTTATTTTACTTGTTTATTTACAGAAAATGTTTATGAATATGACAACATTAGCAACTTGTTGGATGATAACAGTGAGGAACCTATGTCTGCACATACATTAAAAAACCAAGCATCTTCAATTCCTGTCTATGGTATGAAGAATTTATTATTACTATAAGAATGATCTGATGTTAATTTATTATTATAAAAAATAAAAAATGGTGAAGTAAAGACAATTTTCTGAGTTTGACTTGGTCCATAAAAGTTAAAAAATATAAGACTTTTATTAATACATCTGTAATAGTGTCCATAATAATATTAGTCTATTTTTTTTTTTTTTTCTAGTATTCTTATGAAGCAAAATTTGCTTTATACAGAGGTGTTCATAGAAGTTCTTGCTAGTGATGATTCTGATGACCAGACACTTTCCTTCCTGTTGTTTGTTATTTGGTTTTTAGGAACATTAGCAACTAAGGCCATATTGCTCCAGGGATATGCGGTGATCATTCCCTGACCTTTCCGCATCCTCCGTATTTGGTGGTCACGGGCTCGAACCACGGTCTAATCAAGAAGCATGTGCTACGCACTGCTGCTCCTGCCCACCTGGCTACGGAGGCACCTTTCCTTCCTGTGGGAGTGACTCAAGTGAAGATGAAGAGGAGATAAAAAAGTCTCCAGATGGTCTTCAGAGAAAAAGGGGCATTCTGATCTTAATTACAATAATAATACCATGCTCACAGAATCCAACAATTGCCTAGCTCCAACTAAAGAAAATAAAGATAATCCATATGTGCAATGAAGAAGTAACCAATAAAAACACTTCCATGAGCTCACTTCCTATAAGAGAGCCCATAAATCAAAGTGTGTCGAAGAGAGAGAGAGAGAGAGAGAGAGAGAGAGAGAGAGAAAAAGCACATCATTGGGCAAAGACGTTTAAGACATGAGCTTCTCTTTCCCAAGCCCCCCCCCCCCCCCAGCACTCACCTGGATTGCAAGCAACCTTTTTATTAACAGGACATCATTCCATCAAAAACTCAACTCCATGGGTATTGAGTTATTTCCCTTCTGCCATTATGGAGATGAGTTCTGGGCCTACACTATGTGTGAATGCCACTCCTACAAAAACCACTGGTTACAACTGTTTACAGTAATCCAAGAAACTCCCCACAATCAGGAACAGGATCTACTAAATGATGAGGATACATATATTGCATTCACTCAATTTGCCCAGGCTGTCTTCAGCACAAGGGGTGCCAAGCTCATAGCTGCTATGACAGTCCAGAATACTCCCCCACTTCCTGCCAACCTCTTCGGGAGTAGAATAAATGTAAATCTGTGCTATGGATACTACACTGTAAACCCTTAATGGGTTTACAGTGTAGTATCCATAGGATACATGCTGGCACTCAACTGGATGCATGATCAACACGGAGCACTTGGCCAATGGCATTTGAAGAGGAGGAACCTGCTCCTGGGATTTTTAATCCCCTTCCCTAACCCCACTTTGTCTAAATCCTTGGTGGATTGTCCTCACTATTGGTCCATCTTTCTTTCACCCCACAGTCTGACTTCCTCCTCTCTTATTCCCTGTGAACTCACTTCAACAAAAAGGTTTGTTTTTTTTTTATATTGTGGCCACTCTGCCTGGAAGCTCAGGCGACCATGCCAGTGTATGAGGGGGCAGCCTGGCTCACCTCCCAATGGTGGTGGGAATGTAGGGTCCTATTGGGGGCCTTGTGGCCAAGAAGCCAGAGAAACAACAGAACAGAACCCAACACAATACTACTACACACATACAACCTGTCATACACACTTTTGGCATTTACAGAGCCCTGTATACTTCACTGGAGTACAGATGGTGCAGTTGTGGGAGCCAGTGGTGCCTTACCCTAAACACTATTCAGCTTCTAGAAACAGTTTCATAAAATGAAACCTGCCTTTAAAAAACCAAAGCAAGACACTTGCCACTGATGTGATACATTACAGTTAAATGTTAAAAGTTATGAAAGAAATGGGGGGAAATGAAGAATATATAAAACAAACACAAGAAGTATCAGAAAACACTTGGGAAGCTGCTGACAAAGCCTATACAATGAAAAGAGATGACAAGGAAAGAGCAAAGAAACCACGTTTTAAATGTTATTCATTTGATCTCCAGCAGTGTCTACCCACACAGTTTGATTCTTTTATAGTCTTCTACAAGAGACAGTTTTGGAGGTTTAATTTAACTATACAAGACAATGCTAATGGAGAATCAATGAATTACATAAGAATGAGGCATTAGTAAGAAGGAGAACTAATGAAATAGCTTCCTGTATTTATATTTATTTACAAAGTCTGCCTCCTGATGTTATACATGATATTTTATTCTGATGTGCGTGATGGTCAGCCTGGAAACTTGCATATGACAGCAGTGTTTATGAAAGCACTGTCTACACTTCCCAATCTTTGATTTACCGAACACAAATCATAGTTTCTGGACATTCCCATATGATCATCCACATCTGTCGTCCCCATGACTGGTGTCAATTAGCTCATTCAACTGGGAGTAAAAACAAATTTAAGGTGCACAAGATGAAACAAAAAGAGTTATATGATTTTGCACCTACTCTTCTCATGAAATGGGGCACTTTGTCAGTAAGAGCATCACATGTTCATACTGTAGAAGTTGGAGAAAATTTACTATATGTACAAGAGGAAATATCTTGTATGCTTCAGCCAAAACAGTAACTTAATGTCACTGATTTAACAGTAATTGATTTTTGAAGAATTATTATTTTTTTAAATAACAGTTTAACCGATTGTAAAGCTTTTCTCATAAAACCGGCACATTTCATGTTGCATGTCAGATGGTTGGTTGGTTATTTGGTTTATAGGAGCATTAGCAACTAAGGCCATATTGCTCCGGGATATGCGGTGGTCATTCCCTGACCTTTCCGCATCCTCCGTATTTGGTGGTGATGGGCTCGAACCCCAGTATAATCGAGAAGCGTGTGCTACGCACTGCTGCTCCTTCCCACCTGGCTACGGAAGCGCCTACATGTCAGAGAACATGTACTTGTGTGAGGTGGACTACTAGAAAAAAGTAAGAGATACTAGCATCACTGTGTGTGTGTGTGCGTGTGTGTGTGAGAGAGAGAGAGAGAGAGAGAGAGAGATATAAAAGATTTTAACCCAAGGATAAAAAAAGGCTTGAGGCATTAAAAGTCACGTATAATCGACAGAACAAACCCATCTCTTTGTGCAGTGACTGATGTCTTTTGAGGTTATGATGGGCATTGTGGCGAGATCCAATCTTCCTTACAACTCTATAATGGTGTTCAAAGGCCGGCAGAGGTGGACCGAATCTTTGGTAATTCTATAGAAGGCACCCAGATTAGCTAGTGTATAATCTCACTACCTCTACTCTGCCAGATAGTGACTAGAGAGAGTCCAAGTGGTGTGTGAGTGTGGGGGGGGGCATTGTCAAGGCCATATTATGTCAAGGAGCTGGCTATATTCTTGCTGTGTGTACACCATATCCAAAAATTTCATTACTTCATACCTGTCCCCACCCCCACCTTTTCTTTACTACTGATTACCATCATGAATAGACACTAACCAAACAAAATTATCTGCAAAGAGATCTATAACTCTCAAACACTTCCTTGTTCATTTCATAAACAGAAGAGCTAAAAGAAAATTTGATGATGCTATTGAGGCAATGTCAGGCATGTCAGAAAACTGATAGCTTTCTGGAATATACAGACTAATAGATTAATTAGAGCTGCAGGCAGAGGTGAACATGATTCTTGCACTGCTTCTATTGGAAATTGCAGTAGCAATTATTTGTCATTGGAAAGTAAGGTGTTGGAGATGTCAAGCCTTGTGTAAATTCATGCAAGTACATAGACTGTATTAGGCTTATTAAGAGTAAAAACAGTTGCAGGTATACCTGTATATACAATAATGGTATGAGCATAGGCTTATCGCATCTTGTATACTGTATACAGGTCTGGAGGCCTCACTTCAGGAAGGATGTAGATCTGGAAAACAGTGCAGAGAAGGGCAACAAGATTGGTGAAGAAAACAAAAGGGTGATCTTACTAAGAAGAGACTTCAGTTGTGCAAATTACAGCATCTGCAGACTAGACACCTGCAAGGCGATCTCTGATTGAGTTGTGTTTAAAGCTTTGAATGAATTGAGCAAGCTGAATGCTGATGGTATTCTTCCTCTTGCTAATTATTCACTGTATGATTACCTTAGCTTAAGAAGTGGTATTTGTGTGCATGCCCGCTCTAATATTTTCTGTCAGAAACTTAGTAATTTGGAAATCCTCTTTTTGACCTTCTCTAGCTTAACATCCCTCTATCCCATTCTGTAAAATTCACCTGTTGCCTCTATCAACCTCCCAATTCCACTAATTATTTGAAACTTTTGACTTTCTCCAATCCCACTTTGCTAATAGTGAGGTAATTTTTCTTGAAAATTTTAATATTAACATGGTTGAGGCTTTTACAATTAATGATGACTACGCACAGGTTATTCATTTACCTACAGAATACCAGAAAATCCTAACCATACACCCAACACTCAACATTTTTCTCCCAAACAACCTTTCAAAGTACAGTCAGTTCTGCTATAACAAGTATTTTCGCATTGCCAATTCGCTCCAACGCAACTGATATATTAGGGAACAATGCAAGTATAACACAATTTTCACGTTGGCTCACACGCGATTTTATCTGCGAGTAACAGTAGGTGAACACAAAACCTGCGCAGCAACATATACAATATGATTAAAGAGGCCTATGTGCTCCGGATTCATTCTACTAAAATTAAAATTACAGTTGCTCAGAGCGAAATGGATACAAAAATATAGATTGTAACAGGTTTAATAACAGGAAATATACAAATATCAGATTAGATACATAAAGCTTTCGGTTATCTAGTTAACCTTCTTCAGTTGATATGAAATGACAGTTAGAATGGAGGCGTGTACTGCCAATCTGGTACGTGAAGCACGTAACTAATTGTTTGAGGTTGAAGCCTGTGGTTGTGATGTATGTGGATGTGGCCAGGGCTTGTCAATGGACAGGATCGTTGCTTCGGTGATAGGGTGGACTTGACAACCACTGTTCCTGTTCACTGAGGTACTGGAGTATTTGATGTTTAACGATTCCAACCAGGCGCGCCGCAGATAATGGCGGGACTTATCCACAATAACAACATTGCGGTGTGGATCTATGTCGTGGTGGGTTGGCCAGACCTGCACGGCAATAGCTGAGTGCTCCACATCCGCTAAGCGGATCGCTCTTTTGTGTTCGGAAAGGCGTTTTTCGAGCAGTCTCCCAGTTTCCCCGAAGTAGCAGCTAGTGCAGTCACGGCAAGAGATGCGGTAGACCAATCCACTTTGTAGTAGGGTGGGGACAGGTGTTTTCACTTTCGAGATGAGGGATCGTAATTTCCTGCCTGGGAGTTGCATGCACTTTATCCCATGTGACTTTAAGATTCTACAGACCTGTTGTGATAGGTCCTATAATAAGCTTGATATCTAAATTTAAAGCTGATATGGAGACTTGCAGGGTAGTTAATGACAGGAATCAAAGTACGCAACAGCAGCGAGATCTAGCTAAGCTAAATTAGGCAGATAAGGTGAGAAATGGCAATTTAGGTTCAGCATTGGTAAATGCAAGGTACTGCATATGGGCAGCAGTAATTCCAGAATAACATACCAATTAGGTAGTACCACACTTGAGGTGATGAAGAAAAAAAGAGACCTAGGGGTAACTGTACAGTCCAACATGAAGTTCTGCCAGCAGTACAGACAGGCTGCTAGAACAGCTCATGGAATTTTGTCATTGATATACAGAAACTATGGCAGCAGGGACAAGGTGGTGACTTTCACAATGCATAAGGCAGTGGTTAGGCCATATCTTGAGTATGGCATACAAGTGTGGAAGCATCAAATTTAAGAAATATGTGGAGCTCTTGAAACGGGGGCAGAGAAGAGCAACCAGCTTAGTTAAGACCACAAGGGGTGATGCTACCACAAAAGACATTTATTCTGCAAACTGTAGCATAAGTTACGACTTGCTGCTCCTACTGCTATTATATCAGTTTATTTGATGCGAATATCGTAAAATGAAACCAGTAGTGCAGAAGAATAGTAGGGTTTTAATTGTGAGAAATACGTAGTTTGAAGATTTTAATGACTTGTTGGGCATATAACTTTCATATTCAGCTAAGGATATAACTAATTTAACATTGTGATTATTACAGTATAGCGTAACTTGATAGCATATATTTTGAACTTGAAAGCCTAAGATATAACATAAAAACTAGATAGCATAATACGTATCACTGCATTAGCTTAGCACTATCAATTAAATTTATTAACCTTATTAATTTTCATTGTTAATCAATTAAATTGCATTTAAATGGAAATCATATCCCTGACTAAAGCACCCAAGCAACAAGAACAAAGTAGGGGGAGTGTTGTGGCTCAGGGGAAGAACTGAAGGGGCCATTTGCAATGCATCACAGCCAAAAAAAACATGTGCAACTTGTGAAATGTTTGCAGACTTTCTGGAACAGGACATGATCTAACCAAGGAGGATCTTTGTGTGTGCCAGTTGCAGAGAGTGTCAAGAAATTAGGTGCCAACTCAGCATTTGATCAGTGTTTATGTGAGTTTGAAGAGTAGGGTAGATGCCCTAGAAGGAATTAAAATGGGGGCCCATCAAGCTCTCAGCTGCCAAAATCAACACCAGAATTCACTCATGTGCATCATGCAACACAGGGGCAATCTTCAAGGCAAAATGTGTTGGTCCCACAGGAGCTAGTTATTCTCAGTGATTCTATTGTCAAGGAGACAGGAAATATATTATACAGAAAGGATAGGGGAATAAGACCAGGATATGTCTGCCAGGGGCATCTATGATGACATTAGAGAACAAATATCTTTTACAGGCACAAAGGGTGATACGTACAACACATTGGCATTAATGATATTAAGAGTAGGAGATCTGCGGACTTACCTAACAAGTACAGGTCAAGGTTGAAAAAAGTTGTGAGTTAGGGTTAAATTTAAAAGTGTCTGCAATCCTGCCCAGACATGATAGGAGGGGGTATATGACAAGAGCCTTGCCAATAAATATGGCTCTGGAGAGACTGTGTAAGGCTCATGGGGTAAACTTTTGTTCAGCACGGATTATGCAAGTTAAGAGGAGAGACTGCTTCTACAGGGATGGGATACACTTAAGTAGAAAGGGAGCAAGAATTTTTGCTGATGCTATTGAGGCAGTGTGAAGTGGGTCAGAAAACTGCTAGCTTGGGGGGGGGGATTCACAGACAATAGATTAATAGTAGCCACAGGCAGAGGATAAAGTGATTCTTGCACTGCTTCTATTGGAATGAGCAGCAGCCTGGAAAGCAAGGTGCTAGGGGATTTCCATAACTGCTGGGAGTCATCATGGAACAAGTAAATACATGGGCTATGATAGGATAACTAAGAGTAGGAACAAGTGCATGTATACTTGCATGAACACCAATACTATGAGTATAGTAAATTAATTTGATGAATTTAGGGTCTGGTCAAGATATCAGAGATATCCCAACATTTCTAATCTCTGTGTGGTGTCATACAGATATAAGAAATGCAGAATTGGAATTTGGGGAGTACAATGTGTACAGAAAGGATAGTCAGGATAGGAAGGGAGGAGGAGTTATGCTGTTAATTAAGAAAGACAAAAAATCTAAGGAAGTGCATCCAGCTGACATGGACTGACACAGCAATGTTTGTTGAGTTTGGTGTGACATAAGCACTGGGAGAGCAAAATTCATAGTAGGAGTATGTCACAGGCCTGAACAGTACAATGAACAACTATACAGAGAAATAGAGTGGGCCAGTAAATTACACTGTCTTATACTGGGGGATTTTAACTTCTCAGACATTGACTGAAACTTGTGGTTAATCACACGCACACTATCAAGGCTTTTATGAATTTATTGGATGATTGTTTTTTACAGCAGCATATTAGAGAGACAACTAGAGGGAATAATACACTTGATCTAATTATCAGCAGTGATTCTTCAAGCATTAAGAATCTACACCCACTAGGTGGTAGTGACCATAGTGTCCTAATGTGGGATTTACTTAAAGATGTAACTACCATCAGGGGTAAAGGGAAGGGTTTTGCTTTTGTAAAACTTTTAATGCAGATTTGTCTTTCTGCCAGAATGCATCAGAACATACAACATTTATTACAAATTACTAATAATGATAATCAATGTAGGTCACACAATGCAATGATGATATTATGCATGTCATGAAGAAATGAAAAAAAACAGTATTTTAAAATTACTTGCTTTAATTATATAGTTGTTAAAGTACTTTATTTTTTCCTAATTTTGTTCAATTACATAGTATTTTCATCTGAAATCTTTTCTTATATTTTGCTACTTACAAAACCAGGTATTAAAATCACAAAATCTAGCCATCCCAAATTTCATTAATACCAGAAAACAGAAATCTGGTGATTTGTGGTGCACGTTTGTGTATTTTGCACATAACTCCCATATATTTTGTAGTGTATCTGAAGCAATGGACATCTGTTGCAATGTGCTGATCGAAAAAAAATGAATAGGCAATACACTGGATGTGAAAAAAATAAAAGGTTACACATTAAGCAATGTACATATAGTTTAGCAATGTAAGCATCCCTAGTGGGGAAAATTCATAATTTTATGCAGCATCTTCACACATTCTGTATAGCCTATCTATAAAATTCTGGTTGTTTTAGTCTTTTGAAATAAAGTCACAGAGTTCAACACATTTGAAAATCTGAAGTTATGAATGCTACACTTTGTATTAAAATTGAAAGCTAAGATATTTAATTACAAAGTGTTTAAAGTCCAATGTGATCAATGTATATATAAAGTTATTGTATCCTGCTCAGTATGAACAATATTTAATCTAACTAGGAAGGTATTTGATTCCATCTTTGCAATGCTTGCTGCATTCCAATATTACTGTATTATTTTTATATTACATATTCTGCTTTCGATAAATACCTTAATAAAAAAGTAAGAAAAAATTAATAAAGAAAATAAAAACTTTTTAAATGATATACACTATATATAAAATGTTGTAAATTTATTTTTAAAAAAATTTAAGCAGGGAGGATACCTTTTCTCGTTTATTAAGTTGAGGATGAACAAATTTTCTATAAAGAATGCTGGATCCTCTAGTTGCTGGAGACAATAACCATAGAACAAAGAGAATTTTCATCTCATAATAAAATGGCAGCCTGTAAGACAAAATTTAATGCAGAAATATTTTTGCACAAGATTCATTTTACAAAATCATTCAAAAAAAAAAAAACAGAATTTTCTGACACTAGAAGACTTCTTGTAATTTACCTTAATACAATAGTTAAAACAGAATTGTGATCATAAAATTTCTGACTACTAGAATAACTGGAAGTAAAGATGGATATAAGTTGCTTGTTTGACTAAAATTCCATTTTACTCTATCATCACAATGCAAACATTCATGCATATTATTTAAAATTAAAACCATTAAGTATGATGTGCATGTATTTACTGCACAAGTTGGAGCTTAAGTATTTAGTATTAGAATGGTGAATGATGCAAGGAAGCCGACTTTATTTTTAATTACTTCTTTTCCTTGCCAAAAGTGATCATCCATTTCTGCTTTGAACATTATCAAATCCTTTGCCTCAGCCACATTTCGGCAAGTAATTTATTCCAATGATCTACAACATGCTGTTGAAGGTCAACTTCATAATATCAAACATCTACCGCTCTCCAAGATTTTATAATTTCTGCTCCCATGTTTTTTTTTTTTATCTCCAGTGAGAATATACTTTTCTTTTATTTTTTTTTTAAGGTGTAGCCTGTAGATCTGAATACAATACTCCATTTGCAGCCTCTCCATTTACTTATATAAAAAGACATCCTTCTCCCTACTTTCAAATGTTCTATAAATCACAGACAGGACACCACATGCTTTCCTAGCCACCTCTTCACAGTGTATGGTAATTTCATATCTGACTATATCAAAACCCTGAGTATTTTTCACTGTGAACCACATTAAACTTCATTCCTTAAGCTTATAAGTATCATTGAGATTTCTATTTACCCAAATACAAAACCTTACACTTACAAGCATTAACCTTTAGTTGCCATTTTTTAAATCATATCTGCAATGATCAAAGTCACTTTGAAGCAACACAACTTACTTCTGGTTGTTAATCAATCTCCCTACCTCCAAAGCATCAGCAAATTTTAACAAATTCCAGTGTACACCCTCACCAATGTCATTAAGGAACATTAGAAACAGGAGGGCTCCGTACACCACACTGGTCCACAATAAGGAATTTCTGCTATGAGAATTGAAGGGCATAATTAAATCATACGGGTACACTAAATAAAACATCACTACATATATTTAACATTAAAAAATTTAGAAACCTAAACAACTATGCTAAGAAAACTTACAACCATATGTTTCGATTTGTACCTCAATATCTTGAATTGTGATAAGAAAATGAAGAACTAAACAGATAACCAATTTGCCTATAATTCTTTACTTGTTACAGCTACATTTGTATGACATTGATGGTGACTCAGATATTGTCATTTGTTCTAGATTGGACTTTGAGTCGATCAGTGCAGGGAGAAACTGATTAGGATGAAACCAAAGGAGGAGTGGGTTGTTGGAAGAAACCTATGAAGATCAGCCAGACTTGCTGGCAAGAGGAGCAAGCACATCAAACTAACCTCTCCAACCTTCTATCTTCTTTGGCTTTGACCTAGTATCTTTTTCCTGCACTCATCAGCCTTCAATAGCATACCCTCATTATATCTGATCCAAAACAAAAGGCCTGATGTAGCAAAGTGATTAGTTGAGTGCAACAGCATGCATATTTGAGTGGACTGTGGTCCAAGCATACTTAATTGCCAAATACAGTATTGACTGTACTATTGTCAAATGATTAGTATAAACTCCTCTGAATTAGGAGACCATAGCAGAATAATAGAGAACAACATCTAGGTCTCAAAAGTCAAGGCAACATCAGTGCACATAAAACAAATAAAAACATATTGTTTTGTTTAAGTTCTTTAGTGTAATTGTTTAGGTTTCTAAAGTATATGAATATTTTTCAGATTGACCCTGAAAAATATTCACGTCTGATTAATGCATCTTGAATGCCTACAGAGGTCTGGAACACTAGGAAAATAGAGGTAAATCTATTTTCCTAGTGTGTTCAAGTAAAATAGATTTACATTTGGGCACAGACCTAATTGACATTATAATATTCAAATATTAATGAAACTTCATACTTCTTTTGAATTATGTTGTAATACAGTGAAACTTCCCTTTAATGGACAGCCATGGGGAACGAAAATGTGTCCGTTAGAGAGAAGTGTCCGCTAACAAGAAGTCTGAGGGAGAGAAAAAAAAAAAAAGAAAGAAAAATCGTTAAACGTTTAATGTAAAATTAAATTAAATTATATACAGATTTTGCACAATATTTTTGAAAAAAAATATTATACAATCAATTGTACTATGCATATTATGACTTTATCTTAAGAAAAATACATACAGTAATCACTTATTTTCTTCTGCACCTTCTTCCGGCTGATAATTTTGTTTTCAACATTTGTTTGGAGTGAAGAAACCATCGAAAGTCTTTCAGTAAGATACTTCAGCGGCGAAAAACATTTTTAAGCGATTGATTTGTATGAGCGTTTCTTCTATTTTCATCGGTGGTTCGTCGTTAATATGTTCTTCGACAGAATGACCTCCTTCCATTTCTTCATCCTCATGAGGAACTTCTTGAAAAATATCGATGATAATGTCGTTGATATCTATTGCACCATCTTCTGTAGTGAGGTTCGAGTCTATATCTTTGTAGCCAGAGTCACTTGTAGCTGGAGTATCATACATTATCAATAGATGAAGTTCTTGTTCTTCTTGGTGCTCCACATTGCTGTTCACAACTTCAATTTTTGCGTTTGAGAAGCCAGACTTTACAAAACAGTTCATGACAGTTTGTTTTCTAATTGCGTTTACTGAAGAGGGAATCCACTGAATCGCATCTAGGATGCTGAGTTTCTTTGCAAGGTCACTCGCACATGTTACATCGTTCATGTTTGCAATGAGATGTCTTAAAACACGTTTTCTGTAGTGAAGTTTAAATTTTTTTATTATCCCTTGATCCAAGGGCTGACATTCTGCAGATGTGTTTGGTGGCTGAAAAACGATTTGAATGTTGGACAGTTCAATGTGCGGGTGAGATGCAGCATTATCCATGAAAAGAATAATTTTTCTGTTTTGACGAATCATGTTTTGGTTAAAGTGACTTATCCATTCGCTCATGATATCTCGTGTCATCCATGCTTTTTTATTAGACTTCCAATCAACATTCAAGATTCAACTTTATGTCCTTGAAACAACGAGGACTTTGTGGTTTTCCTATAACAAGAGGTTGTTCAAAGTCTCCCAGCATATTTGTACACAATAGTACAGTCAAGCGTTCCTTAGAAATTTTTCCGCCCTGGCACTTTTCGTTTTTTAGACTCATTGTTTTTTCAGGAAGAGCTTTAAAAAACAACCCTGTTTCG
Source organism: Mastigoproctus giganteus (assembly GCF_048544385.1). Taxonomy (NCBI): domain Eukaryota; kingdom Metazoa; phylum Arthropoda; class Arachnida; order Uropygi; family Thelyphonidae; genus Mastigoproctus; species Mastigoproctus giganteus. Next base: position 112,670,076 of record NC_143585.1, read on the forward strand.
TCACAGTTGTAAATATCCTTAGCTTCAAAATCTTCCAATTTGACGGTCCACTCTGTTACAACCCCAGTATCAACAGATCCACCTTCACCACTTACGGTTTTCCAAGAAATGTTATGCCGAGTTTTGAACTTGTCTAGCCATCCCACAGAAGCTTTGAACTCATTTACTTCCATAGATTTCAACCTCCAAAGCCTTTTCCCTAATAATAGGCCCATTAATGGGAATTTTTTTAGCACGTGCGCGACAAAACCACTCATACGTAACATTGTCAATTTGAAGTCCAACAGTTTTCGGGAATGATTTTTGAACTGATCATTTCCGTGTTGCCAAAATTGTTTGAGCAGTTCATTTTTTTTCTTTAGGATGTCGCTTACCTGCGTCTTCCCGATTTTGAATTTTGCAGCGAGATTGCGAACGCTATTTTTTTGCCGATCACACGCATTAATGAGTTCGACTCTATCTTTTAAAGTTAAATGTTTACGAGAAGACATTGTGCACTTCACACGACACTGAACAAAACTGAAAACTGAAACTGAAAAGACGAAAGGCCGACCATATTCCCCGCCCCCTTGCACACACCGAATTCATCAGAAGTTTTACACGTGCCTTAAAATTTTTGAAAAAGGGCTTAGAATCGCGACGTAAACCTTGATAAAATTCAGAGAATCGGAAATAGAAAATAAACACACAATTGAGGCAATACGTGGAAGAAAAGTTCCTAGAAAAAGGGCCGTAAGCTCGCCCGCTGTCCGTTATGGGGAGATCAAATTAAGTGCTAATCTAAACGAAACAGTCCAGATTGCCTGTCCGCGTCCGTTACAGAGAATGTCCGCTAGACAGAAGCTGAAAACATGTTAAAACCAATGGAGGTGAGTTGGGGAATTTGAAAATGTCTGTTGTAGAGAGATGTCCGTTAACGAGAGGTGTCCGTTAGGAGAAGTTTCACTGTATTATCTATTTAAAAACATTTTTTTTTTTTTTAAATTCGTGGTTTATTAATTTCACAACTGCATAGAAATATCACACATTATGATATTTGGTGCCACATGAGTACGACATCTCAATTGTTGGATGATAATCGTGCAGCAATATCTTAGGTCATAGTACAACAAGGTTCTTATGCAGATAAAAGGATCAATATACTGTATTCAAAAGAGATGATGTAATAGTACTAGTAGTGGCAAATAATGCAAGAAAGCAATCTTAAAGAGCATCAGCAAAAGAGAAAAAAAAAAAAAAAGCCAACAATTCTCATAGCACCTATCCCTCTCTGAAAACAGTTTGTTTGGTTCTCTCTTCAATTTATTCAAACTACCCATCTCTACAATACCAGATGGAAGTTTCTTACAACAATCGATCAACCAATGGCCGAAGGCAATTACCACACAATTACCAAACAACCATCCTTCCTCAGTTTAAATTTATGTCCCCTAATGTGCAGTCTAAGCAAGAGAAAGGATTCCAGTGGCATTGAGTCTACTCAATCTATTCAAAGCCTTAAGCACATCAGTCAGATCTCCTCACAGACCTCCTCCAGATACTGCAGTCTGTATAACTGAAGCCTTCCTTCTTCTCTGCACCCATTCCAATAGATCTAAGTCCTTCCACAAATGATGAGGCCTCCTGACCTGTATGCACTACTCAAGGTGTGGCCTGACCATTGTCTTATACAATAAGATAACCCCTTCCTTATTCCCACTGTCAAAATTCCAGTATATCACTGACAAAACCCCATGAGCAGTTCTGGCAGCCTGTCTGCGCTGTTCAGAGAAATTCATATCTAACTGCACAATTATACACCACATCCTTTTCATTCTCTTCTACTCCGTGTGTGATACCACACAGCTGGTACATTAATCTAGGGTTATAGCTTCCCCACATGCAGTACCTTGCATTTCTCAATATTAAACTTCAATTGCCACTTCTTGGTCCACCTGTCTAATTTGTCTAAATGTTGTTGCAGTAGCATTCCCTGTGATTAACCACACTGCTGACTTTTGTATTATCTGAAATATTAGACATTAAGATGGATATGCCTTCATCAATATCATAAATAAATTTAGGAAACAACAAAGGGCCCAGCACTGAACCCTGGAGAACTATGCTAATAACATTAGTCCAAGAAGAGCAGTGCCAACTGATAACCACAAACTGTCTTCTCTCACTCAACCAACCCTTTTTTCATAGCAGTAGCTTGCTCTTAACGCCACACTGCTCCAATTCATATAGCTGTTTTTATGTAGAAGAGTATCAAAACCTTAGTTGAATTCCAATACAGGAACTCTCCGACTAACGGAAATTCGACTTTACACAAGTTTTTGCCAGCCAATGAAAACTTTAAAAAATCGTGGAAATGTATTTTGCATCACGTAGGATTAAATGGAGGTACAGTGGTAACTCGCAATTCGACGTACCACAATTCGACAGTCTGATTCTGCGGGCCGGCGCAAATGCTACATGATATTGCACGATAGAATTCTTTGCTGGACTACGTAGCTGCGTTTAACGTTATTAAATAGTGACAGTTGCTTCATACATTTTAACCAATGGTATTAAAGAGCAGGAGTAACATTTAACCAATGATAGATAAAGTGGGAATAAATCCTACAATCGTTCAGCTACGTTAGCCGCCCTCAAAGACAGCTACAGGTATGCCGTCAGTTCTTCCTCAGTTATGAGACAACATTATCTAGTTAATAATCATAGTCTGAGTTCATGTTTGCTCGAGCTGTTTGTGCTAATTTATAATTCTGCATTTCTCATAAAGTAAAAAACTGTGCTTTGGCAGTTATTTATTTTTTGAGTGAAATTTGATAATGGGTCCAAAGTGAAGTGAACAGCGGAATAATTCAGGAAAGAAACACACTTGGTTGAGCATAGAAAAGAAGAAAGAAATTATAGATAAAGTGCAGAAAGGTAGAACAATTACAGATGTATCTCAAGAGTATGGTGTTCCTAGGTCAACCGTGGCAACTTTTTGGCAACAAAGAGACAAGATTATAGGTGCTAGGGTGTTCGCTGGACTGACAGAAACAGATCTTTAATCAATGAAGAAATGGAAAAGCTGATTCTTACCTGGATTAGAGAAAGACAGATGAAAGGAGATCCAGTAACTCAGGCAATGATCTGTGGAGAAGGCTAGGTTAATTTTTGAAGAATTGCAGAAGAAAATTCCAGGACGTATCTCAGATCAAACTGATGAATTCAAGACAAGTTGTGGGTGGTTTCACAGATTCAAAGGTAGAACAGGTATCCATAGTGTTCTCAGACATGGGGAAGCAGCTAGTGCAGATAAAAAGGCTGCAGAAGAGTTTGTGAAAAAAATTGAAGATTTAATCATGAAGGAAGGCTACTTGCCGCAGCAAATTTTAAACGGGGATGAAACTGGGTTATTTTGGAAGCGCTTACCAAATCGAACATACATCACGCAAGAAGAAGTGACGCTTCCAGGACATAAGCCTATGAAAGATAGGCTTACCTTGTTATCGGCAGCAAATGCAAGCAGAGACTTTAAAGAAAAGCCACTTCTCGTTTACCACTCAAAATCCTCGGTGCTTTGGGAAGAAAATCATCAAGTCCAAACTGCCAGTGATGTGAAGATCCAATGCAAATGCCTGGGTAGACCAGAAAGTCTTCAAAGATTGGATTTTTGAGGAGTTTTCCCCAAGTGTAAAAAAATTCCTCATTGACAAAAATTTACCCTTTGAAAGCACTGCTGATTCTTGACAATGCTAGTGTCCACCCCCAAGACTTGGAAAACATTCTTGAAATTGATTTCATCAAAGTCCAGTTTTTGCCTCCACATCACTGATCCAACCCAGGATCAAGAAGTAATTGCCTGTTTTAAAAAACTTTACACCAAGGCTTTGTTTTCACAGCTTTTCGACGTGACTCATTCTTCTGATAAGACACTGAAGGAGTTCTGGAAGACTGAGTTCAATATTCTTCACACCATTTCCTTTATTAAAACTGCCTGGGAGGGAGTGACACAGAGGACCCTTCATGCATCATGGAAGAAACTCGTTCGTTCCTTTTTTCAGGATGACAACAGTGCAGTCCCAGCCGCTGAAGAATCAGAAGCAGCTGCGGGCATGCGAGAAATCATTACAACGGCCGAGACATAGGAGAAGTTGATGAGGCTGATGTGGAACAGATTGTGGAGGATCACGAAAACGAACCAACCGTGGAAGAACTCAAAGCACTAGGCAAACAGGAAGCAAAAGAGAGAGAAAAGGAAATTTCATGTGAAGAAGATGAACACAGGGAAAAAGGACCGATGCCAACAGCTGACATTAAAGAAGTTTTATTCCATTGGGAGAAGGTGCAGTCTGCTTGTTTAAAATGGCACCCCAACACTGCTGTTGTAACTAGAATGCCAGACTTGTTTAACAACACTACTATGCATCACTTCAAGGCTATCTTGAAAAAGAGGGAGAGACAGTCCACCCTTGATCAATCCCTCATCCCCATTCAAGCCAAGAGGAGAAGGGGTAGAACAAGATAAATAAAACATCCTTCCAACATCTAAGGCTCAATGAAATGTATGTACAATGGTACCTTGGATTACGAGTAACTTGGTATTCGAGTGTTTTGAAAGACGAGCAAAAATTTTTAATAAATTTTAACTTGAACGAGCGAGGTCTTGCAATACGAGTACAGTCAGTCCTCGTATAACACGTGTTTACACTACACGAATTCGATCATACACGATTTATAAATATGGGAACGATATCTTATATAACACGAACCGAATTCGCTTATGCACGATTCGCCTTTGTGTTTACAAGAAATGGCAGTCGAACACAAAATCACCCCAACCGAACGCAACACGATAGGAATGAAGAGAATATTCTGAAAATGTATTTATGTTTTTTATATCAGTGAAGGGGAAACACATTTCACCATAATAACGTAAAAACCAACAATTCCAGCTAGTATAATCGCAAACGCAATTAGATCGAGTTTACTACCAGTTTATAACAGATTCCACTAGCAGGAACGCAACTGGAAATTGTTTTTATTGTTTTATGGTAGTAACCCCTAGAAATGTGCTTTAGTGAAATGTGAGGTGTTAATAGTGTATCTCTGCCTTTACGATGTTGTTTATTCAGTTGCTACATGCACACAGCTTTGTTTATATGTGTCAAGCATGCCTCCTCATTTTGTAATAGTGCGAGCGATGAATCTGTTTTCCGTGAAATCCTCAAAAGGAGGCAAAAGCAAGTGTCATTGGAAAGATTCCTTGTTAAATTCGCCCAAAAAGAAAAAGTCAACAGAAAGCAGTGATTCTGTTAGAGACAGTGAAAGTCGTCCTACCCAATAATTAATAAATTTGATTGCTTTATGTATATTATATTTAAATATTAAAAATATAAAAAGGTATGTATTTTGTATTAATCATTTTTACAGTATATGAATATTTTTGAGTTTTGGAACAAATCATCTGGGTTTCCATTATTTCTTATGGGGAAATTCGCTTTGATATACGAGTGCTTTGGATTACGAGCACGTTTCCGGAACGAATTATGCTCGCAAACCAAGGTATCACTGTACTCATTATGTATTTTGTGATTTCGTTTGTTATATGGTAGAATATAGTAAAATCAATAATATTGTGTATTTCTGTCTGACAACGAATTAATCAATTTGCGATAAACTTATATGGAAAATATTGACCCGCAATTCGACTCTAATTCGGCGACGGAGTACAGTCGAATTGCGAGGCACCACTGTATCATGAAAATATCGTAATGTAAACCCAATAATACATTTTTTTTTTTTTTTTTTTTTTTTGTAATTCGTTCAAAGTCCTTGGAAGTTAAAAATTTCACTATATTACTAAGCTTTTATCTTTCTAAAATATCATATTTAAAATGGAAATTGCACTACCTTGCACTTTCCGGTTTATTGGGCTTTTCTGTTAGTGCATCTAATTATAAATGGGTAATAAACTTGATCTTACTGCACTGGCGATAATACCGATAACTGCAATTGTGTGGGTTTTTACGCTATTATGGTGAAATGTGTCCCCCTTCATTGAAATCTTCAATTATATAAAAAACAAATTTTCAGAAACTTCTCTTCATTCCTATTTATGTATTACAATGATGACGGGAAAGTGACCAACGAAAAGTGCAAGTGGTGGTTGTGCCAGGAAACGAAACAATTGATTTAGAAATGAAGATGAAAATGATTAACAAGTATGAAGCAGGACAAAGTTTGTCATCTATGCCAAGGGAATTAGGTCTCGCTGCTTCAACGGTGAATACTATTTTAAGGGACAGTGCGCATAGAAAAGAACATGTTAAAGGATCAATGCATTTAAGTTCAACAGTGATCACAAAACAGCATTCAGGTGCTATATTGAAGATGGAAAAGCTATTAATAATATGGATGGAAAATCAGATTCAGAAGCAAGTACCCCTTAGTCTAATGACCATTCAAGCAAAAGCAACAAGTATTTATAAAGATATTAAGGATAAGTATGGCATACCCCAACCAAGTTCGTGGCAAGCAACGGGTGGTTTAATAGGTTCAAGAATCGCGCTGGTTTCTACAACGTTAAAATATGCAGTGAACGTCGCCAATGCTGATTCTGCAACTGCAGAAAAATTCTGTGATATGTTGGAAAAAATTATTGATAAAGGCAGCTATTCGATGCAGCAAATTTTTAACGTTAATGAGATTGCACTGTATTGGAAAAAAAAATGCCGGATCGAACATACATTGCCAAAGAGGAAAATACAATGCCAGGTTTCAAGGCATCAAAAGATAGGGCCATGCTCTTGCTTGGAGCTAATGCAGCGGGAGATTACAGATTAAAACCACTGCTTGTGTACCATTCTGGAAATCCTTGTGCATTTAAGGGCATCAATAAAGCCAGCCTACCCATGCATTTCTGATCGAACCAGAGAGTAGGCATAACAATATCTCTCTTTGAGGACTGGTTTAAATGCTGCATCATTCCCGAGGTTGAAAAATATTGTAATGATGTTCCTTTCAAGGATAATGCTCCTGAACATCCTACGCATCTAGATGATTTCATCTAGATGTGAACGTGAGAGTCATATTTCTACTGCCAAAGAGGACTTCAATCATCCAACCTACAGATCAGGGTGTTATTTCGAATTTAAAAGCATACTATTTAGACACAACATTTGCTCAGGAATTGTCTGCTTTAGACGGTGAGAAAAATTTTACATTAAGAGACTTTTGGAAATCTTACAATATTTACCACGCCATCTTAAACATTAATAAGGCCTGGGCGGAAATTACTAAAAGTTGTTTAAACGGCACATGGAAGAACATATGCCCAAGGCACATAAAAGGCTTTGAAGGATTTGAAAAAGACGAATCATATGAAGAGGTTATAGATAAGATTGTAAAGGTTGTACAGCTGCTTCAGTTGGAGGTTGATGCCAAAAAAGTGGAGGAGTTAAAAGAGGAAGAAGAGAAGGAATTATCTAACGAAGAACTTATTGACTTGCAAGCAGCGATAGTGAAAGAAGAAAATGCTAACAAAGCTCAAGATGAACCAAATGAGGAGCCGAGACGCTTCATTCATCACCAGAGAGAGAGAGAGAGAGAGAGAGAGAGAGAGAGAGAGAGAGAGAGAGAGAGAGAGAGAGAGAGAGAGAGAGAGAGAGAGAGAGAGAGAGGGCAATGACATTTCGTGAAATTGCATTGGTAATGGCAAGGTTTCAGAAGATGGATCCTGACAGCGAACAATTCTTAAAAGTTAACAGAGGGGTGAATGATATGCTTGGTTGCTACAAAGAAATTCACAATAAAAAGAAAAAAGCCACCTTCCAGTCATCCATTAATATGTTCTTTCGTAATGTTGAGCGGCCAACCCCTTCTAAATCTCCACAGCCCTCAACCTCTACAGCGGCGTACTTATCAGCTGAAGGCGTCGATTCTGGCAATGATGCTCAAGAGGTAAAACTTACTGACATTATGCTTGTCTCCTTTCTTTTTTTGTAATTTTATAAATTTGAAAATTTTTTTAAATTGCATGCTTTTGTAATTTTTTCTGCACATGAAATAAAAAATTGAATAAATATAATAAATAATTCTATTTACGTGTTCATCGAACATTTCTTTTTTTATTTAATCAATTCAAAGAGCACAGTTGCGAGTGCTGCACAAGCATAGGGGAAATTCCAACTTATGTAGCATTCATGTAACGCATCCCTTACATAAGTCAAGAAGTTGCTGTATATGATACATGAAAATTATTTTTTGCATTCACTTCCTTTGTTGCTACATCATAGTATCCAAAGAAATTGTCATACAAGATTGCTCCTTAACAAATTCCAACAAATTGATGGATGGGATAGATCCCATCCATCCCAGTTGCATTTTTTTATGTTAAGCTTCAACAATTTCCCTTCCACTTTCCTCTCAGTTATCAAACTTCTTTTAAACTGCATTTCGCTTCCTGTTAGATTTTGATGAAATTCTGGCATAGCACTCCTCAAAGAACTTCTCGTGCATGAATGTAGATGCAAAATACCTATTCAGTTGAGCAGGATCATTAACAGTTCATGACTGACAAGAAGTATTACAACCCCTTCATTGTATTGTTAATATAAGAAGTCTTTGCTGCCTTTCTGGCATTCTTTGCCAGACTTCTTTTAATCTGCCTTTGCCTGACTACCCTTTTTTGTAAATTGATTACTGACTAGTTTACATCTACAATAGGCTTCTGTAACATTGAATAATTTATATGCATCGCATGCATTTTTCTTCTCTGCCATAAGTCTCATCAATTCATCTGACATCCATTTAGATCTAAGCCTGGAATGGTATTTTTTAGATGGTATGAATAGCCTTGTAGCTTCTATGACTACTTCCTTGAATGCTTCCCATGTCAGTAACATCAACAGATGGTCCCACTGTATAGTATTTAAAAACTGTCTCAGACCCTCGAGTCTGAGGTCGTCAAGGTCCTTGAGGTTGTTGTCATTGGTCCTTGAGGTTTTCACAGACATTCTCTCAGATATGCCAGACAATCTGTACTTGCTACCTGGGAGACTAAAACGCTGATGGAACTGATATTCGGGTGACACTCAAGTCAAGAGGACCCAATTTCAGCAAAGTCCGGACGGTCTGTGACAGCCAAATCCTCTGCTTGCACCTTCACGATGGTGGGACTGTTAGTAATCCTGGGTATAACCTCCATGCACAAGTACATGGTGGGTGACCACACAGGTGCGAACCAACGTAAGCAGAGGCCGAGGTGTGGCGCAGGCACCACATGAAGGAATGCTGCCCCTCTATGCTACCAGGCAGTACTAGGTGGTAGGTGACTCTCATCAACCAGTGAAATACCACCACTTTGCTTATTGGAGGCTTGAAATGGTGGAACCCATGTTTAGTCTCTAGAGCTAAGTTCTGGTCAACCCTTCCCTATCTCTTCCATCATGCAGGATGATTGATGACTTTTCAGGTTACAATGAATGTCGTGGGGAGATCCAATATTCCTTACATTTCGAGGGTACAGCTCTAAAACAGTGTTCGCAGACCGGCCGCTAGTTAGTACACCGGACCGAACCTATTGGTAACTCTCTAGGAGGCTTCTGGATCAGCTAGTGTATAATCTTGCTACCTCTACTCTGCCAGATAGTGACTCTAGGGAGCCCGAGTAGTGTGTATGCGGGGAGAATTGCCGAGGCCACGTTATGTCAAGGATCTGGGTATATTCTTACCACGTGTACGCCATATCCAAAAATTTCATTACTTCATACAGAACGTCCCACCCACTTTTTCTTACTATTGAATACACCATGAATTGTCAAACTAATAGAGCAAGCTTATCTGTGAAAAGATCTAAACCTCCCAAGCACTTCCTAATTCATTTCACAAATATACGTGGTCTCAATTCTAATCTCAAAGATGTCCATTTCCACTTGCACTTTGCCAAACCCCATGTACTTTTTCTGACAGAATCTCAGTTATCAGTTGATTCAACTACTGCTCATCTCAGATGCCCAAATTATTCGCTGTATGATGATTCCTTTCGCCCCAAAGGTGGTACTTGTGCATATGTCCGTTCTGATATTCCCTGTCAGAGACTTGGCAATTTGGAATCTCCTCTCTTTGGTCTTCTCTGGTTTAAAATCTCTCTACCTCATTGTGTAAAATTCATCTGTTGTCTTTACCATTCTCCCAACTCCACTAATCATTTGGAACTCTGACTTCCCCACTTTGCAACTTGACTCTCCAGTCCAACTTTCCTAACAGTGAGGTAATTTTCCTTGGTGATTTTAATGTTCACAACGACAGCTGGCTTTCGTTTTCTAGTCACACCGACCCAGCAGGTCGAGATGCTGAGGCTTTTGCAATTATACCTACAAGAATACCGGATAATCCTAATCATACAGCCAATACGCTTGATCTTTTTCTCACAAACAACCCTTCTAAGTAAACGGTCGAAGTGAGAGGTCCTTTAGGCACTTCAGATCACAACTTGGTGATTGTCTCTTCTCCAATGGAATCTTTATCTCATGGCTATTCCCAACCTTGTGCTGTTTGGCATTACAAGAATGCAAAATGGGATGACCTGCGAGACTTCTTTTCTTGTTTTCCTTGGTTGGATTACTGTTTCAAAACTTCTGATGTCAACGTTTGCTCAGATCGTGTCAGTGAAATTATTCTTGCAGGAATGGAATTCTTTATCCCACACTCTGCTTTATAATCTTGTCCTTTATCTAAACCTTGGTTTTCCAATAAATGTGCTAAGGCTGTTCAAGAGAAGAATGTTGCATATCGTAATTGGCTTGTTTCTAATTCTTCAGTTTCATTTTCTGCCTACACCAAAGCTCGCAACAATTGTAAAGCAGTTATTAATCAGTCCAAATTAGAGTTTGAACAGGCTAAGAGTAGAAAACTTGCTTCTTGCCATAATGGTAGCCGAACATCCTGGTCTCTTGCCAAAGCTATTGGCCACAACTTTTGCCTATCTCTGCTCCCACCTCTGTCCACACCAGATGGTTCTGTTGTCACTTCAGCCAAGGATAAAGCTGACCTGCTAGCATCCCATTTTTCTTCAAGCTCATGTATTAATGATCTTGGTAAACACCTCCCACCATTCCCAACACGCTCCATTCAATGCCTCCTGTGGTCTTCCATCAAAAGGATATCAGAAGGATTTTGATGAATCCTGATGCTAAGAAAGCTCCAGGTCCTGATGGTATTTCTCCACTTGTTCTCAAAACCTGTGCTCCTGAACTTACTCCTATTCTTTGCCGCCTTTTTTCACTTTCTTATTCCAAAGGTGTTTTTCCTTCCGCTTGGAAATTTGCTCATATCCAGCCAGTTCCTAAAAAGGGTGACAAATCCCTCCCATCCAATTATTGTCCCATTGCAATTACTTCTACTCTTTCTAAAGTAATGGAGAAATCAATTAACTGCCAACTCTTAAACTACCTAGAAACCTTCCGTCTGATCAATGATCGCCAGTATGGATTCTGTCAGTGTCGATCCACTGGTGATATTCTGGCTTATGTTACCCATTTATGGACTAATTCAATGGAAACGTTCGGTGAAACACAAGTAGTTGCTCTTGACATCTCAATGGCTTTTGATCGTGTTTGGCATAAAGGTCTTCTAAACAAGATTCCATCTTATGGTTTGCCAACTGTTTTTAGTAATTGGTTATCCAGTTTTCTCTCTGATTGCTCACTGAGGGTGATGGTAGATGGCTCTCTGTCTTCTAACTTCACCACTAATGCTGGTGTCCCCCAAGGTTCAGTTCTTTCCCCCACTCTTTTCCTTTTGTATATTAATGACCTTCCATTGACTGGAAATCCTATCCATAGTTTTGCCGATGATAGCACATTGCATTCCACTTTCCATTTTGAGAAACCTTGTCCTGCTCAATGAGCTTCAACTTCTCGAAAATCTGCTACAAATTCCTTAAATGGCAATCTTCAGGTAATTCTCCAGTATGGCAATGACAACTTAATTGATTTCAAAAACTGCTAAAACTCAGTCTTGTCTTATATCTCGCAAAACGGATTCTTCTGCTCCTATGCTTATCTTTAGTGACACTCCGATTTCTAGGCAAAATGATATATCTCTTTTGGAGATTACCCTGACTTCTAATCTCTGTCTTGGCACAAGCACATTACAAATATTGCTTCCTGTGCATCTAAAAAACTTGGTTTTCTCTTTCGCTCTCGGCATTACTTTTCTTCCAAACAGCTGCTCACTCTGTAAAAATTCGAAATCCGCCCTGCCATGGAATATTGTTCCCACATCTGGGGTGGTGCCCCCAAAACCTCTCTCAGGCTTCTTGATTCCATTCAGAAGAGGGCAGTTAGGTTAAATAATGATTCATCTCTAACAGAGTCTCTCCACTCGCTTTCTCATAGACGTACTGTTTTTGCTGCATGCCTCTTCTACAGATACTTCCATGGGCACTGTTCTTCTGAATTGGCTTCTATAATTCCCGCTCTCTCTTTCAAAACAGTCCGAACACGTGCCGCCACCTGCCAACATCCATTTACTGTCCAACTTCAAACCCACAGAACGAACTTTTCATCTTCCTGATTTATTCATTCAACTGCCGTTTTCTGAAACAACCTTCCTTCATACGTATTTCCTGAAAATTGCAATCTACAGAACTTCAAGTCCAATGTCAACAAATATCTTCTTTTGTCTTCTCAACTTCCAACCCAAGCACCATACTAAAAACTATAGGTTCTAATACCTCTCGTGTTTGGGGTTCACATAAAAATAAAAAATAAAATAAAAAGACCACTGTAATCACTCTTATGAAAACAAAAGCCCTTCACTTTACCCTTTACAGTAGATATGTTTTTAAGTAAATCCCACATCAGCACACTGTGATCGCTGCCACCCAGAAGGTTTTTTACCTGCAGATTCTTAATGCATGAAAGAATCAGTTCCTGATAATCACACAAAGAAATGCTTCCTCTTGTTGCATGTCTAACGTGCTGCTGTAGAAAGGTCATCCAATGAATCAACAAAAGTCTTGCTAGTGCATTTTTCTAGTGAGTGGTTTCTTGCTAGTTGCTAGTGAGTTCCAACCCACAAGTTGCTGTCAACATCTAAAAGGCTGAAGGCTCAAAGAGGTAACTACCATCAGGCGTAAAGGGAAGGGTTTCTGCTTTCATAAAGGCGACTACAGTGGTCTGAGACAGTATTGAAATTCTATACGGTGGGACCAACTGATGATGTTACCAACAGCAAATTCAAAATGGGAAGCATTCAAAGAATTAATCTTGAAAGCTACTAGGCTTTACATACATACCAACTAAGAAATATCGTTCAAGGTTTTGCCCTATATGGATGTCAGATGAACTAATGAAACATGTGGCAGAGAAGAAAATGCATGGGATACATATAAATTAATGGGTGACATGGAAGTTTATAATAGATATAAGCTGGTCTGTAACTAAGTCATAAAGGAGATTAGGCAGGCAAAGGCAGATTATGAGAAATGCTTGGCAAAGGATGCAAAGAAAAACAACAAAGAGTTCATTACCTATGTAAACTCTAGAAGTGGGATGAATCAGATTGGTACACTGGATATTGATGGTTCAACTCTTGATGATCCTGCTCAGGTGGCCAACAAACTAAATGAGTATTTTGCATCTACATTCACCCATGAAGAGTTAATCAGGGAGGGGAATGCAAGTGGTGAGTGAAACTCTGGCAGTGAGCTAGATGATTTTGTAATAACTGAGAGGAAAGCGGAGGAGAAATTGTTGAAGATAAACATAAAAAAGGCACCCGGGGTGGATGGGATCTATCCAGTTATATTAAAGGAGGCAGCAAAGGAAGTAAGCAAACCCTTAGCCATAATTATGAGAGCTTCTTTGGACTCAGGGGAGGTACCCATGGACTGAAGATGTGCAAATGTGACCCCAATTCACAAAGAAGGATCAAAGGGCGACAAGTAATTATAGACCTGTTAGTTTAACCTCTGTTCCAGGAAAATTAATGGAGGCACTGTTTAAAGAAGCACTGCAGGATAATCTATACAAGACTTCAGTTATAGCTCGGACACAGCATTGTTTTGTTAAGGAAAAGTCTTGCAGGACCAATTTGACTGGATACTATGATGTGGTCATAAAGGAATGCAGGGAATAAATTTGATATCATATATTTGGAACTTAGAAAGGTTTTTGATACTGTTGCACATGGAAGACTGCTGAACAAATTGGAGCAGTGTGGCATTGGAGGCAAACTGCTGCTACGGATAAAGGGAGTGTCCATTGATTACCACTCTTTGTCTTCTCCCACTGCTCATCGTAGACTAATGTTGGAGTCCCTCGGGGTTCAGTGTTGGGTCCATTGTTGTTTTCTGTATTTATAAATGATATTGATGATGGTATATCAAGCTTAATGTCCATGTTTGCAGACGATATTTCAGATGGGCTGAGAGGTGGCAAATGAAGTTTAACATTGACAAATGTAAAGTACTACATATGGGAAGCAGTAACCCCAGAGTGACATAGTTGTACAGCTCATGCTCCAGTTTGTACAGCAGTCTTTTATGTTCAACAGTATCAAAAGCCTTCCTGAAATCTAAGTATATGCTATAAAAATTATTTTTTGCATCCAGTTCCTTGCATCATAGTAACATATCAGATTGGTTAGACAAGAACAGCCCTTAACAAATCCATGCTATGATTGCAGTATAATTGCATGCCTGTTCAGTAAAGAAGTAAAACCCATTTTACTTCCTTAACCAGTGATTCCATTATTTTCCCTGGAACAGACGTTAAGCTAACAGGTCTGTAATTACTCCCGTCCCCTTTTGATCGCCCTTTATGAACTGGGATATATTCGCACATCTCCATTCCATAGGGGCCTTCCCTAAATCCAAGAATGCTCTCATAATTATGGCTAAGGGTTTGCTTATGTCCTTTGCTGCCTCCCTTAATATAATTGGATAGATTCCATTCACCTCAGGTGCCTTTATTAAGCCTGTCTTCAGCAATTTTTCTTCCTCTTGTGGGAAAGTAGATGCAAAATATCTATTTAATTTGTCTGAAACCTGAGCAGGGTCACCCACAGTTATTAAGTGGCCCAATGTGATTCAACCCTTCTTCTACTGTTAATATAAGCATAGAAATCTTTTCTGTTTTTCTTTGTCAGACACTTCTTGTAATATGCCTTAGCTTGCCTAACCTAGACTAATTTATATCTACCACAGGCTTCTGTATTACCTGGTAATTTATAGGCACTTTTCTTCTCTGCCACATGTCTCAATGCTTTATCTAACATCCATTTAGGCTTTGAACAGTATTTCTTCATTGGTATGAAAAGTCTAGTAGCTTCTTTGATTACTTCCCTGAATACTTCCTATTTAGAATTTGCCGTTGGTAACATCATTAGTTGGTCCCACTGCACAGAATTTAACTCTCTCTAAGACCATTGTGGTCACCCTTATTAAAGCAAAAACCTTTCCCTTTACCCTTGACAGTAGTCATGTCTCTAATTAAATTCCACATTAGCACACTGTAATCGCTGCTCCCAGTGGGTCTTTTACCTGCAGATTCTTAATGCATGAAAAAAACCAGTGCTGATAGTCAGATCAAGAGTATTGCTTCTTCTTTTTGCCTCTTTAACATGCTGCTGTAGAAAACAGTTATCCAAGAAATCCACAAAAGTCTTGCTAGTGTGTGAATCACCAATCCACAAATTCCAGTCACCATCTGGAAAGGTAAAATTCCCCATTATTAGACAATCTGATCTGATTTCTCTGTATAGCTGTTTGGTATACTCATCAGGCCTATAACACACCCCCTCTGAATTTTGTTTTTCCAGTGCTTATATCAACACCAAACTGACTCAACTTTGCACTCTTCATCCATGTCAACTGGTTGCACTGCCTATACATGCACCTGTTCTTACTCTTAGTTATCCTAACACAGCCCATGTATTCACTTGTTTGACAATTACCAGCAGCAGGCAGTGCTTGAGAATTATTTTCATCTCTGAGAGCAGCTCTAGTTTATCTATTATTTTGTGTATTTCCCCCCTAAGCTTTCAGTTTTCAGACTCACCAAACACTGCCTCGATAGCATCAGTGTATATTTTTGCACTCTTTATTTAAGTGTATCCCTTCCCTGTAAAAAAGTCTTTCCTGTTGAGAAGCACAGACCACAGAGGCCTGAATAGTCTCTCTAGGGCTGAATTGATCAAAAAGGCTCCCAATGTGCACTCTTTCTCTCTCCTAATTTAATCCTAACTCACAACTTTTTAAAATGTTGCCCTGTATTTATTCAGTAAATCCTCAGATCTAATCTTAATATCATTAGTGCCAATGTGTACAACAATATCACCATTCCTTTAAAAAATTATATTTCTTTTATGATATCATCTACTTTTGCACCTGACAGATATACCCTAATCCTATTCCAGATAAAGCAGATCTAGAAAGTTTTTTGGCAAGATTTGAATTCACAGATGCACTAGTGTCAGCCTGATTCAAAAAAGCAATCTAAACAAGGGAAACAACTGAGTTCAGACTGAGGTCAAACTGTATCAGCTTTATACACTACTGACCTATTAGATCAATTATGAAAAGCAATGCTATCAAGTCTCCAGTAATACAAATCCTTGCAAAAAGTATCTTGTTTCATCAAAACAATACCCTCACTCACACAGCAAGCAATTGTAATGACTGAAATGAATCAGCGTGGGTACAAACTGCTACCACATCCACCCTACTCATAAGGTGTGCCACCATCGGGTTTCTTTTTACATCCCAATCTAAAATTTCACTTGCTTTGACAAAAAAGAAAGAAAGAAAGGGGTATATACCAGTTAAGTGCATCTCAATATTTTTGAAACAAGTGCCAAGGCTCGAGGCAAGAGTACTGAATAATAATACAGAATCTCTAATTTGAATCCACTATATCACAGTGAGTCTACAAACTTTTCAGTACTCCCCTGTACACCAATATATCCCTTGAATCGGATATATTTGGATATATCCAAATATATCCCTTGTAAACTAATAAAAATGTAACTAATAGAAATACAGTTCAGTTGTGACTTATTTATACAATATGAGAGATGCCAAAAGGGAGTACTACTTAAAATAATAAAATTTTGGTCAGGAAGTATTACCCTAAACAAAATTCACCCTATGATACTGTTTAGTGCAATTACATCATTACTACATATTTGAATTTTAAGACAAACCAAAGTTTGTACATTAGATATTATTATTATAACATCTCACATTGCAAAAATTTCACAATGACTTGCTTTCCTCTTATACTCCTCCATTAGAGAAGACTACAGTTAAAAAATCTTAATCTCTTAATCAGAATCAAGATGTAATCACTGTATCATAGAAGATAAGCAATTAACCTAAGATTTTCCAGGATACTTTTTTCCTTTCTAATTTTATTAGACCAAGTGATCCAAGAATTTAAAAACTGCATGCACTATGCATATATAATTTTTTTTTTTTTTTTTTCACTTTTGCTGTCTCAACATTTTACTATAATATCTATGATAAATGATCATATGATAAATACTCTGTGGTTTATTTACTGTCTGCTAGCCTCTTTCCATAAATGGACCGTACCACAATTAGGTGAATTATGGAATGCCGATGATAACTCTCTTTCAGAAAAAACACTTCCTTAAAATGCCTACCTATGTGCAGACAATTTTTGACTAAACCATTGATATTCAAAGGTTTAGTCAAAAAAAAATTTATTTTTAAAGTGGTAATAACACTAATGTTGATCAAAAAAATTTCAATGAGATATACAGGTGACCCCCGCTTAACGCTGATAATTCGCTCCAAAAAAACAGTGCGCTACGTGAATAAGCATTAAGTGAGCGCCACATTCCCATAAGGTAACATATGTATTTGTAAGTTGCGGTCGGTGCCATAGAATATTTCCTAATCAACAATAAACGATAGTGAAAAGATGCACAAATGACGGTTAAAATATTTAATATTCAAATATTTGTGCATATAAAATATTCTGCATTACATGCATATATAATTATGTGGTAACTACTTACGTATCAAAATTAAACTTAAAATTACAATTAAAATCATGAATTTAATTGATTTTAATTGATTTAATTTAATTGATGAATTTAATCATAAAAAATGTGTCGATTTTGGGTTGAACTTTGGCCCTCTTCTAAATAAACTAAAACGGGTATTAATTTTAAATCGCCCACAGTGTTACCACCCAACAATAAAGTCACCCGATCCTTCGCCGCTTTGAAATCTGGCATGTTTTTTTCTTCTTTCAATATGAAACTTCTTTTAGGCATTCGTTTCCACAAAAGTCCTGTTCATTTATGTTAAAAACTTGTTGAGAAGTACAGTTTAACACATAATACCCCTCTTCAATAATTTTAATAAGTTCTTTTTTGAAAGTTTCGGCTCCTTGATCTGCACTTGCGGCTTCTCCCTGGATTTGAAATATATTCAACCAGCCCTTAGCAGTTTTAAATTGTTCCACATTTTTTTTTAGGTGAGTTTTCTTCAGATCATCATATTGGCTAATCTCTCTCTCTCTCTCTCTCTCTCTCTTTTTTTTTTTTATAATATTTAACTTAACTGAATTCTGCATTGGATATTATCTTCAATAAAATTAGTTAACGACTTTCCATTACAATCCTAATAGCCGGCCTAGCCCTAGTTGCTTGCAGTGGAACAGCTATCTTTCCTGCTGCTAAAATTAATTCTTTATTTTTTTATAATTGTTCTTACAGTTAAATTAGCGTGCGAGAAAATTTCACTGAGCGTGGGAAAATTTCTCAAGTCAGCGTGGGAAACGTTTTAATGGTGTTTTGATATTCATTTTCAAGCTATCGACTCCATCAAATGAAACGATTTCGTTAAATATGCCAAAAATGCAATCTGTAAAAGAGCGTTATAGTCAGATACGGGTTATAATATAAGAACAGCGTTATAGCGAATCAGCGTAAAGCGAACCGTGTTATAACGGGGGCCTGCTGTATTCACATATAGCAATGTTACATATAAGCTGCTGAAAGGTGTTACATGAAAATGAGCACTTAGGTTATGAGATAAACAAAAGAGAAATATTAATATTTTAACATTGTAAATCTAACAGCTGCATTAATCAAAAAAATATTATCAATGAGAAATATTTAAAACTTCTTGTGATTTCAGCATTTTAAAGTAAGGGTACAGCTAACTTTCTTCTTTCACACTTCTTTCTTTCCCCTCCATCAGGGTAGCAACAGATCTCCTAGTATTATAAAATCAACACGCTTACTGAAAGGTTAAACAAACAAGTGTATAAGCTACTAATTATAATGAAATTTGACTTCTTAGCCTTTCTTGTTTGCAGTATATACCTTCATATTAATAATTTCACTATAATTAGGGATAGATGTGAGAAAAAATAGATTAGTGTTAGTTGTTAGAACATACCAAAATGAGACAAGGATATCAGCAAATGTTTCAATGCATGTGAAGAGAGCAAACACAATCCAGTACATCATCCATTTTACCTGAAAGAAAGTAATTCTTTAAAATATGCATGCAAAGGGCGAAATACGCAAGAACTGCAATCTTATATATATTTTACATTACAGTGTTCAGTTTGAAGGAAATTTTGTAAATGTTCTACAAAAGTTCACATGGCTTGATAAAGCTACCTTATCTCCTCTACAACTAGTGCTTTTGATATATTATGTTATATCAAGAATTCTAACAATCTTACATGAGTTATTTTTGAAAAATTTGTTTGAAAGGTTCGTTATTGTTTATGAATAATAACAAATTAATGAGCATTCAAATGTGGAAAGTGATATTCACTCACATCAGAGAGTTAGCAGTAAGTCTACTATTCAAAATTTTGTCCTTTTTTTTGCAGAATCTAAAATTTCAATTATATTTTGAAAACAATTTAAAACTGAAATGAATAGTAGTAGTACAGGCAACCCCCGTACAAAACATTACTTCTACAACACGTTTTTTTTTTTTTTGTGTAAACCCCAAACACGAGAGGTATTAGAACCTATATTACTTAGTACCGTGCTTGGATTGGAGGCTGAGAAGATGAAAGAAGAACTTCTGCAGTAATTTTCAGGAAATACTTACGAAGGAAGGTTGTTCCAGAAAATGGCAGTTGAATGGATAAACGAGGAAGATGAAAAGTTGGTTCTGTGAGTTTAAAGTTGGACAGTAAATGGATGCTGGATGGTGGCTGCACGTGTTCGGACTGTTTTGAAAGAGGGAGCGAGAATTATAGAAGCCAATTCAGAAGAACAGTGCCCATGGAAATATCTGTAGATGAGGCAAGCAGCAGAAGCAGTACGTCTATGAGACAGCGAGTGGAGAGACTCTGTTAGAGATGAATCATCAATTAACCTAACTGCCCTCTTCTGAATGGAATCAAGAAGCCTGAGAGAGGTTTTGGGGGCACCACCCCAGATGTGGGAACAATATTTCATGGTAGGGCAAATTTGCGATTTGTACAGAGCGAACAGCTGTTTGGAAGAAAAGTAACGCCGAGAGCAAAAGAGAAAACCAAGTTTTTTTAGATGCAGAGGAAGCAATATTTGTAATGTGCTTGTGGCAAGAGAGATTAGAAGTCAGGGTGATCCCCAAAAGAGATATACCATTTTGCCTAGAAATCGGAGGGTCACAAAAGATAAGCAGAAGAATCCGTTTTGCGAGAAATAAGACAAGCCTGAGTTTTAAGACTGAAATCAACTAAGCTGTCTTTGTCCCACTGGAGAATTACCTGAAGATCTGCATTTAAGGAATTGGTAGCAGATTTTTGAGAAGTTGAAGCTGATTGAGTAGGGCAAGGTTTCTCAAAATGGAAAGTGGAATGCAATATGCTATCATCGGCAAAACTATGGATCGGATTTCCAGTCAATGGAAGAAGGTCATTAATGTACAAGAGGAAAAGAGTGGGGGAAAGAACTGAACCTTGCGGGACACCGGCATTAGTAGAGAAGTTAGAAGACAGAGAGCCATCTACCATCACCCTCAGCGAGCGATCAGAGAGAAAACTGGATAACCCATTACAAAAAACAGTTGTCAAAGCATAAGATGGAAGCTTGTTTAGAAGACCTTTAGGCCAAACACGATCAAAAGCTTTTGAGAAGTCAAGAACAACAGCTTGTGTTTCACCGAACTTTTCCATTGAATTTGTTCATGAATGGGTAACATAAGCCAGAATATCACCAGTAGATCGAAACTGACAAAATCAATACTGGCGATCGTTGGTCAGACAGAAGGTTTCTAGGTAGTTTGAGAGTTGGCAGTTAATTGATTTCTGCATTACTATAGAAAGAGTAGAAGTAATTGCAATGGGGCGATAATTGGATGGGAGGGATTTGTCACCCTTTTTAGGAACTGGCTGGATATGAGCGAATTTCCAAGCAGAAGGAAAAACACCTTTGGAACAAGAAAGTGAGAAAAGGCAGCAAAGAACAGGAGAAAGTTCAGGAGCACAGGTTTTGAGAACAAGTGGAGAAATACCATCAGGACAAGAAGCTTTCTTACCATCAAGATTCGTCAAAATCCTTCTAACATCCTTTTGACAGAAGACTACAGGAGGCATTGAATGGAGCATGTTGGGAATGGTGGGAGGTGTTTTACCAAGAGCATTAATACATGAGTTGGAAGAAAAATGGGATGCTAGCAGGTCAACTTTATCCTTGGCTGAAGTGATAACAGAACCATCTGGTTTTGACAGAGGTGGGAGCAGAGATGGGCAAAAGTTGTGGCCAATAGTTTTGGCAAGAGACCAGAATGCTCGGCTACTATTAGGGCAAGAAGCAAGTTTTCTACTCTTAGCTTCTTCAAAATCCAATTTGGACTGATTAATAACTGCTTTACAATTGTTGCGAGCTTTGGTGTGGGCTGAAAATGAAACTGAAGAATTGGAAACAAGCCAATTAAGATATGAACAGCCTTAGCACATTTATTGGAAAACCAAGGTTTAGATGAAGGACGAGATTTTAAAGTGGAGCATGGAATAAAGGATTCCATTCTATAAGAATAATTTCACTGACACGATCTGAGCAAGTGTTGACATCAGAAGTATTGAAACAGTAATCCGACCAAGGAAAAGAAATCATGCAGGTCATCCAATTTTGCATTATTGTAATACCAAACAATACGAGGTTGGGAATAGCCATGACTTAAAGGCTCCATTGCAGAAGAGACAATCACCAAGTTGTGATCTGAAGTACCTAAAGGACCTCTCACTTCGACCATGTACTTAGAATGGTTGTTTGTGAGAAAAAGATCAAGCGTATTGGCTGTATGATTAGGACTGTCTGGTATTCTTGTAGGTAAATGAACAATCTGTGCAAGGTCATTAGTAATTGCAAAAGCCTCAGCATCTCGACCAGCTGGGTCGGTGTGACTAGAAATCGGAAGCCAGCTGGAGTTGTAAACGTTAAAATCACAAAGGAAAATTATGTCACTGTTAGGAAAGTTGTACTGGAGAAA
This sequence comes from Mastigoproctus giganteus, assembly GCF_048544385.1. NCBI lineage: Eukaryota > Metazoa > Arthropoda > Arachnida > Uropygi > Thelyphonidae > Mastigoproctus > Mastigoproctus giganteus. The sequence goes on from NC_143585.1 coordinate 112,692,538, forward strand.
GTCAAGTTGCAAAGAGAGGAAGTTGTTGTTGTTATTTGGTTTTTAGGAGCATTAGCAACTAAGGCCATATTGCTCTGGGATATGCGGTGGTCATTCCCTGACCTTTCCGCATCCTCCGTATTTGGTGGTGATGGGCTCGAATCCCGGTCTAATCAAGAAGAGTATGCAAAGAGAGGAAGTTAAAGAGCTCCAAGTGATTAGTGGAGTTGGGAGAATGGTAGAGACAACAGATGAATTTGACACAATGAGCTAAGAGAGCTTTTAAGCCAGAGAAGACTGAAAAGAGGAGATTCAAAATTACCAAGTCTCTGACAGGGAATATCGGAATGGACATATACACAAGTACCACCTTTGGGGCAAAAGGAATCATACAGCGAATAATTTGGGAAACTGAGAAGAGCAGTAGTTGAATCAACCGTTAACTGAGATTCTGTCAGAAAAAGTACATGGGGTTTGGCAGACTGCAAGTGGAAACAGACATCGTTGATATTAGAGAGCAAGAGAGACCAAGTATGTTTGTGAAATGAACTAGGAAGTGTTTGGGAGGTTTAGATCTTTTCGCAGATAAGCTTACTCTTTTACTTTGCCAATTTGTTGTGCATTGAATAGTAAGAAAAAGTGGGGGGCATGCTGTATGAAGTAATGAAACTGTTGGATACATCGTACACACGGTAAGAATATATTTTAGGTGGTAGATGACTTTCATCAACCGGTGAAATACCACCACTTTGCTTATTGGAGGCTTGAAGTGGTGAAACCCATGTTTAGTCTCTAGAGCAAAGTTTCCGGCATCCCACTCCCCCCATACTTCTCCTTCAACCCATGCACGGTACTAAGTACTATAGGTTTTGATACCTTTCGTGTTTGGTGTTTTCATTAAAAAAAAAAAAAAAAAAAAAAATATCCAAATCCTTGACATAATGTGGCCTTGATAATGCCCCCCACATACACACTACTCGGATTCCCTCCAGTCACTATCTAGCAGAGTAGGGGTAGCAAGGTTATACAGTAGTTGATCCGGATGCCTCCTAAAGAATTACCAATAGGTTCATTGCAGTATACTAACTAGCGGCCAGCCTGCAAACATTGTTTTAGAGCTGTGCCCTCGAAATGTAAAGAAGATTGGATCTCGCCATGATGTTCATCATAACCTCAAAAGTCATCAGTCATACTGTATGATGGAAGAGATGAGGAAGGGTTGGGTTGACTGTAACTTAGCTCTGGAGACTAAACATGGGTTCCACTACTTCAAGCCTCCTATAAGGAAATTGTTGGTATTGCACTGGTTGATGAGAGTCATCTACCACCTAGGAGGGATTGACGGCATATACCTTATAATTTTAAGGGAGGCAGCAAGTGAGTGCATCGAACCATTAAGGCTAATTATAAGAGTATCATGGACTCAGGAGACATTCTGTTGAAATGTAAAAGTGCCAATATATCTCCAACACATAAGGGCAGTTCTAAGAGTGTATTGGGAAATTACCAACCAGTCAATCTAATTTCAGTAGTAGGGAAAATCATGGAGGCAATGATAAAGGCTAGAATTCAGGATCATTTAGATAGAAATGGATTTCTGAAGGATATGCAGGTGGTTTTGTAAAGGGAAAATCACGTTTAACAAATCTGGTTAGCTATTTTGACAAGGTCACTCATGAGCTGGATTTAGGGAACAATTTCTACATTGTTTATTTAGATTTCCACAAAGCATTTGACTCAGTCCCACATGAGGTTACTTTATAAGCCGAAACAGGTCGGAATCATGGGAAAAATCCTTAGATGGATAGCAGGATGGCTTCAGGGTGGGAAGCAGAGGGTGGTGATAAATGGTTATTCCTCAGATTTAGTTAATGTTGGAAGTAGAGTTTCCCCAGGGATCAGTATGGGACCACTGTTGTCTTTGATTTTCTTAAATGACATCGATAGAGGGCATGATGTCTAAATTTGCAGAGGATGTAAAGAATGGTAGAGTAGTTAATGATCACTGCCAAGTAGAGCTTCTTCAGAGTGACCTAGATAGACTTCAGGGATGGTCAGAAAAGTGGCGGCTTTGCTTTAATACAACAAAGTGCAAGGTATAAACCAGGGGAATAATAACCCCAAAATAACTTATACATTTGGTGGAGTTGAACTAAAGCCGGTAGTGGAGGAAAAAATTTGGGTGTTATGATACAGTCAGACATGAAGTTCTCTGAGCAATATCTATCGAACAATTGCTAGTAGAGATAAGGACGTCATAATCCCATTATATAAGGCTATTGTTAGACCAGACTTGGAACACTGTGTTCAAGTATAGAGACCGCACCTAAAGAAAGACAACATGCTTCTTGAAAGGGTTCAAAGACAGGTAACTTGCCTAGTGAGATCAGCAAAATGGTGTCCATATGGGAAAAGACTTTGAATATGTGGGTTGCAGAGCTTGGAAACTAGGCATCTTAGAGGAGACTTGGCTGAGGTGTTTAAGGCTCTGAGAGGCAAAAGTAAAATGAATTGAGGATGAAATTTTCACGGTTATAAATGATTCCAGAAGTAGGGTCCATAAATTCGAGTTATGGGAGGGGGAGATATTTAGACTGGAATGCAGGAAGTTTTATTTTAGCCAGCGAGTTATAAATTACTGGAATAAGTTACCTACACGGGTGGTAAAGGCTGACAGTTTGGGGGGAATTCAATGGTCAGCAGGATAGTTACCTATAGGAGGAGGCACATGCATAGGCTGTCTATTTCTTTTTATTATTTATTAATTTTATTTGAATTTTTTTATTATTATTATTTTACTTTTTTTTTTTTTTCTTTTTCTTTCTTTTGGATGGTGCAGCATAAGCCTAGGCTTTCTTGCACTCTATGGACATTCCTAATACAAGCACTCCCCAACTTACGTTAATTCGACTTTACGTAAGTATTTCCCGGCCGGTACAAACTAAAAAAAAATATATGGAAACGTATTTTTCATCCCATAGGAATAAATGGAACAAAACATGCAGCCAACACATTTACAAATGCTACTATTGGCTGAGTAAGAGCTACACAGTCCAGCGGGAAAATGCACTACAATTTCATTGTTATTGTATATTCCGTTATAGGAATCAATTTTGAATGCTTCTGTGATATTTTTCTAAAGCACATTTCTGGAGTTCACGGCCATAAAACAATAAAAACAATTTGTACCTTCCGGTTTATTGGGCTTTTCAGTTAGTGCAATCAATTATAAAATGGGTAGTAAACTCAACCTTAATGTACAGTGGTGTCCCAACATACGATGGTAATTCATTCCACAAAACCAATTGTATGTTGAAAATATTGTAAGCTGAAACCAATAATACATTGATTTCCCATAATTCGTTCCCCAACAACACATAAAATAACCTCTAGACCCATGTTATATTTAAGTCATAAAACATCCTAAAATAAATAAAAAAAAAAATAAAAAAAAAACCAATAAATTAGCATTTACCTTAGACATGAAGTGCACAGCCAATGAAATCAATGGTAGCATAGTGGTGGTGGGACTATATCAAGCGTCAGGTGTCTTTTCAGTCTTTTTTTGCTACTTACAAAGAAACTGTCCAAAGCGGACTGTTTCTGACGACTTTTTTTGTAGCTTCCTGAAGTAAGAAATGACTTCGTTTTTCATTTTGCCCATCACGAGTTCAGTGTTTTCAATGTTGGAATGCTTTTTACCACTTCTCTTAAACGGTCCCAAAAAGAAATAACGGGCTTCAACTCTTCAGCTGACACTTTTTTTGGGTGTCTTTTTCTTCCTCTTCAGTGTCACTCTCCGTAATTTTCTTCAACACTTGTAGCTTCTCTGTTGTTAGCTCATGACCATGAGCATCAATAAGGTCCCCTTATTGATGCTCACTTGCTCTTCACCAACCTCCAGACCCATTGATTTATCAAGAATGACAAGATCATCTTCAAATCCATGAACATTATGGATAATTAAAGGCCAGATGTTTTTTTCTGGCTGGATTTAAGTATCCAGTGGAACCACCATTCCAAGAAATTACAATCAGCCTCACGCAGTCCAGCATGTTTAACTTCGGCCTTCAAAAATCTTTGAGGGTAACAGCATTTTCACCAGAGGTCTCTGCAAAGCAACTTACGAACATTTTCGTGGTGTAAATTTTCTTCAAGTTTGCAATCACTTGCTGGTACATTGGTTGGAGAAGAGGAATGGTGTTGGGTGGCAAAAATTTGACTTGAACAAATGCAAATTGTGCCTCAAGAGATTGAACAAGGTTGGGATCAAGGCCTGGCACGTTATCCAGCAGGAGCAGTTCCTTCACAAGAAGCTTATTTTTCTCAAGATAACTCTTCACTGAAGGACAGAAAACTTCAAGCTCCCATTCACTGAAGACATATCCTGTAACCCAGGCTTTCTTGTTATTGTGCCAAAACACTCCCAGCATGCCTCTGTCGACCTTTTGTTGTTTAAATACTCTGGGGGTGTTAGAGTGATACACAAGCAAAGAATCCAGCTTAAAATCTCAACAGGCATTGACACCCAACAGGAAAGTGAGCCTATCTTTCATAGGCTTATGCTCAGGTAAACTATCCTCATCCTTAGTGATATACGTTTTGCTGGGGATTCGCTTATAAAAGAGGCCGGTTTCGTCAAGGTTAAAAACCTGCTGGGGAAGATAACCCTCCTGATCAACAAACTCCCGGAATTCTCATTTAAATGTCTCAGCTGCTTTTTTATCAGCACTGAATGCCTCCCCATGCCTTTCAACACTTTTGATATTCGCCTGTTTTTTTTAAGTGCTCGAACCAGTCTCTGCTGGCTTTAAAGACTTCAAATCGCACAGCACTGCCACTGGTTGACGGAGCTTTAAGTTTCAGATCGTCATAGATCTGAAACAACCTCGTAAGAGTAATGCTCTGCGCACCACACGTTGAACAATAACACTGTTGAATAATAATAAAGGAGGCTAGTTGATTGAGAACAATTGTGTGAGTGATGTTCAGTGTGCCATGCATCTGAAAATTTCCACCCATGTATTGGGTGGAAATTTTCAGCTACATTTCAGCTACATCGGAAAGCCATCAGTACTTGCAAACATCATCGGTCCTTAAAATAAGAGATTGTATGGAAGGTATATCGGTTCCTGAGAATATCGGATGTTGATATCATCGTAAGTCAAGGGGCCCCATTTGTAATAATACTGATAGCTGGAATTCTGTGGGTTTTTAAGTTATTATGGTGAAATGTGTTTCCCTTTCACTGAAATCTTCAATCATATAAAAAACAAATTTTCAGAATCTTCTCTTCGTTCCTATTTACTTATTACAATGATGAATGGAAAGCGACCAACAGAAAGTACAAGTGGTGGCAGAGCTAGGAAACGAAACAAAATTGATTTAGAATTGAAGATGAAAATGATTAAGTATGAAGCAGGACAAAGTTTGTCATCTATTGCATGCTAATTAGGTCTCACTGCTTCAAAAGTGAATACTATTTTAAAGCACAGTGGGCGTATAAAAGAACATGTTAAAGGATCAACGCATTTAAAATTAACAGTGATCACAAAACAGCATTCAGGCGCTATATCCAAGATGGAAAAGCTATTAACCAGATTCGTGCCAAGGATGGAAAATCAGATTCAGAAGACAATCCTCCTGAGTCTAATGGCTATTCAAGCAAAAGCAACAAGGTTTTTATGAAGATATTAAGGATAAGTGCGGCACATCCCAAGCCAAGTTTGTGGCAAACAACGGGTGGTTTAATAGGTTCAAGCGTCGCGCTGGTTTCCACAACATTAAAGTAAAATTTTTGTAATTGCACACTTTTGTAATTTGGTACACTTTTGAAATTTTTCCTGTGCATGAGATAAAAAAAGTTGAATAAATAATTCTATTAACATGTTCATCGAACATTTCTTTTTTGTTTCAATCAAATTCAATGCACATAGTTGCGAGTGCTGCATAAGCTTTAAGGATATTCTGACTTACATAAAATTTGACTTATGCATAAAGTTCTGCGGAACACAACCCTTACGTAAGTCAGGTAGTGGCAGATAGCAATGTAAACTTTAACGACATTGATACAAAAAAAAACCTATGTATTTAACATTAACCCAGTTAGGCGCATTATGGCCTTGTTGCCATTTCTCTGTAAATGCCTATAAACAAACTCTTAGTTTATTTACAATAAAAAAAAATCTGAACAAAATGTCTTCTGTTATTATTATTATTTCATTTACCTAATCTAATGTATTTTATTATTTCTTATCATTCTTAGATATATGTACCAAAAAAAAACCAATAATTTAATTTTGACAGACCTTATTACTACAAACTTCATTATTACAAAACATGAAAATGTGTGTCCTTTGAACTTTGTATTAACAATCTTCTACAAACATTTTTACTGTATTAACAAGTATTACTGTATGTTCACACATGTTTGAACATATTGTGTGGACCTTGCAGTATTAGAAAATTAAGTAAAGAAAGAATCATTATTTTATTATACTGCAAAGATTGTACAAAACTGCACTCATTTGTAATTGGAAAATTGGCAGGAATTAAGTAAATGACCTTTTTAATTTCAAAGAAAACTTTCTTGTGAAATTAGCTTGATTGGTCAGTTACGTGACAATCCAACTTTAAGATGTTGGTCCCTCTCTTAAGTTCTGATTGGTTTTTAGTAATCATTATTGAAAGTCAACATCACAATATATTAGCATAATTTATGCATACAGATAATTGTCACCAGTGCTTTTCTTGGGACGGTACGCAACGGTACAGCATACCAGCACCTTTATTAATAGTGATGTGCAGAATTTGGATGCAGTGCACTTCGAAATTTGTAACATTCCATAAATTTTTTTCACATGTTTACCTACTATTCAAATAAATAAGCTTAAAATTATTTAACTAAATTTGCATTTTTCACTATCTATTGTTAAGATATTTTCTATATAAAACTATAACCATTTTTATAATTCTAAATTACTCAGTCGACCTCTGTTTAACGAAGTCTTTTTACAGCGAATTATTTTGAATTCCTCTTGGAAGTAACATTTAAAATACTTTCCATTTAGCAAAGAAAATTTTCATATAGTGAATGGATTAGGAGAGAATTAACTCTGTATGCACTGTTCGCATTTCTGGCCTTCAGGCAATTAGTGCTGCTGTGTGAATTAAGAGAGCTAAAGGGATTACCATTCTACAACTTAGTGGTACCTGGTAAAACCTATCAGACCACCTGTCCCACCTACGGAGAAGTTGCGCTGGTCAACAGTGAGCAGATCAAGGGGTATTCCTAATGGGCTTTGGTGCACTGTCTACTGCAGTGGTGTCCAAACTTTTCCTGTACATTGGCCATATTCAAAAAAATTTAGATTTCTTTAGTGTGTTAACATTTTCCATATCTTGCTGCATGTAAAAGTAAAACTGAAAATATTCGAAAATTTTATTAAGTAAAATACAGTAATACCCCGAAGTTACGCGATAGGTGGGTCCGACTAAAATCGCGTAAGTCGAATTCGCGTAAGTCGGGGTACAACTTTGCATATAAATACATATAAATTTTGCTTAATTGGGACCAAGGACTAACAAAAACACTAGTTTAGAAGAAAAATATTAATAAAATTGCAGTTCTTTATACATATTAATACAAAATATGTATTAAAAAAACAAATGACTTACGTTAAAAAGTTATTTCGATGTCGATGGCTTCATAAAATCTAACAAATTCGTCTGACGACACAGCGCGTTCTTTTTTTCACGCAGAATTTCTTCGTAGCAAGCTAATAATTTTTTTTATTCCTTGCTTTGTAGCTATAACGCGTTCTTCGTTCCATGTGCTTTTCGCCGTTGCTTCATTTAGGCCTGTAGCACGTGCAATATCACATGGTCTTTCATTTCGCTCAAAGCGTTTCACAATTTCATATTTTTTCTCTATCGACAGAGGTGGACTGGCCATAAGCCTTACCGGGGAAACCCCGGTGGGCCAGTGTGATTTTGGCCATAAACCATAGTATGAGGCCACTATAAATTTTCCAGGGTAAGAATTTTTGACCCAGTCCGCCTCTGTTTATCGATAATTGCTTTTCTTTTTCTCTCTGAATCTGCAGTGTCTTCACCAGGACGCTTCCTTTTCACACCTTTTAATTAAGTATTTTACTCATTTTTAGGGAATAAAGCACAATTACAAAACGAGGAGGCACGCTTGATACGCATAAACAAAGCTGCGCGCATGTAGCAACTGAATAAACAACACCATAAAGGCAGAGATACACTATTAACACCTCACATTTCTAGGGGTTACTACCATAAAACAATAAAAATCCAGTTGCGTTTCTGCTAGTGAAATCTGTTATAAACTGGTAGTAAACTCGATCTAATTGCATTTGCGATTATACCGATAGCTGGAATTGTGTTGGTTTTTACGTTATTATGGTGAAATGTGTTTCCCCTTCACTGATATAAAAAACATAAAAGCAGCAAAGTTGAATTTTGTTCATCTTTCGCTCTCAATCTCCGCCGTCGCACCGTATATCGATAACATATGAAAAACGACCTTGAAGATAGTGGGCAGCAGCGTTGCCAAACGAAAAAATCAAGAACCGCGTAACTCCGAGTTCGCGTAAGTCGGGGTATTACTGTACACAATTACATTTACTGAACAAAGCATTTAATGAGAAAAAAATTTTTTGATAATTAACAAAATTTAAAATGCCGTTTTAGTTCACTTTCTGGGCGGGCCGTAAGTTGGACACTACTGTGAATCAACTATAAGTGCCCTGTTAAAGAATTAGGAGAGAATGATTTTCTTTTACCCCGAGAAATAATCAAAATATCCGAATGACACTGACATTTTGGACAGTTTAAAAAAAAAAAAAGAAAAGAAAAGAAAAAATTCAAATTTAAGAACTAGTGATAAAAACCTTCTAAACATGAATTGTTGGCATTTGGTGAAAATGAAGTTAGAAAATTGTCAATTAGGTTACAGTTAAATGAAAGAGATACAATTTGTGGATTTCAGGAATACCTAATTGAAAAGATGGTTTCAGAAGAATTGAAGCATTTGATGGATGCTCTGAGTAAGATACCAATTTCATTGAGTGAATGTAAAAGAGGATTTTCACAAATGAATCTGATCGCCAGCCCAACTAGAGCTTCGTTGATGACAAAAACAGTTTCTTCACTACTGTTTCTTAAAATTGTAGGCCCACCATTGACCCGCTTCGATATAGCAAAATATGTCAATTCGTAGCTGCTTCAGAAACATCATTCAGCAAGAGACACACAAAGAGGAAGAAAAGACATCAGCAAAAGGCGTTGGATGCGAACTTAATAAAAATTTGGAATACTACAAAAACTTTATTACAAAATTATTTTTACTTATGTCATTTATTTTTACTTATTATTTTTAGGGTCCGTAGTTTAATGAAGGACACCCTTATAATGTCACTCAGTTTTTTGTCTGTCTGTCCATCTGTCAGAGTATTGTATCATGGAACCACTCAACCTATTGACTTGAAATTTTGGATGGGTTTGTACATCATGTGGGCTAACATAACGCCATATTGACCGTTGTTGACAAAAACTTGTCTGAGAAGAGTGTTTTTTTTTTTTTTTTTTTTTTATTTGGTTTTTAGGAGCATTAGCAACTAAGGCCATATTGCTCCGGGAATATGCGGTGGTCATTCCCTGACCTTTCCGCATCCTCCGTATTTGGTGGTGACGGGCTCGAACCCCGGTCTAATCAAGAAGCGTGTGCTACGCACTGCTGCTCCTTCCCACCTGGCTACGGAGGCGGCGGGTTGGGGGGGTTAGTCAAAAGTGTTGTCAACAACCTATAGCTTATTATACACCATTGGAAAGAGCTCAACGAGTAGGTTTAAAATATAATTTTTAAAATTAAAAATGGCGGTGCCAGACGGGAAAATGTGAGTAATTTTCATGTCCCCCGCCTCTATTTACGTTGTTAATGGAGCTAAAAATTTAAAAATCACATTAGCTATGTGTTATTCAATGCTTATCAAGGGAAAACTATTCTGATTGAAATCTACCATTTCCTTTTTGTATTAAAATTAAAAAAACAATTTTTTATTGCACTTCAATAGCATGCTTCTTTGTAACTCTCCTTTTGGTGACAAAACGTTTGATAAATAGTTAGTTAATAATTCCATAAATGTCATTTATAAATTTTGCAATGAGAAATATTTTTCAACAATATTCAAATTTGGATTTGTCCTGGCAAGGAGGTACTCAGAGAGCCAGTGTTGAGGCAGCGGTGGTGGGGAGGCACCTGCATGGAGTCTTGCTCAGCCCTCACCTGCCAGTTGCTTCTCCCACCCTTGTCATTAACAACAACTGGAAAGACTCAAATAGACAAGGTTTTCGTTAGTTCCTCAGTTTTAGGCCAAGCCGGATACTAGAAACTTTTTTCAGTTACCATAAAGCTCTCTATTTGAGATACTACACTAACAACCATTTGTGACTATGGACCCTTCATCCTGAGTGCCTGGCACTCAATAGTTGTCAGATTTATTTACTTATTTTACTCACATTTTACTTATTTTTTATATACTTGAATAATAAATTTATGCTTAGTAAACTGTGTTAATATACTAAATTTGTTGTTCCTATTCCAAAAACTTTACTACTAAAGTAACAATATCAGGAAAAATAAATTTTTTAGAGTACTTTTCATATCCTTTTAATTTTCAATTTTTCCTGATAGCAAAGAATGAATACCGGCACCTTTTTTTTTTACAAAAAAGCACTGGTTGTCACCAAATTCTTAAAAGCAGACATCAAACATTACCTAAGCAACTTCACAGGTATTCCTTATGTGAAACTGCTAAAATAATTTAATATCAGTCAGAGAAATTGCTTTAAAAATTTGAACAAGATGAAAGATGCAATACAACTATAAGATGTTGATCTCTCTCTCATCAGTACCAACTGGTGTCTAATAGTCATGACTGAAAGCAGTAATGCTTTCAACATATTAGCATAATTTATACATATCGCCATTGATACTACAATACGTCATATGTCAAAAAAAGCTCAGGGTATATCAAACGGTTTTAATGCAATACGTTAGACCAGTGGTTTTCAACCGGAGTGCCACAACAACATTCCAGGGGTGCCACATAATTTGGATTTAAGCTACTTAAGCTTATTATTATTTTTTTTTAATTTATATGTTTATATCTTTATAAAAAGGTGTACAGTAGCTTTTTAATTTTGTGGTAATTATAATTTATGTTTACTTAGTACCTCTATATAAAAAAAAAATTATTATATACTGTATATATATATTTTGTATTATGAAATAAAATCTTTATAATTATATATATGTAATAACTATCATATATATATATATCAAATTTCTTAATTTCACTTTGATGACTCCACTTCCTCCCCCTCACACGTGGTTGCTTCAACTGATATAAACATTTTCTGGACAGCGATCTATCAGCTTTATCCTTGGTTCTCCAATGTTACTTATAAACACCACAGGCAACTATTTCACAGATTCCGTTCCAAACACACAGTAAGTTGAAGTAATTTTTGTATTGTATCTGTCCTTTTAATTTTTAAAAAAAAAAAATTATTTTTTTTCTCCTTAAAAGTTCTATTGGCAATTTTTTTTTTTTACTTTTTCTTTTTGGTCTCTGTTGGGTCGGCTGTGATTTATACATTTTGCATGTATACATCATAACAGAAACAAAGACCCTTGCTTATTGTGGTGGCTCCTACGGTTTTGGCTGCCGGTCCTATGAAGAAGTAGTTAAGGCTTTAGGACCCACTGCTTTAGGTAACATTGTTATCTATTCATTATTATTTCTATTTTTATGTTAATTTATTTCAGGTTATCTCCTTCACCTTACAGGCCTTCTCAATTTTTCTATGGTAATTACAATTGACAGGTCAATATCCTTTCCATATACACCGAATATAAACACTTGTCTATATATATATATATATATATATATATATATATATATATATATACAGAGAGAGAGAGAGAGAGAGAGAGAGAGAGAGAGAGAGAGAGAGAGAGAGAGAGTCAGATCTAACAGGCAGAAAATTGAGTAGGGGTGCTGCAAAATAAAATAAATGAGGTAGGGGTGCCATTATTAAAAAAAGGTTGAAAACCACTGCGTTAGACATTAGTCTTACTGCTGCTGCGCATACTCCTCCCTTGCTATTGGCCCGTCTCATACGACCTCTTGCAGGAAGGTAGAACTGGTTATTTTGATTACAAAGGCATCATAATCCCAAATTGTATTTTTTTGACATACACAGTTGTTGGAGGTTTTACGGCCCAACAACAGCTAAAGGCCATTATGCACCAAACAATGGTAGGAGTTACCAGGTGTCATTTGGGGCCATCAGTGTATAACTGGGTATAAGATTCATATTTTTCAATTAGAGATTTGTTAAGCTGTTTTATATTCTGTGGAGAAAGAGTACTTTTGCCACATTCTTGCAGGGACAGAGAGCACATGTTGGAGCAGTGAAACTAGTGGTGGCTATTTTAGAAACGTCTAGCTGCCAATTATCAAGTAATGAGTGAAGATGTATGCCAGCAGATCGATTTATTGATGGATAAATGGCATATAAGTTCTCTCAAACTGGAGTAAATAGATGTTTCCACACTGGATGCAGGGGTTGACTTCTGATTTTGATAGCAGAATTTAACAGTTGTTATTTGGTTTTTAGGAGCATTAGCAACAAAGGCCATATTGCTCCGGGATATGCGGTGGTCATTCCCTGACTTTTCCGCATCCTCCGTATTTGGTGGTGACGGGCTCGAACCCCGGTCTAATCAAGAAGCGTGTGTTACGCACTGCTGCTCCTTCCCACCTGGCTATGGAGGCGCCATAATTTAACAGTAATTGCCTTCGTAGAGAGAGTGGAAGATCATGAGCTTCAGCGTAAAGGCTCTGGACTAGAGATGTGCAGTAGGCTACAAAAGCAATGAGTGGGCCACTGTGGTGAATAGGGTCCAAAAACCTTAAGACGCTGGGTTTAGCAGAGTTGTAATCTAGAGATACATAGTTTAATCATGATCTTACGATAGTGTGATATAAATTAAGTGTATAACAGTCAGCACCCCATGATGTAGCTGATAACACTCTCAATATGTTTAATTTCTTAAAACAGGTGATTCTAAGTTGTTTGATATGGTCAATAAAGATCTAAGGTTAAGCCAAGAAATCTGATAGTAGGCACAACAGGCATGTCGTAGTAGACTTCAGAATTGGGTCAGGATGGAGATTACATCTACAAAAGTGAACTGCGACAGATTTTTCAGGTGATATGCGAAAACCGTTATCTGCAGCTCGCATTGTAATCCTGTTAAGAGCACCTTGAAATTGTCTCTCAATCGCTCTCATGTTTTGGGAGTGACAAGATATACTAAAGTCATCTGCATATAGAGTAGTAAATATAGAGTAGTAAAGTGGGTGGAATAATCTTTGATACAGAGTTGATTTTTATAACGAATAGTGTGGCACTTAAAACTGAACTGTATGGACACCTTCTTCTTGGATGAAATTACAAGATAGGGCAGATTGAATGCGCACATGGAAAGACCACTGTTTCAGAAAGTTCTGTATGAGCTTTGGCATATTGTCCCCGAAACCTAAAGTGTAGAGATCACAAACAATTCCATATCGCCAAGCTGTGTCAAAAGCTTTCTCAATGTCTAAATAAACTTAGTCAGATGTTCCTTCCTTACAAAAGCATTGCAAATCTGGGTTTCCATTTGAGTCAAGAGGTCTAAAATTGATCTATCTGTAAGAAATCCACACTGTAATGAACTGATAAGGTTATATTTGTTCAGCAACCAGGTGAGATGACAGTTTACCATTTTTCCCATTTTGTCTATACAGCTGGTGAGGACAATAGGCCAGTAATGACATGGATTCATTGAGTCTTTCCCAGGTTTTAATAATGCTATGACATATGCATGTCTCCAGGTATCGGGAAAGCATTTTCTGTAAAAATTTGGTTATTTTTACAGAAGTAAGACATGAAGCAACTCTTCGCTCAGCTCTTTCAACATGGAATAGTGGACTCCATCAGGTCCAGCAGAACTAGATTTTGAGCTGTTAAGAGCAAGCCGTACAGGCACAGTTGTATGATTGATTGTGGTTAGTGCCAAAATTTAACTTCTGTTTTTCGGCAAGGGACTTTAATTTCTGGAATTCTGGTTAGTATGAGGATAAGGAAAAAGGTTTGAGAAAAAGACTCTCTGAGAGTGTTAGCTATGTCCTGAGGCAGTGAAATGTCATTACCATTTACATTCAGTATTGATAGAGGTGAAGGAGGATATCTGTTATACATTTTTCTAATATTTTTCCAGATTGTTTGTGTTTTGGTGGTCCTCGTAATCATGGAAGCGAAATGTTTCCATGATTCTCTTTTGCTTGACTGCTGAATGCACCTAGCATTAGCTCTGGCTTTTTTAAACTGGACTAGATTAGCAGTGGTAGGATTTTTGCAAAAGTTATTCCAAGATTTATTTTTCTCTTGTTTGGCTTGGTTACATTCATTGTTCCACCAGGGTTTTGGTCTTATTATGGAAAAACTATTGGTATTGCTGCTTCTGTGGCCTGAATATTTGGTTTGTTATGTAATCAACAGCATCATTTATTGACACATTTGAAACATAAGTTTTTTCTAGGATTGATAGCTGTCTATATTTTCCCCAATCAGCTTTTTGCAAAGTTCCATTTGGTTGTCTGATTATGGCAGGGTGGTAAATTTGCTTCTATATGACAGACTACTGGATAGTGGTCACTACCAAGTAGACTAGGGGTGGCCAACAAGTCAATTTTGGCTTTAATTTCGGTCGATCATGACGAATTTTAAATATACATATAAAATAGATTAGCAAAATCTAAATGTTATTATTATTCGCCCCACTACATGCGCTTATTAAAATCCGTTGAACCACCTGACTACGCTTGTTGCCATGCAGCTGCTAGTCTTGTGAAAATTCGCACAGTTTTGTTGTGGAGAGCATAGCGTATGCGTCGAATTCTTATTTAGCTTACTTAATATTAATAACTGGACAGTACTTATACGTTAATTTAATACCCTTTGATTTAAAATAAATACTACGAAAGAGTAAAAAAGTATCATTTTCATCAAAGAGTAAAACTTATCATTTAATGATAGAAGAAACATGTTTGATTTGCAATGCTTCCATGGCTATACCCAAAAAAGGAAATTTAGAAAGCCACTTCAACGCACTCCATAGTAAATACCAATCGGATTTTCTGCCTAATAGTGACCTTAGAAAAAATAAATTAAAATAACTTAAATCCAAATTATTCGCACAACAAAATTTATTTGTGACACCTAATTTACAATCTACAGCAGTAACTGTAGCATCATTTAAAGTGAGTCATCTTCTTGCAAAAAATGCAAACCATTTTCTGATGGTCAATTCATCAAAGACACATTTTAGAAATAACAGATTCTCTTTTTGAAAATTTTAAGAACAAAAATAAAATTAAAAGTGCTCTTCAAGATCTGCAATTATCTTGAAATACTGTGATGCGACGCATCGAAAAAATGAGTAAAAATGTGAGCAAACAATTGCATGCTCATATTCCTAATTGTGTGTCCTTTTCTTTACAACTGGATGAATCTACAGACGTTAGTGATACAGCTCAATTGCTCATTTTTGTTCATATGGTTTTTGATGATTCTGCCACTAGAGAAGAACTGCTGGGTATGGTTTTGTTAAAAAAAAGAACTAGAGGTCTTGATATATTTAACGCATTCAAAAGTTTTATTGAAAAAATTAAATTACCACTATTTAAGCTCGTATCAATAACAATAGATGGGACTAAAGCAATGAGAGGGAATTTTAACGGATTCATCACATTGTGCCAAAAGGATGATGAATTCCGAGACTTTTAGAGTTCCCACTGTATCATCCACCAACAAGTATTAGCCAGAAAAAGATTAAATACTAAAAGTGTTATGGACGTAGCTTTCAAAATCGTGAATTCCATCAGAGGACAATCTCTTCAAAGGAGACTTTTCAAAATGCAACTCGATGAAAATGAACCAGATTATGATATTACACACAGATGTGCAGTGGCTGAGTCGGAATAATTTCTACAGAGATTTCGAAATTTGCTGAATGGAATTAAAAAATTTGTTGATCAAAGGGGAGATGATTATCAGTAGCTACAAGATACGGAGTGGTTGTGTGATGTGGCTTTTTTGGCAGATTTTACCAGTAAATTAAGTAATCTGAATTTGGAATTACAAAGAAAAAAATAAAAATGTGGATACTATTAATCATGTCGATTAATAGTATTTCTGCATATATTTTTGGCAATGGCTAAGGATCTAAAAGAAAAAAAAAAAATTTATCATTTTGCAAATATGTAAGATCATTTGCAAAAATATCCTGTTTTAGAATTTAATAATGAGAAATATGTTTTGAAATTGGGAAAGTTGTGGATGATTTTGAAACTAGCTTTGGCGATTTTAAAACAATTGAAGACATTGTTCAATATATTTCTTATCCAGAAATTGCAGGGAAAAAAAAAAAAAAAAACGCTGAGATTTTTCACATGGAGAAAATATTACTTGAAAATGAAATTATTACATTGCAAAACGATATCTTCCTAAAAGCCAGGTCATCAGAAAAAGACTTTTGTAAATATGTTTGCCGAGAAAAGTACCCAAATGTAAAAAAGGCAGCAAACTTTTAAATTCCTGGTTTGGTTCCACATATCTATGCGGATCGGCTTTTTTCATATTTGAAACAAACAAAGACGAAGGATCACTCTACTCTTGTGGACTTGCATACAGAAGATTCTTTACGGTTGGCCTCATCACAGTATATCCCCAATTTTGAAAGCTTGGCAGATGACATTAATACACAAACTTCACATAAATTAAAAATTTAAATAGGTATGAATTTAAAACAAGAACTCTGAATTGTATTTATTTTTAAAATTTATAAACGTTTTTCAATATGTGTTCATTCACTTTTTTAACCATTGTGCAATGATATTCTTGAGATGGTAGATTGTGGCACATTTTGAAGAAAAAAAGTAGATTGCATCACAAATTAAGTTGGCCACCCATGCAGTACACTATCATGAACAGACCAGACAAACAGTGGAAAAAGGGCTGGTAAGCATATTGAGAGGTCAATTGCTGAGCTTGACTCAGAAGGCAGGTGAAAATAAGTGGGTAGTCCAGTATTCAGCAGTGTCAGATTTAATTTATCAAGAAACTTTTCTAATATTTTTCTCCGTTTATCATGTATCTTATCACCCCATAAAGGATTATGGGTGTTAAAATTTCCCATGATGCAAAAGAGAGGAGGGAGCTGAGATACAAAAGTTTCAAGATCACTGTACGAGATGTCTTGGTTAGGGGGAAGATATAGAGAGACAATGGTAAGAGCAAAACGAAAGGATATGCGAGCGGCTACTGCTTCAAGATTTGTTTGTAGCATTAATGATTGGGAAGGGATATTGGAGCTGACTACGATTGCAACTCCTCCACGAGCCGAACTGGTTACATGAGAAACTCGATCTTTTCTGTAAGTAACATGATGTTTAAGTGAGGTAGTAACAGAAGTGGTTAAGTTAGTTTCTTGAAGGCAAAAGGCAACTGGGTTATACTGAAGAAGGAGATCCCGAATGTCATCAAGATTGCTGCGGTATCCTCTACAATTCCATTGAAGGAAACTTGGCATTATTTGGATGTAGTGGGGTCCTCAGTTTCTGTCTGAGTAGCTGATGGCTTATGGTGAACAGATTTTCTTTTCGGAAAGTACAGTCTTCCTGTTTCCATTTCTTTCTCTGGGAAGAGGTCGAGAACTGGTTCTTCATGGTTGGTGTTTTCTTCCATTTCTATTAAGTCAGTTTTAGTAGAATCATCACTTTTTGAGTATTGTGGGTTATTATTAGTATGTAGAACAGTGATTGGTGTATTAATAGCCCTGCTTGTCTTAGATGGTTTGCTAGATAAGGGCACAGCTGCCAAAATTGACTGAGCCCAGTCTGACATTGAAGTATTTGGAGGAAACGTAACTTCTGTTTGAATACCAGTCGTTGACACTCCTTGCACAGTACTGGTTACTGCAGTTGGCTTTTGAACTACTTGAGCAAAAGTGGGTCGCATGTTAAATGGAGCCTCTACAGATTTTTTGGCTTTTTGGTAAGTGATGTTTTGTTCAGCTTTGACCCGCTGAATGTTTTTTCTTTTTTCCAAAGAGGACAATCTCTGGAATAGGCAGTATGTGGGCCATTACAATTTGAACTCTTGTGCCATTCTGATTTTCATTCTGAGTGAATGTGCTCACATGAATGGCAATTAGCACAAGTGGCTAAACCTCTGCACACATTTTGGAAATGACCAAATTTTTGGCATTTAAATATACAAATGTTAGGAATATACAGTTTTATTTGACAATTGAGATACCCTGCTTTGATGGATGTTGAAGGTTTGGGGCTATCAAATGTTAATATTATGTTCCAAGTCGAAACTAGAGCATTGTCTTGTTTGGTATGTATGAACTTTACATGCACAATTCCTTGGTCTTGTAATTGACTTTTCAACTCTTCTTCTGAGAGATTTATGAGGTCCCACTCAGCTATCACATCCCTCGAGGTGTTTACAGGAGCATGAGTGGAAACAGTGATGGATAATCCTCCAAAAGATGTTAGTTTTTGGAGCCGCTGTGATTGCCGTTTTTCTGAGACCCCAACAAGCAGGTCACCAGATCTAAGATGCCAGGTTGTTTTTGGCGATCCTATTAGATTTTCTAGGTGTTTCTGTATTTTAAAAGGCTGTTGTTGTTGTGCTTGGATTTTTCTGGTGCAAAGGCTACTTAGGCCATATTGCACCTATCATAGTAAAAAAAGGTAAAGTACAGCCATTATCAACCCACTGCAGGATGGAAGCCTCCTCAACAATTCATGTTAAGGGAACTGGACCATAATCTGCCACGCTGGTCCAGTGCGGGTTGGCAGATCGACCGTATTCAGCAGTCAGGGGCTTGAACCCCGGTCTACTCAAAGAGCGTGTGCTACTGCACTCCCACTCCTGACCACTCGGCTACGGAGGCACCTATCATAGTAGTTAGTACTAATTTTATTGGCTTCTATGGAAGCAGTTAGAAATGGTTATATAAACCTATTCGTTTCAGAAAGAAAAAAAATTCTGTAAGATTTGAATTTTCACCTATGATATGGCTAAGTGACAATTCCTGTAAGTTTGAGAGAGAAGTGAATGAAATTAGACGGGAGTTGTTATACAAGATGCATTCCAGGAGTATGGGTTTTATTGTGAGTGGCTTGTGGCAATGTGAACACTGTGGAGGGTCATTACCTGATAACAGGAATATATGGGTCAAATGGGTGTGGCCTATTCGGGCTCTGGCCAGGACAACCTCTTCTTGTCTGTTTGTGCGAAAATTGGAGGCCCATAATTGTGGTATAGGCTTAATTTCAAGGAGTTTGTTATGAATGTGCGTTTGCCACTGTAGTTTCCATCGTTCCTTACATATATTTTGTATATGTACTTTGTAATCACTGAATGGGACCAGAAAATTCATTGGGGATGTGCTGGACGGATGCTTGGCAGCATCATCTGCAATTTCGTTTCCTGGTATTGCAGTATGGCCTGGGATCCAGCAGAAGACTTTTGCCGATGATCTCGGAGATGAATCAATTCTGATCTGATTAGCTGTAGTATCGGATGAGTAGATGGGGAAATCTTTTGCATTGCTAATAGGGCACTTTGCGAGTCTGTGTAGATTATACTCTTTTCGATTGAGAGATGGGAAATGTTTTCCAGAGCAAGCTTTATGGCATATAATTCAGTGGTGTAACTGCTGCATTCTGTTGGAAGTGACACAGAAGTGATAGTGTCATGGAACACCACTGCTGCACCTGATCCATTCTCAGACTTTGAACTGTCAGTATATATTTTCGCAAAGTCGGAATAACTTTGTAAATGTGCAGTGTGGAGCTGCTGGATGTTAAAATCCGTTAAAGAGTGTTTCCCCCATTGGTGGAAATAACAGTCACAAGACGGCATGATGACAGACCATGGAGGAACGTGATCTGTAGGTTCTTGGTGGACTTTATTGAGTTGTATATTCCAGTTTTCTGCTAGTTTCATTAACCTAATACCTGCAGGCCTAGTTGCTTGTGGTTTGTTTCTATAAAAGATCGTGAGTGGCGGATCATTAAATATTGACCAATTAGGATGGGTTGACTGACTTTGGATCTTGGTTGCATAGTTCAGTAATAACATCTTTCTTCTGATGTTTAGAGGAGCTTCGTAGGCTTCTACATAGAGACTTTGCACTGGAGATGTTCTGAACGCATCTAGAGCCATTCTTAGAGCTGAATGTTGAATAGGGTTGAGACGAGATAAGGCACTTTCCCTAGCAGAATCAAAGACAGGTGCGCCATAGTCCAGACGAGATCTAATTATGAATCTATATAAGTGAAACAAGGTGTAACGATCTGCTCCCCAGGTTGTTGCTGATAAGGCTCTGAGTATGTTCACTTTTTTTTGGCAAGCTGTCCGGAGATGTTCAATGTGTTTTGAAAGTTTAACTTACTGTCAAAAATTAAGCCAAGTAGACGAATACTATTTGCTATTGGAATAAGATGGTTATCTAATCTGAGTTCAGGATCAGGATGCATTTTACATATGGTACAGAAATGAATGGCAGTAGATTTCTGGCTGGATAGTCTGTAACCGTTTTGTATCATCCAAATCTGGATCTGATTTATTGATATCTGCAATTGTCTCTCAATGTAGTTCATGTTTTCAGAGTGGTAGGAGATTGTGAGATCATCGGCATAAAGATATGAGTCCACTGTTTTCGGAATAAGTTCAGTTAAGTGATTAATTCTAATTGTGAATAGAGTGGCGCTGAGAACGGACCCCTGAGGGACTCCTTCCCGAACAAAGTTTTTAGAGAGTTCCTCGGTAAGGAACTTGAAAGGATCTTTGTTCTAAGAAATTTTGGATGAAATATGGCAAATTTCTTCTCAGGCCAAGAGAATGTAGATCCTTTAAAATGCCAAAACGCCATGTGGTGTCAAAGGCTTTCTCAATATCCAGACAGACCATAACGAGATGCTCCTTTTTGATGAATGCATTTCTGATGTTTGCTTCGGCTTTAATCATAAGGTCCAATGATGATCGATTTTTTCTGAAACCAAATTGATTGTTATTGATTAACTTTGAGGACTCAAGATACCAAGTCAGACAATAGTGAATCATTTTTTCGAGGGTTTTGCTCAGACAGCTGGTAAGTAAAATTGATCTGTAGTTTTGAGGAACAGAAGTCTTTACCAGGTTTTGGGATAGCCAGAACGTAGGAATGACACCAGGGGCTTGGGTATGTATGTTCAGTGAATATTCGATTGAGGAAGAACAGCAGTGATGACTGTGACTTTGGATTTAAATTTTTGAGCATTATATAAAATATCCCATCAGGGCCAGCGGCGCTGTTCCTTGTGTTGGTAAGAGCATGCTGAAGTTCAACCATGGTAAATGGTTGATTATATGTTAGTGCACATTTGTCAGTGAAATTCAGTTTGGATTTTTCAGTTACACCTTTAATTTTTTTAAATGATTGGTCATAAGAAGTTGAGGAGGACAACTGAGAAAATACAGATCCTTAGTGCATTTGCGATTTCTGCAGGAGTAGAGAGTTCCTGTCCATTCCAGTTAATTAGTGGAGTAGATGTTGGAGGAATTTTGCCATTTAACAATTTTATCGTATTCCAGATCAGTCTGATGTCTGTATTTTTATTAACTGAGGAAGCGAATTTAATCCAAGATTCTTTTTTTGCTTTCCGTCTGATATAACAGGCTCTTGCTCTAAGTCGCTTATAATTAATAAGATTGGAAGTGGTTGGATGTTTGTGGAATTGATTCCAAGCTTTGTTTTTCTCTTTTTTTGCATTGTTGCACTCTACGTTCCACCAATAATTTAATTTTCGCCTTTTCCTGGCTTGGTATTGTGGAATTGCAGCGGTTGCAGCTGTTAGAATTTGGTCTGTTATATGTTCAGTGACATGGTTGATAGAAGAGCACTGTATGATATGGTTGTAGAACGAGACAAGTGTGCTATATTTTATCCAGTCAGCCTTTGGAAATTTCCATTTTACTGGATTGTCTGTTGGTAATGAACAGGAAGTTTGAACTTTGCATATTATTGGGAAATGATCGCTGTTGTGAGGGTCGTTAAGAGTTACCCTCTGGATACTTGGACAGAGCACTGGAGAGCAAATGGAAAGGTCTATTGCGGAGGTTGATCCGGTAGGAAAATGAACATAGGTAGGAGAGCCAGTATTCAACAATGTTAAATCCTGTCTATCTATTAACGTTTCAACAAGCTTTCCACGGCTGTCTAAGCTGGAAGAACCCCATAATGGGTGGTGAGCATTAAAGTCACTTAGTAGACAGAAGGGAACTGGTAGCTGCAACACAAGATCTTCGATTTCCTGAATAGAATATGGACGATCAATTGAGACCAATGTAATGGTGATTCCAATTACTATGCGTGTGGCAACAGCTTCTAAAGAGGTTTGCAATGGAATGCATCTGGAAGGAACTCGTGAGTCCAACAGGATGGCTACTCCTCCATGAGCACTATTAGTGTCAGATCTATCTTGTCTGTAGATAGTGTAATTTTTGCCTGTAGTGGAAACTTGGGGTGTCAAGTTGGTTTCCTGTAAGCACATAGCTACAGGATTGAAGCAGTGAATTAGTTCATTGATATCATCGATGTTGCTGCGAAAACCTCTACAATTCCATTGAATGATGTGTTCCATTATTTGGTTTTGTTCGTAGAAAAATATCTGACTGCTTTTTATAAGTTGATTGTTTATGACGGTCCGGTTTTTCTTTCCGGGGAAAAGTGGGACGTCCCGATTCATTGATATCGTCCATATCATCTTCTGCGTGTATTTCAAGCAATTCTTCTTGACCGATAGAATCATCTGTATCCATGCTTGTTAGACATGATACTTTCGTCTCAGCAGAATATGATCTTTGCAAATTTTCTGCTGCCTGACGATGCGGAAGTCTCTGGGTTGGAATTGTGATTGGCGTGTTATTGCTTTGGTCTATTGAATTTGGTTTAGATAGATGCCGGATCAAGAGTACTGATCGTGCCCAGTCTGATATTGATATTTTTGGAGAGATGGATACTTCAGTCTGACATGCCACTGATTCGTGTCTGAGAGTGGTAGAAGCATAAGTGCGTTTTGGCATAGTTAAGTTGATCTGTTTTTTCGCTTCTTGGTAAGAGACTTTATTTTCAATTTTATATTTTTGTATTTTTTTTCCTATCTTCCATAGTTCACAGTCATTGGAGAAGGCTGGATGTTTGCCACTACAATTAGGACACTGTGGTGTTGGAGCTTTGCATTCTGCTTGTGTATGATTCTTGCAGCTGCAGTTTGGACATATAGCGTCTCCACGGCATGCTGTCTGAGACTGGCCGAACTTTGGACATTTAAAGCATCTGAGCAGATTTGGGATATATGGCCTAATGCGGCAATTCAAGTAACCTGCTTTGACAGAACCCGGTAGATTTGGAGTACTGAAAGTCAAGATTATGTTTCATGTGGGAGTTAAGTTGATGTCTTTCCTGATCATGATACGTTTTGCATGAGACACATTTTGATCTTTTAGCTCCTGGACAATTTCTTCCTCAGAAACGTATAATAGATCCCATTCAGAGATCTCCCTTGGAAGAATTTAGTGTGTTGTGTGGGATAACCTGAATTGGTATTCCGCTTAAAGAAGTAAGTTGCAGTAGTAATTCAGAATGTCTTGAGTAAGATGTCTCTACTAGTAGATCTCCTGATTGGAGACGTTTAACCATTTTTGGTGAACCTGCAGCGTTTTCTAGGCATCTATGGATGATGAAAGGTGAGAGCTTGCTCACGGGTTGGGATGACAAAGAGTGTATTATGAGGAAAGCTGGAGATTCCTGTTTCCTAGTGTCCTTTTTAAGTCTCTTTGAAAGAGAGAAGTCATTGTTGGTGTCATTGTCGTGTTCATGTTGAGAGCACTTCGGCTCTAAATGTGGAAATTCACTTATTTCCATCTTTGCTACTTTTAGCCCCGAGGGTTGGTTTTTTCTCCAGGTTAACGGCCCCGCCACGTGGAGGCAGGAGTGGTGCCACTAGTGACCAAGCGGTTGTTTAAGTTAGTGGATTTGGTTAGTGATATATATAAAGAATAAGAAAAGAAAGGTGGATTGCCTTTCTGGGTTCTTACTTTTGACTTTTAAAGCGCAGAACCACGTCAAGTAAATAAAATAACAGCTGCACTGGAAAATAAAGAAACTATATCACTTTGGAGATCACTCTATAATCACTGGAAGAAAATTGCTTGTCACTATCGCTTGGCACTCAGGGCCATTTTAAAAGGCAAGAGATTACCTAGAGACTGTTCTTGAGTAGAGTACAATACAAGATGCATTGGAGCTCTTCTCTTAATAGTGTCAGTTTTATGTCTTTTGGCACCATGAGTTAGAGTCTTCTATCTCATGAGTAGCCATGTTAGGATCCTTAGGTCCTGTACGGTAGATCATTTTGCTCCTTTTAGCCCTGGAAAGAACTTTTCTTTCCAGGTTACCAGCTCTGCCTGGGGGAGGCAAGAGCAGTGCCACAAGGGTAACCAAACAGCTCTGCCCAGTTCTTGTAGTGCAATACAACTAAATAATGTAAAAACTATTCAAAACCACAAAAGAACTATTCGCTTTGTACACACAGTATAGAGCTCACTTGGAATCGCTTGATTACACTAATAATCGCTTGGCACCCAGGGCCGACATACACAGTATGCCAATTAAATAACGAGACTGATGCTACTACAAAAAAAAAGTAAGGTTATATATTTTTGAAGTAATCAAGTCCGATGTGTACAGACTGTTTACATCTTTTATACAAGTCTTGAAAACACTTCGGAACTCCTCTTCTGGTACTGCTTTCAGCTGGTTGGTCACTGCATCCTGGATGTCTTCCATCATTCCGTATCGTGTTCCTTTCATGGCTATTTTCAATTTGGGGAAGAAAAAGGATTTTGTGGGAGCCAAATCCAAAGAATATGGATGTTCGATGGCTGGAATTGATTTTTTTCCGAAAATTGCTTGAAGGCAGAATGCGCGCTCAAAATTCAACGAATGCGGTACAAAATGGGAACTAATTTTTCTCTTACCCAGATCTTCTTTTAGAATTTCTCGTAGATTCCTTATTGCTATTGATCATCTCAGCAAGCAACCTGGTTGAAATAGACCTGTCTTCAGTCACAATTTTTCTAACCTTTTTGACAATCTCTAGTGTTTGAACACAGATCAGTCGGCAAGGTCGGAGATAAACCTCTAACGACTCACATCCTTCATGAAAACGAGAAAACCATTCAAATACTCTTGGTCAAGACAAACATTCATCGGCATAAACTTTTTTTAAATTGCCAAAAGTTTCCGTAGCACTTTTCCCCAATTTATGATAAAAATTGATAACTGCTTTTTGCTCCATTTTAAATTTTCTGACTACATGCACAAAACTACTATTACTCTTTCCATCATAAATCACGAACTACTGACCGGACAAGTTCCAATTTGCACTCATTGGAAAGAGCACATTCTAGCAGATCTAATCATGTACTATTTTGGACTCTTACATTAATAATAAACGCAGAGGGCACGCAGTCTCATTATTTAATTGTCACACTGTGTACGACATATTGACAAGTAATTTTAATTCTTAGAAGCATACAGATAGTATTTAGATAGTATTACCTCAGTAACTTCATGGGTTCTCTTTACATAAAACCTCGTTAAAATAATTTAATATCAGCTAAAGAAATTGCTTAGAATTTTGAATGAGGTGAAAGACAAAAGCACAGGTCAACTGCAGTTGACTTTGCCACTTTGTTCTGCATGAATTTTTGAATTCCAGGCTTCTCCTTTTGCAAATTTTGATTACTTAACCTCAATATATTAACACTATTCTGTACAGTTAGTGTTTTTATTTATTATTATTATTTTTTTTTTTTAAGAAAACCCCAAGCGCAAAAGGTAATAGAACCTATACTATCTACTGCTGTGTATGGGTTGAAGGTTGAGAAGATGAAAGAAGATACTTGTTGACATTAGACTTGTAGATTATAATTTACAGAAAATATAACGAGAGGTTTTTCCAGAAAACACAAGTTGAAGGAATAAATGAGCAAGAAGAAAAGTTGGTTATGTGAGTTTGAAGTTTAACAGTAAACAGATGCTGACTGGTTGCAGAAAGTATTAGGACTAGTTTGGAAGAGAGAGCGAGAGAGAGAGAGAGAGAGAGAGAGAGAGAGAGAGAGAGAGAGAGAGAGAGAGAGAGAGAGAGAGAGTTATAGAAACCAATTCAGAAGAACAGTGCCTGTGGAAGTATCTTTAGAAAAGGAATGCAGCAGAAACAGAGCATCTATGAGACAGAGAGTGCAGAAACTTTGTTACAGATGAGTCATTAATTATTATTATTAGCTATATCATAGTGCAAGGAAGCCTGAAGCTCATGCTGCACCAGCCAAAAAAAAAAAAAAATTCCCTAGTTACCCTGAGTGAGAGAGTCAAAAATAGAAGGAAACCACCAAGAAAGAGAAGAATGATGATATGCAGCCAGCTCAGGACCCTGGGTGTGCCACGCCCATACTCACTAGATGTGAGTTCCTGAGGTAGCAATTGAACCTAACTGTCCTCTTCTGAATGGAATCTAGAAGCCTGAGAGAGGTTTTGAATGCACTGCCCTAGATGGGGAAATGATATTCCATGGTAGAGTGGATTTATGATTTGTACAAAGTGAACAACTATTTGGAAGAAAAATAATGCCAAGAATAAAAGAGAAAATCCAGTTTTTTAGATGCAGAGGAAACAATATTTGTGATGTGCTTATGCCAAAAGAGAGAGAGAGATTAGAAGTAGGGCTAATCCCCAATAGACATTTCTGATCTTGTCTAGAAATCAGATGCCATCAAAGATAAGCACAACGGCAGAAGAATCCCTTTTGCAAGAAATAAGACAGGACTGAGTAGAAGTGAAATCAACCAAGTTATCTTTGCCCCACCAGAGATTACCTGGAGATCGGCATGTAAGGAATTGGGAGTGGATATTCGAGAAGTTCAACCTGTTTAATCAGGGCAAGGTTTCTCAAAATGCAAAGTGGAATTCAATGTGCTATCATCAGCAAAACTATGAATAGGATTTCCAGCCAACGAAAGAAGTTAGTTAATATACAAGGTGAAACAAGCGTGAAAAAGAAATGAACCTTCGGAACACCTAAAGTGGAAAAATTATATGACAAAGCACCATCTACTATCACCCGCAATGAGCGTTCAAAGCGAAAACTGGATACCCAATTACAATAAACAACTGGCAAACCATAAGATGGAAGCTTATTAAAAAGACTTTAAGCCAAACATGATCAAAAGCCTTAGAAATGTTAAGAGCAACTGCTTGAGTTTCAACAACTTGTCCATTGAATTTACCTATAGATGAGTAACATAAGCCAGTATAACCTTTGATTGAATCTATACTGGCAGTCATTGATAATATGGAAGGTTTCTAGATTGTTTAACAGTTAGTACATTCTCGATTACTTTAGAAAGAGTAGAAGTAAGTGCAATGAGACGATAATTGGATGGGAGGGATTGATCACCCTTTTCAGGAACTGGCAGGATATGAGCAAATTTCCAAGCAGAAGGGAAAACACCTGTGGAATAAGAAAGTGGAAAAAGGAGTCACAGAAAAAGGCGACTCAGAGGCACACATACTGGGAATGGTAGGAGTTGGTTTGCCAAAATCATCAGGAGTTAGAAAAAAATTGGATGCTAACAGGTCAGCTTTATCTTTGGCTGAATGGCAATATAACCATCTGGTTTTGAGAGAGGTGAGAATAGAGATGGGCAAAATTTTTGGCCAAATAGCTTTGGCAACAGTTTTAAAATACGATCGGCATATAAAAACAGCTTAAGGTAATTTTTCAAGTCAAATTTTGGTATTTGTATAGGATGTTTGAGCAATAATTATAGGTATAGCATTGAAATGCTAAAAACAAAAAACTTGAAATAAGAATACTTTCAGAATATGAAAATTTACAGTAACGCACTTTGGCATATTCATCATAAATATTATTAGCATAACTAAAACTGTAATTATACAGGTATTTGTTATTAGCTGTACTTTCACGAATTTCTTTAACAAGTGCATTAGATGTGACAATGGGCGCCAGCAAGATATTTTGAAAGGGTAACAGGTAAAAATATCCCAAAAAAAAATATCCTATTTTTCTTCTTATTATTATAATACTTAAGTTTATTTAAGTATTATTATTAAGATTACTGAAGTATAATAAGATTATTATAATACTTAAACATTTAATTATAATTTGTATGAATTTTTGCATAATCACAGTTTAATGATTTTGATATACAGAATAATCACAGTTTAATGATTTTGATATCATTAAACTGTGATTATTGTCAGTAATGTGATTTTTTGTGAACTGATTACAATTGTTCCCGCGTACAATACAATTGTACGTGGGAACAATGCTTCGACTTCGTAAGAAATCTCGGCGCTCTTGTATTCTCTCTTTTTCTATACTTTTAGCCATATACTATAAAACCCTACTTTTTCATACCTCATGAACTATTAGAGCAATTCGAGGGGGAGTGATGTACTATTGCTATTCTATATCCTATTTCTGTTCTCCTTCCTTTAGCACATGCTGCCTATTCAACATAGAAAATATAAAAATGTAACTACAGTGGATGGAACTCTTGCTTTATGCTACTTTGCTATCTGTTGGGCTAATAGTCATCTCGCCCGTAAACTACAAATCAAAATCTGCTCATTACCAGCATTAGGCCATGATATCTTATCATTTCTAAACGACTTTACTTACTACATTTCGGCTTATTATCAACTTTTGGCCTTTATTTCATAATACTGCTAAATTTCTTGATTCACTATGATTACTATTGTATTATTATCTTACTATCTTATTTTTATAATACGGCTAAAATTCTTTATTCTCCATGGTATTACTTTATTACTGTCATACCATCTTTTATATATATTCGAAACCAGTTTTACGGGCGGCTGACAACAGAAACAGATAGCAACGTTAATTATGGGCTGATATATTGAGAGGGTTAGCCCTAGATAAAGTCCCTTTCAATATATCTACTAACCCATAACACATTTTATAATTTTTATAATTTTGCTTTACTATGTTATTTTTATATTATAATTTATATGTTTTGCTCTATCATATTTTGCTCTACCACATTTCTATTTTGGTCACTACCAACACTACTTTTTCACCTTCTGCTTTACCGTTTTACTTTACGTTCTATCTCATTTTGTTTTACTCTCACTTTACTTCTAGGTTTTAGCTACTGTGCCGGCGTTGGGACTTTGCATGTTACTTGGGCGTTTTCGACGCACAGGTTTTCCACAGACTGTAATCCAATAGATTTTTTTTTTTTCCGATCATATCTAGAATATATATATATATATATATGGGGCTTAGAGGGGAACAGGTATCCTGTGTGTTATCAGACACTCAGCCTAAAACACTGATGGATCCAATATCTCTCTATTACAGAAGATTTAGGAGAAGTCCGGTTGGCCTGCCTCCCTAAAATCCACTCATGCACACCTTCTCGATGGTAAGCCCTGTTACGTCACTTAGGTGGCAACGAACGTGTAGAGTGGTTCTCTTCAAGACGCCTGGTCAGCCTGAAGAGGAAAAGACCAAACCCTCCAGCAATGAGAGCACAACAATACAAATGGCCCTCAGTCCCCAGCAGCTTTCACTCTCCCTCTTACGGCAGCGAGTGGATCAGAGTGGAAGCAGAGGGTGCTAAGAATCTCTGGGTACGACCAGGCTACCATGCACGGAAATTGAACTTGGCCTGTTATAACGTATGATCACTCATCGGTGAAGACAGGATATTAGAGCTGGAAAAGGAATTAGAAAATGTGAATTGGAATATCATCGGTTTGGCTGAAACAAGAAGAAGAAATGAATCACTTATAAGTTTATCAAGTGGAAATCTGCTGTACACCAATGGAAACAGTGAAAGGAGTGAAGGCGGAGTTGGGTTTCTGGTCCATAAAGATTTTAAAAACAACATTTTGGAATTCAAAAGTACATCACCAAGGGTGTCAAGACTAATACTCAAGATTTCTAAGAGGTACAAGCTAAAGATTATAATGATTTATGCACCAACATCGAGCCATGATGATGAAGAGGTTGAAGAAATGTACACTGAAATTGAGAGTCTTCTAGATGAGCAGAAAACCCACTACACTATTATTATGGGGGACTTCAATGCTAAGGTTGGAAAAAGCAAAACAGTGCAGAAAGAGGAACTATAGGAAATTTTGGAATTGGTGAAAGAAATAAAAGAGGTGAAAGACTTGTGGAATTTGCAGAATCTCAAGGAATGTCAGTAATGAACACTTTTTTCAAGAAAAGGGTGAACAGAAAGTGGACATGGAAGAGTCCAAATGGATTAACAACTAATGAAATCTACTTCATCCTCACTAACAGAAGATATATTGTGAATGATGTTACCGTCCTGAATAAGGTAAATGTTGGAAGTGATCACAGAATGGTAAGATGTACACTTGATATAGATGTATGAAAGGAAAGGAAAAAAACTGACTCGAGTAAATAATACAAAAGGTCTTTGAAATAACAGAGGAGGAGAAAAAGCAGTATGTACTGGAACTTAAGAACAAGTTTGAGCTTCTGCAGACTGCTGAGGACCAAGATATCGACGAGGAATATTACAACTTTCTGAAAGTGATAAAGGCCAAGAAACCTATAGGGAAACAGAAATCCAAAGAAGAAAAAATTAGTCAAGAAACACTTGTCATGATGAACCAAAGACGACAAATGAAAAGCAAGAAAAACACTGACAGGGAGAAAATTGAGTATACTGAGTTATGCAAAGCCATTAGAAAGAGACTCAGAGAGGACATAAGAAGATTTAACACAAGAAAAGTAGAACAACCATTAAGGGAAAACAAAGGATTTAAATCAGCAGCCATGAGCAGTAATACAGAAAGACAAATGATACTGAAACTGAAGAATAGCGATGGTGTACTTATAAACAGCAGAGAAGGCATAATTCAAATAGCAGAAGACTACTATAGAGAATTATACAAGGAGCGAGGGAATGATACCAGCAGTGGGGAAGATGGATTGCAAAGTAGCAACACATACGACATACCCAATATTCTTCCTGATGAGGTAGAACATGCATTGAAGAAAATGAAGAATCGGAAAGCCCCGGGGGAAGATGAAGTTACTGTAGAGTTGTTAAAATTGGGAGGAAGAGACATAACACAAAAACTGGCAAGGCTCTTCACACAAAGTGCATTAGAAAATGTGTGATGCCTAAGCAGTGGAATAATGCAATCATAGTTTTGCTGCATAAGAAAGGAGATAAATCAGAAATTGGAAATTATAGACCAATTAGCTTGTTATCCCATATCTACAAGTTGTTCACAAGGGTCATTACTAACAGATTAGAAAGAATACTTGATGAGAATCAACCGAAAGAGCAAGCTGGCTTTAGGACAGGATTCTCAACTATGGATCACCTTCACGTAATATCACAGCTAATGGAGAAAGCAAATGAATATAAAACACCATTATGCCTGGCATTTGTGGATTATGAAAAGGCATTTGACTCCATACAGCATAAGGCAATGTTTCGGGCACTGGAAAGACAAGGCATAGATACTCCATATATTATGATTTTGAAGAAAATATATGAGAGTGCTACATCCTTTATTAGACTAGACAAAGACAGTAGCAAATTTAAAATCGAGAAAGGAGTTCGAAGCTGTTGAACAAGTATGCCAGGGAAAGGGAAATAATGATTGAAGGAGCAGTAATTGAAAAGGTGGAGTCATATACTTATCTGGGACAAGTTATTAGCTGTAATAATGATAAATGGCTGGAAGTCAAGAGAAGAATAAATTTTGGATGGATAGCATTCAGGAAATATAGTCACATACTGAAGAGCAATATCCCAGTTTGTCTGAAACGTAAAATAATGAATCAATGTATACTCCCCACCATGACTTATGGAAGTGAAACTTGGGCACTCACCAAAAGAATGGAAGAGAAGCTAAGAACTACACAGCGAAGAATGGAACAAATTATATTGGGAATCAGACTGTTAGATAAGAAGAGAAACACATGGATTAGGCAGCAAACTCAAGTAAAGGACATTCTTATCAAAACTAAAGAACTAAAATGGTCTTGGGCAGGACACATAGCTCGAAGACATGATGACAGATGGACTAAGAAAATAACAGAATGGTACCCAAGAGGAGCTAGAAGAAAACCTGGAAGACAAAGGCGGAGATGGATAGATGAAATTCATGAGTTTTTGAGTAGGAAATGGATGGCCAGTGCTCAAAACAGAAGGAACTGGAAAGTTGCTGGAGAGGCCTTCATCCTGCAGTGGATTGAAAATGGCTGATGATGATGATGATATATATATATATATATATATATATATATAAATAATGTTTTTAGTGGCCGTTTTGATTACATGAAAAACATTTTTTATTGCAAAAACAGTTTCTAAGATATAGACTAACGTTTTTTTAAATACAATCAGTATGTCAGGATTTTCAGCGGCACAGAGTTGGCCTGTGAACACCATTTTAGAGCTGTACCCTCGAAACGTAAAGAAGATTCGATCTCACCATGATGTCTGTCATAACCTCAAATGACATCAATCATACTGTATGATGGAAGAGAAGGGGTGGTGATTCCATTCAGTGATTTATGGATGGTGATTCCATAAATCACTGAATTGTTTATTTACAGCTTTCTAAATATTGTATAACAGTCTATATTCACGATCACTTGCACCAGTTTCTTCCAACACTCTCAAGTCTTCACAAGTTGGCCATTTTGTAACTGGAATTCATTTGGGTTCATCTTCATTTCCCTCCCCTCCTTGGCAAAATTATCAGTAACAGACTGGGCAATTTCTTCTCTCTGTTAAAGCTCTGGTAACTTTTAGATCACCATCTATGTCCACCCAATCATTAAACTCCTATTCACCAATGTCTTCAGGTTTTTTATCGTGATTTAGTCGACCATCATGAATAATTAATCCACTTTTTTTTTTTTTTTTTTGACAGTTGCTAATACAGTTTTCAGAAACTTCATTCCAGGCACTCATTGTCATATGAAGTGCATCTAGAACAATTATCTGCTTTGTGATTAGCATTAGCATTAGTAGAGGCATTTGATGCAAGAAAGCAAGCTTATGCAGCATCAGCCAAAAAAAAAAACCCACTTCCACTTCACCCCTCTGTTCGTTCAAAATACCTGTCCAGCTGAGCCTTAAACTTATTTAGGCTATCAACCTCCACGACAAGGGATGGAAGTCTGTTCCACCAACCAACCACCCGCTGGCTAAAGGCAAATTTCCGCACGTCTATCCTACATCTGTCTTTCCTCAATTTGAATTTATGCCCTCTCAGGTGATTTTTCTGAGCTAGAGGAAGAATCCCATCAGCATTGAGCATGCTTAAACCATTCAAGGCTTTATACACCTCTATCAGATCACCTCGCTGGTGCCTAGTCTCCAGACACTGTAATTTGCAAAACTTAAGCCTTTCTTCGTAAGAGCACCCCTTTGTTCCATTCACTAATCTTGTTGCCCTTCTCTGTACTCGTTCCAGCAGCTCTACATCCTTCTTAAAAATGAAGCCTCCAGACCTGTATACAGTACTCTAGGTGTGGCCTGACCATTGCCTTATACAAGGGAATAATCACCTCCTTATCCCTGCTGGAAAAATTCCTGTATATCATTGACAATACTCCATGAGCTACTCTTGCAGCCCGTCTGCACTGCTCAGAGAACTTCATATCTGCCTGCACAACCACCCCCAAGTCCCTTTCATTCTCTACCACTGTCAGTGTAGTACCACAGAGTTGATACGTTGCTCTGGGGTTGCTGTTTCCCATGTGTAGTACTTTACATTTGTCAATGTTAAACTTCATTTGCCACCTCTCAGCCCATCTGCTCAACCTTTCCAGATCCTGTTGCAGCAGCATAGTGTCAGTAGTGTCCTTGACAACCCTGCCAACCTTTGTATCGTCTGCAAACTTGGACATTAAGCTTGATATACCATCATCAATATCATTTATAAATACAGAAAACAATAATGGACCCAACACTGAGCCCTGAGGGACTCCACTAATAACATTAGTCCACGATGAGCAGTGTCCATTGATTACCACTCTCTGTCTTCTCCCCCTCAACCACCCCTTTATCCATAGCAGCAATTTGCCTCCAATGTCACACTGCTCCAATTTGTGTAGCAGTCTTCCATGTGCAACAGTATCAAAAGCCTTTCTAAGATCCAAGTATATAATATCAAAGTTATTCCCTGCATCCAGTTTTTTTGTGACTGCATCATAGTATCCAATCAAGTTGGTCAGGCAAGACTTCCCCTTAACAAAACCATGCTGTGTCTGAGCTATAACTGAAGTCCTGTCTAAATGATCCTGCAATGCTTCTTTAACCAGTGCCTCCATTAATTTTCCTGGAACAGAAGTTAAGCTAACAGGTCTATAATTACTTGTGTCAGCCTTTGATCCTCCTTTGTGAATTGGGGTCACATTTGCACATTTCCAGTCTATGGGTACCTCCCCTGAGTCCAAGGAAGCTCTCATAATTATGGCTAAGGGTTTGCTTACTTCTTTTGCTGCCTCCTTTAATATAACTGGATAGATCCCATCCACCCCGGATGCCTTTCTTGTGTTTATCTTCAACAGTTTCTCCTCCACTTTACTCCCAGTTATTTCAAGATTCTGTAGCTTACTGCTAGAGTTGAATACACCTCTGGCATTCCCCTTGCTGAATAACTCCTCATGTGTGAATGTCGATGCAAAATATTCATTTAGTTTGTTAGCTACCTGAGCAGGATCATCAACAGTTGACCCATCAATATCAAGTGGACCAATCTGATTCATCCCCTTCCTTCTAGAGTTTACATAAGTAAAGAACTCTTTGCTATTTTTCTTTGCATCCCTTGCCAAGGATTTCTCGTAATCTGCCTTCGCCTGCCTAACCTCCTTTGTAACTTGGTTGCATATCAACTTGTATCTATCATAGGCTTCTGTGCCATGTGTTAATTTGTAAGTATCCCATGCATTTTTCTTCTCTGCCATATGCCTCATTAGTTCATCTGACATCCATTTTGGCCTAAACCTTGAACAATATTTCTTAGTTGGTATGTAAAGCCTAGTAGCTTCCAAGATACGTTCTTTGAATGCTTCCCATTTTGAATTTGCTGTTGGTAACATCATCAGTTGGTCCCACTGTATAGAATTTAAATATTGTCTCGGTCCATCATAGTCGCCTTTACAGAAGCAATAACCCTTCCCTTTACCCCTAATGGTAGTTACCTCTTTGAGTAAATCCCACTTCAGCACACTGTGATCACTGCCACCTAGTGGTTCATTTATCTGCAGATTCTTAATGCATGAAGAATCACTGCTGATAATCAAATCAAGAGTATTACTCCCTCTAGTTGCCTCCCGAACATGCTGATGTAGAAAACAATCATCCAATAAATCCACAAAAGCCCTGCTAGTGTGAGAGTAACCAGCCCCCAAATTCCAGTCAATATCTGGGAAATTAAAATCTCCCATTATAAGACTCTCTGATTTACTGGCCCACTCTATTTCCCTGTACAGTTCCTTATTATACTCATCAGAGTCATTAGGCCTATAGCACACTCCTACTCTCAATTTTGATCTCCCAATGCTTATGTCACACCAAACTGACTCAACACTGCACTGTCCAGTGATGTCGACTGGCTTCACTTCCTTGGTTTTTATGTGTTTCTTAACTAATAGCGTAACCCCTCCCCCCCCTTCCTATCCTGTCTATCCTTTCTGTAGACGTTGTACTCCCCAAATTGCAGTTCTGCATCCCTTATATCTGTGTGACACCACGTCTCTGATATCCCAACAATATCTGCCTTTGATGTTTTGAGCAATACCTCAAATTCATAAAATTTATTTACTAAACTCCTAGCATTGGTGTACACGCAAGTATACCTGCACCTGTTTCTATTCTTAGCTGCCCTAACACAACCCATGTGTTTACTTGTACCGCAATGGCTCCCAGCAGTCTCTGAAATACCATGCATCTTGTTTTTCAGGCTTCTGCTCATTCCAATAGAAGCAGTGCAAGAATCTCTTTCACCTCTGCCAGTGGCTACTGTCAATCTATTGGTCTTTGTCTCCCCCCAAGCTAGCAGTTTTCCGACCCACCTAACACTGCCTCGATAGCATCAGCAAATATTCTTGCACCCTTTCTATTTAAGTGTATCCCATCTCTGTAGAAGCAATCTCTCCTGTTAACAAGTACAGTCCAGGCTGAAAAAAATTCTACCCCTTGAGCCTTGCACAATCTTTCCAGGGCCGAATTGATCGACAAGGCTCTCATCATATACTCCCTCCTATCGTGTCTGGGCAGAATTGCAGACACTTTTAAATTCAACCCTAATTCTCGGCTTTTGTTCAACAGTGACCTGTACTTGTTAAGTAATTCTGCCGGTCTCCTACTCTTAATATTATTAGTGCCAACGTGTACAACTATATCACCTTTTGTGCCCTTAAAAGATGATATTCGCTCTACAACATCATCAACCTTTGCCCCTGGCAGACATACCCTGGTCCTGTTCCACCTATCTTTTTTACAAAGCATGTTCCCCGCTTCCCTGACAATAGAGTCACCAACTACTAATAGTTCCTTCGGGACCAGCGTATTCTGCCTTGGGGGTTGTCTCGGTGTCACGCGATGCCCAAGTGCAAGCTCTGGCGTTGATGTGGGCAGCTGAGAGCTTGATGGGCCCCTCAATTTAGTTTCTTCGAGGGCATCCACCCTGTCCTTCAAGCTCTCATATAGGCCCACAAGAACGCCGAGTTGTTACCTGATATCGATACACTCCTTGCATCGCGCACACACAAAGACATCCCCCTTGGCAGTATCATGTCCCGTACCCATTTGCTCTGCAAACATCAAGCAAACAGTGCATTTTATAAGGCTATGAGCCAGAGGACAACTGCCCCCCTCAGTTCTGCTCTGTGCCACAGCACTTCCATTAGCTTGAGCCTTTTGCTTTGCTGGTCGGGTCTGAGTCATGATTCTATTAATTTATTAATTAATTATAATTAATTATGTTATGTTATTAATTAGGTTAAATATAATTAATTATATTATGCTTGTAATCTAAGTCTTTATATGTATTTATTTAAACGTACAATTTAACTGCTAACAAAGTTCAACTAACGCCATCTAGTACGGTATATAACTATCGTATCACAAAGGCGGGAAAGTTACGAACGGTAGCGGAGTTAAAAACACGTGGAAACCCTTACCGATACTTTTATGCAATATCAGACGATGTTAACAAACTATCATCTACGGACTGGATGATTCTTTGCCTCATATCCAAGCTATAAAAGGTTTTAAAGATTTTTATTATTCCCTGGTCAAGAGGTTGAATCAGTGATATGGTATTCAAAGGTAGAAAAACTAATTCAACGTTTCTGAAAGTCGACTTTGGAGGAGCTGGGCAGTTGTCCAAAATCAATATAAATTTTTTGTTTTTCTTATCCAATTGCAAATCCCATTTACGAAAATAATCTTCAAATAAAGAAGCTATCATCCAAGCATTGGCATTATTGGCATATTCAACAGACAGCTGTTTTACTCCTTTAAAACATCTAGATAGGTCATCTGATGATTACTCTTGCTGATAACTAATGGCTTCATCTTGATTGTTCCTGTCATGTTGCAAGAAAAAGAACAGGTGCATGTATACTTGTGTGTACACCAATGCTAGGAGTTTAGTAAATAAATTTGATGAATTTGAGGTATTGCTCAAAACATCAAAGGCAGATATTGTGGGGATTTCAGAGACGTGGTGTCACACAGATATAAGAAATGCAGAACTGGAATTTGGGGAGTACAATGTCTACAGAAAGGATAGACAGGATAGGAAGGGAGGAGGGGTTATGCTATTAGTTAAAAAACACATAAAATCCAAGGAAGTGAAGCCAGTCGACATCGCTGGACAGTGCAGTGTTGAGTCAGTTTGGTGTGACATAAGCATTGGGAGATCAAAATTGAGAGTAGGAGTGTGCTATAGGCCTAATGACTCTGATGAGTATAATAAGGAACTGTACAGGGAAATAGAGTGGGCCAGTAAATCAGAGAGTCTTATAAT
Organism: Mastigoproctus giganteus; assembly: GCF_048544385.1. NCBI lineage: Eukaryota > Metazoa > Arthropoda > Arachnida > Uropygi > Thelyphonidae > Mastigoproctus > Mastigoproctus giganteus. The sequence goes on from NC_143585.1 coordinate 112,730,873, forward strand.
GGGAGATTTTAATTTCCCAGATATTGACTGGAATTTGGGGGCTGGTTACTCTCACACTAGCAGGGCTTTTGTGGATTTATTGGATGATTGTTTTCTACATCAGCATGTTCGGGAGGCAACTAGAGGGAGTAATACTCTTGATTTGATTATCAGTAGTGATTCTTCATGCATTAAGAATCTGCAGATAAATGAACCACTTGGTGGCAGTGATCACAGTGTGCTGAAGTGGGAGTTACTCAAAGAGGTAACTACCATTAGGGGTAAAGGGAAGGGGTATTGCTTTCGTAAAGGCGACTACAATGGACTGAGACAGTATTTAAATTCTATACAGTGGGATCAACTGATGATATTGCCAACAGCAAATTCAAAATGGGAAGCATTCAAAGAACTTATCGTGGAAGCTACTAGGCTTTACATACCAACTAAGAAATATTGTTCAAGGTTTAGGCCTAAATGGTTGTCAGATGAACTAATGAGGCATATGGCAGAGAAGAAAAATGCATGGGATACATACAAATTAACACGTGACACGGACGCCTATGATAGATACAAGTTGATCTGTAACCAAGTTACAAAGGAGGTTAGGCAGGCGAAGGCAGATTACGAGAGATCCTTGGCAAGGGATGCGAAGAAAAACAGCAAAGAGTTCTTTACTTATGTAAACTCTAGAAGGAAGGGGATGAATCAGATTGGTCCACTTGAGATCGATGGGTCAACTGTTGATGACCCTGCTCGGGTAGCTAACAAACTAAATGAATATTTTGCATCGACATTCACACATGAGGAGTTATTCAGCGAGGGGAATGCCAGAGGTGTATTCAACTCTAGCAGTAAGCTAGAGAATCTTGTAATAACTGAGAGCAAAGTGGAGGAGAAATTGTTGAAGATAAACACAAGAAAGGCACCTGGGGTGGATGGGATCTATCCAGTTATATTAAAGGAGGCAGCAAAGGAGGTAAGCAAACCCTTAGCCATAATTATGAGAGCTTCCTTGGACTCAGGGGAGGTACCCATTGACTGGAGATGTGCAAATGTGACCCCAATTCACAAAGGGGGATCAAAGGCTGACACAAGTAATTATAGACCTGTGAGTTTAACTTCTGTTCCCGGAAAATTAATGGAGGCACTGGTGAAAGAAGCACTGCAGGATCATCTAGACAAGACTTCAGTTATAGCTAGGACACAGCATGGTTTTGTTAAGGGGAAGTCTTGCCTGACCAATTTGATTGGATACTATGATGCAGTCACAAAAGAACTGGATGCAGGGAATAACTTTGATATTATATACTTGGATCTTAGAAAGGCTTTTGATACTGTTGCACATGGAAGACTGCTGCACAAATTGGAGCAGTGTGGCATTGGAGGCAAGTTGCTGCTATGGATAAAGGGGTGGTTGAGGGGGAGAAGACAGAGAGTGGTAATCAATGGACACTGCTCATCGTGGACTAATGTTATTAGTGGAGTCCCTCAGGGTTCAGTATTGGGGCCTTTATTGTTTTCTGTATTTATAAATGATATTGATGATGGTATATCAGGCTTAATGTCCAAGTTTGCAGACGATACGAAGGTTGGCAGGGTTGTCAAGGACACTACTGACACTATGCTGCTGCAACAGGATTTGGAAAGGTTGAGCAGATGGGCTTCGAGGTGGCAAATGAAGTTTAACATTGACAAATGTAAAGTACTACATATGGGAAACAGCAACCCCAGAGCAACGTATCAACTCTGTGGTACTACACTGACAGTGGTAGAGAATGAAAGGGACCTGGGGGTGGTGGTGCAGGCAGATATGAAGTTCTCTGAGCAGTGCAGACGAGCTGCAAGAGTAGCTCATGGTGTATTGTCAATGATATATAGGAATTTTTCTAGCAGGGATAAGGAGGTGATTATTCCCTTGTATAAGGCTTGTTTGTTTGTTTTAAGAATTCTTGGCGCAAGAGCTACTGCGGCTAAAATGCGCCTGTAAAATTTTATTTTATATAATGGTTTTGTTTTAATTCGTATATTGCTGCTAATGATTTCCAAGAGTAACAGAGAATGACTATAGCTTGCTTTAGAAATAATATTTAGTCTTATATTTGATTGTAGTAATTTATTTTCTTAAGGAACTGAAAAACATCTGCTATATTTTTCCTATCTTCCAGTATGGTTTTGAGAGTGAGGGAGTGATGTTTGTTTAGCTCTTTGAAGGAGTTTCGGCGTTCATCTGCAAAAGCTGGACAAGTAATCAGTACATGTTCTACTGTTTGTTGTATGTGACAGATAGGGCATAGAGGGGGATCCTCTCCTCGCAAAAGATAAGAGTGACTGAAATACGTGTGTCCTATCCTTAACCTAGCAAGTATCACTTCATCGCGTCTATTTTTCTGAATGCTGGATTTCCATGGTTGGAGTAATCTTTTAATCTGATGCAATTTGTTAGTGGTAAGTACTTGCCATTGCTGCTGCCAGTGATGTATCCCACTGTGATCAATAACTTGTTTATAGTCTGAGAAAGGGATATATTCTGATGCAGAAGTATTGTTGTTAGCTTCTTTGGCAGCTCTGTCTGCTTGTTCGTTTCCATGTATTCCGACATGGCTTGGGATCCAGCAAAATCTAATGTTACGTTGTTGTTCAAGGAGTCTTGATATTTTGTATTGAATCTGCTGTTGTAGAGGATGTTTGTTAGAACTGATATTTTGTATTGCCATCATGGAACTACGGGAGTCAGTAAAAATTATGCTGTTTTGAAAACTGGAATGGTCGATTTCGTCTAGTGCTAACATAATGGCTTGCAGTTCTGCGGTATAAATGCTACAGTCTTTTGGAAGTTTTTGGGCCAATGTGATGTCAGAAAAGTAAACTGCCGCTCCCACATGAGAATCAGTTTTGGATCCATCTGTATATAGAAAGCTATGATCTGAAAATTGTGCCTTATAAGCAGCATGCAGCTGTTGATGATTTATATGAGAAAGGATTTGTTTGCTCGAAATGTGGAAGGAGGAGTCACATAAAGGTTGTCTGATTGTCCATGGTGGAGTAGACTGCTTCGGTAGCGGATTTATGTTATCTAGGTTAAGCTCTCTACTGAGAAGAAGGGTTTTTAATCTCACATTCGCAGGTTTATTGATTCTTTGTTGTTGCTGATAATGTTGTTCCCATTCAGAAGCAAAAAGAGTTTTCTGTAGGGGGTGGTCTGGTAAGGATTTTATTTTAGCTGCATAAGAGAGTAATTGGTTTTGTCTTCTGATTTGCAGAGGAGGTTCTTGAGCTTCGGCGTACAGACTCTGCACAGGTGAGGTGCGGAAAGCTCCAAGGGCTAAACGTAGTGCGCAGTGATGTACCGGGTCGAGCCATCTCAGAGCACTAGGTCTTGCCGAGTCATAGACTGGGGCACCATAGTCTAGCTTAGACCGAATGAGAAGGCGATATAAGCGTAGTAGGATTGTCCTGTCTGCTCCCCAGGATATAGCGGATAGGACCTTCAAGATGTTCATTTTCTTCAAACAGTGGGCTCGTATGTGACTGATATGCTCTAGGAAAGTCAGTTTTTTGTCAAAAACTAATCCTAAGAAACGGACACTATTTTCAACTGGGATGATCTGTTCTTTCAGCCTGAGTTCTGGGTCAGGATGGAGATTCCTTTTTCTGCAGAAATGTATGCATGCAGTCTTTTGTACCGATATTCTATATCCATTTCTTTCTGTCCATTTTATGACTCTGTTAATGGCTACTTGCAATTGCCGTTCTATTGTTCTCATATGCTGCGCTTGATAAGAAATGCTGAAATCATCAGCATAAACTGTTGTAAAGATATTGTTTGGGATTTGTTCTATTATTGTGCTGAAGTGGACTGCAAAAAGTGTGGCACTAAGTACAGATCCTTGAGGGACCCCTTCTTCTTGATAAAATACATTGGAAAGTGTATTGTTCATTCGAACTTGGAAGGTCCGATTCTTAAGGAAATTGTATATGTAGAGGGGTAGATGTCCTCTAAGGCCAAGTTGATGTAATCTTTTAAGTATACCGTATCGCCACGTGGTATCATATGCCTTTTGGATATCAAAATTAACCATGACTTGGTGTTGTTTCCTGAGAAAAGCATTTCTTACTTGATTTTCCAGTTGTATAAGTACATCCAAGGTACAGCGATTTTTTCTAAAGCCAAATTGTTCTGGATTGAGAAGATTATTATTTTCTAGGTACCATGTTAGTCTATTGTTGACCATTTTCTCTAAGATCTTGCCTAAGCAGCTGGTCAAAGCTATGGGACGGTAGTTCTGTGGGTCTGAGAGATCTTTTCCCTGTTTTGGGAAAGCTAGTATTATTGAGTGGTGCCATTTGTTTGGGAAGGAATTTTCAAGGTATATTTTGTTGTATAGATCTAACAGGGCTAATTGGGACTGTTCATCTAATTGTTGTACCATTGCATAATGGATTTCATCAGGACCGACTGCGCTGTGTTTCACCTGTAGCAGAGTTTGTTTTAGTTCTGCTGCCGTGAGTGGCAAGTTGTATTGTTCACACTGATTGGTTGAAAAGTTTAATTTTATTTTTTCGGCCTCTTTCTTGTACGTTTTAAAAGCTGTGGGGTATGTACAATTAGCAGATGTATTTGAAAAATTTTCAGCAAGCACGTTGACTATATCTAAGGTGTTTGTAACCAACTGTCCCTTCCAATTTAGCAATGGAGAGTGGTTTAATTGAGAATTGTTGGTCATCCTTCTGATCTTTTTCCAGATAAGTGTAGTTGGTGTGGAAATAGTTATAGTGGATGCAAATTTCATCCAAGCAGCTTTTTTGCTTATTTTTTGCACTTTCCTGACCTTGGCTCTGGTTCTCTTGAATTGTATCAGATTTTCTGTTGTTGGATTTTTGCGAAAAAGGTTCCAGGCTCTATTTCTTTCTTTTTTAGCTTCCTGGCACTCTTTGTTCCACCATGGTTTTGGATATATTCTGATGTTAGAAGATGTTTTAGGTATTGTCTTTTCCGCAGCTTGAAGCATACTATCAGTAACATAGGCTACTGATGTTTGTACTGATTCTCTTTTAATAATGTTGCGGTCTAGCTTGGCTAGTATCCTGAATGTTTCCCAATCTGCATCATATATTTTCCATCTGGGGTGCCTACTGGCTTGGCATGGCGTTTTTTCCATGATTTTCAAAATAATGGGGTAGTGGTCACTGCTCAATGGAGTCTCGTGCACGCTCCATTTAGTCATAGGGAACAGTGTTGGGGAACAGATTGATAAGTCTATTGCAGAACTGCTTTTTGATGGAAGGTGGAAATATGTGTGTGTGCCGTCATTTAAAATCATTAGGTTGTTCTCGACAATTAATTTTTCTATTTGCTTACCCTTCTGGTCTATTTTGTGATCGCCCCATAGTGGGTGATGTCCATTTAGGTCACCTAAGATGCAGAATGGAGGTGGTAGTTGAGTGATCAGCTCTTCGAAATCCTTAAATCGGAATTCTTGATTAGGGGGTAGATATACTGAGGCTATGGTAATATTGAAGCCTATTGCTAGACGGGCTGCAACTGCTTCTAATGGTGTGTTCAATGGGATTGTTTGGGAGGGGACATGTCTGTTAACTAGTATTGCAACTCCTCCTCTCGCTGTTCCATTCGTTATGCGATCCTTTCTATATGTGATATGATTTTTGATTATACTATTGTCCTGTGGTTTTAAATAGGTTTCTTGTAGGCAGATACTTAGTGGGTGGTACTGGGTGATGAGGTCTATAACATCATTTGTGTTTGAGCGAAAACCTCGACAGTTCCATTGGATGATCGTATCTGTCATTTGGGGTTGGATGTTCCCTCGGATTGCTTCCTTGGGGCTGATTTATTTTTGTCTACCTTGGTTTTGTCTTTTTTTGAAAAATAGGGTCTACCCGTATCCATTTCTTCTTCAGTAAAGATTTCGAGAATTGGTTCCTCTACTTGGTTTCTTGCATCCGTGTCCATTTGTTCTGCAGTCTTTTTTCCTGTACTACCCATCTTTTCTTTGTTTGCTTTTCTTCTTGCATTTTCTGAATTATCTGGTGGGAAAGATAAAGGAGTATTGATAATCTTTTCTTGTTTTTGTGAAGATGGTTTGTAAAACTCACGAACCCATTCTGAGATGGATTCTCCTGGGGGGATTGTAACATCCGTTTGTGTGCCACAACATTTTGAATTGGGTAGTTTAATTTCCGGAGCCTTTTTGATTGTAGTAATCTGTGCATAAGAAGGTTTGTTTGTTATATTTATTGTAATTGCCTTTTTAGCTTCCTGATATGAAACTCCATTTTCTGCTTTGTATTTTTGTATCATTTTTTCCTTCTTCCAAATTTCACACTCCCTTGAATATGCAGTATGATCTCCTTTACAATTTACACATTTATGGGATCCAGCTGTGCAAGTAGAAGTGGCATGTTCTTGCGAACCACAGTTTGCACATGTTAATTTTCCTCTACATACTGTCTGTGAGTGACCAAACTTCTGACAGTTGAAACAACGGAGAGGATTCGGGATGTATGGTCTTATATTGCAGTGTAGGTATCCAGCTTTTACTGATCTGGGTGATTTAGGCGTGTTGAAAGTGAGTATCAGATTCCTGGTGGGGGTGATTATCCCTTCTTTTTTAATTGTAATTCTTTTAACACTGATGACTCCTTGTTCCTGAAGTTCCATTTGAATTTCCTCTTCTGGCACATTTAGAAGGTCCCATTCCGTAATGACACCTTTTGAAGTATTTAATGTATTGTGCGGGGATACTGTTACTGGTATTCCTGCAAAGGTTGTCATTTGTAATAATTTTTCTGAGTGTGTAGTATTGGCCGTTTCTACCAAAATGTCGCCTGATTTTAGTCTTTTAACTTGTTTTGGTGGGCCGACATAACTCTCAAGAGTCTTTTGTATGAGAAAGGGTGACAATTGTCCTACCGCTTTCTCAGTATTTGAGTGTACAATAATATATGTTGGAGAAATTAAAACTTGAGAGTCAGTTTTTAATCTCTTTGTGGAGACAGATTCATTTCCATCGCCTTTTCTGATTGTCTTAGAGGTGTCTCCGAGAGAACTAGATTTCTCATATCTTGGATCAGTTCTCTTCCGGTCCGTTGACCCAGTGGATTCCTGGGCATTGGAGTCAGTTCGCTCCATTTCGCCCTGAAAGGGAGAGCTTTTCCCTTCCAGGTTACCGGCCCCGCCACGTGGAGGCAGGAGCAGTGCCGCCCTGTGACCAAGCACTAGGTTAGTAATTAAGATATAACAGAAAATAAAAGGGAAAGAGAAGGTTGCTTTCCTTCTTAATCTAGTAAAGTTGCTTTCTTTACTATGGATTATTTAATTGTGTGTTAATAAATGCTTTAAATAAGGAAACGATTTCTACTTCAAGAAAGAGCGCTAATTCAGAGCAAAAATTCACTTGATCACAGAATCGCTTGGCACTTGGGGCCTTGTATAAGGCAATGGTCAGGCCACACCTAGAGTACTGTATACAGGCCTGGAGGCCTCATTTCAGGAAGGATGTAGAGCTGCTGGAACGAGTACAGAGAAGGGCAACTAGATTGGTGAATGGGACAAAGGGGTTCTCTTATGAAGAAAGGCTTAAGTTTTGCAAATTACAGTGTCTGGAAACTAGGCACCAGCGGGGTGATCTGATAGAGGTGTACAAAGCCTTGAATGGTTTGAGCATGCTCAATGCTGATGGGATTCTTCCTCTAGCTCAGAAAAATCACCTGAGAGGGCATAAATTCAAATTGAGGAAAGACAGATGTAGGATAGATGTGCGGAAATTTGCCTTTAGCCAGCGGGTGGTTGGTGGGTGGAACAGACTTCCATCCCTTGTCGTGGAAGTTGATAGCCTAAATAAGTTTAAGGCTCAGCTGGACAGGTATTTCGAACGAACAGAGGGGTGAAGTGGAAGTGGTTATTTTTATTTATTTATGTTACTTTTTTTTTTTTTTTTTTTTTTTTTTGGCTGATGCTGCATAAGCTTGCTTTCTTGCATCAAATGCCTCTACTAATGCTAATGCTAATGTTAAAAGAACTGTAAACCTGTCCTTTATCTTCTTTCCTGCAGACGCAAAGGAATTTTTAAAAATCATGCAGTGGTCTGGGGTAACCCTGTAGTACAACCCTGTTTCATCTGTATTAAAACTGTCATCAAGATTATAAGTGCTTAACAGTTTGCCAAGAGGTTTTCAACCAGGTGTCAGCTGCAGAACCATTGGAATCCTGTCTTTCTCCATGAAGTTTTTTGTAAACAATATCATGCCTCTCCTTCCATCTTGTCAGTCATCCATCCATCCATCGCCTTAAACTCTTCGTGTAGTTTTTCGGCAAAATCATTAGCTTTTTGAAGAATGTTACGATTGATTGGTGCATTAAATGAGCTGGCCTGTTTGAACCAAACAAACAGAGCTTCATCTACTCTTTGGCATTCCCTTCACGCTTCCTTTTTCTGGTTTCATTTGTTAGTGTGTAATGTGTGATGTGATTTTAATAATTTTCATAGAGATGACTGAGGCACTCCTAATTTTACTAATGCTTCCCTTCGAGACAATATTGCCTAAGTTTAATTTATTGTACGTTTCAATAATTCGTAACTTATCTTTTAAACTCAAATTCACTTTCTTTCTGTTCACTGACATTTTTTTCTGGGTAGTAAAATTTAAAACATGGTAAAAAAGATAAGCGTCAATCAATAACAAAGCACCCGGCACACACAAATTGGAACTAACAAGACACACGGAAGTGAAACGAAGTAGATATAGAAATGAAGAGCAGATTTCGGTGAAGGGGAAACACATTTCACCATAATATCATGAAAACACAGAATTCCAGCCATTGGTATTATCGCAAATGCAATAAGATCAAGTTTACTACAGGTTTATTGCACTAACAGAAAAGTCCAATAAACCGGAGACTGCAAATTGTTTTTATTGTTTTATGGTTGTGACCTCTATAAATCTGACCTCCAGATCTTCATTAGTAAAGAATGTGACCTTCAGAAAAATATCACAAGAGGCATTCAAAATTGATTCTTATAACCGAAATGTGATTCTACTAATCGGTGAAAGTGTAGTGCATTTTACTGATTTGAATTGGTTCTTTAAATCTGATTCCACAAAGCGGCTGGCCCCTCCATAGCCGGAGGGGCAGGAGCAGCAGTGCATGCACACACTTCTTGATTAGGCCGGGGTTCAAGCCCATAACCACCAAATACGGAGGATGCGGAAAGGTCAGTGGAATGACCACCGCATATCTCCGGAGCAATACGGCCTTGGTTGCTAAATAACAAAAATCAAATAACAAAAAACAAATAATAATAAAGCGGCTGATTTTAATAACCAATGATCACTATAACTGGTGCTTGCTTATTTTATTTCAGTGTATTGTTAATGTTCAGAGCTAATATAGCCTTTTGCAGGTTATTTACAAAAGAAATGTGAAGTTTTTGTCTCTCCTAATATAATAATATCAACTTTTTTTTTTTTTTTTTTTTTATGAAAACCCAAAACATAAGAGGAATTAGAACTTATAGTACTTAGTAATGTGCATGGGCTGAAGGTTGGGAAAATGAAAGAAGATATTTGTTGACATTAGACTTGAAATTCGGTACACTGTAATTTCAGGAAATACGTATGCAGGAAGGTTGTTCCAAAAAACGGCAACTGAATGAATAAACAAGGAAGATGAAAAGTTGGTTTTGTGAGTTTGAAGTTGGACAGTAAATGAATGTTGGCTGGTGACGGCACATGTTCAGACTGTTGTGAAAGAGAGTGGGAATTATAAAAGCCAATTTGGAAGAACAGTGCCCATGGAAGTATCTGTAGAAAAGGCTTGCAGCAGAAACAGAACGTCTATGAGACAGAGAGTGGAGAGACTCTGTTAGAGTTGAGTCATTAATTAACGTAACTGCCCTGAGAGAGGTTTTGGGGGCACTGCACCAGATGTGGGAACAATATTTCATGGTAGGGCAGATTTGCAATTTGTACAAAGTGAATAGCTGTTTGGAAGAAAAGTAACACCAAGAGTGAAAGAGAAAACCAAGATTTTTCAAAGCCGAGGAAGCAATATTTGTAATGTGCTTGTGCCAAGAGAGATTAGAAGACAGGGTAATCTTCAAAAGAGATAAATCATCTTGCCTAGAAATCAGAATGTCACCAAAGATGAGCATAGGATATTCGAGAAGCTGAAGCTTATTGAGAAGGGCAAGGTTTCTCAAACTGGAAAGTGGAATGCAATGTGCTATCGTCGGCAAAACTACGGATAGGATTTCCGGTCAATGGAAAAAGGTCATTAATACACAAGATGAAAAGAGTGGAGGAAAGAACTGAACCTTGGGGGACACCAGCATTAGTAGAGAAGTTAGAAGACAGAGAGCCATCTACCATCACCCTCAGTGAGTGGTCAGAGGAAACTGGATAACCAATTACATAAAACAGTTGGCAAACCATAAGATGGAAGCTTGTTTAGAAGACCTTTATGGCAAACATGATCAAAGCCTTTGAGATGTCAAGAGCAACTGCTTGTGTTTCACCAAACTTTTTCATTGAATTTGCCCATAAATGAGTAACATAAGCCAGAATATCACCAGAAGATCAACACTGAAGGAATCCATACTGGCGATCGTTCGTCAGACGGAAGGATTCTAGGTGGTTTAAGGGTTGGCGGTTAATTGATTTCTTTATTATTTTAGAAAGAGTAGAAGTAATTGCAATAGGACGATAATTGGATGGGAGGGATTTGTCACCCTTTTTAGGAACTGGCTGGACATGAGCAGTAACTGATTCCAAAGGCACCTCCCCTCTCTGGGGTTTAGAGATTTCTGATGATAGCAATATTACTCTTGAAGATTTTTTCTTTGCTTCTGGATTAATGCGGTGAGACATATCCCTACCTACTTGACAATACATAGAGAATCATATACTGATATTACTTTTAAGTACCAAGTCTGTGAACTGACTGAAATATTGATCTGTAGTAGTAAATCTGACCATCAGTGGCCACAACAGCATTACCTTTCAAATTAATGGCTTAAAAAATTATAGACATATATTTGAAGTAGGGCAATATTTAGTGAAAAACTGCCAAATGGGACATATTTTAACTTAAACACAGCAAGTTATGGAAATACAATATATTTTAAGTCAGGCATGTGAGAATATTATTAGTAAAATGAATTAATTATTAAGAGATCCCTGTTCTGGTGGAATCAAGCTTTGACAGAGCAGCAAAAAGAGGTAATTAAGGCAAAAAAAAAGGTAAAGGTAAAGTGCAGTCATTATCAACCCACTGCAGGATGGAAGTCGCCTCAACAATTTATGCTGAGGGGGAAAAAAAAAGTAAAGTGCAGCCATTATCAACCCACTGCACGATGGAAGCCTCCTCAACAATTCATGTTGAGGGAAATGGACCATAATCTGCCACGCTGGTCCAGTGCAGGTTGGCAGATCGACCGTATTCAGCAGTCAGGGGCTTGAACCCCCCGGTCTACTCAAAGAGCGTGTGCTACTGCACTCCTGCTCCTGCCCACTCGGCTACGGAGGGAAATGGACCATAATCTGCCAAGCTGGTCCAGTGCGGGTTGGCAAATCGACCGTATTCAGCAATCAGGGGCTTGAACCCCGGTCTACTCAAGGAGCGTGTGCTATTGCACTCCCGCTCCTGACCACTCGGCTACAGAGGCCGTTATTAAGGCAAAAAGACAATACCAACTTAATAGAAAGAATGAGTAATTTAAAGTTGTTAGAAGTTTATAAAGAAATATATAACGAAACACATACATTATACATGAAATCTATTAATAAGGCTAAGCAGACTTGTTGGAAGGATTAAGTGGGAGTGGAGGGGTCTAAGAATCCTTGGAGAATGACATTTAAAACTACAACTGAAAAATATTAATTTAGTGACGTAACATGTACAATAGGTAGCAATACAGCTCAGACTCTGGATTAGAAAGAATTAGAGCTCTTCTCAAGGAAGAGAATGATCAAGTTCAAAGTATGTTAGTAGAGATCACTGTCTTTAATGAACTTACTGATGTCATTGCACAGGCAAAGATGGCAAATCTCTAGATCCTAATTTAAAAGAAGTTTATTAAAAATAAACTTCTTTTAAATGGTGCTGAAGAAACATTTAGATTAAAGCCTGATTCATATCTGAACATGTTTAATACTTGTCTTGCTGAGGGGGTGCCTTTCCCCAGGTATGGAAGGCAACTTTGTTGAGACTATCAAAAGTTCAGAAGGGATGCTGAGTGATCCTGGTCTATATAGGCCCATTGCTTTATTGCCCATAATGGCAAAGGTGTATGAATGACTTGATTCATTATTGACTATAATGAATCAAGACATTATTGACTATAATGGGAAAAATATGTACCTCTGAAAATCAGTATGGTTTTAAGAAAGGTAAATAAGCAGGGGATGTCACTTACAGGATTAAGCGATATGTTGATTACTAAGCTGATATGTTCTTGGATTATTTGTAGATTTTAAAGGGGCTTTTAATATGTTCTGGGCATCATGGCAAGAATAAGATGAGTAGAACATTCTGATAATTTGCATTCAGTTTTTAGAGATTATTTTTCTACTGATAAGGTGTATAAGTTAGAGTATCAGTGAGAAAGGCAGTCCAAATGCTATTAAAGGGCAAATTGAGTCAGAATACACAATACTAAGAGCTCATGGAGTTTTCCTGAGGTATTATAGAATAATTAGCTACTTAGATTTGTATTTAGAAGAGTGGCTGTTGTTTACTAAAAGGACAATAAGGAAGATAAAGGGAAGATTGTTTAATTTATTGCATGAATACTTATCGGTCTTCATCACTTCTGGTGTTTGGATATATAAAATTGCATAGTGTAATTAAGAAATATTTATATCAAACACAATTTTTTGCTCTTCTGGGTACAACTCATGCTTGCAGAAATGTGTAAACTGGTGCTTTTCAAGTAATTGCAGGGAGGTTTTTTGCAGATTTTCTTGTATTGCATTGTATTCTGGAATGACATTCTTTACTAAGAACAATATTACTACTAAGATCATGGGAATTAAATCATGCCCAGATATAAGAAGGCTGTATTCTAGGAATGATTTAAAAGAAGAGAAGAAAAGAGTTCTAACCGAATTGTATGCTCTTTGGCAAAATAGATAGGATAATGCTGAAAAAGACAGACATGTTTATCCTTAGAGTAGACAGTTGATACCAAAAAGAAATCCTGGTTGCAATTTGATTTAAATGCAGCCTTCCATATTACTAGATAATCTGGCTTTAAGATTAAAATAACTCAGTTTAGTCACTAGTCTTTGTAGTGAACTTGTGGTGAAGAGAAAACCTCAAATCACATAACGCTGAACCATATTAATTATGTTGGCGCGGTTATGGGAAATCACCGGTGGTGCCTTACCCCCAATACTATGCCACTATGTAATAATTATGTTGACTCAACATCTCAATTTAAGAGATCAATGAGATGTTCGATTCAAGATTATTTATGGCTCATGTTCACTGATAGGTGCTTGTTTTGTTTATTTTAATGAGTTTGCCACTAATATGCTGAAAAGAAGGAGATAGAAGCTAGCTAGCTAATAGAGCCTGCCTCCCAGGTTGGTTGGTTGGTTTTAATTGAGGTTTATTGGCACAAGGGCAACTAAGGCCAAATTGTGCCTGTCACAGCATTTCTGCAAATGAAATTTTTTTTTCTTTTTTTCCCTAGTCATATCTCAGATAAGTTCATATAAATAAATTTGCTTTAAAACATTAAATAGGTCGGATAGATTTGCATCATCACTAAGAATTTAATTCATCTCTAATGAATTATTTTGGGTTTGAGCTGATTTAAAATTTGTTAATCAAGCAGCATGGTTGTGTGGACAGTCAAGAAGGATATGTTTCACTGTTAGTAGGACGGAACAATGGAGACAGTTAGGATGTTCATCGCCTGTCAGCAAGTGAAGGTGAGTGATATGCGTATGCCCAATGCATGTCCTTGCAAGGACAACCTCTTCTTGTCTGTTTAATCGTGAACTAGATTTCCAGTACTGTGGCATTTTCTTTATTTGGAAGAGCTTATTATGGGTTTGTTGCTGCCAGACTGATGCTCACTGGCCAATACATCTCTGCTTTATAGTGATTTTGCAATCCATATATGGAATCAAGGCAAGTGAAGATAGACAGTTAACTGGATTTTCAGCTGCTTCATCTGCCTTCTCATTTCCCTGGAGTCCAGCAAAACCTTACCGCTGTGTTGTATCCTGTGAGATTTATCAAGTGTGCTCTGATCTCTTTCAAAATAGGATGAGAGTTGGGACATTTATGTTGTAAAGTTCCTGCTGTTATGTTATTTTAGTTTTTAGGAGCATTAGCAACTAAGGCCATATTGCTCCGAGATATACGGTGGTCATTCCCTGACCTTTCCGCATCCTCCGTATTTGGTGGTGACGGGCTCGAACCCCGGTCTAATCAAGAACCGTGTGCTACGCACTGCTGCTCCTTCCCACCTGGCTACGGAGGCGCCATTAAAGTTCCTGCACTCAAGGAATTGGTATAGATTATTATCTCTTGATTAGACATGTTGTTGACATGTTCAATAGCCATTTTGATTGCATGAAGTTCTGCAGTGTAAGTAGTGCAACTAGAGAGAAGAGCTTCAGAGGTAACGCAAGTAGGAAGAACCACTGTAGCACCTACACGTGTATTAGATTTAGATCCATCGGTATATATTTGCATTTGCAGACAGTGTGTGTTTGCTGATGCATGAGCTGCATGTAGCTGCTGTATATTTTGATTGTCCAGCGCCTACTATCCCTGCTTCCAAAAAAAGTCATCACATACAGATTTGAATGTTGACCAAGGTGGCTCCATTATTTTGGTGTCTGGTTGGATATTGTCTAGGGGTACACTCCAATTCTTCATTACATCCTTCAATCTGATTCCAGCAGGTTTATTCCTGCTGGAATAAATTTAAAAGATGGGTTAAAGAGATAAGGCCAGATAGGATGTGCTGGAAGACGCTGAAGTTTGGCTGTGTACGTAAGCAGAAGCATCTGTCTCCGAAAGGATGATGGTGGTTCGTGCACATCGACGTATAGACTATGAACTGGCGATGTTCGGTAGGCACCTAGAGCTATTCTAAGGGCATTGTGCTGAATAGTATTGAGGAACTCCAATGCTGATTTTCTAACTGAGTCATATACAGGT
This sequence comes from Mastigoproctus giganteus, assembly GCF_048544385.1. NCBI lineage: Eukaryota > Metazoa > Arthropoda > Arachnida > Uropygi > Thelyphonidae > Mastigoproctus > Mastigoproctus giganteus. The sequence continues at coordinate 112,746,051 of NC_143585.1, forward strand.
GCATCATAGTCTAATCTCGATCAAATTATGGTTTTATACAGATGAAGAAGGGAGTATCGGTCAGCACCCCATGACATCACAGAGAGCACTCTGAGGATATTCATTTTCTGCCTCCTAGTGGCAGTATGGAAACCCAATTCAATGGGATAGGCAGGGTTGTTACCAAATGTACTATTTTATTTAGGTGAGGCTAACATCGAGTTAGACTGTTAATTTTTACTTTTAATACAATGGTAACTTCACATTATGGCCTTAAGGTTGGAATTATTCATGTATTGACTGTGGCCCAGGGAGTGGATTTATTAAAGTACTTTAAATGGAATGTCCTTTCTGTACACATTGCACTGACCACAATCAAATTTCACATGGCAATTTGCTTTGATATCAAATAATGTCCGCATTTAATAATTTAACCAGTATATCAAATTCATAAATTTGTTCACTATACTCCTGTCCACTATACTTACTGTACAAGCAAGCATGTTTCTGCTCTTATTAATCCTAACAAAACCCATGTATGTTTGTCTCATGATGACGACCCCAGAAGGCCTTCTAATCTTAGACACCTTGCTTTCCAAGCTGTTATATCTTCCAATGGAAGCAGCACAGGAATCACTTTGCCCTCTTCTTAGTTAGTTAGTTATTTGGTTTTTAGGAGCATTAGCAACTAAGGCCATATTGCTCCGGGAAATGCGGTGGTCATTCTCTGACCTTTCTTCATCCTCCGTATTTGGTGGTGACGGACTCGAACCCCGGTCTAATCAAGAAGTGTGTGTGCTACGCACTGCTGCTCCTTCCCACCTGGCTACGGAGGCGCCTGCCCTCTTCTTATGGCTGTTGTTAATCTATTAGTCTGTGTATCCTTCTGCCCAAGTTAGCAGTTTTCTGACTCACCTAACTACTGCCTCGATACCATCAGCAAACATTCTTGCATTCTTCTATTTAAATATATCCAATCCCTGTAAAAACAGTCTCTTCTGTTAATATGCACAGACCATGCTGAGAAAAATTCAACTCTGTGAGCCTTGCACAGGGCCGAACTGACTGACAAGGCTCTCATCATGTGCTCCCTCCTATGTCTGGTAGAATTGCAGACATTTCCACTTTCAGTCCAAACTCATGACTTGTCCCAACATTGCCTTTAAGTAAATCCTCAGATCTCATACTCTTAATATCATTAGTAACAACATTACAACAATATCATCTTTTGTGTCCTTAAAAAGATGATAGCTACTCCACAATGTCACTGACTTTAGTCCCTGGCAGACACCTGAACCTATTCTAGCAGTCCATTTTGCACAATACATTAGCAAAAAGCACCTATCATGAGATTATAAAGAAAAAAGAAATCCACAAGTGCAAAAATGATTTTTTAAACTGGAAACAATAGTTGTCCATGCAATTAATGGTAACACATAATGTTATGTGATAACAGAAAGGGTAAAATGATTGGGCTGAACTCAGTTCAACAGAGGGCCTGCTGAAAAATTGGGATTTTTATTTGATGGAGAATTTCAGAAGTTTAAGAGGGGAAAATGTAATTTTTCTGTTAAAAATAAATTAATGTGCTTATTTTTTGAACTGAGCTTTGAAATTTTGCCATTTAGCACAACATATTTGTGTGAAGCAGTATTTTCAATATATTTAATAAATTCCAACTGAATTAATATATTGCAAAATGGGCTCAAGTTGCACATAAAATTAAATATGTTCACTCAGGATGTGAAAAAGTTGTTTAACAATACAAGCTCATCCAATATAAAGTTTTTTATACTGTAACAAATAAATCTGATTAATTTTTTTGATTACATTTACTTTTGAACTTAAACTTGCACACTGCATACCTGAAACGTAATCTGGTGTTATATGTGTTTCTGCATTTTTTGTTTGGTTTTAATTATTATTATAATTTAACAGAATACTACTACTGATATTCATTCTATATGAGAATATAAATATCAAATGGTAAATAAATATTAATATGTATTAGAAAGTGAAAGTTTTCTTGTCGATGTCAGCAATTTGATTCTGTTGATTTATTCAACTATACACATTGAAACCAATAAGTTTTGAGTAATGGAAAATATTCTCCATATATTCTTGTTTCAAAATAAGATCTCCCAAAAATATGAATTATTGACATCTGCAGATTGAAGCAAACTTGGTTTACTTTCTTGCTTGCATTAACACACAAACACTTTTTGGGGGGAGGGGGGGGGCACTGCTAGTACCTTCTGCCTGATTTCTTATGGCATCCTATGATAGAATCAACAAAAATTGAGTGAGAGAGAGAGATGACTTTTGCTGTCCTAATTTCTCATCAAAACATATCCCGGATAATTTGTGAATTTGGTGAAATTTTTGTACCAAAACAATATAAATTTAAAATATCTGAGAAGTATTTATGAAGCTGGAAAATATGTCCTGAAATAGAATAATTGGATACAAAAATGCTTTAGTTATTAACAAAATATTTAAATAAATTTAGAAGAGTTATTGATCAACAGAAGAAAAAATCTTTTAAAACTACTCACATATTCTCGAACATTTTTTGTTTTCACTGCCTTGTAAGATGCATATGCAGGATATAGGGTTCCAAATACTAATCTGTAACAAGAATAAAAATACTCAGCCATGGATGGACAACAAGCACATGCAAACAGGTGAAGTATTACTAAGTTAGCAGCTGTCATGCGTATGAAAAGGTTATTTCTTTCCATCCTGATTTCAGTTTCACTATTTCGTTATCTCACGTGGAAATTGTAACTCAATTCTTTTTTTTTCATGTTCGCTTATGCCATGATTCCCTGGTATAAATATTTCACCAGAGGAAAGGGAGTTGATAAAACGGTCAGAGCTTCCTGTAATTAATTATTTTAAAAACAATTACATATGACCAATCGAATGAAGCGTTTTACTAAACCATGTATATTTTTATAAACTGAGGAAGAGGCTTTCTTTTTCTCTCACAGTATGCAACAGCAACGATCACAATTTATTATGCCATTTCTATTTTTTACCTTTAATCACAAATAGCTATAAATTATAACCCTGAGAGTTTTAAAAGACTATGCCCCACCCCCATCCAATAAATAAGTTTCTGTTCTTGCATCGTGAACTACCACCGAATTTAAAAGAGTCTTGAAAAATGTCCCATTCTCCCACTTGGTAAAAAAGACCATGCTGCACAATACTGAATATGAAATTCTGCAAGATCAGTGGTGTGGAGTTTCCGTGCTTGGAACAAGAAGAGAGTGGAAGACATTGAAAATAGTAAAAGGGATACGACTGTACACTGCGCTTCGCCAAAAGCGCAGTCTCTAAACAGAGAAATGCATGAATTACAGCAAGAAATCGATTTCTTCCGACGATCACGTTAACGCACTGTACGCCACGGATGTTGCAGAAAGACGATTGCCACTTTACAATTCTGTAAGAAGCACTGCGAGCTTTCTATATTCAAAGGACTAAATTAATTGTGTTAAGAAAGAACCCATACACCTTCTAAACAGAACTCTCTGTAGTATGATATGCTACGAACAGCGGTCTCCCAAAATAACTGTCCAACCTTGGCCACTGTACACGGAATCTTCAAATGTAAGGCTATAACAGCTTCTAGGAAACAACTTTACTGGTCGTTAAAACCAGCACACAAAACGTTATTTGTAAAGTACATTCCGATTATATTTGAAAATTTGATAAGCAATATAATCAAAAAATGGTTCTTATTTGTGCATATATAATCAGGTCTAATTAAAAATAATTCGAAAGTTTAATTGGCCTGGCTTCATTTCCAACCATAAAGAATCCAAGTTGAATCCCAATAACTATATAACAACTTTTTATTATACAATAACTTTTTATAACCATTGAAATCACAATCGGCTATGATAGCCATAGTATTTTTTCCTTAGGTTGTTAAGGTTGCTTTCTACTTTTTAAGCTCCAAATCAGTGACATGCAATGGATTGTTACTATAAAAAATAATAATAAACTGTTGCAAATTTTCCAAAAAAAAAAATGTTTTAAGAAATTTTAATCAGCCTTATGCCTAGAAAAAAGGATTTTAACTCAGGCTGTCTAGGCATCAAATACTCCTAACTGGAAACCTATAAACTATAAATTAGCTTTTGTATTCACAAATGATGCAATGAAGCAAAAGCCTACAGCATCACAAAAAATAAATGAATTTAAAAAATAATAATTCATCCAACTTTTTTTTTTAAATTTAGTAATAACATCTTATCTTTCAAAATATACCTTTCCTGCCAATTTTCTCTAAATCATAATAATACAGCTTTTGTTTTCTTTTTGATTTATTAGAGTTATAAAGGGTTAACCATTTGTTTATGCCACACAACAGGAATGCTTTTTTATTTTTATTTTTTGAAGTGCTCTAGCTGTAGAGCACAAACACTGCTCATTTAGCAACTATAATTTGTCTGCCCTCATACCCTTCAGAGAGAGCAGCATTATGAATTACACATACAATCATGATGAGTGGTGTGATGATCTCAGAAATAATGAAAATTCTGCTATATTAAGACAGTTAAACAAATTCCATACCAACTTGCCTTTTTTACCATTTTTTGCAACATCATTTCAAAATTCCATGCCCCTGCTATAGTGTTACACTTTCCAGTGAACTGACAGCCACATGCATTTTATGGTGACCTCAAAGAAGAAGCATTAGTATACTATAAAATTCTTTAGATATTGGTAAATTCAGCCATTAATTCAACTATTTCATGACTTCACTTCTCAGCTGAGTTTTCTGTGAAACATTTATCATATATCATAAGTTCTCTTCCAAACTAAAAATAATTTAATTAATTGAAACATTGAATGTTCTTAATGGCTGTAACATCAATGATACCTGGAATCCAATGATGCTATATCAGTGCAGATATAGCATCATTGCGTCTTCACCAATGGCATATAATTTGGTTCTTTGCACCCACTGTGTCTATGTTTCCTGAAAAACTGCTTTTTAAAGAGTATTCTGCCAATGAAAAGCTGGATATTGAGGGAAGGTAGGGTTATAATAAAAAAAAAAAAGGGGGGAGAAAAAATGCATGAAGGACAAGAAATTTCAAAAAATAAAAATGGGATAAATTATAATTGATAAAATAGTTTTCAAGTGAAAAATGGCTGAAAAATAATTTTTTTATAATAAAAAAATGTCCACACACCCATTCTGCAATCAACCTTTTTCACATTTCTACACTGCCACTAAAAATGCATAGTCCATTGTGAACCACAATACTGAAAATTTTGGGTGCCCTTAATTCAATTGTATACAGTCACCATGAATAGGTACACTCTTAGGGCCTCATCCATCTTGAGAACAAGCAAATTTATAATTCATTTAGGTCTCTACAGAAATAGAAATATACATAATTCAAGCCTTTCTTAGTAAGAATACCCAATCATTTTCCCAATTAATCTTGTTGCTCTAATCTACTCCCTTTCCAACAGATCTGTCTTTCCTATAATAAAGTTTTCAAACTTGCAGTATTAAAGATGTGGCCAAATCACTGCTTAATACAATGGTATCAAATAACTGAAAATAAGTTATTTGAAAACAACAGCTAGCATTGTTTACACTAATCATATACTGTACCAAGAATCGCTTCATACTTAAACTAGACTACGTTCAGGAATGACCTTCAGTTCATTCTCGGGGTGGTTTGATTATAACAGCCAGTCTGCACTGCTCAGAGAATATAGTATCAGATTGTATAATTACCGACAGGACTTAGATGTTATAAAACTTTGGTGCTATCCTATGTTTTATTCTAGAATTACACCACAATTTTATCTCGATTATCACTTTTCAGCCGTCTAGTTTATTTGTACTTTGTTGAAGCAGCGTAAACTCTGATAAACCTCAATCATGCTACCTGCCATTGCTAAATCAGGGTACTTAGATATTAAACCTGAAACACAAACAACCAATTCATTAATAAATATCAGAAACGGTAAGGAGGCCCAACAATGAACCTTGTGGAACTCCACTCATTATATAGTCCATGAAAATGAATGGCAAATTGTATCTACTATCTGTCTCTTAAACACTTAACACTCCCTTTATCTATAATAGTAACTTGACCCCTAATACTATACTCCTTCAATTCCCACAACAACCATTTATGTGGAACTGTATAAATAGCTTTATTGAATTTTTTTTCTTTCTTTTTCTTTCTATGAAAACCCCACACATGAAAGGTATTAGAATCTAAAGTACTTAGTACAACGGGTGGGTTGAAGGTTGAGATGATGATGAAAGAAGATACTTGTTGACATTAGACATGCATCTCTGTAGATTGTAATTTTCAGGAAGCATGTGAGGAAAGACTGTTCCAGAAAATGGAAGTTGAGGGAATAAATGAGGATAAAGAAAAGTTGGTTCTGTAAGTTTGAATTTGGACAGTAAAAGGATGCAAAAGTTTGAAAGAGAAACAGGTGGAATTATAGAAGGCAATTTAAAAGATGAGTGTCCATGGAAGTACCTGCACAAAAAGCAAGCAGCAGAAACAGAATGTGTATGAGACAGAGAGTGGAGAGAATCTAAGTGCTGGGTCACTAATTAACCAAACTAACCTCATTTCAATGGCATCTAGCAACCTGAGAGAGAGGTTTTGGACGCACCGCCCCAGATATGGGAACAATATTCAATGCTGAGGTGGATTAGAGATTTGTATAGAGCGAGCAGGTGTTTAGAAAAGTAACACTGAGAATGAAAGAGAAAACCTAGTTGTTTTGGATGGAGGAAGCAATATTTATAATGTGCTTATGCCAACAGAGATTACAAGTCAGGATAATCCCTAACAGAGACATGTGATCTTGTCTATAAATCTGAGTGTCATCGAAGACGAGCACAGGAACAGAAGAATCTTTTTTGAGATATAAGACAGGTCTGAGTTTTAGAAGGATTGAAATTAACTAAGTTATCTTTACCCTACTGGAGATAAGCATTTGGGGAACTGGAAGTGGATATTCGAGAAGTTGAAACTGTTTGTGCAGGGAAAGGTTTCTCAAACTGGAAGGTAGAATGCAATAATGTAGGCAAGTGGTCAGGAACGAGAGTGCAGTAGCACACGTTCTTTGAGTTCAAGCCCGTGACTACTGACCTGGTGGTCAGTAGTCACGGGCTTGAACCCTGGTCCACTCAAAGGAGTATAAACAAAAACAATGTGCTATCATCAGCCAGATAAGATTTCCAGTCAATGGAAGAAGGTCATTAATAATCAAAAGGGAAAGAACTGAACCTTGGGGAAGAACCTTCTAAATTCTCCACCAGCATTAGTGGAGGATTTAGAAGACAGATTCGTTTGCCATCAGCCACGGTGAGTGGTCAGAGAGAAAACTGGATACCAATTACAAAAAACAGCTGGCAATCCATGACATGTTTGTTTGTTATTTGGTTTTTAGGAGCATTAACAACTAAGGCCATGGCAATCCATGACATGGAAGCTTATTTAGAACCATTGTGTCAAATATGATCAAAAGCCTTTAAAATATCAAGAGCAATTGCTTGAGTTTCACCAAACCATTCCACTGAATTCATAGATGGGTAACATAAAGCAAGTATATCATCAGTGAATTGACACTGATGGAATCAATACTGGTAATCATTGATCAGATGGAAAGTTTCTATATATACAGTGGATTCCTGTTATTTGGGCCACCGGTTAATCGGGGCAGCCATTTATTTGGGGCAAATCTTAAAAAACAGAAACCAATCGAGAAAATAGCCAGGGTTTACTTCGCTTAATTGGGACAGCATGCCGTTTAATTGAAGCAGGAGAATGCAGCACTGGAGATTACCCTACGATTGTCTCCGATGGTACCATGTGGTTTGGTCGAAATTCTGGAGGTCACAACCATAAAACAATAAAAATAATTAGCAGTCACCTGTTTATTGGGCTTTTCTGTTAGTGAAATCTATCAGAAACGGACAGTAAACTCGATCTTACTGAATTGTGATAACACCGACAGCTGGAATTCTGTGGGTTATTATGGTGAAATGTGTTTCCACTTCCATGAAATCTTCAATCATATAAAAAAATTAATTTTCACTATCTTCTCTTCATTCCTATTTTTAAAGCTTTGTAACTTGTTACTCCGTTCTCAACTGCGCGTATTATGTTACTTGCGATTTGTGTGTTCCGTGTTCTTTGTTATTGATTGCTTATCTTTTTACTGTTTTAAATTTTAACCCCCACCCACAAATGTCAGTGAACAGAAATGTCAACTAGTTCGTATGTACATATTACAGTACGTATTAATTATTCCAATTATCACGTATATTCTTCCGATTTTCACGTATCATTTAATTTTTTAATTGGTAAGGTAATAAATGGTAAATTTGTGCTTAATATATCTTTGCTTTTATAGCTTGTTTATAATATTCCTCCTATTTTCACTAATTAGAATCGCTGTTTAATAGAATTAAAATTCAATTGACAAATGTGACACAATGACCGGCGCTTACTGCACATTGTATAGTGAACGGTACTTTACTATGGTGACTCCATCGAAATGTGATCTGATTGTACAGTAAACCAATTGTAAAGGGGGGGGGGGGGTACATTGTATTTTTAACTATTTACGTGAAACTTCGGACAATTGGGGCAGCCGCTTAATCGGGCCAAAATGCACTAATCCCGATGTGTCCCAAATAACCGGAATGGACTGTAGTTTGGGGGTTGGCAATTAATAGTTTCGCCATTAATTTAGAAAGAGTAGAAGTAAGCGCAATGGGACAAAAGTTGGATGGGAGAAATTTGTCCTCCTTTATAGGAATTGGCTGTATATGAGCAAATTTCGAAGCAAAAGGAAAAACATCAGTGGAATAAAAAAAAATGTAAAAAAGCAACACAGAATAGGAGTAAGTCAGGACATTAAAATTAAAACATTAAAATCACCAAGGAAAATTACCTCTCTGTTAGGAAAGTTGAACTGGAGAAAGTCAAATTTCAAGGAAAGGCAGTCAAAGAGTTCAAAGTGATTAGTGGAGTTGGGAGAACAACTGAAGCAACAGATGTATTTGATAGAATAAGGATAGAGATTTTAAGCTGGGGAAAATCAAAAAGAGAAGACAAACTATTCAGTCTTTGACATGGAATATCGGAGCACAAGTATCACCTTTGAAAACAAAAGGAATTCTACAGTGAATAATTGATATAACTGAGATGAGAAGTGGTGAGAATCAACCAACAATTTGGATTCTATCAAAAAAAGTAAGTGCAGACTAAGTGTAAATGGATATCAACGGAGACAACATATATTTGTGAAATGAATGAGGAAGCATTCAGGAGATTTAGATCTTTTCACAGATAACTCTGTTTTATTAGTTTTGCTATCCGTGATGTATTCAGTAGTAAGAAAGGTGGGGAGGGCATGTTGTACAAAGTAATGAAATTTTTGGATGTGGCATACACATGTCAAGAATATACCTTTGACATAATGTATTCTCAACAATGTCCATGCATACAACTACTCTGACTCCCTCCAGTCACAATCTGGCAGAGTAGAAGCAGCAAGATTCTGGATGCCTCCTAGAGAGGTACCAACAGGTTCAGTCTGATGGACTATCTTAAGGCTGGCCTCTGAACACTGTTTTAGAATTGTACCCTCAAAACGTCAAGAAGATGCGATCTCGCCATGATACCCATCATAACCTCAAAAGACATCGGCCATACTGCATGATGTGGGGGGGGGGGTTGCTGGAGCTTTTCTGAGAATTATACATGGGTTTCACCATTTCAAGTCTCCAATAAGCAAAGTGCAGTAAGCATAAGCAGTGGTATTGCACTGGTTGACAAGACTCATCTACCATCTAGTGTTGCCTAGTAACAGAGAGAGGTGGCAATCCACCATGTGTTATGGATGCCACACCATCGACCCCTTGCTTACATTGGTTCATGCCTAGGTGCTATAGTAGGTGCTGTATTTCAGAATTTGCACACAGAGAGGGAAGGGGGGTGTACCCAGAGTTACTAACAGCAACCATTATGAAGGCTCAAGCTGACGATTCAGTTGTTGCAGAACAATTGGACTTCGCCAAAATTCGGTCCACTTAACCGAAGTGTCACCTGAATATCAGTTCCATCGGCATTTTAGACTCCCAGGTAGCAGGTCCAGAGTATCGTACCTGAGAGAATGTTATTTGGTTATTTGGTTTTTTTTTTTTAGGAGCATTAGCAACTAAGGCCATATTGCTCCAGGATATGCGGTGGTCATTCCCTGAATGACCTTTCCGCATCCTCCGTATTCGGTGGTGACGGGCTCGAACCCCGGTCTAATCAAGAAGCGTGTGCTACGCACTGCTGCTCCTTCCCACCTGGCTACGGAGGCGCCCTGAGAGAATGTCTGTGACAGCTTCAAGTACCAAAAAATTAAGTCAAAATCATTTTTTGCATCCAGTTTCTTTGTAACAACTTCCAAGTTGATAATGAGAATAGTTAGGCACAATTTCCTCTCAACAAATCCATGCTGCAATTGTTTCAAGCTCTATTCCAATCAAACAGTATGATCTTGCATAACTTCTTTAACTAGTGACCCAATAATTTTCTGTTAACAGAAGTCAAACTTCAGGTCAGGAATTATTCAGTTCATCGCCCAAAGCACCTCAGCGGATGGGGGGAAGAGACAGTTTCAATCAGCAGGGATTTCCCTTGAAGGTTCCAGATTTTTTGAAGGACAAAGTGGGCCAACTAAATTTTTTTATTTCTATATCAATATATTGAGGGGTAATATACAGAATATTCATTTTAAAAGTAACGCAAAAATTATCAAAGGAAACAATTTATTACAATATAATTCAATTTAATATAATAAACAATGCTGGAAGTATCCTGTTTTGTTAGCAAAACATAAATTTATTGTTTCGATCATGTTGCAAGTGATGTCACAAAACATTTAAGACTATATTTCCAAAGCCTGCTTTGATTTGCTGAATTGCTTTGGGGATTGCACTCAATAAACCAAAGTGCTCCGGAGATATGCGGTGGTCATTCCCTGACCTTTCCACATTTGGTGGTCACGGGCTCAAACTCCAGTCTAATCAAGATGCATGTACTACGCACTTCTGCTCCTGCCCATGGAGGCACCTGTTTGTCTAATATCATCTAAAGTGGCATATTTCAGAACATATCTTTTCTTTCAGATTCCATATTTCACACTTTACATTTAAAGTTGGTCAATGAATGTCCTATATATATATATATATATATATATATATATATATATATACAGCGTGTCTCAAAAATACACGGCATAACTTCAGGAATGAGTTCCTCGTATATAGATAATGAAAATATTTTATATCAACATAGTTCCAGAAATGCTTGGTTCCCAAGTTATTAACCGGAATGTCTCATCTTCCACAGGTGATTTCCTTCATCACAAGATACTGACAGAATCTGGTGGTTTTCCATTCCGACCATGTACTCAAATCAGGAGCAAGCAGATATGCACTTTATGTATGGTTTGGCAGACAGCAATACTCTGGAGGCTCGTCATTTGTACCACAAAAGGTTCCCTGAAGATGTCCAGACAGGATAACGTTTGAAGGTATCCATCGCCATCTTTGTGAACATGGAACCTTTACACCTCGTGCTGCCGACAGAGAACGACCAAGAACTATGACTCCTGAAGTAGAGGAGGATATTTTGGATGTTGTGCATGCCACACCTGGAATCAGCACAGAATAGCAAACTGGCTGTTCAATGTTCGACTATTTGGAGAGTGTTGCGAGAACACCAACTGTATCCTTACCATCTGCAATGGGTACAGGCCTTGTCACTAGCAGATTACCCTGCGCGAGTAATGTTCTGCCAGTGGTTCTTGCAGCACTGTGGTACAATTTCTCACTTCCCTGCCTTAGTGATATTCACAGATGAAGCACAGTTCACACGAGATGGAATCCAAAACTTTCACAATCAGCATGTGTGGGCTGTGGAAAACCCACATGCAATTCTTCCATCACATCACCAACAATGGTTCAGCCTCAACATCTCGGCAGGTGTTTTTGGCGATAAGTTATTTGGGCCCCCATGTACTTCCAAACAAACTCACAGGGCAGGCATACAGAAACTTTCTGGAAAACAACATGCCAGATTTCTTGGATGACATCACTCGTCAACAAGCACACTTCATGCACGATGGCACTCCCACACATTTCAGCCACCTAGCCCGCAATTATCTGAATCAAAGGTTTTCTGGTCGGTGGATTGGTAGAGGTGGACCAACTGCCTGGCCTCCAAGCTCACCTGATTTAAACCCACTAGATTTCTTCTTGTGGGCCATTTAAAGTTATTGGTGTATTCGACTCCGGTAGCTGATGTGGAAACTCTCCGCAATCAAATTGTGGCAGGTTGTGAGACAATACGACACATGCCAGGAATATGGCATCGTCTTCGCGAGTCCATGAGACATCGATGTGAGGCCTGTACTCAGGCAGAAGGTGGACATTTTGAACAATTATTATAAGGTGATGTGAACAGTTAAGTGTCATACAAAGACCTTCAAAACTTGGAAACCTAGCATTTCCGGAATTATGTTGATATAAAATATTTTTATTGTCTACATATGAGGAACTCATTCCTGAAGTTATGCCGTGTATTTTTGAGACCCCCTGTATATATACTATATATTCATACAAGATTTGTACAATGATCATTTTTATTTTATCAAATATAATGAACTTTTTAACATAAGTAACATTTTAACATTCTTTCAAACAAAAATAGAGTACAGATATTTTACTTCAAAAATAAACTCACCTACCATACTCTCTACTTGAGATATATATATATATATACATACAGTAAACCCCCGCTATTCGCGGTATCTGTATTCGCGGTTTCGCGATCGCCAATTGAATATAAAATGAAACCTAAAAAAATGTGAATTTTAAAGCGCTGTGAATATTTTCCGCCATAAAAAACATGGGCGTGGCTAAAATTATCTTTCCCGGTCAAAACAGCGCTCAGTGGGTGGGGGAAGAGGGGTGACAAAATCGCGAGCGTGGATGTTTCTCGCTAATCCTTGTTCAGTATGTATTATGCGCTTGTCATGGAAGGTTTCGTCCTTTGCTTTTAATTTATATGTTTATAAATTGAATAAATTTATCAATTTATAAATTGATATGCTTACAAAAGTGATAAATCTACCGTTTTGCAGTGTAAAACAGACTTTTTCGAGTGTGTTAACGGAAGAAAGTGCCTTTGTTGTGGACAAGTTCTTTCTAACCCGTACAAAAATATGGCTACGAATAACAAGGGAAATGTGAAAATATCAAAGGTGATGACATTGGCGAATAAAATTGAGTTATTAGACAAACTTTCTAATGGTGAAAGTCTCTCCTCAGTGGCAAAACATTATAAAATCAATGCGTCAACGGTACGATCAATCAAGAAATCGGAAGAAAAAAATCTGCCGTAGTGTCCGTGAAAACGCGCTAATTGCTTCAAAAATTTGCTCTGTAACTCGTGATGTTAAATTAGAAAAAATGGAAAAAGCTTTAAATCTGTGGATAGAAGACCGAACTCAAAATAAAATTCCGTTAAGTTCACTCATCATTCGCGAAAAGGCAAAACTCCTTTATCAACACTTTAGCGAAACTGGGGATAGCACTGGCGGAATAAGTTTTTTGCTAGCAAAGGCGTTGGTTTGAAAGATTTGTTTGAAATTTCTAATAAATATTACATTTAATATTAAATTGTTTCTTATTTTCATTTCGATGCCATATGCTTGCATTTCACTATGTGCTGTCTATGTACGTAGTCATATTATGAAGGTACATATAATACATACGTAGACAAAATTTTAGACTAGTTTTTCTTATATATTTCATACTTTGGAACGGATCCCCTTTATTACTATGGGAGCCATAACTCAGTATTCGCGTTTTCGGGATTCGCGACATTTCTCAGGAACGTAACCCCCGCGAATAGCGGGGGTTTACTGTATATGTATATGTTTTTTTAGATACTTCTACCAGGTGGTTATAAAATAAGTTTCCCTATTCAGGAGACCCTAGTGTCAAAACGGTTAGAGATAGTGCTGTGAAAATCAGTGAGTATGTCATTTAGGGTATGGGGAAGGAATTTGTAGAAGAAAAAAATTAGTTAAAATTTCTGACACCAGGGGAGAAGTTGCCACTGTAAACATGTGATGGAATACTTAACTTAGGATTTGATTTCAACATCAGAACTTAGAAATTTACAGATATTGTTCTATGTGCTTTACTTCACTTCTGATGACATTCTGAAAACGTAGGACTGTGTGTGTGACAGGTTTGCATAGCATCTCATTGGGGATGTTGGCTACATGCTGTTTAATGCTTGCTTTCAAATCGACAAGTAGCTGTATGTCGCCACCGTAAATTCTGTCTTTCAGTTATCCTCATAGCCAGAAATCACAGGGATTGAGATCTGTGATCGGGCTGGCTAGAATTGCAGAAAGTCTCTAGAAATGATGCAATCATTTCCGAATGTTGAACGGAGCAGTTCCTTCACTTGTCGACCAACGTGTGGAGGGGCACCATCTTGCATGAACACTATGATCTCCAAGCACTGCCTTTCTTGCAGAGTGGGAATAATGTGATCTCTTAGAAGAGCGCAGTACCGTGCACTAGTTACTGCACACCTCACAGGGCCGTGAGATGTAGACTCTTCAAAGAGAAATGGGCCGATTATAAACTCTGCTGTGAATCCACACCATACTGTGACATAGCGTTTCTCAAATCGTGTTCCACGAGATGTGAACAAGTGTTCTGCGAAAAATCTTAAGTAATAATTGAAAAATAAAATAAATTTTGCATATTTGTAGCATACACCACTTTTGTATCATTTTAACATAATTTTTTTTTCGGTTATTAATATACTGGCATTGACTGCGGAATAATTTTTTTCGGTGGGCTTAAAGAAATATGCATAGAGGTAATGACACCTACAAAAAGGTAGCAATGTAGTGATTTAGTATGGCAAGTATGCTATTCGTATCCTATTTAGCCTGGAGTACATAGGTTGAAGGAAATGAACTGATATTATAACTAAACTCACTTCCTCGTATAAATTTTTTTTGATAATTATTAGTATTTTGAAATATTATTATTAAAATAAATGACCATGGATTTGTGGTTAAAAAAGGAACTTTAAAACGAGAAGCAAAGTACTAGTAGTGCAATTGTGGTCAATGAAAACAAACAATATTGTCACACTTCAAAGTGTGGATAAAAAATCCAGCGTTATGTGTGTTGGAAATAAAGATGCTCCTGATGCACAGTGCACCATATGTAATAAAATATTAGCAACAGTTCTTCGGCTCTCACTAAACTTGTGTTTTGTAAGTGTTCCGTGAACATATTGTGAGATCAAGTGTTCCGTGACTAAAAAAGTTTGGGAAATGCTGCTGTAACATATGGACTTTGTAGTGGTCTTTCATGCACAGCAGACGGATGAGAAGTTAGGCATATTTTGGCAGTTTGGTGCATTTACAGTCCCATGAAGAGTGAAATGTGCCTCATCAGACGACAAGATCATTCGAGCCCATGTATCAAGTTCCATATGAGCCAGAAATCGTAAAGCAAAGTCTATTCGTTGTTGCTGATCACAAGACTTTAGTTCTTGAACTACATGAATCTTGTATGGGAACCAGTGTAAAATTATTCGAAGCACTTTACGTACAGTAGACCAAGGAAGGTTCAAGTCTCTTGACACACCTCTAGCAGTGACTGGTAGTGTATCGCATTCTGACCATTGAAACAGGGGACAACTACGTATCGCAACACACGTTGTGGTCATCCCCTGCCTGGAATTACACCTAACCCCCCCAGTCACTTCAAATTTCTTTATTAGTTTTCAAAGCCCCACTGACGTCAAAGGTCCTTTACGGAAACCTTTAAGTTTCCAATATTCACGAAGAGCTGCATTAGCGTTACTATTATTCTGGTAGAAGTTTTACTAAAAAAGCATGTTCATTTTTTGTAAGAACCATAACGGTTATCGACGGTGGCGTTGGCCTTTCTGCTTTCAATTGTGTAAGCAGCATGTCTTGAAGTAAATGACAGCTTTTACTTGTGTGCAGCACCGTTTTCCCCTGGTGGCAGAATTTTGAACTAATTTTTTTTCTTCTACAAATCGCTTCCCAATACCCTAAATGACATACCCACTGATTTTGACTGCACAAACTAACCGTTTTAACACTAGGGTCTCCCAAATAGGGAAACTTATTTTATAACCACCCGGTGTGTGTGTGTGTATATATATATATATATATATAAAAATATATTTATAATAAGCCTAAAACAAGAAAGGTATTAGAAATTCTAGTACTGTGTATGGGTTGGGGGAAAAACAAGGAAGAGAAGTTGGTTCTGTGTGTGTTAGGAGTTAAACAGTGATGGGATGCAGAGTGGTTTGTGGCATGTGTTTGGGCTGGTTAGGAAGAGAGTGGGGGAGAGGGAAGGAATTACTGATACCAATTCAGAAGGACAGTGCCATGCAAGTATCTATATAAAAGGTGTGCAGCAGAAACTAATTGTCTATGAGACAAAGTTGAGAGACACTGCAGGAGATAGGTCATAATTAATCTGACTGCCCTCTTCTGAATGGAGTTAAGAAGCTTGAGAGAAGTTTAGATAGCATCACTTCTGATGTGGGAACAATATTCCCTGGTAGGCCAAATTTGAACAGAGTGAGTTGCTGTGTTGAAGAAAATTAATGCTAAGAGTGGAAATGAACACACAGATTTTTGGATGCACAGGATGCAGTATTTGTGATGTGCTTATGCCAAGAGATATTAGACATTAGGGTAATTCCTAGTAGAAATACATGATTTTGCCTAGAAATCTGAGTGTCATCAAAGATGAGCAGTTGACTTTTTTTTGAAAAACAGGCCAAACTGAGTTTTAGAAGGATTAAAGTTAGCTAAATATTCTATGCCCCATTGAAGAATTACCCTGAGATCAGCATTCAAGGACTTGGAGGTTGAAGCTGCTTGTGCAAGAAAAGGTTTTGCAAATTGGAAGGTAAAATGCAGTTTGCTATCACTACCAAAAATACAGATAGGATTTCAAGTCATTGGAAGATAGTCATTAATATACAAGAGGAAACGAGTGGGAGAAAGGACTGAAACTTGGAGAATATCAACATTAATGGGGAAGATAAAAGACAGGAGCCATCTACCATCAGAGAAAAAGCTAGACACCCAATTGCTAAAAACATTTGACAAGCCAATAAGATGGGAGTTTATTTAGAAAACCTTTGTGCCAAACAACACAATGAAAAAGCCTTAGAAATATCAAGAACAATTACTTCCGTTTCACCAAACGTTTCAATCAAATCTGCAAAAAGGTAACATCAGCAAATAATATCACCAACAGATTGGCACTAATAGCCTTTGTCTTTCATTAGAAAGAATTGAAAATGACTCATCTGAAGAGTCTTTCAAAGTTATTGTTGGTGACTATTGTCAGGGAGATGGGGAATATACTATTCAAGAAGGATAGATGGAACAGAACCAGGGTGTCTGCTGGGGCAAAAGTTGATGATGTGTAGAGCAGATATCATCTTTTAAGGGCACAAAAGGGAATATTGTTGTACACGTTGGAACTAATAACATTAAGAGTAAGAGATCTGCAGATTTATTCAACAAGTACAGGTCAATGATGGAAAAAAACTAGCGGGTTAGGGTGGAATGGGAAAGTGTCTGCAATTCTATCCAGACATGATAGGAGGGAGTATATGATGAGAGCCTTGTCGATCAATTCGGCCCTGGAGAGATTGTGCAAGGCTCAAGAGGTAAAATTTTTTTCAGCCTGGTCTGTGCTTGTTGATAGGAGAGACTGCTTCTACAGGGATGGGGGACACTTAAATAGAAAGGGTGCAACAATATTTGCTGATGCTATCGAGGCAGTGTTAAGTGGGTCGGAAAACTGCTAGCTTGGGGGGATACACAGCCTAAAAAGGTTAACAGCGTCCGCAGGAAGAGGCAAAAGTGATTCTTGCACTGATTCTATTAGAATGAGCAGCAACAGCATGAAAAGCAAGGCAATGGAGATTTCCAGAACTGTTAAGACATGGGCTGTGTTAGGGTAACTAAGAGTAGAAATAGTTGCATGTATACTTGCATGTGCACCAATGCTAGTAGTATAGTTAATAAATTTGATGAGCTTGAAGTGCTAGTCAAGACATCAAAAGGCAGATATTGTTGGGATATCAGAGATGTGGTGTCACACAGACATTAACAGTGCAGAATTGGAATTTGGAGAGTACAATGTGTACAAAAAGGATAGACAGGACAGGAAGGGAGGAGGAGTTATGCAGTTAGTTAAGAAACACAAAATTAAGGAATTGCATCCAATTGATGTTGGTGGATAATGCAATGTTGAGTTTGTTTGGCATGAAATAGCATTAGCATTAGTAGAGGCATTTGATGCAAGAAAGCAAGCTTATTCGGCATCAGCCAAAAAAAAAAAAAAAAAAAACCCTCTCCCATTTCACCCCTCCGTTCGTTCGAAATACCTGTCCAGTTGAGCTTTAAATTTGTTTAGGCTATCAACTTCAACAACAAGTGATGGAAGTCGGTTCCACCAACCAACCACCCGCTGGCCAAAGGCAAATTTCCGCACATCTATCCGACATCCGTCCTTCCTCAATTTGAATTTATGCCCTCTGAGGTGATTATTCTGAGAAAGATGAAGAATCCCATTGGCATTGAGCATGCTCAAACCATTCAAAGCCTTATACACCTCTATCAGATCACCTCGCCGGTGCCTAGTCTCCAGACTCTGTAATTTGCAAAACTTAAGCCTTTCTTCGTAAGAGCAACCCTTTGTTCCATTTACCAATCTTGTTGCCCTTCTCTGTACCCGTTCCAGCAGCTCTACATCCTTCTTGAAATGAGGCCTCCAGACCTGTATACAGTACTCAAGATGTGGCCTAACCATTGCCTTATACAAGGGAATAATCACCTCCTTATCCCTGCTAGAAAAATTCCTGTATATCATTGACAAGACACCATGAGCTACTCTTGCAGCTCGTCTGCACTGCTCAGAGAACTTCATATCTGCCTGCACAATTACCCCCAGGTCCTTTTCATTCTCCACCACTGTCAGTGTAGTACCGCAGAGTTGATACATTGCTCTGGGGTTACTGTTACCCATATGTAGTACTTTACATTTGTCAATGTTAAACTTCATTTGCCACCTCTCAGCCCATCTGTTCAACCTTTCCAGATCCTGTTGCAGCAGCATAGCGTCAGTAGTGTCATTAACGACCCTGCCAACCTTTGTATCATCTGCAAACTTAGACATTAAACTTGATATCCCATCATCAATATCATTCATAAACACCGAAAACAACAATGGACCCAACACTGAACCTTGAGGAACTCCACTAATAACATTAGTCCACGTTGAGCAGTGTCCATTGATTACCACTCTCTGTCTTCTGCCACTCAACCATCCCCTTATCCATAGCAGCAATTTGCCTCCAATGCCACACTGCTCCAATTTGTGCAGCAGTCTTCCATGTGCAACAGTATCAAAAGCCTTTCTAAGATCCAAATATATAATATCAAAGTTATTCCCTGCATCCAGTTCTTTTGTGACTACATCATAGTATCCAATCAAATTGGTCAGGCAAGACCTGCCCTTAACAAAACCATGCTGCGTCTGAGCTATAACTGAATTCTTGTCTAGATGATCCTGCAGTGCTTCTTTAACCAGTGCCTCCATTAATTTACCTGGAACAGAAGTTAAACTAACAGGTCTATAATTACTTGTGTCAGCCTTTGATCCTCCTTTGTGAATTGGGGTTACATTTGCACATGTCCAGTCTATGGGTACCTCCCCTGAGTCCAAAGAAGCTCTCATAATTATGGCTAGGGGTTTGCATACTTCCTTTGCTGCCTCCTTTAATATAACTGGATAGATCCCATCCACCCCAGGTGCCTTTTTTATGTTTATCCTCAACAATCTCTCCTCCACTTTCCTCTCAGTTATTACAAAATCATCCAGCTCACTGCCAATGTTTACTTTACCTACATCATTCTCCTTCCTGAATAACTCCTCATGCGTGAATGTAGATGCAAAATACTCGTTTAGATTGTTAGCCACCTGAGCAGGATCCTCAACTGTTGAACCATCAATATCCAGTGGACCAATCTGATTCATCCCTTTCCTTCTCGAGTTCAAGTATGTAAAGAACTCCTTTCTGTTTTTCTTTGCATCCTTTGCCAAGGATTTTTCGTAGTCTGCCTTTGCCTGCCTAATCTCCTTTGTGACTTGGTTACAGACCAACTTATATCTATCATAGGCTTCCATGTCACCCATTAACAATATTTCTTAGTTGGTATGTAAAGCCTGGTAGCCACCAAGATTAGTTCCTTGAATGCTTCCCATTTTGAGTTTGCTGTTGGTAACATCATCAGTTGGTCCCACTGTATAGAATTTAAATACTGTCTCAGACCATCATAGTCGCCTTTACGAAAACAAAAACCCTTCCCTTTACCTCTGATGGTAGTTACCTCCTTGAGTAAATCCCACTTCAACACACTGTGATCACTGCCACCTAGTGGTTCATTTATCTGCAGGTTCTTAATGCATGAAGAATCACTACTGATAATCAGATCAAGAGTATTGCTCCCTCTTGTTGCCTCTCGAACATGCTGATGTAGAAAACAATCATCCAATAAATCCACAAAAGCCTTGCTAGTGTGCAAGTGACCAACCCACAAATTCCAGTCAATATCTGGGAAATTAAAATCCCCCATTATAAGACTCTCTGATTTACTGGCCCACTCTATTTCCCTGTACAATATATTATTATACTCATCAGAGTCATTAGGCCTATAGCACACTCCTACTCTCAATTTTGATTTCCCTATGCTTATGTCACACCAAACTGACTCGACACTGCCCTGTCCATCGATGTCAACTGGCTTCACTTCCTTTGACTTTATGTGTTTCTTAATTAATAGCATAACCCCTCCTCCCCTCCTGTCCTGTCTATCCTTTCTATATACATTGTATTCCCCAAATTCCAGTTCCGCATTACTTATATCTGTGTGACACCACGTCTCTGATATCCCAACAATATCTGCCTTTGATGTTTTGAGCAATACCTCAAATTCATCAAATTTATTTACCAAACTCCTAGCATTGGTGTACACGCTGGTATACATGCACCTGTTTCTATTCTTAGCTACCCTAACACAACCCATGTGTTTACTTGTAATGCAATGACTACCAGCAGTCTCTGAAATATCCTGCATCTTGTTTTTCAGACTTCTGCTCATTTGAATAGAAGCAGTGCAAGAATCACTTCCACCTCTGCCAGTGGCTACTGTTAATCTATTAGTCCTTGTATCCCCCCCCCAACTAGCAGTTTTCCGACCCACCTAACACTGCCTCGACAGCATCAGCAAAAATTCTTGCACCCTTTCTATTTAAGTGTATCCCATCCCTGTAGAAGCAATCTCTCCTGTTAACAAGTACAGTCCAGGCTGAAAAAAATTCTACCCCTTGAGCCTTGCACAATCCCTCCAGGGCCGAATTGATCGACAAGGCTCTCATCATATACTCCCTCCTATCGTGCCTGGGCAGAATTGCAGACACTTTCAAGTTCAACCCTGATTCACGGCTTTTTTTCAACAGTGACCTGTACTTGCTAAGTAATTCCGCCGGTCTCCTACTCTTAATATCATTAGTGCCAACGTGTACAACTATATCACCTTTTGTGCCATTAAAAGATGATATCCGCTCTACAACGTCATCAACCTTTGCCCCTGGCAGACATACCCTGGTCCTATTCCACCTATCCTTTTTACAAAGCATGTTCCCCGTTTCCCTGACAATAGAGTCACCAACAACTACTAGTTCCTGTGGGACCAGCGCATTCTGCCTAGGGGGCTGCCCCTGTGTTGCCTGATGACCAAGTGCAAGCTCTGGCGTTGATGTGGGCAGCTGAGAGCTTGATGGGCCCCTCAATTTATTTCCTTCGAGGGCATCCACCCTGTCCTTCAAGGTCTCATAAAGGCCCATAACAACGCTGAGTTGTCGCCTGATTTCCTTGCACTCCTTACATCGTGCACACACAAAGACATCCCCCTTGGCAGTATCATGTCCCGTACCCGACTGCTCCGCAAACATCAAGCAAACAGTGCATTTTAATAGACTGTGATTCAGAGGGCAACTGCCCCCCCCCCCCCCCAGTTCTCCCCTGAACCACAGCACTCCCATTAGCTTGAGCCTTTTGCTTTGCTGCTCTGGTCAGAGTCATGATTCCAATTTAATTCAATAAAATTTAAAACAAAAATTAAATCCTTAAGTTATATCCCAAAACAGTTATGTTATATATATATATATATATATATTTTTTTTTTTTTTTTCGGTATCTAGTGTTCCCTTTATACAACTTCCGTATCACGTGTACCACTATAGTTATGTATTAATTATTTGTTACGATTAAGTCGTTATATATATTTATAGAGTTAAAAATACAATTTAATTGACAATAAAGTTTATCAAGATTAACAGATTTACTGATTAATTGACAATATTATATTATGCAGTATACTACACTAAGCTTATGCTATCGTGTAAAAATGGCAGGAAGTTACGAACGGTATTTCTACGGACTCTTAAGTATTGATTAGCTTCGAAATCTCGCTATCTCAATTTAGAATAAACTAAGGATCCTGACTAGGTCTATAATCTACTTGCTCTAAAATGATCTACTTGCTCTAATAATCTACTGCTCTAAAATGAGCACTGGGAGGGGAAAAATGAGAGTGGGTGTGTGTCATAGACCTAATGAATCTGGTGAGTATAATGAGCAATTGTGCAGAGAAATAGCGGGCCATAAATCAAAATGTCTTATAATGGGAGATTTTAACTTTCCAGATATTGACCGGAGCTTGTGGGTTGGTCTTTCAAACTCTAGGAAGACTTTTTTTGGATTTATTGCATAACTGTTTTCTACAGCAGCATGTTCATGAAGATGTAACTACTATCAGGGGGTAAAGGGAATGGGTTCTGCTTTCATAAAGGTGACTACAGGGGGCCCAGACAGTTTTTAAATTCTTTTTTTTTTTTTTTTTTTTTT
The DNA here is from genome assembly GCF_048544385.1 of Mastigoproctus giganteus. Taxonomy (NCBI): domain Eukaryota; kingdom Metazoa; phylum Arthropoda; class Arachnida; order Uropygi; family Thelyphonidae; genus Mastigoproctus; species Mastigoproctus giganteus. Next base: position 112,769,171 of record NC_143585.1, read on the forward strand.
TTTTAATGGGAACCCCAAACACGAAAGGTATCAAAAACCTATAGTACTTAGTACCGTGCATGGGTTGAAGGAGAAGTATGGGGGGGGGGGGATGCCGGAAACTTTGCTCTAGAGACTAAACATGGGTTTCACCACTTCAGTACAGTGGGATCAACTGATGATGTTACCAACATTCAATTCTAAATGGGAAGCCTTCAAGGGCTTAACCTTGGGGGCTACTAGGCTTTTCATTCCAACTAAGAAATACTGTTCAAGGTTCAGGCCTAATGGGGCTCATGGCAGAGAAGAAAAAATGTATGGGATGCATAAAATTATCACGTGACACAGAAGCCTATGACAGATATAAGCTTGTCTGTAACCAAGTCACAAAGGAGGTTAGGTAGATTACGAGAAATATTTGGCAAAGGATGCAAAGAGTTCTTTACTTATGTAAACTCTAGAAGAGAAAGGGTTGAATCAGATTGGACAACTTAACATGGGTTGACTATTGATGATCATGCTCAGGTAGTTGATAAACTGAATCAGTATTTTGCATCTACATTCACACATGAGGTATTCAATGAGAGAAATGCCAGAAGTTTATCAAACTCTAACAGGGAGCTAAGTGATTTTATGATAACTGAGAGCAAAGTGGAGGAGAAATTGTTGAAGATAAACATAAAGGCACCTGGGGTGAACAGAATCTATCCAGTTATATTAAAGGAGGCAGCAAAGGAAGTAAGAAAACCTTTAGCCATAATTATGAGAGCTTCCTTAGACTCGTGGGAGATCCCCATGGACTGGAGGTCTGCAAATGTATCACCAATTCACAAAGGGGGTTCAAAAGGTGACACAAGGAACTATAGACCTGTTATTACTGCAGTCTTGTCATCTAGACAAGACTGCAGTAATAGATAAGACAAGCATGGGTTTGTTAAAGGGAGGTCTTGTCTGACCAATTTGATTGGATACTATGATGTGGTCACAAAGGAACTGAATGCCAAAAATAATTTTGATATCATATACTTGGATTTCAGGAAAGCATTTGATACGGTTCCACATGCCATAACAAATTGGAGAATTATGGCATTAAGGGTAAGTTGCTACAATGGATAAAGGGATGGTTGAGTGGGAGACGACAGAGAATGGTAATCAATGGATATTGCTCTTCATGGACAAATGTTATTAGTGGAGTTCCACAGAATTTGGTGTTGGGCCCACTTATGTTTTGAGCATTCATCAATGATACTGATGAAGGTATAGCAGGATTAATGTCCAAGTTTGCAGATGATACAAAGGTTGGCAGGGTTGTTAACAACAGTAAAGACAGTATGCTACTCCAACTGGATCTAGGCAAGTTGGGCAAATGGGCTGAGAAGTGGAAATTGAAATTCAACATTGACAAATGCAAAGTACTGCATATGGGTAGCAATAACCCAAGAGAAACGTACAACTGTGTGATTCTACTTTTCACTTTTTCAGGAAAGTGAAAAAGACCCGGGGGTAATTGTGCAGTCAAATATGAAGTTCACTGAGCAGTGCACACGGGTGCCAGGGCAGGTCATGGAGTCTTGTCAATGATATATAGGAATTTTGCTAGCAGGAACAGGGAGGTGATTATCCTGTTGTACAAGGCAATGGTCAGGCCACACCTAGAGTACTGTGTAGAGGTCTGGAGGCCTCATTTTAGGACGAATATAGAGTTGCTAGAACGAGTACAAAGAAGGGCAACAAGATCTGTGAGGGGAACAAAGGGGTGCTTTTACCAAGAAAGGCTTAAGGTCTGCAAATTGCATTGTCTGGTGAGTAGGCACCCGCGAGGTGATGTGATTGAGGTGTATAGGGCCTTGAATGGGTTGAGCAAGCTGAATGCTGATGGGATTCTTCCTCTTGCTCAAATTAAGAACCTGAGGGGGGCATAGATTCAAATTGAGGAAAGACAGTTGTAGAACAGATGTGCGGAAGTTTGCCTTTAGCCAGCGGTTGTTTGGGGGAACAGACTTCCATTTTCTGTTGTGGAAGTTAGCCTAAATAAATTTAAGGCTGAGCTGGATGGGCATATGGAACAAATGGAGGGGTGAAATGGGAGGGGGGGGGTTTGGCTGATGCTGCATAAGCTTGCTTTCTTGCAACATATGCCTCTGCTAATGCTAAAAAAAAATGATACTGTAAAAAGACTACTTATTTTAAAGACTTTTGTCTTTCATTATGTGATCCAACATTTTTCAACAGTCCTAAACAAAATTTATAACACACTCAATGGCAGTTTTGATAATATGATTGACGAATCAATTTCTTTCATTAGATCATTGTATTTTCATTTAAAAAATATTATTTTGTTATTGCAATTATGGGCAGGAATAGCATGTAGATGCTATTCCTGTCCACATGCCTCCAATGTAACAGTAAATTCCTGTTGAGCCTGATAAACATTCATATATATTTTTTTATTTCTGGAGATGTTTTAGTTTTTTGAAATTCTGTTTAGAATAAACCAATGCCCGACTTTTTTTTACCATTTGTGTGATGGAGTTTGCGAATTATTATATTTAATTTAAAATTTGAACAATTAAAAATGTTTAGTTATACTTTATTTATAATGACACAACACTTACTAACTTTACTGTGTGCGTAAATAAACTGAGTTCCAATTAAAAGGCACCAGGGTCTATCTTGTTTATATTGAGGTTTAGGTCATTTGTTATCTGACCATTTTTTGTCAGATCATTTTAATAGTCCAAACGATCCTTATGTCACTTGGTTGACTGTCTATCCATCTGTCTGTCACAGCACTGTATCTCTGGAACCACTCAACCTATTGACTTGAAATTTTGCATGAGTTTGTACATGGGTTTGATCTGGTTATCAGCAGTGATCATTCGTGTATTAAGAATTTGCAGATAAAGGAACCACTAGGTGGCAGTGATCACAGTGTACTGATGTGGGATTTACATCAGTACACTGTGATTTAATTACCATCAGGGGTAAAGGAAAGTGTTTTTGCTTCCTTAAAGGTGAGTACAGTGGTCTCCGACAGTTTTTAAATTCCGTACAGTGGGATAAACTGACGATATTACCAACAGTAAATTCTAAGTGGGAAGCATTGAAGGAATTAATCGTGGATGCTACTAAAAGTTTCATACCTATTAAGAAATATTGTTCAAGGTTTAGGCCTAAATGGTTATCTAATGAACTAATGAGACTCGTAACAGAGAAGAAAAATGCATGGGATGCATATAAATTATCAAGCAACTCAGAAGCCTATGGCAGATATAAGCTAGTCTGTAATCAGGTCACAAAGGAGGTTAGGCAAGCGAAGGCAGATTACGAGAAGTATTAAGGGCAAGTTGCTAAAATGGATAAAAGGATGGTTAAGTGGGAGAAGACAGAGGGTGGTAATCAATGGGTGCTGCTCTTCGTGGACTAATGTTATTAGTGGTGTCCCACAGGGTTTGGTGTTAGGTCCACTGTTGTTTTGTATATTTATCAATGATATTGACGAAGGTATATCAGGCTTAATGTCGAAGTTTGCAGATGATACAAAGGTTGGCAGGGTTGTTAATGACAGTAATGGCAGTGTGCTACTGCAACAGGATCTAGATAATTTGGGCAGATGGGCTAAGAAGTGGCAACTGAAGTTTTTTTTTTTTTTTTTTTTTTTTTTATGAGAACCCCAAACACGAGAGGTATTAGAACCTATAGTACTTAGTACCGTGCTTGGGTTTGAGGTTAAGAAGACGAAAGAAGATATTTGTTGACATTGGACTTGAACTTCTGTAGATTGTAATTTTCAGGAAATACGTATGAAGGAAGGTTGTTCCAGAAAACGGCAGTTGAATGAATAAATGAGGAAGATGAAAAGTTGGTTCTGTGGGTTTGAAGTTGGACAGTAAATGGATGTTGGCTGGTGGCGGCACGTGTTCGGACTGTTTTGAAAGAGAGAGCAGGAATTATAGAAGCTAATTCAGAAGAACAGTGCCCATGGAAGTATCTGTAGAAGAGGCATGCAGCAGAAACAGTGCGTCTATGAGAAAGCGAGTGGAGAGACTCTGTTAGAGATGAATCATTAATTAACCTAACTGCCCTCTTCTGAATGGAATCAAGAAGCCGGAGAGAGGTTTTGGGGGCACCACCCCAGATATGGGAACAATATTCCATGGCAGGGCGAATTTGCGATTTATACAGAGTGAGAAGCTGTTTGGAAGAAAAGTAACGCTGAGAGCGAAAGAGAAAACCAAGTTTTTTAGATGCAGAGGAAGCAATATTTGTAATGTGCTTGTGCCAAGAGAGAGATTAGAAGTCAGGGTAATCCCCAAAAGAGATATATCATTTTGCCTAGAAATCGGAGTGTCACTAAAGATAAGCATAGGAGTAGAAGAATCCTTTTTGCGAGATATAAGACAAGACTGAGTTTTAGAAGGGTTGAAATCAACTAAGTTGTCTTTGCCCCACTGGAGAATTACCTGAAGATCGGCATTTAAGGAATTGGTAGCAGATTTTCGAGAAGTTGAAGCTGATTGAGCAGGACAAGGTTTCTCAAAATGGAAAGTTGAATGCAATGTGCTATCATCGGCAAAACTATGTTTAAGGTGGTAGAAAAGGAAAAAGACCTGGGAGTAATTGTGCAGTCAGATATGAAGTTTTCTGAGCAATGCAGACAGGCTGCCAGGGCAGGTCATGGGGTTTTGTCAATGGTATATAGGAATTTTTCTAGCAGGGAGAAGGAGGTGATTGTCCCTCTGTATAAGGCAATGGTCAGGCCACGCCTTGAGTACTGCGTACAGGTCTGGAGGCCTCATTTTAGAAAGGATGAGGATTTACTTGATCGTGTACAGAGAAGGGCAACAAGATTGGTGAGGGGAATGAAGGGATCCTCTTACCAAGAGAGGCTTAAGTTCTGCAAATTGCAGTGGCTGGAGACTAGGCACCTGCGCAGTGATCTGATTGAGGTGTATAAGGCCTTGAATGGGTTGAGCACACTGAATTCTGATGGGATCCTTCCACTTGTTCAGATTACGAACCTAAGGAGGCATAAATTCAAATTAAGAAAAGACAGATGTAGAATAGATGTGCGGAAATTTGCCTTTAGCCAGCGGGTGGTTTATTGCTGGAACAAACTTCCATCTGTCGTTGTGGAAGTTGATAGGTTGAATAAATTTAAGGAGGAACTGGACAGGCATTTGGAGGGAATGGTGTTTTTTTTTTTTTGGCTGATGATGCATAACTGATACACTTGCTTTTTTGCATCACATGCCACCACTACTATACTACATCATGTGGGCCAACATAACGCAATATTGATTATTACTGACAAAAATTTATCTGAAAATGGGGAGGGGTACAAAAATGTTGTCGACAAACTATAGCTTATTACACACCGCTGGAATGAGCTCAACGAGTAGGTTTAAAATATAATTTTTAAATATTTTAAAATTAAAAACGGCAGAACCAGACATGAAAATGTGAGTAATTTTCGATTCCCCACCCCCTCTATTTCCGTTGCTAATGGAGCTAAAAATTTAAAAATCACATTAGCTGTGCATTATTTGATGCTTATTATCAAGGGGAAACTATTCTGATTCTATCATTTACTTTTTGTGTTAAAATGAAAAAACCAATTTTTTATTGCACTTTGATAACGTGCTTCTTTGTACTAAGTAACTCTCCATTTGGTGACAAAAAGGTTGCTAAATAGTTAGTTAATAATTCTATAAATGTTTTTCAACAATATTCAAATCTGGACCGGCAAGGAGGTACTCAGACAGCCAGTGTTGAGGCAGCGGTAGTGGGGAGGCCCCTGCACGGAGTCTTGCACAGCCCTCACCTGCCAGTCACTTCTCCCACCCGTCATTCACAACTGGAAAGACTCAAATAGACAAAGTTTTCATTAGTTCCTCAGTTAGGCCAAGATGGGTACTAGAAACTTTTTTTCAGTTACCAAAAAGCTCTCTATTTGAGATACATTAACAACCATTCGTGACTACGGACCCTTCATCCTGAGTGCCCAGCACTCAGTAGTTGACTGATTTTTCAATTTGATGTTAAAATTAGGGTACTTATTACTATTTAGATTGTGCAGTTTCTGAATTAAAATTTTTCTTAATCAACTGCTTTTTTCTCAATGGGATAATTGTTTCCCATCATCAGATTAGTGTAAAAACGTCACCAGTGTATTTCTGAAATGAATGTATACCATTTTCATTTGAAGGGGAAAAAAAAAAAAAAACCCACAATAATTGTACGTTTGTTCTCCAGTACACATGTTTATCTGTACTGGGTATATTACTACAATTATGCAACATCTTATAATAGTACAACTGTTATTTATTAATTTTTTTTTTCTTTAGATACAATCATTTTACAAGATACCCTGTATATATATATATATGCATCTAAAAAATGCAGATCATGAACTGCTGGATTAATATAAATAGATTCCATATCAGTCCAAAGTGCCTTATTTATTTTTAACTGCAACAATTTCTCCAGCTTCCTTTTAGTTATAAAATCATATAACTCCTCAATATTAGAAAGATTTGTAGCATCTAAATCTCTAAAAAATTATTCACAGGTGACAGTAGAGTCAAATATTTATTCAGTTTCTGAGTAGCCTTAAATGATCATCAATTCTTATGCAATTAATATAAAAAGGGCTAATGTGATCCATGCTTTCCTTTCAGTAGTAACAAAGAATTCTTTGCTGATTTTCTTTGCACTTTTAGCAAAAGCCTTCTTGAAATCTGATTTAGCATGCCTAATCCTCTACCTAATTTCTTACAGATTGATTTATACTGATTATAAGATTGCAAGATTGATGGATATCAATCATCCTCCTGATAACTGATATCCATCCCATGCAGTTTTGCTCAATCCCACTTAAGCTTATTACTTTACCTGATATCCATTTTGGGTTAAACAGTGAACAATCTCTTTGTTAGTATAAAAAGCCAGGTAGCTTCTAGGAACACCTCCTGTTGACATTTGCATTTGATAAAAATACAAACCTGGTTAGAAAGTTTTACAGCAAGTGATGAATGGCTTGGATTTTAAGAAAAATTGTTGTGGTATTTGTGTATTGGGTATTAGTGCAGAGAGAGATTACCTGCTCAGCAGCCTGTCACTCTAAAATTTACAGGTTTACGGTTGTTCATCAACAGAGAAATTAACTGAATTATAAGAAGTTGCATACAAAAATGGTAAAAAAAAAAAAAAAAAAAAAAATTAACATTCACAGTGTAGTAGTACTAGTGGCAAATGATGCAAGAAACCAAGCCAGCAAAGGTAAAGATGCCAACACGAGAACCACAGGAAACTTTGAGCGGTCAAACATTTCTCGGTACCACAGCTTCTCTCTGCATTCTCGGTAAACAGATGGTGTCTGTTATCGGTAATCACAGTAGAAATCGATAACGATGTATTGATTAGTTTTTTCTCATTATTAAAAGCAGATTATTGGAGTTAATGAGTGTAATGCCTTGACGGCTGAAATTTACTTATGGGTACAACCTCCAGATAAACACCCTAAAACTGCCTCAGCCTTAGGGTGTTTATCCCCCCCCCCTTCCCACTGTTTTAATCCAATAAGAAAATTACTTCTACTGCAACTACTGATAACACGCACCGTCTATAGAAGTCGTTTTCGTATCAGGTTGAAACAGCTAGTTAGTTATTTGGTTTTTAGGAGCATTAGCAACTAAGGCCATAATGCTCCGGGGATATATTCGGTGGTCATTCCGACCTTTCCGCATCCTCCGTATTTGGTGGGAACAGGCTCGAACCCCCGGTCTAATCAAGAAGAGTGTGCTATGCACTGCTGCTCCTGCCCACCTGGGGTTAAAGCAACGGGTAGGGGGATAAACACCCTAAGACTGAGGCAGTCTGGAGGGTGTAACCATAAGTAAATTTCAGCCCACTCATTAACTCCTATAATCTGCTTTTAATAATAAGAAAAAACTAATCAATACATCGTTATCAACTTCTACTTCCACTACCGATAACATGCACCATCTGTTTATTGAGAATTCAGGGAGAAGCCACGGTCCCGGGAAACACTTTTGACCGGTAAAAGTTTCCCACAGTTCTCGTGTTGGCTTTCTTTACGTTAACCACCAAGCCTATATAGCAGCAACAAAAAAAAAAAAAAAAAAAAAACATTTCACCCTGCAAGAATTTGTCTAGTTCTTCCTTGAATTTATTCAAACCAGCCACAACAACAACAACAACTGGAAGCCTGTTTCAACAATCAACCACTCACTGGCTGAAGGTAAACTTCCACACATCTATCCTCTAACCATCCTTCAACTTGAATTTATGCCCATTTGTATGTGTAGTCTCACCAAGAGAAAGAATGCCATTAACATCTAGCGTACACAATCCATTTGAGGTCTTAAACAGCTCAATCAGATCTCCCCACAGGTGCTAGTCTCCAGACACTACAATTTGCAGAACTTTCTAAATAAGAGCACCCTTTTGTTCCTTTCAACAATCTGGTTGCCCTCCTCTGCATCCATTAGGAAAACCTCTGACCACTTTAGGAAGGATCTACATCTGGAGATGGGTGATAAAGAACCAACAATAATTACCTCCTGTGGGACCAGCACATTCTGTCTTGGAGATTGCCGCTGTGTTGCCTGATGCACAAGTGTGGGCTCTGGCATTGAGTTGGGCAGCTGAGAGATTGATCCTCCCCCCCCCCCCATTTTAATTCCTTCAAGGGCATCTACACTACTTCTCAAACTCTCATAAATACTTGCCTAATTTCTTCACTTTCTGTACCAAACACACACAAAGACCCTTGGCCGTAAAATGTCCTGTTCCAGAAACTTCCACCAAAATTGCACAGGTTGCATATTTTGTTAGCTGTTCGTAGGAGAATCGTCCCCTTCAGCCACAGCACTCCTGCTACTTGTGCCTGTGACTTTTCTGCTCTAGTCTGGGGCATTATTTCCATTTAAATATAACTGAATTGATTAATTGACAATACTACACTAAACTAAGGGTCCTAAATGCAGTGATACGTATTATACCATTACGATCACAATTTCAAATTAGTTGTATCCTTACAAGTAAAATTTATTAGCTAAAAACAAAAAATATATGCCTAACAAGTGATCAGAATCTTCAAGCTGCCGATTTATCACGATTTAAACTCTGCCATTCCACTGTACTAATAGTAATGTTCTTTGTACGGATACAATGGCGGTACAAATAATAAGTTATAACTTACAAAATCACTAGCTAATTTTTTTTTTTTTAATTGATTTGATTTTAATGGCGAATGGTCAACTAAGGCCATGTGTGCCAAGTCCACTGCTAAATTTAAAATTAAGCTAAGGAATGTGACAAAGACAAACTATTTGTCAAACATAATTTAATATGGTAATTGATCAAAAAGATGGTAAAAATTTCCAAAAATTTGCATTACATTTTACATTACATTTCAGGTGTGTGTTAAATTATTTTTTTTTTCCTTAAATTAAATGATTTTTCATTTTCTTTGATTAACAGAAATGAAAAGTAAATATAGTTATATCCTTACCAATTAATTACTAAGATAATACCTTTATCTTAAAACTTTTTTTTTTTTTTTTTGATTTGGTAGTTGTTGGCGCAGCGGCTTCTGTGGCCATATTGCACCTCCCAAGGTTTTTGCAGTACTTTGATCCAAGCCCGAGGCGGGAATCGAACCCGCGACCTTTGGGTTGCCGGGCAGGTACTTTACCCACTCGGCTAGCCCGGTCGGCGTCTTAAAACTCTATAGGTTTATATTCTCTGAACTTAGGCATTTAGTTTTATTACAACTTTATTATAAAGGGAACAACACTGCATTAAAACTACATTTAATGTACGAATTTCTTTTTTCCATGCAAATTACAGAGATAGGGAAGAACACTGCATTAAAACTACATTTAATGTACGAATTTATTTTTTCCATGCAAATTACAGAGATAAAAGAAATAAAAATATCTGGTGGATTCTTGTCCGATTACAATGAAATTTGGTTTGGCTTCACAAATATTTTTAACAAGTATATTACAAAATTTCATGAAAATGCATTCACTGGGAATCCCTTCTGTTACATGTGAACAGACATGAAGACAAAAGGTGCTTAATATATACACACTTGGTGATCGTCAAATTATGACTACCCCATTTGTAACAGATTACTGCATAGCTCAGAATATAAAATGCTGAACAGCTTCCTACGCCACAGCAATGGCAATTTACATCAGGTCATCCAAGTTAAAGTGATAAAGTAGCAGTTGTGGGTAACACATCACAGAGTTTTTAAAGGGCATAAATGTGGGAGCTTGTGCGTCAGGTGCTTCCATATCAGAAATGGCTTAGGTTAGATAATAGAAAGAATGATGTCGAACAGGTTAAATCACCTTCACAGGGAGAACTGTAGAGAATTACACGTGATGGAGGTTCATAGTGAGCAAAGGGTGTAGCGTATTATGTGGGCTCATGACAGCATGTCACTGTGGTATTGCAATAATACAATATGAAAAATGCAAGAACAATATCCCAAATGATGATGCACTGAACAATAAGTGTGTGGGGTTCCACAGAAGACCAAGAGATACTCTCTCCTTAATGCCAACCGGCAGTAAGGAGAGGGTATCACTTTGATTGATGGCAAATACTGTGGTGTCAACAACATGCTGGTTGAACATTGGAAGATTGGAAACAAGTGTGCTGCTCGGATGAGTCCAAACAACATGCTGATGGAGGCCTTCATGTGTGGCGCAAGCAACACAAGTCCTTGGACCTGTCATGCATGGTGCTCGCTACCCAAGAAGGTGCGATTATTGCTTAATATGGGGTTGTGTTTTTCTGGCATGAACTAGGACATCCCCTGGTGCAGATCAACCAACACTTCACGGTCAGGTCAACCGGAGTTCTTAGGAGACCATGTGCACCCTGTCATGTTACATTTTTTCCCAGACAAAAACGGGATATTCCAAGATGATAATGCACAGTATCATTGGGCCCACACTGTTCAAAAGTCATTTGAGAAACACAGTAAAGATATCACCTATCCTGATTGGCCTCCAAATTTGCCTGACCGCAATCCAATTGAACATCTGTGGGATGTAATGGAATGAGAAGTGAGGCATATGGCCATGCAACCAACATCTATTCTGCTATTGTGGAGTCAGCATGGGTGCAGATCCCTATGGACATCTTCACACACCCAGTGCAATAATATAGTGGCTGTTATCTATGCAAACAGTAGCCCAACACTGTGTTAGGTCATCGTCATCATCAGCCATTTTCAATCCACTGCAGGATGAAGGCCTCTCCAGCAACTTTCCAGTTCCTTCCTTTCGTTTTGTGCATTAGCCATCCATATACTACCCACAAACTCATGAATTTCATCTATCCATCACCGTTGTTGTCTTCTAGGTTTTCTCTTAGCTCCTCTTGGATACCATTCTGTTATTTTCTTAGTCCATCTGTCATCATGTCTTCGAGCTATGTGTCCTGCCCAAGACCATTTTAGTTCTTTAGTTTTGATAAGAATGTCCTTTACTTGAGTTTGCTGCCTAATCCACATGTTTATCTTCTTATCTAACAATCTGATTCCCAATATAATTTGTTCCATTCTTCGCTGTGTAGTTCTCAGCTTCTCTTCCATTCTTTTTGTGAGTGCCCAAGTTTCACTTCCATAAGTCATGGTGGAAAGTACACACTGGTTCATTATTTTATGTTTCAGACAAATTGGGATACTGCTCCTCAGTATGTGACTATATTTTCTGAATGCTATCTATCCAAAATTTATTCTTCTCTTGACTTCCAGCCATTTATCATTATTATAGCTAATGACTTGTCCCAGATAATTATATGACTCCATCTTTTCAATTACTGCTCCTTCAATCATTATATCCCTTTCTGTGGCATACTTGTTCATCATTACTTTTGTTTTGGCCCAAAATCCTTACTAACTCTGCATAACTGATTAAGATTTTCCTCTAATTCTTTGGAATCGTGCCTTATGGCCACAATGACATCTGCAAATCATAAATGGTTTAGGTATTCCCCATTCATATTGACTCCTTTCTGTGACCAGTCTAATCTTCTGAAAGCTTTCTCAAAGGCAGCAGTAAACAACTTCGGAGATATTGTATCTCCTTATCGAACTCCTTTCTCAATTTTAAATTTACTACTGTCTTTGTCTAGTCTAAAAAAGGAGATAGCATTCTCATATATTTTCTATAAAATCATAATATTTGGAGTATCTATGTCTAGTCTTTCCGGTGCTCAAAACACTGCCTTATGCTGTATGGAGTCAAATGCCTTTTCATAATCTACAAATGCCAGACATAATGGTGTTTTATATTCATTTGCTTTCTCCATTAGCTGTGACATTATGTGAAGGTGATCCATAGTTGAGAATTCTCTCCTAAAGCCAGCGTGCTCTTTCAGTTGATTGTCATCAAGTATTCTTTCTAATCTGTTAGTAATCACCCTTGAACAACTTGTAGATTTGGGACCGGCAGAATTACTTAACAAGTACAGGTCACTGTTGAAAAAAAGCCGTGAATTAGGGTTGAATTTGAAAGTGTCTGCAATTCTGCCCAGACACGATAGCAGGGAGTATATGATGAGAGCCCTGTCGATCAATTCGGCCCTGGAAAGATTGTGCAAGGCTCAAGGGGTAGAATTTTTTTCAGCCTGGTCTGTACTTGTTAACAGGAGAGACTGCTTCTACAGAGATGGGATACACTTAATGCAAGAATTAAGTGTATCCCATCGTGCAAGAATGTTTGCTGATGCTATCGAGGCAGTGTTAGGTGGGTCGGAAAACTGCTAGATTGGGGGGATACAAGGACTAATAGATTAACAGTAGCCACTGGCAGAGGTGAAAGTGATTCTTGCACTGCTTCTATTGGAATGAGCCGCAACCTGGAAAATAAGATGCAGGATATTTCATATTTCATATATTTCAGAGACTGCTGGGAATTATTGGGGTACAAATAAACACATAGGTTGTGTTAGGGTAGCTAAGAAAAAGAACGGGTGCATGTATACTTGCATTTACACCAATGCTAGGAGTTTAGTAAATAAATTTGATGAATTTGAGGTATTGCTCAAAACATCAAAGGCAGATATTGTGGGGATTTCAGAGACGTGGTGTCACACAGATATAAGGAATGCAGAACTGGAATTTGGGGAGTACAATATCTACAGAAGGGATAGACAGGATAGGAAGGGAGGAGGGGTTATGCTATTAGTTAAGAAATCCATAAAATCCAAGGAAGTGAAGCCAGTCGACATTGCTGGACAGTGCAGTGTTCAGTCAGTTTGGTGTGACATAAGCATTGGGAGATCAAAATTGAGAGTAGGAGTGTACTATAGGCCTAATGACTGATGAGTATAATAAGAAATTGTACAGGGAAATAGAGTGGGCCAGTAAATCAGAGAGTCTTATAATGGGGGATTCTAATTTCCCAGATATTGACTGGAATTTGGGGGCTGGTCGCTCACACACTAGCAAGGCTTTTGTGGATTTATTGGATGATTGTTTTCTACATCAGCATGTTCGGGAGGCAACTAGAGGGAGTAATACTCTTGATTTGATTATGAGTAGTGATTCTTCATGCATTAAGAATCTGCAGGTAACCGAACCACTAGGTGGCAGTGATCACAGTGTGCTGAAGTGGGATTTACTAAAAGAGGTAACTACCATTAGGGGTAAAGGGAAGGGTTATTGCTTTCGTAAAGGCGACTACGATGGACCGAGACAGTACTTAAATTCTATACAGGGGGACCAACCAATGATGTTACCAACAGCAAATTCAAAATGAGAAGCATGCAAACAACTTATCTTGGAAGCTACTAGGCTTTACATACCAACTAAGAAATATTGTTCAAGGTTTAGGCCTAAGTGGATGTCAGATGAACTAATGAGACATATGGCAGAGAAGAAAAATGCATGGGATACATACAAATTAACATGTGACACAGAAGCCTATGATAGATACAAGTTGATCTGTAACCAAGTTACAAAGGAGGTTAGGCAGGCGAAGGCAGATTACGAGAAATCTTAGGCAAGGGATGCAAAGAAAAACAGCAAAGAGTTCTTTACTTATGTAAACTCTAGAAGGAAAGGGATGAATCAGATTGGTCCACTTGATATCAATGAGTCAACTGTTGATGATCCTGCTCAGGTAGCTAACAAACTAAATGAATATTTTGCATCGACATTCACACATGAGGAGTTATTCAGCAAGGGGGAATGCCAGAGGTGTATTCAACTCTGGCAGTAAGCTAGAGAATCTTGTAATAACTGAGAGTAAAGTGGAGAAGAAATTGTTGAAGATAAATACAAGAAAGGCACCTGGGGTGGATGAGATCTATCCAGTTATATTAAAGGAGGCAGCAAAGGAAGTAAGCAAACCCTTAGCCATAATTATGAGAGCTTCCTTGGACTCATGGGAAGTACCCATGGACTGGAGATGTGCAAATGTGACCCCAATTCACAAAGGATGATCAAAGGGTGACACAAGTAATTATAGACCTGTTAGTTTAACTTCTGTTCGCGGAAAATTAATGGATGCACTGGTTAAAGAAGCACTGCAGGATCATCTAGACAAGAATTCAGTTATAGCTCAGACACAGCATGGTTTTGTTAAGGGGAAGTCTTGCCTGACCAATTTGATTGGATACTATGATGCAGTCACAAAAGAACTGGATGTAGGGAATAAATTTGATAGTATATATACTTGGATCTTAGAAAGGCTTTTGATACTGTTGCACATGGAAAACAGCTGCACAAATTGGAACAGTGTGGCATTGGAGGCAAATTGGTGCTATGGATAAAGGGGTGGTTGAGGGGGAGAAGACAGAATGGTAATCAATGGACACTGCTCATCGCGGACTAATGTTATTAGTGGAGTCCCTGAGGGTTCAGTATTGGGTCCATTTTTGTTTTCTGTATTTATAAATGATATTGATGATGGTATATCAAGCTTAAAGTCAAGTTTGCAGACGATACAAAGGTTGGCAGGGTTGTCAAGGACACTAATGACACTATGCTACTGCAACAGGATCTGGAAAGGTTGAGCAGATGGGCTGAGAGGTGGCAAATGAAGTTTAACATTGACAAATGTAAAGTACTACATATGGGAAACAGCAACCCCAGAGCAACGTATCAACTCTGTGGTACTACACTGAGAGTGGTAGAGAATGAAAGGGACCTGGGGGTGGTTGTGTAGGCAGATATGAAGTTTTCTGAGCAGTGCAGATGGGCTGCAAGAGTAGCTCATGGTGTATTGTTGATGATATATAGGAATTTTTCTAGCAGGGATAAGGAGGTGATTATTCCCTTGTATAAGGCAATGGTCAGGCCACACCTAGAGTACTGTATACAGGTCTGGAGGCCTCATTTCAAGAAGGATGTAGAGATGCTGGAACGCGTACAGAGAAGGGCAACAAGATTGGTGAATGGAACAAAGGGGTGCTCTTACGAAGAAAGGCTTAAGTTTTGCAAATTACAGTGTCTGGAGACTAGGCACCAGCGAGTTGATCTGATAGAGGTGTATAAAGCCTTGAATGGTTTGAGCATGCTCAATGCTGATGGGATTCTTCCTCTTGTTCAGAATAATCACCTGAGAGGGCATAAATTCAAATTGAGGAAAGACAGATGTAGGATAGACGTGAGAAAATTTGCCTTTAGCCAGCGGGTGGTTGGTAGGTGGAACAGACTTCCATCCGTTGTCGTGGAAGTTTATAGCCTAAATAAGTTTAAGGCTCAGCTGGACAGGTATTTCGAATGAACAGAGAGGTGAAGTGGAAGTGGTTATTTTTATTTATTTATTATTTATTATTTTTTTTTTTTTGGCTGATGCTGCATAAGCTTGCTTTCTTACATCAAAAGCCTCTACTAATGCTAATAACAAGCTAATTGGTCTGTAATTTCCAATTACTGATTTATCTCCTTTCTTACGCAGCAAAACTATGATTGCATTATTCCACTCCTTAGGCGTCACATTTTCTAATGCATTTTGTGAAGAGTCTTGCCAGTTTTTGTGTCACGTCTCTTCCTCCCAATTTTAACAACTCTGCATTAACTTCATCTTCTCCCATGGCTTTCTGATTCTTCATTTTCTTCTATGCATGTTCTACTTCAACAGGAAGGATATTGGGTATGTTTGTTTGTTATTTGGTTCTTAGGAGCATTAGCAACTACGGCCATATTGCTCCAGGGATATGTGGTGCTCATTCCCTGACCTTTCTGCATCCTCCGTATTTAGTGGTCTTGTTCGATATCAGGTATGTTATATGTGTTACTAATTTGCAATCCATCATCCCCTTGTCGGCATTATTCCCTCGCTCCTTGTATAACTCTTTATAGTAGTCTGCTATTTGAATTATGCCTTCTCTGCTATTTATAAGTAAACCATCGCTATTCTTCAGTTTCAGTATCATTTGTCTTTCTGTATTGCTGCTCATGGCTGCTGATTTAATTCCTTTGCTTTCCCTTAATGCTTGTTCTACTTTTCTTGTGTTAAATTTTCTTATGTCGTCTCTGAGTCTCTTTCTAATGGCTTTGCATAACTCAGCATACTCAATTTTCTCCTTGTCAGTGTTTTTTTTCTTGCTCTTCATTTGTCGTCTTTCCTCGTATGGTCATCTTTTTCCAATCTCACCATTCGAGTTGACCGTCTTTGGACCCTTTCAAGAAGCTTAACGTCTTTTTTCAGATGAGCTCTCAGTACTCGAACATGGTATTCCAAATGTGGTCTTACAATTGCCTTATACAGAGAGACTGTGACCTCCCTCCTATCTCTACAGGATGATGTTTGATAAATCATCGATAGAGCACCATGGGCTTTCCTGGCTTCCTGTTTACACTGTCAGAAAACTTTATATCCACCCATATCGTACTCCCAGAACCCTTTCTTTGTCCGCTGGTTTTAATTCAATTCCAACAACTGTATAATTTATTTTGGGGTTGCTATTTCCCAAGTGTAAGACCTTGCATTTAGCTGCATTAAAACATAGCTGCCACTTCTCTGACCATCTTTGAAGTCTGTTCAAGTCATTCTGAAGGAGTGCTGCTTGGCAGTGATCATTAACAACTCTACCAATCTTTATACCATCTGCAAATTTTGGCATCATGCCTTCTATCCCTTCATCAATTTCATTTATGAAAACAAGAAACAACAGTGGTCCAAGATCCTTGGAGGTCCCCATTCATAACATTAAATCAATCTGAAGAATACCCATTGATCACAACCCTCTGCCTGACAGCAATCCATCTTAGAATCTTTCCAGTAATCCCAACCTGTTCTAGCTTATAAAGTAACTTGTCATGAGGGACCAAGTCAAACTTTTTTAGCATTAGCATTAGTAGAGGCATTTGATGCAAGAAAGCAAGCTTATGCAGCATCAGCCAAAAAAAAAAAAAAACCCACTTCCACTTCACCCCTCTGTTCCTTCAAAATACCTGTCCAGCTGAGCCTTAAACTTATTTAGGCTATCAACCTCCACCACAAGGGATGGCAGTCTGTTCCACCAACCAACCACCTGCTGGCTAAAGGCAAATTTCCGAACGTCTATCCTACATCTGTCTTTCCTCAATTTGAATTTATGCCCTCTCAGGTGATTTTTCTGAGCTAGAGGAAGAATCCCATCAGCATTGAGCATGCTTAAACCATTCAAGGCTTTATACACCTCTATCAGATCACCTCGCTGGTGCCTAGTCTCCAGACACTGTAATTTGCAAAACTTAAGCCTTTCTTCGTAAGAGCACCCCTTTGTTCCATTCACTAATCTTGTTGCCCTTCTCTGTACTCGTTCCAGCAGCTCTACATCCTTCTTGAAATGAGACCTCCAGACCTGTATACAGTACTCTAGGTGTGGCCTGACCATTGCCTTATACAATGGAATAATCACCTCCTTATCCCTGCTGGAAAAATTCCTGTATATCATTGACAATACTCCATGAGCTACTCTTGCAGCCCATCTGCACTGCTCAGAGAACTTCATATCTGCCTGCACAATCACCACCAAGTCCCTTTCATTCTCTACCACTGTCAGTGTAGTACCACAGAGTTGATACGTTGCTCTGGGGTTGCTTTTTCCCATGTGTAGTACTTTACATTTGTCAATGTTAAACTTCATTTGCCACCTCTCAGCCCATCTGCTCAACCTTTCCAGATCCTGTTGCAGCAGCATAGTGTCAGTAGTGTCCTTGACAACCCTGCCAACCTTTGTATCATCTGCAAACTTGGACATTAAGCTTGATATACCATCATCAATATCATTTATAAATACAGAAAACAATAATGGACCCAACACTGAGCCCTGAGGGACTCCACTAATAACATTAGTCCACGATGACCAGTGTCCATTGATTACCACTCTCTGTCTTCTCCCCCTCAACCACCCCTTTATCCATAGCAGCAATTTGCCTCCAATGTCACACTGCTCCAATTTGTGTAGCAGTCTTCCATGTGCAACAGTATCAAAAGCCTTTCTAAGATCCAAGTATATAATATCAAAGTTATTCCCTGCATCCAGTTCTTTTGTGACTGCATCATAGTATCCAATCAAGTTGGTCAGGCAAGACTTTCCCTTAACAAAACCATGCTGTGTCTGAGCTATAACTGAAGTCTTGTCTAAATGATCCTGCAGTGCTTCTTTAACCAGTGCCTCCATTAATTTTCCTGGAACAGAAGTTAAGCTCACAGGTCTATAATTACTTGTGTCAGCCTTTGATCCTCCTTTGTGAATTGGGGTCACATTTGCACATTTCCAGTCTATGGGTACCTCCCCTGAGTCCAAGGAAGCTCTCATAATTATGGCTAAGGGTTTGCTTACTTCCTTTGCTGCCTCCTTTAATATAACTGGATAGATCCCATCCACTTTGCTAATATCCAAATAAACTAGGTTGAAATTGTTCTTAGATCCAGTTCAAAATAGTCTAAGTTAGTTAAACATGATTTTCCATTAACAAAATTTTGTGTGTCCTTCAGAATGCCATATCTATCTAAATATCACTGAACTGCACTCTTAGTCATTGCCTCTAAGATTTTCCGTACCAATGAAGTCAGAATAACTGGTCCGTAGTTACCAACTTCACTTTTAGAACCGCATTTATGTATTGGCAATACTTGGGCACTTCTCCATTCCAATAATCCCTCATAATTAACCACAAGGGTTCAATACACTTCCTGGTGGCCTCCGTTAAAACTTATGGATATATGCCATCAAATCTGATTTAGGAACCTTACTTTCCTTTATGTTCAAAAGATTTTCTAATAAACAGTCATCTCTAATTTCATATGCCTTAGCTTCTCCTGAGCATTAAGGGTCTTTTGTCAGTAAAAACTGATGCAAAATACTTATTCAATTCATCTGCAATATCAGCAGGGTTATCTAAGACTTTTCCACACCCAGTGCACAAGGGTCCGACCTAGCTTTCTTCTTCGTTGTATTCACATACATGAAAAATTTCTTATACCCATTCTTTGCTGTCTTAGCCAATGCTTTCTCATATACAGCCTTGGCCTCCCTAACCTTATTTGTAGTATTATTACATATCAACTTGTACTTGTTGTAAGCTTCAGTACATTTCACTGCTCCATAACTATCCCATGCTATCTTTTTCTGCTCTATTTGACTGGCCAGCTCTGCAGTCATCCATTTTGATATTCTCCTCCTTCTGCTATCTATTAATATGGTAGCAGTTTTCTTGAGATGGCCACTGTAAACGATAGGCCTAACCGATTGGGCTAAAAGTGGATTCAAATTGAAGATATTTCTTCCTAGGTGTGCAGAAAAATGGGAAAACATAAAAATTCCGAATAGTTTTATTTTACAGAATAGGCCGGTTACACTGACTGGTCGTGTTGAACATACTTTGCGGCAAAGAAAAAACACATGTTTTCGTGCTTCTGCAAATGCACCCAGGATCATTTAAGGATCCGAAAGATTTAATATATCAGAGTATTGGCTTACTTGATATCAATGGTTCGAGCAGGTTGGGTTGTCGTGAGCCCACACATGAGTATTGTGCTGGTTGAATAAGCCTTCCCGAGTGAAATAAGACTCATTCGTGAACAAAACATAGGCTGGAAAATTCAATCTTGAACACTTTATTGGAGAAACCACTGTGCAAAAGCCACACGTACAGGATGATCTTGGGGAAGCAGTAACTGAACCCTTTGGAGATGAAAGGGGTGCAAGGAATCGTCGTGCCAGACACGCTATACACTGCAACGAGACACTCCTAAGGCAGAGGTGACAGCACGTGTGCTGGTAGTAGGATTATTCTGGACGGCATTCAACACACTTTATTCCATGGCGGGAGTTCGCGTCGAACGTGGTCTGCCCGCACTACTCCTGTTACCTTTAAATGACCCCATAATCGCACAAATTTTGATGAACACGTGCAAACAAACAGTGGTCCGGTACCTGTCTGTACCTCGTCCATTGCCCTCTGCTAATCCATACACTAGGTGCATGTCTGCCAGCTCACAGTTCGTATATCAATGCATGCTCTTCGTGCAACGACTATTGCTTGAATGAGTAAACCAGATATTTTCCCTCTTGCGAATTGATGAACAGCGCCGTGTACCGACTTACAGTGACGTTTCTGGTTATCGGTTCCTATGCGATTCACATTCCTTTAGATGTTACCTACCTCCCCTAATTTGTACGAATATTTTTGAGACACCCTATATATTTATTATATTTAGCATTAGTAAAATCACATGATGCAAGAAAGCAAGCTTAAAACGTTTGTCTAGTTCTTCCTTGAATCTATTTAAGCTATCAACTTCTACACCAACATATGTAAGTTTGTTCCGGCAATCAACCACCCACTGGCTAAAAGCAAAATTCCACACATCTATTCTACAACTGTCTTTCCTCAATTTGAATTTATGCCCTCTCATGCAATTATTCTGAGCAAGAAGAAGAATCCCATCAGCATTGAGCATGCTCAATCATGCACATCTCAAACAAAAAAATAAATGCGCTGATTATGTGCCATGTGCTCCGCATTCGCTAAATCTAGTTGGTGGGGAAGCGGTTAAAGTTGCGACTCAAATTGTGAACTTTTTTGGAGTAGTACAACAAATATATGTTTTCTTTTCTGCAACTACCCATAGGTGGGAGCTTCTAAATCATGAAACAAAACTAAAATTTTCGATAAAAAGTTAAAGCCAGACTAGACGGTCTTGTCACTATGATGCTGTTAGAGCTTTAAAAAATAGTTACGGTGATAACACGAACATATTAAAAACGTTTAGTGACAATATGGATGAGAAACTTGATTTTCGAAGAGAGGCACAGAATTTATTTAAAAATTTGGCGAAACTTAAAATCGCAATTTTTTTAACTGTTTTTTGGGAAGAAATTTTAGAGAGATTCAATTTAGTTAACAAAAAAGTGCAGACCCCATGCTTAGACATATGTGAAGGTGAGAAATTAATTACGTCATTAGAAGCGTTCAGGAGCAACATACCAGAACAATCAGATCAGAAGGTAAACAAATACGGGAGACAGCCAAAAAATTAAGTACTAGCGTGGAAAAAGAATACAGTGATTTAAAAAAGAGACTTATTACTTCAAAATTTTCAGATAAATCTACAGAGAAAGTTTCGCTAAATGGAGCAGAAAATTTAAACGGGATACGCTAAACGTTGCATTAGATAAGTTGATTATGGATTTATACAGAAGAGGCCATGTATATGGGGAATTTAGCAAAAGATTCAAATTTTTAATGGATTTGAAAGACATTATTATCAAAAATATTGACTTGGAAAGTGCACGTAATGTTGTTGATTATTATTCAGATGACATAGACAAACATTTAGTCAATGAATGCATTCAGTTAAAATCCTACTTACAGACTAAGCCAGACTCATGCGGTGATATTTTCAAGCTAATTTATGAAAAGAAACTTGTCTATGTTTTTCCGAATTGCTATACAATCTTAAAAATTTCTTTGGCGTTGCCAATCACCAGCTGTGAAGCGAAGCGAACCTTGTCCAGGATGTCCTATATAGAAAACAAATATAGGACAACAATGACGAATGAAAGATTAAATTATTTATCAATTCTTTCCACAAACTGTGATTTAACGGAAGAATTACAATGTGATGATCAAATAAAAGAACTGGCAGCGAAAAAATGCAGAAGAGTTACTCTTTAAATGTCTTTATTGTATTGAAAATACATTACATTATATAACTCCTAGAATGTTTTATTTATTTTATTTTTAAGAATAAGTATTATTTTTGTTTTTGTTTTTTTTTCCTCAGTCTTTATTCTTGACCTGAGAATTTGTTGTTTCGTTTGTTACTAAAAGTAATATCTAATACATTTTATTTATGTTTGATATGTATACAAAACCTTTTTTCATTAAACTGTATATAAAAGTTTGTATATCCAAGTGCATCAAATAAAATAAAAAAGTTCTTCAATGTCTGTTGCATATAATTTTTCCTATTTAAAAAAAGGGTAAAAAAACAGTTTTTCGACAAAATGGCGAATAAGTCGCCACAACTAACACAAATTTGGGTTAATTGGGTAGGTCCCCAAACAGTGTTAGTCCAGGGCCCCCAAAATTAACGGTCTGCCTGTCACCAGTCAAACTAGAGTGCATCCAAGCATGGGAGAATAAAGTGCAAGCAGTGCTATGCAAATGACCAGGGGTGTGCACAGACCCATAGAAGACTAACTTCCTAAAAACGGAAGTTAGTAAACGCAAATCCACGCATTAGACTAACACATCCAAAAAAGGAAGAGTATTATCAACCTCTAGTTCAATCGTAAACTGAAATGATGGGCAAAAGAGGAATTCAGATATTGCAGCAGTCATGATTCTGATCCGTGGGGGGGCAATTGCGAAGATATCACAACATAACGACACCAGAGAGTGATAGGAATAGGCAAGTTCAAGAAAATCTAACTCTCAAGTTCTCCCATGGCAATATTGGCCATGACAGGACTAACAGGAGTACCCATAGCTCTGCCCTGTATTTGGCAAAACAGAGTCATTGAACATGATCATGCCCCCATTAAAAACAGATTCAGAGCAGTACAAATATCATCTGTAGAGAGAGAGGTTCTGTCTCCCAATGTGGTATCCCTGCTGAAAAAACGTCTCGCACAGGCAATAGCCTGTTGTACAGGTACAGAAGTGAACAGATAAACCACATCAAATGAGACCATAACCTTGCTCTCAGAAATAGTAAAATCTTTAATAATACACAGAAAATGCGTACTACTGGAAACAGTTTTCCCAACAATGTTTAGAAAGTTCATACATAGGTGTATGATAGCAAGGAACAATGGGCTGTAAAGGAATATCAGGTTTATGGAAGTCCATAAAGCTGCGGGAGTCGACCGCATTAACGTGTCGCATTAAGCTTCCAACGGATGTTCTTGGTAAACTTATTAACTAAAAACCAAGAATGCACAAGTTTATTAACTCTAGATTCCAACTTCTCCAAAACTTTCACAGAGGAGTCTTGCACAGTTACATAAACCTCCCGATCCTGTAATAGAGCGAGGACTTTACGAATATACTCTGACTTGTCCAGGACAACAGTGCACCGCCCCTTATCTGCAGGCAAGATTACAATAGTGCCGTCTTTGCAAAGAAGAAAGAACAAGAAAGAGCTTCCCGTTGACATCATCTGAGGTTATTAGTGATACACCGGATGTATTGCAAAATAGAAGCTGTTTTAAAGCGAATTAAGTTAGCAGTCTCTTCATGTAGCTTGACAAGAGAGATGCTTCCACACCATATATAAAATGTGTGATGGGAGGTTTACAAGGAAGGACCACAAACTTCATGCTGATGGTCAAGAGATCATGTTGCTCCTTAGATAATTGTTTGCTACTCAAGTTCAAAACAAACTGCGAGTTATCTCTCATATGTTTGTTCCTAGCAGTATATGCTTCTCGTAATAAAGCATTAAATTTATTCTGTTCATGTACACGATACGCTTCAGCCACACGCATGGCTTGGGAACCAAAACATGAACCACTGTAGAAAATATAGGAGGGGGGACCAAACCTCTTAATTCCTTGCATGAGCCTGGATTTGTTGGTGATGATCCTTTTTCAATTCTTGATGAACACTACCAATCCAGATTCCCAGCGTTTTCAAACCAAAGCCAAAACAGGCACGTCTCATACAGTCACAGGAGAACGGTTCCGTGAATCTAAAACCCCTGGGAATAATATGAATAATATGCTTTTATCTTATGTAAATATCATTTATTTATTTTAACCAGTTAGTCAGTTGTCGCAAGAAATTTGGATGATATGCAACCCAACATGCAATGTCAATTTTCTAATGTTCCACTCCGCTTATCTCCAGCCACCTTATCCCTGATTGGCTTAGATGGTAGATGGGGATAGCTTTCATCTCTGAATGACTGTGCTATTTCTTTACATCATATGTGGTATTTACAGTTGCTCATTTTCGAAATTTTTTTTGATATTTTTGGCCTTCTGGTTTAAAACCGTCAATTATTGTGAATCATCACAAAACAAACAGTGGCAAACTGGGGGCTAGATGTTGTTGTTGTTTTGGTTTTTAGGAGCATTAGCAACTAAGGCCATATTGCTCCGGAATATGCAGTGGTCATTCCCTGACCTTTCTGCATCTTCTGTATTTGGTGGTGACAGGCTAGAACCCCGGTCTAATCAAGAAGCATGTGATACGCACTACTGCTCCTTCCCACCTGGCTACGGAGGCACGGGGCTAGATGTATATCAAAACAATAATACCATAACTGCCCATATAAAACACATCCTGTACAGGGATAAATGGCATAGGCATATTTTGCATATAATCAAAGAAAATTCCTACATCATCTTCTCTTTTACATAGATCAGAAATTTATTTTGTCTTTGTATAAAACTGTTTCACACATCTTTTATGAATTATTAATTCAGATACAGCTACTCGTTTTGCTGCATCCCTTAGACTGCTACTCTAATTTGACCAATAATTCTTCAAATTTAATACAAGTGTCTATCTGCATCAACCGAACCTTAAGCGAAAATTTTCTCTGCAATATTTTAAGTAGAATTCACATTTTACCATTGAACCTGAATTGAGTTTTATGAACAAAGCATGCATTGTTTTCACATCTAATCTAGCAGTTAAGTAATCAAGTGTTTTTCCTCAATAATGTGTAGTTTTTTTAGGGAATGGTTCTATGTGGATGTGAATTTTTTGATATATCTCACAAGGGATAATGTTGGCTTTTGAATTCTCTCCTCTCTTATCATGTGGACTTTTGTCTAAAATCAAAAGATTACAAAGACAACATATACAGTTTTCACTAACACCATGTAAGGATAAGATTTTTTTTCAATAAGTTTCTATAAGAAAATACCTTGCTCATCCTTAGAGTGAAAATTATTAAATTGCTCTAAAATCTGTTGTTTTTCAGAAAAATCAAACTTACCGACACAGCCCACGTGGCATGGACCAGTTCTATGAGCTTCAACTATTTTCCCCTTCCAGTTTGTATGTTGGATCCCCTTAATTTTTGAATCATGGATCTTATTCCTTTGTTTCCTTTTTTCTTGATCTGCTAATCACTGAATTAGAGTTACTATTACTATTGCTTGACATTGTAATAAACAAAAAAAAAAAAAAAAAAAAAAACCAAAGCTAAACAAAACTACTTAGCAAGCATTTTATCTGAAAAACCACAACTGAACAAAATGTTATCTGACAAAATGTGAACATTAAACTTCCTTGGGTATTATTGTAAACAGGAACAAAACAATACTATTGCACTAAGATGAGTGAGTGCAGAAACACATTCAGTCAGGGACTCGTGTTGTTTCCAGACTCATCACCAAATTCACTGCTAAATATTTTAAGAGGGGATTTACCAGATTTATGCTGTCCTTGCACACAATAGGCATGTACTAATAAGGACCAACATTACGCCCAAAACTCATTTTTGGAAAATTAATGACTCTCATCTTTTCTGATCTCATCAATTCAACTATAGTAGTAGTAGTGGCATGTGATGTAAGAAAGCAAGTGTATGAGCTTATGCAGCATCAGCCAGAAAAAAAAAAATCAAACCATTCCCTCCAAATGCCTGTCCAGTTCCTCCTTAAATTTATTTAACCTATCAACTTCCACGACAGATGGAAGTTTTTTCCAGCACTTAACCACCAGCTGGCTAAAGGCAAATTTCCGCACATCTATTCTACATCTGTCTTTTCTTAATTTCAATTTATGCCCCCTTGGGTTCGTGATCTGAACAAGTGGAAGGATCCTATCACAATTCAGCGTGCTCAACCCATTCAAGGCCTTATACACCTCAATCAGATCACCACACAGGTGCCTAGTCTCCAGCCACTGCAATTTGCAGAACTTAAGCCTCTCTTGGTAAGAGGATCCCCTTCATTCCCCTCACCAATCTTGTTGCCCTTCTCTGTACACGCTCAAGCAAATCTACATCCTTCCTAAAATGAGGCGTCCAGACCTGTACGCAGTCAAGGCATGGCCTGACCACTGCCTTATACAGAAGGACAATCACCTCCTTTTCCCTGCTAGCAAAAATTCCTATATATCATTGACAAAACCCCATGACCTGCCTTGGCAGCCTGTCTGCATTGCTCAGAAAACTTCATATCTGACTGCACAATTACTCCCAGGTCTTTTTCATTTTCTACCACCTTAAGTGTTTAGTACCACACAGTTGGTACGTTTCTCTGCGGTTACTTCTACCCATAGGCAGTACTTTGCATTTGTCAAGGTTAAACTTCAGTTACCACTTCTTAGCCCATCTGCCCAAATTATCTAGATCCTGCTGCAGTAGCACACTGCCATTACTGTTATTAACAACCCTGCCAACCTTTGTATCATCTACAAACTTCGACACTAAGCCTGATATATCTTCATCAATATCATTGATAAATATACAAAACAACAGTGGACCCAACACCGAACCCTGGGGGACTTCACTAATAACATTAGTCCACGAAGAGCAGCACCCATTAATTACCACCCTCTATCTTCTCCCACTCAACCATCCTTTTATCCATTGTAGCAACTTACCCTTAATACCATTTTGCTCCAATTTGTACAATAGACTTCCATGCGCAACAGTGTCAAAAGCTTTCCTGAAATCCAAATATATGATATCAAAATTATTTTTTGCATCCAGTTCCTTTGTAACCACATCATAATATCCTATCAAATTTGTCAGACAAGACTTTCCCTTAGCAAACCCATGCTGGGTCTGAATTATTGCAGCAGTCTTGTCTAGATGATCCTGCAATGCATCTTTAACCAGTGATTCCATTATTTTACCCAGAACAGAAGTTAAACTAACTGGTCTGTAATTACTCATGTCGCCCTTCAATCCCCTTTTGTGAATTGGAGATACATTTGCACACCTCCAGTCCGTGGGGACCTCCCCTGAGTCCAAGGATGCTCTCATAATTATGGCTAAGGGTTTGCTTAGTTGCTTTGCCACCTCCTTTAATATAACTGGATAGATCCCATCCACCCCAAGTGCTTTTCTTATGTTTAACTTCAACAATTTCTTCTCCACTTTGCTCTCAGTTATTACTAAATCACTAAGCACCCTGCTACAATTTGATAACCTTCTGCCATTTTCAAACCTTAATAACTCCTCATGTGTAAATGTAGATGCAAAATACTCATTCAGTTTGTTTGCTATCTGAGCAGGATCATCAACAGTCGAACTATCGATATCAAGTGTCCCAGATTCATCCCCTTCCTTTTAGAATTTATATAAGTAAACTTGCTGTTTTTATTATCATCTTTTGCCAAAGATTTCTCGTAATCTGCCTTCGCCTGCGTAACCTCCTTTGTGACCTGATTACAGACTGGCTTATATCTGCCATAGGTTTCTGAGTCGCTTGATAATTTATATGCATCCCATGCATTTTTCTTCTCTGTCACGAGTCTCATTAGATAACCATTTAGGTCTAAACCTTGAACAATATTTCTTAACAGGTATGAAACTTTTAGTAGCATCCACGATTAATTCCTTGAATTCTTGCCACTCAGAATTTACTGTTGGTAACATCGTCAGTTGATCCCACTGTACAGAATTTAAAAACTGTCTGAGACCACTGTACGCTCCTTTACAAAAGCAAAAACCCTTTCCTTTACACCTGATGGTAATTATATCTTTAAGTAAATCCCACATCAGTACGCTGTGATCACTGCCACCTAGTGGTTCCTTTATCTGAAAATTCTTAATACACGAATGATCACTGCTGATAACCAGATCAAGAGTATTACCCTCTCTGGTTGCCTCTCGAACATGCTGCTGCAGAAAAAGTCTTACTAGTGCGTGAATGACCAACCCACAAGTTCCAGTAAATATCTGGGAAGTTAAAATTCCCCATTATAAGACATTCTGATTTACTAGCCCACTATTTCTCTGTACAATTGTTCATTGTACTCATTCGAGTCTTTAGGCCTATAACACACTCCTACCCTTATTTTTGCTTTTGCAGTGCTTATGTCACACCAAACTGACTCAACAGCGCACTGTTCGTCTGTATCAACTCGATGCACTTCTTTTAATTTTATGTTTTTCTTAATTAACAGCATAACGCCACCTCCTTCGTTCTATATCCTGTCTATCTTTTCTGTACACATTGTACTCCCCAAATTCCAGTTCTGCATTCCTTATATCACCTGTGTGACACCACGTCTCTGCTATCCCAACAATATATGCCTTTGATGTCTTGACCAACACTTCATATTCATCAAATTTATTTACTATACTTCTAGCATTGGTATACAGGTACCTATCACTATTAGTTACCCTAACACATCCCATATACCCACCTGTTTCACGATGACTGCCATTAGTCCCTGAAACCCCGAGCACCCCTCACTCCAGGTCGCTACTTATTCTAATAGAAGTTGTGCAAGAATCACCACCTCTGCCTGCGGCTACTTTTAACCTTTTAGTCTCTGAATCCCAAGCTAGCAGTTTTCCGACCCAACTAACACTGCCTCGATAGCATCAGCAAATATTCTTGCACCCTTTCTATTAAAGTGTATCCCATCCCTGTAGAAGCAGTCTCTCCTGTTAACAAGCACAGACCAGGCTGAAAAAAAAATTCTACCCCTTGAGCCTTGCACATTTCCTCGAGGGCCAAATTGATTGACAAGGCTCTCATCATGTATTCCCTCCTATCCGTGTCTGGACAGAATTGCAGACACTTTCAAATTTAACCCTGACTCTCAACTTTTTTGCAACATTGACCTGTACTTGTTAAGTAAATCTGCAGATCTCCTACTCAATGTCATTGGTGCCAACGCGTACAATAATATCACCTTTTGTGCCTTTAAAAGATGATTTATGCTTTACAATGTCATCAACTTTTGTCCCTGGCAGATAAACCCTGGTCCTGTTCCATCTATCCGTTTTACACAATATATTCCCCGTTTCCCTGACAATAGAGTCACCAACAATAACTAGTTCCTTTGGGACCAGCGCATTCTGCCCTGGAGATTGCCTGATGCCTAGGGGTGAGCTCTGGCGTTGAGTTGGGCAGCTGAGAGCTTGACAAGCCCCTCACATTAATTTCTTCGAGGGCATCTACCCTACACCTCAAGCTCTCATAGACGCCCAGTAGAACGCTGAGTTGATGCCTAATTTCTAGACACTCTCTGTACCTGGCACACACAAAGACATCCTCCTTGGCTAGATCATGTTCTGTTCCAGACAGTTCGGCAAACATTTCACAAGTTCCACATTTTTTTAGGTTGTGATGCATTGGAGAATCGTCCCCCTCAGTTCTCCCCGGAGTCACAGCACTCCTGCCACTTTGTGCCCGTTGCTTTGCTGTTCTAGTTTGGGGTATGATATTTTAAATTAATAAGATCAATAAATTTACTGTCCTACTTCAAACCCACAGAACCAACTTTTCATCTTCCTCATTTATTCATTCAACTGCCGTTTTCTGAAACAACCTTCCTTCATACGCTGTTGTTGTTGTTTGGGTTTAAAGTGCAATGGCTACTTAGACCATATTGCACTTATGGAAGTGGTGCATACTGTCTTTGTTTGTTGATTTAGAAGCAGTTAAATACGTTTATACAATCCTATTCGTTTTAGGAAGGAGAAGAATTCTGCAAGATTTGAATTTTCGCCTATGATATGGCTAAGTGACAAAGGTTCCTTTAAATTGGACAAAGAATTGAAAGACATTAGTCGAGCATTATTATATAGAGTACAGTCCAGAAGTATGTGTTTGACTGTGAGTGGTGTATGACAATGATTACACTGGGGAGGATCATTTCCTGACAAAAGAAACAGATGGGTTAAATGAGTATGGCCGATTCTGGCTCTGGCTAAAATTACTTCTTCTTGTCTGTTTTCTATAGAGCTGGAAGCCCATAATTTTGGTAAGGGTTCTATTTGGTGTAGTTTATTATGGGATTGTGTTTGCCACTGAAGAGTCCATTGATCTTTACATATTCTTTGTATTTTCATTTTATAATCTGTGACGGGTACTAGCGAATTTGTTGGGGCTGAGCTGGATGGATTTTTGGCAGGGTCATCTGCAATTTCATTCCCTGGTATTCCGGTATGGCCTGGGATCCAGCAGAAGATAACCTTTTGCTCATGCTCTCTAAGACGTATCAACTGTATTTTGATGAGCTTTAATAACGGGTGAGTAGGCGGGGAATTGTTTTGTAATGCTAATACGGAACCTTGCGAGTCTGTGTATATTATGCTCTTTTGAATTGACATATGGAAGATATTTTCTAATGCAAGCTTGATGGCATATAATTCAGTTGTGTAGCTGCTACACTCTGTCGGAAGAGATTGAGAAATGGTGGTATCAGGGAGTATCACTGCTGCACCCGATCCACTATCAGACTTCGAACCATCTGTATATATTTTTGCGAAGTCAGGATAATGTTGAGTATGTTCAATGTGTAGCTGTCGGACGGTAAAGTCTGATAGAGAGTGTTTACCCCACTGATGGAAAAACTTGTCACAACACGGCATGATGACGGACCATGGAGGGTCAGGATCTATAGGATCTCGCAAGATTTTATCGAAGTGTATATCCCAATCTTCTGTTAGATGTTTTAGCCTAATACCAGCAGGCCGAACTGTCTGTGGTTTGTTTCTATACAGGGTCATATACAGCGGATCATGAAGTATTGACCAATTAGGATGGGTAACCTGGCTTTGGATCTTGATTGCATAGTTTAACAGCAACATCTTTCTCCTGATATTTAGAGGAGGTTCATGGGCTTCGATATATAAACTTTGCACTGGAGATGTTCTGAACGCACCTAATGCTGTTCTAAGAGCTGAATGTTGAATTGTATTGAGGCGAGATAAAACACTCTCCCTAGCAGAATCAAAAACAGGCGCCCCGTAGTCCAGGCGTGATCTAATTATCGTTCTGTATAGGTGAAGAAGGGTGTAACGATCTGCTCCCCATGTTGTCGCTGATAAAACTCTTAGTATGTTCAGTTTCTTTTGACAATTTGTCCGGAGATACTCAACGTGTTTTTGGAAGTTTAACTTGCTGTCGAAAAATAATCCTAGTAGACGAATACAATTAGCTATGGGAAGAGGATGGTTATTCAAGTGGAGCTCGGGCTCAGGATGCATATTGCGTCTGTTACAGAAGTGTATGGCAGCAGATTTCTGGCTGGACAGTCTATAACCATTTTGTGTCATCCATGTCAGGATACGATTAATTGATATTTGTAGCTGGCGTTCAATATAATGCATGTTTTGAGAATGACAGGATATTGAGAGATCATCTGCGAAAAGGTACGAATCTACAGTTTTCGGGATGAGTTCAATTATATGGTTCATTCTCATTGAAAATAAAGTGGCACTGAGAACCGACCCTTGCGGAATTCCTTCTTCTTGGGTAAAGATCTTAGAGAGGGTTCCCCGGTAACGAACTTGAAAGGATCTCCGATGAAGAAAATTTTTAATAAAGTATGGTAAATTGCCTCTCAGGCCAAGGGAATGCAGATCTTTTAAGAGGCCGAAGCGCCATGTAGTGTCAAAGGCTTTCTCAACGTCAAGAAAGACCATGACGAGATGTTCCTTCTTGATGAAAGCATTTCTAATGTTTGTCTCGGTTTTGATCATGAGATCCAAAGAAGATCGATTTTTCCGGAATCCAAATTGGTTGTTTTTAATTAAGTTTTGGGACTCCAGGAACCAAGTGAGACGGCGATGTAACATTTTCTCGAGGGTTTTGCTTAGACAGCTGGTAAGGGATATTGGTCTGTAATTTTGCGGAGCAGAATGATCTTTACCGGGCTTTGCAATTGCTAGTACATAAGAATGACCCCAGGAACTTGGAAAGGTATGTTCGGAAAAAATTCGATTGAAATATATGAGCAGTAAGGAGAGTGAGCTCTGATCCAAATTTCGCAGCATTAGATAATATATCCCATCTGGGCCAGCAGCACTGTTTTTTGAGTTGTTAAGGGATTGTTGCAGCTCAAGCATGGTAAATGGTTTATTATAATACAAAGCGGAATTTCCAGTGAAATTTAGTCTGGATTTCTCTGCAACCGTTTTAAGTTTTTGAAATGTTTGATCATAGGCAGCAGAAGAGGATAACTGAGAAAATACGATCCCCAGTGCATTTGCTATTTCTGTAGGAGTAGTAAGCTCCTGTCCATTCCAGTTCAGTAGTGGGGTGGATAAAGAAAGGAATTTGCTGTTTAGACATTTTATTTTTCTCCAGATTAATCTGGTATCGGTATTTTTATTTACTGATGAGGCGAATTTAATCCAACTTTCCTTTTTCGCTTTACGTCTGATGAAACGGGCTTTTGCTCTAAGACGTTTATAACTAATGAGATTGGAGGTGGTTGGGTGTTTGCGGAAAAGGTTCCACGCTTTATTTTTCTCTTTTTTCGCATGATTACAGTCTTCATTCCACCAGTAATTTGCTTTTCGTCTATTTCTTACTTGGTATTGTGGAATGGTAGCGGATGCGGCTGTCAGAATTTGGTTGGTGATGTGCTCAGTAACACTGTCAATGGGCGAGGACTGAATAATGTGGTTGTCAAATGATATGTGCGTTCTGTATTTTGTCCAATCAGCTCTTGAAAATTTCCATTTAATTGGATTTTCTGTTGGGAAGGAACAAGATGTTTGAATTTTGCAGATTATCGGATAATGGTCGCTGCTATAAGGATCACTTAGAGTTATCCAGTCTATACTTGGAAAGAGGATTGGGGAACAAATGGTAAGGTCTATTGCAGATGTTGAACCTGTAGGGAGATGAATATACGTGGGAGTGCCAGTATTTAGTAAAGTTAAATTCAGCCTGTCTATCAACATTTCTATAAGCTTCCCTCGTCTGTCTGATATAGGGGAACCCCATATTGGGTGGTGAGCATTAAAGTCTCCTAGTATACAAAATGGAGATGGTAACTGCAAAACAAGATCTTCGATTTCCTGAATGGAATATTGATGATTTGGCGGAAGATAGATTGAAACTAGTGTCAGTGTAATACCATTTACAACGCGAGTGGCAACAGCTTCTAAAGCGGTATGTAAATGGATGCGTCTGGAGGGGATTCTTGAATCCACGAGTATTGCTACTCCTCCATGAGCACTGTTAGGGCCAGCTCTGTCTTGTCTGAACATGGTATAATTTTTGATTTTGATTGATATCTGAGGTGTCAAATTTGTTTCCTGCAAGCACATTGCAAGAGGTCTGTAGTGTTGAATTAATTCATGGACATCATCAATGTTACTGCGAAGGCCTCTACAGTTCCATTGGATGATCTGTTCCATTACTTGGATTTGTAAGAGGAAGATGAATCTGACTGTTTTTTATAAATGGGTTGTTTGTGACGGTCTAGCTTAGGTTTTTCTTTTCTGGGGAAGTTGGGGCGTGTTGAATCATTGTTATCTTCCATTTCACCATCTGCATGTAATTCAAGAAGGTCTTGGGTGGTCATATCATCGGTATCCATCCTTGTTGAGGGTGGTTGATTAACCTCAACAGGATCCGATTTTTGCAGTTTTTCTGTTACTTTACCGTGGGTTATGATTTGGGTTGGAACTGAGAGAGGTGTATTCATACTTTGATCTACTGTGTTTGGCTTTAATGTAGGCTGGGTAGATAGAACTGATCGAGCCCAGTCTGCAATCAATTTATCTGGAGAGAGTGACACTTCCGTCTGACATGCTACTGATTGGTGAGAGTGGATAACCGAGGCATAAGAGCTATTTGGCATGATCAGTTTGATTTGTTTCCTAGCTTCTTGATAGGAGACTTTATTTTCAGTCTTATATTTTTAAAATTTTCTTGCCTATCTTCCAGAGATCACATTCTTTAGAGTATGCTGGATGGCTTCCCCTGCAGTTAGGACACTGCGGAGTTTGTGCTTTGCATTCTGACTGGGTATGAGTTGTGGAGCCACAGTTTGGACATGTTGAAACGCCACGGCATGCTGTCTGGGAGTGACCAAATTTCTGGCATTTATAGCATCTTAGGGGATTTGGGATAAAGGGTCGAACACGGCAATTTAAGTAACCTGCTTTGACTGATGCTGGTAGATTCGGTGAATTGAAAGTTAGAATTATGTTACGTGTTGGGACTAAGGTACCATCTTTTCGTATCATGATTCTTTTTGTTTGAGTTACATTTTGTGTCTTTAGTTCCTGTACTATTTCTTCTTCAGACACGTTCGTAGATCCCACTCAGTAATCACTCCCTTGGACGAATTCAGGGTGTTATGTGGAGTGACTTGTATTGGAATTCCGCTTAAAGTGGTGAGTTTCAATAGTTGTTCAGAATGTCTTGGGAGAGAAGTCTCTATTAGCAAGTCCCCGGATTGGAGACGTTTCACCATTTTTGGTGATGCTGCTGCATGTTCCAGACATCGTTGGATTATGAACGGGGAGAGCTTGCTAACAGGCTGTGCCGACAGAGAATGGATAATTAGGAAGGTTGGTGATTCCTGTCTGCCTGCATCTTTTTTCATTCTCTTCGAGGTAGAGAAGTCATGGTCGGGTTCATGATTGTCATATTGAGCACTCTTGGGCTCTATACGTGGAAATTCATTGGTTTCCATTACTGCTCCTTTTAACCCCGAGGGTTGATTTATCCCCCAGGTTACCGGCCCCGCCACGTGGAGGCAGGAGCGGTGCCACCAGTGACCAAGCGATAAAGGTTAGTGGTTAGTGTGTTAGAAAAGTAGTTATATATACAAAAGAAAGGTGTCTTTCCTTTCTAGTAGGAGGCTTCCTTCTTTATTTAAAAAGAGCCAGAAAATAAATAACTTTGAAAGTAAAGCTTTTGGAAATCTCTTTATCAAATTCTCCTTAGAAAAAACTCTTTCAAATTCACTTTGTAAATCGCTAGATCATTCGCTTGGCACTCGGGGCCTCCTTCATACGCATTTCCTGAAAATTACAATCTACAGAAGTTCAAGTCCAATGTCAACAAATATCTTCTTTCGTCTTCTCAACCTCCAACACAAACATGGTACTAAGTACTATAGGTTCTAATACCTCTCATGTTTGGGGTTCACATAAAATAAAAAAAAAAAAAAAATTTAATTAATTAATTGTCAATACTACGCTATCTAATAGAATCCTAAATGCAGTGATGCGTATTACGCAATATAATTATATGTTAGAGTTGCCTAGTTACCACAATTAAAAATTTGAATTACCTACTACTCTATACAAAAACGATGGCTGCACGATTCGAACGAAATAGCGGTTTTCCATATATTAAGTAGTAATCTACAAAAACTATCTAAATTAAAAATAACCTGTGTAACAATAACTATAAGACTACGTATAAAGTACAATGTAAAATAACAATTAGGTAAATAAAAAGGCAAGCACATCGCTTTTTCGGAGTCTGTAATTCACAGTTGTAATTTTTAACGAGAGTCAGCACCCTCTTTTGCAACATTGAATATTCAATGAAATTTAAATTCTATGATAAATTATTAACTTTCAAAGAACAGAAGGGAGCAGAATTGCTATTGTAGTTGAAATATATATGTAACAATATTAAATAAAAACAAGAAATTAATGAAATCATGTTAGCACCGAAAAAGGCCCAGAGGGCAGTACAATAGTTTATATTTTGTCAAAATAAAAAAGAATAACCTCTCAAAATAAGAATAATACCACCAAAAATTTAAAACTGCTTCACTAATAAACAGTAGAGAAAATGTAGTTGTTACAACCGCTCCAAAAATAAACAGAAGAAAATGACTTCTTGCTTTGATAATCAAAGGGTAATTGGTGCTGTTGCAGACAATTGTTCATCCAATGGCTTAGTAGCTAAAGTACTCTTGGATAGAATATTTCAAAAATTCCTGTAATAATTTGAGTAACACTTCCTTAAATTTATCAGATTTTCCACTTCCACAACACCAGATCAATATTTATTCCAATAATCAATTATTCTCTGGCTGAAAACAAATTTTCACTATCTATTCTGCAGCTATCCTTATTCCTAGTGTTGAAATTTGCAGAACAAGTATTTTATGATAATGGTACCTTTTTTGTCCTTAACTAATTTGGTTGCTCTTCTCTACACCCATTCCAATGGATCAAAATCCCTCAAAATGAGGCTTCCACACCTGTATGTAATACTCAAATGTAGCCTAACCATTGCCTTATGAAATGGGATAATCCCCTCCTCATCTCTGCTGACAAAATACTTCTATATCACTGACAGAAACCCATGAGAGCAGTGTAGATGGTCTACCAGGACACCTGGAAGACCATCTAAACTGCTCAGAAAACATGACAGACTACATAATTACCCCTAGGTCTCTTTCATTCTCCACCACATGAGTGGTATTAACTTAATGGTATGTTATTCTAGGATCACCAGTGACCATATGCAATGCTTTTGTTTTCAGTATTTAAATTCAATTACCACTTCTCAGCTCATATGCCTTATTACAGTAGTATGCCATGATTCCTGTCATTAAGCACCCTGCCAAACTTTGTATATTCTGCAAACCCATACAATAAGCAGTATGTATTCATCAATATTGTTAATAAATATTGAAAACAGTGAGGAGTCCAGTGCACCTTGAAGATCGCGTCAGTTCATTTGCTCAGATTGTGCCAGTGAAATTATTCTTACTGGGACGAAATCCTTTATTCCATACTCCACCTTAAAACCTCGTTCTTTATCTGGACCTTGGTTTTCCAATAAATGTGCCAAGGCTATTCAAGATAAAAATGCATATCACAATTGGTTTGCATCCAAATTTCCCGTCTACACCAAAGCTTGCAAATTGTAAAGCAGTTAATAATCAGTCCAAACTAGATTTCAAACACGCTAAGAGTAGAAAACTTCCCATTTATCCAAATAGTAGTCAAGCATTCAGGTGTCTTGCCAAAGTTATTGGCCAAAACTTTTGCCCATCTCTATTTTCACCTCTCTCAAAACAAGATGGCTCTATTGCCACTTAAGCCAAAGGTTCAGTTCTTTCTCCCACTCTTTTCCTCTTGTATATTAATGACCTTCTTACAACTTGGTTGCATATCAACTTGTATCTATCATAGGCTTCTGTGCCATGTGTTAATTTGTAAGTATCCCATGCATTTTTCTTCTCTGCCATATGTCTCATTAGTTCATGTGACAACCATTTAGGCCTGAACCTTGAACAATATTTCTTGGTTGGTATGTAAAGCCTGGTAGCTTCCAAGATTAGTTCCTTGAATGCTTCCCATTTTGAGTTTGCTGTTGGTAACATCATCAGTTGGTCCCACCGTATAGAATTTAAATACTGTCTCAGACCATCATAGTCGCCTTTACGAAAGCAAAAACCCTTCCCTTTATCTCTGATGGTAGTTACCTCCTTGAGTAAATCCCACTTCAGCACACTGTGATCACTGCCACCTAGTGGTTCGGTTACCTGCAGATTCTTAATGCATGAAGAATCATTACTGATAATCAGATTGAGAGTATTACTCCCTCTAGTTGCCTCCCGAACATGCTGGTGTAGAAAACAATCATCCAATAAATCCACAAAAGCCTTGCTAGTGTGTGAGTGACCAACCCACAAATTCCAGTCAATATCTGGGAAATTAAAATCCCCCATTATAAGACTCTCTGATTTACTGGCCCATTCTATTTCCCTGTACAGTATCTTATTATACTCATCAGAGTCATTAGGCCTATAGCACACTCCTACTCTCAATTTTGATTTACCTATGCTTATGTCACACCAAACTGACTCGACACTGCCCTGTCCATCAATGTCGACTGGCTTCACTTCCTTGGATTTTGTGTGTTTTTTAACTAATAGCATAACCCCTCCTGTCCTGTCTATCCTTTCTATACACATTGTACTCCCCAAATTCCAGTTCTGCATTCCTTATATCTGTGTGACACGTCTCTGATATCCCAACAATATCTGCCTTTGATGTTTTGAGCAATACCTCAAATTCATCAAATTTATTTACTAAACTCCTAGCATTGGTGTACACGCAAGTATACATGCACCTGTTTCTATTCTTAGCTACCCTAACACAACCCATGTGTTTACTTGTACCGCAATGAATTCCAGCAGTCTCTGAAATATCCTGCATCTTGTTTTTCAGGCTTCTGCTCATTCGAATAGAAGCAGTGCAAGAATCTCTTTCACCTCTGCCAGTGGCTACTGTTAATCCATTAGTCTTTGTCTCCCCCCCCCCAAGCTAGCAGTTTTCCGACCCACCTAACACTGCCTCGATAGCATCAGCAAATATTCTTGCACCCTTTCTATTTAAGTGTATCCCATCCCTGTAGAAGCAATCTCTCCTGTTAACAAGTACATTCCAGGCTGAAAAAAATTCTACCCCTTGAGCCTTGCACAATCTTTCCAGGGCCGAATTGATCGACAAGGCTCTCATCATATACTCCCTCCTATCGTGTCTGGGCAGAATTGCAGACACTTTCAAATTCAACCCTACTTCACGGCTTTTTTTCAACAGTGACCTGTACTTGTTAAGTAATTCCGCTGGTCTCCTACTCTTAATATCATTAGTGCCAACGTGTACAACTATATCACTTTTTGTACCCTTAAAAGATGATATCTGCTCTACAACGTCATCAACCTTTGCCCCTGGCAGACATACCCTGGTCCTGTTCCACCTATCCCACCAATGTGTGGAAAGTCCTCCATTATAAGATATTCTAATTTAGTGGCTTACTCTATATAGTTGTTTATTATACTCATCACAGCCATTATGCCTATAACACATTCCTATCCTCATTTTCCTTGTCCTAGTGCTTATGTCACATCAAGCTGACTCAATGTTGCACTGGCTTCCCAAGTCCACTGCATGCAATATCTTAGATTTTGTGTACTTCTTAACTAAGAGCATAATTCCCTTCAGTACTCGCCATATTCAAATTCTGAATCCCTTATATGTGAGTGACACCATGTTTCTGATATCCCCACACCGTCTGAATTTGATCAGTACTTCAATGTATAAAGTGCTGATAAAATCATCAAATGTAAAGCAATATTGTGCCCTACACTACCATTTACACAACAATCAATATTTTTCTCAGCACCAGAAGTAATTATAGTAACATACAAAAGAAAACTATCTGCAAATTAATTCTAACAGTGAATGTAACAAGATAATGCAATATGAATAATGTCACCTTTTTTTTTTTTTTTTTTATGATGGCCAAAGTATTTCAATTAATTCAACAAGAATTCATCATAAATTCTGATGTTTATATATACGTTTTCGCATTTGTTGACCTATTCATTCCAATGTAAAACAAATCAACGCATTGAAGAATACAAAATGTAATACTTCGACATTACATGAAATAAATGCTTTAAGGTGTGCATATCTATATGGCCTATACAAAAAACTGTTAATTTTAATAAATATATTATCACTCTGAGCTTCTGCCGAATGTACTGGAATGTAGCGCATCATCTGAAGCGAAGTTCACATTTTAATATGTAACAAAAGGAAGACTGTCTGCTTCCTTCCCAGACACCTATAAAAGATTGATAAAACATGCTTTCGAACGTAAATTTCTCTAGAGTTGAGTAAAATTAATTGCAACACCATTCATCAGTAATAATCAGGGGTATGCTGCCAATTTGTTAGAAATAGCCTCGCTCGAGAATTTCGGTTGTGGCTTATCGCCGTTTCATCAAACATTTTTTTTTTTTTTTCAAACAAGGGATTCGGATAATCCCCAAAAAATTCATAAGGGAATCACGCGATTCTCCCGATCCCCTCCTGTACACCTCCTCGTAATAATCCAAGAGATAATCTGTGGATTAATAACTTAAATAAACCTTGGGGGGGGGAGAAAACTTACATCACAAGTCGTGAGATTATTGCAGAAACCATTCTTCCACTGCGTGGACTCCAAGACCTGAGATTCCTTTCATAGGTAATCGTGATTAAAATGAAACATTTCAAATTAAGTCTGATAATCCAAACTTTCAAAGGTTTGTAGATACCAAGCGAAACAGGCAACTGTAATCCAAATCATAGTGCGCCATGTTGGAATGTTACGTCACTTAAAAACCACTAGTGGGCGGGAACTTAGAAATACAGGTTTAATTCTTATGGGACAACTACCTTTTTATTGGCCACGCATAATAAAATAGCACTGTAGTCATGACTACTGTTTGATATATCACGTGACGTGGAACTATTTTTCTACGATAAGTCCAAAAGGTTGCGTAAGCTTGAATGTGTTAAGAGGCAACCTTCTAACCCTACTACAGTGTTTGGCTATCATTGCGCCTACCAAGACGTGCTTGTGTTTTGCTACATGTTCTTGCCATTCTGGTACAGTAACTGATTGCTCAATCTCATCATGGATATTTGATTTCTGCAATGGCATTTAAGCGTAGAAAAGAGATCGTTGGAAAACGGTTTTTATCACTTTATTGTGGCTTGGGAAAATTAAAATTCGCCAATATATCTGAGTGGAAATGGCGAGCTGGAATAGTACGTGCTGCCTCACATAAGGATTCAAAACATCCCGAATTGACAGTAAGTCATTGATTATCAATTTCTTTTAGTTTATGTGCCTCAACTAATGTTATACTTTCTATGTAGATATAATTCAGTTATACGTAGACTTATGAATAACATCAATTTACCTTATAGCGAATTTAAAATTCAGTTTATATGTTGATTTGTATAGTGTTTTTGTTTAGTCTTTACAATCTGGTAAATTTTTTTGATCGCCCTTGATATCTAGAGCGGGTTGTTTGAAAACAAAACAAGTACACGTGTGCGTTGGAACTAGGTGCTCTTGTCTTTTGTTCGGTCTCGTATGATTTAACTTACAGTTAAATCATATTGTACAGTACCATATTTGGAATCTATATATAATTTTTACCCACGAAATTCATGATATGGTTATTAGTGATATTAGGTAACTTGAGTGTGTTCATTGCTGTTTTCAACTTTGGCACTAGAGCTAATGGGTGGAATCGAATTTGGAGAAAAGAATATAGATGCTATCAAATAAGTCAGTTTTAAGGTTTTGGTTAAATACCTTGTTTAAAAATCACATATTATTTGTATTGTTTGTCGGTGTAAGTTTATCGTTGCCTTAAAAAAATGACAAATGTAAATTGTTTGACTATGTAGGAGGAGTAGTAGTAGTAGTGGTGGCATGTGATGCAAGAAAGCAAGTGTATGAGCTTATGCAGCATCAGCCAAAAAAAAAATCACACCATTCCTTCCAAATGCCTGTCCAGTTCCTCCTAAAATTTATTTAACCTATCTAACTTCCACAACGGCGGATGGAATTTTGTTCCAGCAATTTTTTTTTTTTAGTTAGTTGTTGGCGCATCGGCTTGTGTGGCCATAATGCACCTCCCGAGGCGGGATTCGAACCCCCGACCTTTGGGTCGCCAGGCAGGCGCTATACCCACTCGGTCGGCTTCCAGCAATTACCCACCCGCTGGCTAAAAATAAATAAATTATCTGTTTATACTCCAGGACGACCAAACGGTCAGAGGAGGTCACAAGATAGACAGAATACAAGAAACAGCACCGTATTCAGCAGTCACGGGCTTGAACCCCGGTCATTCAAGGCACGTGTACTTATGTACCTGCGCGCCTGACCACTAGGCTACGAAAGGCAGGTAAGGCAAATTTCCTCACATCTATTCTACATCTGTCTTTTCTTAATTTGAATTTATGCCCCCTTAGGTTCGTAATCTGAACAAGTGGAAGCATCCCATCAGAATTCAGCATGCTCAACCCATTCAAGGCCTTGTACACCTCAATCAGATCACCACACAGGTGCCTAGTCTCCAGCCACTGCAATTTGCAGAACTTAAGCCTCTCTTGGTAAGAGGATCCCTTCATTCCCCTCACCAATCTTGTTGCCCTTCTCTGTACACGCTCAAGCAAATCTACATCCTTCCTAAAATGAGGCCTCCAGACCTCATTTTAGGAAGGATTCAAGGCATGTCCTGACCATTGCCTTATACAGAGGGACAATTACCTCCTTCTCCCTGCTAGCAAAATTCCTATATATCATTGACAAAACCCCATGACCTGCCCTGGCAGCCTGTCTACATTGCTCAGAAAACTTCATATCTGACTGCACAATTACTCCCAGGTCTTTTTCATTTTCTACCACCTTAAGTGTAATACCACACAGTTGGTACATTTCTCTGGGTTTACTTCTACCCATATGCAGTACTTTGCATTTGTCAAGGTTAAACTTCAGATGCCACTTCTTAGCCCATCTGCCCAAATTATCTAGTTCCTATTAGCATTAATAGAGGCATTTGATGCAAGAAAGCAAGCTTATGCAGCATCAGCCAAAAAAAAAAAGAAACCACTTCCACTTCACCCCTCTGTTCGTTCGAAATACCTGTCCAGCTGAGCCTTAAACTTATTTAGGCTATCAACTTCCACGACAAGGGATGGAAGTCTGTTCCACCAACCAACCACCCGCTGGCTAAAGGCAAATTTCCACACGTCTATCCCATCTGTCTTTCCTCAATTTGAATTTATGCCCTCTCAGGTGATTATTCTGAGCGAGAGGAAGAATCCCAACAGCATTGAGCATGCTCAAATCATTCAAGGCTTTATACACCTTTATCAGATCACCTCGCTGGTGCCTAGTCTCCAGACACTGTAATTTGCAAAACTTAAGCCTTTCTTAGTAAGAGCACCCCATTGTTCCATTTATTAATCTTGTTGCCCTTCTCTGTACTCGTTCCAGCAGCTCTACATCCTTCTTGAAATGAGGCCTCCAGACCTGTATACAGTACTCTAGGTGTGGCCTGACCATTGCCTTATACAAGGGAATAATCACCTCCTTATCCCTGCTAGAAAAATTCCTATATATCATTGACAATACACCATGAGCTACACTTGCAGCCCGTCTGCACTGCTCAGAGAACTTCATATCTGCCTGCACAACCACCCCTAGGTCCCTTTCATTCTTTACCACTATCAGTGTAGTACCACAGAGTTGATATGTTGCTCTGGGGTTGCTGTTTCCCATGTGTAGTACTTTACATTTGTCAATGTTAAACTTCATTTGCCACCTCTCAGCCGATCTGCTCAACCTTTCCAGATCCTGTTGCAGCAGCATAGTGTCAGTAGTGTCCTTGACAACCCTGCTTACCTTTGTATCATCTGCAAACTTCGACATTAAGCTTGATATACCATCATCAATATCATTTATGAATACAGAAAACAATAATGGACCCAACACTGAGCCCTGAGGGACTCCACTAATAACATTAGTCCACGAAGAGCAGTGTCCATTGATTACCACTCTCTCTCTTTTCCCCCTCAGCCACCCCTTTATCCACAGCAGCAATTTGCCTCCAGTGTCACACTGCTCCAATTTGCGCAGCAGTCTTCCTTGTGCAACAGTATCAAAAGCCTTTCTAAGATCCAAGTATATAATATCAAAGTTATTCCCTGCATCCAGTTCCTTTGTGACTGCATCATAGTATCCAATCAAATTGGTCAGGCAAGACCTCCCCTTAACAGAACCATGCTGGGTCTGAGCTATAACTGAAGTCTTGTCTAAATGATCCTGTAGTGCTTCTTTAACTAGTTATTTATTTACTAGTGCCTCCATTAATTTTCCTGGAACAGAAGTTAAACTCACGGGTCTATAATTACTTGTGTCAGCCTTTGATCCTCCTTTGTGAATTGGGGTCACATTTGCACATCTCCAGTCTGTGGGTACTTCCCCTGAGTCCAAGGAAGCTCTCATAATTATGGCTAAGGGTTTGCTTACTTCCTCTGCTGCCTCCTTTAATATAACTGGATAGATCCCATCCACCCCGGGTGCCTTTCTTGTGTTTATCTTCAACAATTTCTCCTCCACTTTACTCTCAGTTATTACAAGATTCTTTAGCTTACTGCTAGAGTTGAATACACCTCTGGCTTTCCCCTCGCTAAATAACTCCTCATGTGTGAATGTCGATGCAAAATATTCATTTAGTTTGTTGGCTACCTGAGCAGGATCATCAACAGTTGACCCATCGATATCAAGTGGACCAATCTGATTCATCCCCTTCCTTCTAGAGTTTACATAAGTAAAGAACTCTTTGCTGTTTTTCTTTGCATCCGTGCCAAAGATTTCTCGTAATCTGCCTTCGCCTGCCTAACCTCCTTTGTAATTTGGTTACAGATCAACTTGCATCTATCATAGGCTTCCGTGTCACGTGTTAATTTGTATGTATCCCATGCATTTTTCTTCTCTGCCATATGTCTCATTAGTTCATCTGACATACACTTAGTCCTAACAATATTTTTTAGTTGGTATGTGAAGCCTAGTAGATTCCAAGATAAGTTCTTTGAATGCTTCCCATTTTGCATTTGCTGTTGGTAACATCATCAGTTGGTTCCACTGTATAGAATTTAAATACTGTCTCAGTCCATCGTAGTCGCCTTTACGTAAACAATAACCCTTCCCTTTACCCCTAATGGTAGTTACCTCTTTGAGTAAAT
This sequence comes from Mastigoproctus giganteus, assembly GCF_048544385.1. Taxonomy (NCBI): domain Eukaryota; kingdom Metazoa; phylum Arthropoda; class Arachnida; order Uropygi; family Thelyphonidae; genus Mastigoproctus; species Mastigoproctus giganteus. The sequence goes on from NC_143585.1 coordinate 112,814,113, forward strand.
CCCACTTCAGCACACTGTGATCACTGCCACCTAGTGGTTCATTTATCTGCAGATTCTTAATGCATGAAGAATCACTGCTGATAATCAAATCAAGAGTATTCCTCCGTCTAGTTGCCTCCCGAACATGCTGATGTAGAAAACAATCATCCAATAAATCCACAAAAGCCTTTCTAGTGTGAGTGACCAGCCCCCAAATTCCAGGCAATATCTGGGAAATTAAAATCTCCCATTATAAGACTCTCTGATTTACTGGCCCACTATTTCCCTGTACAGTTTCTTATTATACTCAACAGAGTCATCAGGCCTATAGCACACTTCTACTCTCAGTTTTGATCTCCCAATGCTTATGTCACACCAAACTGACTCGACACTGCACTGTCCAGCGATGTCTACTGGCTTCACTTCCTTGGATTTTATGTATTTCTTAACTAATAGCATAACCCCTCCTCCCTTCCTATCCAGTCTATCCTTTCTGTAGACGTTGTACTCCCCAAATTCCACTTCTGTATTCCTTATCCCAACAATATCTGCCTTTGATGTTTTGAGCAGTACCTCAAATTCATCAAATTTATTTACTAAACTCCTAGCATTGGTGTACACGCAAGTATACATGCACCTATTTCTATTCTTAGCTACCCTAACACAACCCATGTGTTTACTTGTACCGCAATGACTCCCAGCAGTCTCTGAAATATCCTGCATCTTGTTTTTCAGGCTTCTGCTCATTCCAATAGAAGCAGTGCAAGAATCTCTTTCACCTCTGCCAGTGGCTACTGTTAATCTATTCGTCTTTGTCTCCCCCCCAAGCTAGCAGTTTTCCGACCCACCTAACACTGCCTCAATAGCATCAGCAAATATTCTTGCACCCTTTCTATTTAAGTGTATCCCATCCCTGTAGAAGCAATCTCTCCTGTTAACAAGTACAGTCCAGGCTGTAAAAATTTGTTTGCTATCTAAGCAGGTTCATCAATAGTCGAACCATCGATATCAATTGGACCAATCAGATTCATCCCCTTTCTTTTAGAGTTTATATAAGTAAAGAAATCCTTGCTGTTTTTCTTAGCATCTTTTGCCAAAGATTTATCATAATCTGCCTAACCTCCTTTGTGACTTGATTACAGACTAGCTTAATCTGCCATAGGCTTCTGAGTCGCTTGATAATTTATATGCAACCCATGCATTTTTCTTCTCTGTCACGAATCTCATTAGTTCATTTGATAACTATTTAGGCCTAAACCTTGAACAATATTTCTTAATAGGTATGAAACTTTTAGTAGCTTCCACGATTAATTCCTTGAATGCTTCCCACTTAGAATTTGCTGTTGGTAACATGGTTAGTTGATCCCACTGTACAGAATTTAAAAATTGTCTGAAACCACTGTACTCACCTTTACGGAATCAAAAACCCTTTCCTTTACCCCTTATGGTAATTATGATTAAAGAGGCCTGTGCGCTCTGGATTCACTAAATTACAGTTGCTCAGAGCGAAATGGATTCAAAAATACAGATTGTAACAGGTTTAATAATAATAGGAAATATACATACATTATATTAGATACAAACAAAGCTTTCGGTTGTTTAGTTAACCTTCTTCAGTTGAAATGAAATGACAGTTAGAATGGAGGCGTGTACTGCCAATCTTGTATGTGAAGTGCGTGGAATTGTTTGATGTTGAAGCCTGTGAAGTATGTGGATGTGGCCAGCGTTTGTCAATGGACAGGATCGTTGCTTCAGTGATAGGGTGGACTTGACAACCACTGTTCCTGTTCACTGAGGTATTGGAGCAGAGCATTTTATGTTTAACGACTCCAACCAGGCGTGGCGCAGATAATGGCCGGACTTATCCACAATCACGACATCGCGGTGTGGGTCAATGTCGTGGTGGGTTGCCCAAACGTGTTCAGCAATAACTGAGTGCTCTAAATCTGCTAAGCGGATTGCTCTTTTGTGTTCGGAAAGACGTTTTTCGAGCCGTCACCCAGTTTCCCCGATGTAGCAGCTAGCGCAGTCACGGCAAGAGATGCGGTAGACCAATCCGCTCTGTAGCAGGGTGGGGACAGGTGTTTTTAACTTAGAGATGAGGGATCGTAATTTTCTGCCTGGGAGTTGTGCGCACTTTATCCCATGTGATTTTAAGATTCTACAGACCTGTTGTGATAGGTTTGGGTATATACTGTAAGTGAAAAACTTCCTAATTTTGTTTTGGGCAACCTGGATTCAGATTATGCCAATCCTTCATTAGTAAGACAATATTCTTTGGTGTAGAAAATCTTTATTTATAAATTTCATAATCACAGGATTGCAGTACCCTAAAATTTGGATGAGAAGTTAATATAATATTTATACAAATTAGATTAAACAAAACATTGTGAAGAGTGATTTATTTTACATAGGTGTGGTATAAAGTATAATAAATTTGGAGTTTGTTTATTATCTGAAGGAAACAGAATAGAGGACCAACAACTAAAAGACAGTTAGTGAGAATTCAGGGTATAATGAGAAGTATTTGTTCAAGATGAGATGGAGAATCAGTAATTTATGGTGAAAAGAAATCCATGATGTCATCTAGAGGGTCAGTGTGAGATGATTATTATTATTATTAGCCATATGGTGCAGGGAAGCCTAAGGCTTATGCTGCACCAGCCAAAACAAAAAAAATTTCCGCATTACCCTGAGATAGAGAAAAGTAGATGTTTATGAAATGGTGGTACATAGACTTGATGATGAAAGACAATGGTTTTGAAAGCATAAGAATTTAATGAATTTGTTCTAGTCTGTAAGAAAGTCATTGCTGTTGTGTGAGACCAGATGATATCACAATAGTTAAAAACTGAAACTATAAGTTGGTTGTAGAGATTATAATTTTTCCAATCTTGAAGGCCAAGGAGGGGAGCTTGATTAAACCTAGAAATTTGTAAATCTGAGATATGGTGAAATCAATTTGGCAGAAGGGATGTAAGTCGTGTCAGTAAATTCAGTTGGAGAATTTCCAATTGAATAATTGGCGCGTAAAATAAGGGCAGAATAACTTGAGCAGAGTGAAAGTGACATAATTTCAATATCAGTTGATTAAAAAGTATATTATTTTTGTAACCAGATGAGAGGTGGGAATTCATTACTGTCAGTCAGAGAACTGATGAAGTTTAAGATTACCTTTAACATGTTGCTTAAAATACAGCTAACATTAAGGTAAACAATAAAATAGAAGCTGAATTAATAAGTTAGCTTTGAGAGGCACCTTGTGAACAGTAAAAAATGATAGCTATCTTCAGTTATAACGATTAAAACAGATCCAGTGGATGCCAGTATATATCATATAATGAGAGCTTGAAGAGAAGAAGATTGGTATGAATGGAGTCAAATGCATGAGAAATATCAAGGAATAAGTGAATCTTTTTGTTTTTCTTTGCCCAGCTTAGATTGTAAGAAGTGAGAAAATGGGGCTGGATTTGAAAGATCAGATTTTCTGGGTAAAGAAACATATTGGTAATTATTAATAATAAGTATAGTCTTAAATTTTACTAGTAAGTGTTGAGTTCCTTGGTTTAGCTTTATTACCCTATTTTTATATATACAGGGTTTCTCAAAAATATTGGCACAAATGTTTAGGGGAGGTAGGTAACATCTAAAGGAATGTGAATCACATAAGAACCCATAACCGGAAACGTCACCATAAGTCGGTAGACAGCGCTGTTCATCAGTTTGCGAGAGGGAAAATTTTTGGTTTACTCATTCAAGCAGTAGAAGAGCATGCATCGATATACGAACTGTGAGCTGGCAGACATGCACCTAGTGTATGGATTAGCAGAGGGCAATGGACGAGGCGTCCAACGAATTTATGGAGAACGCTTCCGAGAGTTGGTGAAAAAGGAGATAAAAAGATGGTGCAAAAGGAATATATTTCTTGAATAAAATGGTAGGAAAAGTACTGAGGCTTCAGCATTAGTGTGTCTTTAAGGCGAGGAATAACTGACCCAATGCCATCAGTTGATGACTAATATACCAAAACATTTATTTATATTTTATTCAAACTGGTAAGTGGGAATAGAATTTGGTTGTTCAGGAGATTAGTTTCCAAAAATTAGTAGCAAAAATATTAGCCATACCAAGAGGAAAGATGATCATGACATTCAATTCATTGAACATAGTGTGACATAGGAATTCCTGGAGTGCAGTTAGCTATTTCAGATAACTCCAGAAACCCCGGGCGACTCACATCTGGTGAGTATGGGCTTGGCACACCCAGGGTTCTGAGCTGGATATCATCATTCTTCTCTTTCTTGGTGATTCCTTTCTATTCTCTCTCTCTCTGGGTAACTTGGAAATTTTTTTTTTTTTTGTCTGGTTCAGCAAAAGCCTCAGGCTTCCTTGCACTGTATGGCTAATAATAAGCCTTGGAATTGAAGTTCATAAGTTCTGATTCTACTGAACAAAGATAAATAAGTATTGTAATTGAGTAACTGTCTTGAAATGACATGTTATGGAAGAGAAGAAAATGTAGTTATGTGTAGGTGTTTTTTGTGATGAAATAAATATACCAACTTGTTCAACATCCAGTGAAGGAAGTTGTCACAACTACCTAAAGGGATTTTGACAGGAATGAATACAAAAATCACAGAGCAAAAGATTGGGTATAAGGATTTCTTAACAATTCCTTCTTTTTTTTTTTTTTTTTTTATTTCCAGTGTCTAAAGATTCTAACAACAGCTGCAATTCTAATCAACAGTAGCCTTGTCAATCTGTCAAATCTGTGGGTTTAGCTGTAGAAAACAGCTAAACCCACAGATTTCATCTCAGACAAGGGGTTCTTCTGCTAGAATAGTGGCATGTCAGAGAAGTCTTATTATTAAAAGCAAATTATCGGAGTTCATGATTGGGCTGAAATTTACTTATGGGAAGTCGTTTTCCTATCTGGTTAAAACAGCTGGAAGAGGGGATAAATGCCCTAAGACTGAGGCAGTCTGGAGGGTGTACTCATAAGTAAATTTCAGCCGCGAAGGCATTACACTCATGAACTCCAATAATCTGCTTTTAATAATGAGAAAAAACTAATCAATACATCGTTATCGACTTCTATTGCCATTACCAATGACACACACCATCTGTTTACCGAGAATGCAGGGAGAAGCTGCAGGACTGGGAAACGTGTTTGACCACAAAAAGTTTCCTGTGGTTCTCGTGTTGGCTTTCTTTACCTTTGCCAACAACTCATCTGTCACCACATGCAGAAAAATGGCATTTGTTCAGTTGAAAGTTGATCAGTGAAGAAACCAGTGGCCATTATCATTATTCTTTTTTGTCAAGTTTCTCACATCAAATTCAACAGAAATGGATAAATTTCTATCCATGAAGGGAGTGTCCTGGGATAAGTACTATTAATGCATGGTTAAGTTTAATAATGCCACTTATGTAAATTTCATGAATTCAGTTAGTTAGATAAAGTTTTCACCAAAGTTTTTATGCTATATTGTATTCTGATATGATCCAGTGAGGTTCCTACGTTTATCAGTAAGGGTTAGACTTCATGCATTTCTTAATCTTTTTTTGAACTGTATATCTGTGGTCTCGTTTATGATATTTCCATTATGTGTAAGGTGTAGCTTACATTTTCTTTTTAAAAGGGCATTGAGGTATCCCCTACGTTTCATCTTGTACCCAGTGGCATCAAGAGCATGGTCTCTAGGAAAACACCTTTTCAAGTCCCCCTTTTTTTTTATAACTTTTAAATAGCAGCAAAGACTTGGGTGCCTTATATATAAAATTCCCTGTAAGCTCTATCTAACTTAAGTATATGTAGAATCCACTCTTGATTTCTTACTCTTTCTGTCTATCTGCTGGTAAAGCAAGAAGGGAATTACATGAATTTCTTATGATTTGCTACTCTCTTATCAGCCAGTTTTGTTTTTTTTTTTTTTTTTTTTTTTTTATCTTATTCATCTAGCCTTATCATTTTTATGTCTCATGTCAAACAGAGTACATGAGTAGCTTTTTTTTTTTTTGGAACTAATCATTTAATTCTATTTACTTATATACAAAATTATTTCAGTAAAGCATATTATATTGACACACAACCATACTTGCTTAATCACTTACCAGTACTATTTCAAAATCAAGGAAAAATTAACAGTCAAACCAGGATTAATTAAATGATTGTTCTTAATTTTATTTTCATTTCATATATATGAAATAAAAAGCAAACTGTTCATGCAAGAGCATTATGAAATAACACCTTTTATAAGATGTAACTTCAGCATCTGCCATTTCATGCTATTGACAACTTCTCAGTGAAATATTATGTTTTGTTAAATGTCCGATTATTAGTTTGTCTGCTTGTGAGATTTCCTATTTCGCTTTCATTTTAGAGACCTCAGAAGGAATAGAAGCCACGATTCCACTCCAGAGACGACAACATTAGACCTCAGCCACTTTCAAGATCAAAGGTAAAGGACCATCAAAGTCCACTTTCCTCTCAGAAACTCAATCCAAAGTGGTTTTATAATAATTCCACCCACTTTTGCTCTTGCATTTTTCACAGAATATGCCAAATTTATTAGCACTATATTTTATTCTAATAATTCAGTATAGTTATATAACATCATCTTCATTTTATTTAGTAGACTAATGCTATATTAACAATAATAAAAGTTTTGTTGCTGTTAAAGTTATTTATCATTTACTATTATAAAATTGCTTACTACCCTAAAAGATACTTTTAGGATATGCTTTTGCATCTGAACAGCCAGTATGTTTTCTTGCTTTTTATTTTAATTTCTTACAGTAAAACCACTTTTCACTTCAGTATATATGAATACTATGTAGTCATGAATACTCATGGCTATTTTTGCATTTATTACACACACACAGGAAGAAAACATGGATGTTTTCAAATATTTTGCCCATTCATTCATAGCTGTGCACTTTATTTTTGTGCATTATTTAGTGCAAAGTTTGTTAATGGTATCATGATGAAAAAACTCTTGATTTTAAGAGATATTGTGATTATCTAAAAAAATACTGAATTGTTTAACAGTTTAATCTTTTCATTCTGTTAGGTTATTCGTGTGATCTGTAAATGGTTCTTTGTTTCAAGCACTATAACCTATTTATTTCTATTGCTGTCATTGCTATTTTATTTTCTCCTCTTTATTTATTTGTTTACACGGTTTTAATTGATAACTTGGCATGAAATTTAGCTGTGGTCTGAGAGTAGTATAAGTAACCAATGTTACATGTTATTAGATTCGATTGAATCCATACATGGCCACAAAACGTGAACTGTTGAGCATCTGGTCCTTGACAGACTGTATTGGAGCATAAAAAGGAACTTTTGCTTTAATATTAACCAGGTCATTATTTTATTAATGTATTATCTGAAGTTATCGCCCAAATGGGTGACAAGTGACAGTTTAACTAAACTATAAATAAAGGTTTAGTTTCTCAGGCAAGATTCCCTGACCCTGTCTGAGAAACTCTAGGTTGTTCCTAGTGCGTAAATAGAAACTGTGCTAGAATAAAAGCAATGTATGGTCTCGGTGTATTGATGCCTTGTGGCTATATTTGTTACCTTAAACCACCCAATTTTTTTTTCTGAAGCCCTTTTGTTTTAGAGAACAGTATTACTGCACAATTACGTACCGCCTGTGTTTTATAGAAGGTAGGTTTTTTTATTGTTTAATAAGTTTTAAGATACCATATGAATTAGGGAAATATTTTACACAGTGTAATAAGGGCCGGTACATTTTATGTAGCTGTTAGTTGGAGTAAAAAATAATTGTGAAGAAAATGGTTATACTGTATTACTGGTCTGATCCTCAAGTAGATGGGTAAATATAGTGCACATTGCTTATTGTAATGTTTCAGTTTATGCAATTTTTTTTTTTTTTTTTTTGCCTTTTCGTTTGTTCTGCACATGCAGTGGAAGTGATTCAGTAACATCCTGATTTGTTCTTAAACTCTGACATATTGCAAAGTTTAAGCTGATTGAGCAAGACAAGGTTTCTCAAAATGGAAAGTGGAATGCAATGTGCTATCATCGGCAAAACTATGGATAGGATTTCCAGTCAATGGAAGAAGGTCATTAATATACAAGAGGAAAAGAGTGGGGGAAAGAACTGAACCTCTTTTATGCCCAAAATTTTTCTGACAATCTCAGAATCATGTTGGTAGTTGGGATGGAGATTCAAGTCCCATGCACTCTGACAGCATGTGATAGAGAAAAGAAAAGTGATAATCTCATCACTTCACACATCTGGCTCTGTCTGATGACTAACTCTACGTCGTCTATTTTAGTACTGGAAGGGTGATACCCAATGCTTACGAAGTGTTGCGGCCCCGAGTGCCAAGCGATAGTGTCCAAGCGATTTTCCAAAGCGATATATAGTGCTCTTTCCCAGTGATTTTGTTATATTTTCTTTCCAGTGCTTTTCTCGTACTCATTTCTTTGTAAGTGGTTCTGTACTTAACAGATCCTAAGTAAGAACCCAGAAAGGAAAATTACCTTTCTTTTCCTAGTATATTTATTAATTTTCTGCACTAACAAACTAACCTCTCCAACCGCTTGGCCACTAGGTGGCACCGCTCCTGCCTCCACGTGGCGGGGCTGGAAGTCTGGGAGGAAAAGCGCTCACTCCCAGGGCTAAAAGGAGCAACAATGGACTGTGATACATGTCCACCACTAGAGCCGACAGGCTCTCAACATACTGAGACTAGAAGAATGGAAGACGATCCCAATCTGGCGAAAAGAATGAAAAAAGACTGTAACAAATTAGAACCACCAGCTTTTCTGATTGTACATTCTTTATCGACGCAGCCACTAAGCAGACTCTCTCCCTTTGTCATCCAGAGATGTCTGGAGAATGCAGCAGGTACGCCGAAAATGGTGAAAAGGCTCCAATCAGGAGATCTCTTAATTGAGACCACTCAAGCAAGGCATTCAGAATTTTTATTAAAAATGACATCTATAAGCGGAATCCCAATCAAAGTCTCACCACATAACACCTTGAACTCCTCAAAAGGAGTAATAAGTGAGTGGGATTTGTTGAACGTAACTGAAGAGGAGATAGTCGTGGAATTAGCAGAACAGAAAGTAACTCAAGCAAGAAGAATTATGATAAAGAAGGATGACAAACTTGTTCCCACACGTAACATTATACTGACCTTTAATACACCAAATTTGCCGACCTCAGTTAAAGCAGGCTACCTAAACTGCCGTATCCGCCCATACATTCCAAATCCTTTAAGATGTTTCAAGTGCCAAAAGTTTGGTCACTCCCAAACAACATGTAGAGGCGAAAATACTTGTCCTAACTGCGGGTCAAAAAACCATTCACAAACAGAGTGCACTGCAAAGGCTCCGGAATGTCCAAATTGCAAAAATGACCATCCAGCATACTCAAAATCATGCGAACTCTGGAAAATTGAAAAAAGAATACAAAAGTACAAGACTGAGAATAAGGTCACATATCAAGAAGCAAGAAAGCAAATAAAGTCAACTATCCCAAAAACCACGTACGCTGCCATTACACTAAAATGCCAAGCTGTTTCAACCCAAACTGATGTATCAATTCCGCCAAATACATCCATTGCAGAATGGGCACGATCTGTGCTATCAACACCTCAACCTACCACCAAACCCGTTGTAGTTGATGAAATAAGCAATACCCCTATCACAGTTCCGCCTAAAATAAAATCATGTGATAAAATGTCAAATAAATCACGAAGGCAACAAGCCACTGAATCACAAAAGGCAAACTCAAATAGAATGGACTCTGAAAATATAACTACACACGATGAAACAGTACTTGATCTTCATGCAGAAGATGATATGGAGACTGGATTTTCATCAGGTCAAACTGATGACGTAGAAGAGAGTACAGATCCCGGACGTCCCATTTTTCCTAAAAAAGATAAAATGAAATATGACCGTCAAAAGCAAACCACTCACAAGAAACAGACAGACTCGCCTTCCCTCCTCAAACCCCGATAATGCAGAACATTGTTCAATGGAATTGTAGAGGTTTACGCAGCAATACCGATGACATCTATGATTTAATCTCCCGATACAGTCCTATAGCCATTTGTATTCAAGAGACTAATCTAACTCCACAAGTAACTCCATCAATCAGAAATTTTATATTTTACAGAAAAGATAGAAACTCCTCATTATCTGCACGTGGAGGCGTCGCTATTCTAGTTGACTGTAAAATTCCTTCTAGAAACGTTCCGCTTCAAACCAACTTAGAAGCCATTGCTGTACGTGTATCAGTTGGGCAAATTCTAACTCTAGTATCTCTGTACCTTCCACCTAACAAGATGTGCACGTTTAAAGAACTAGAAGACCTTATAAGACAAATACCACCACCTTTTTGTATCCTTGGTGATTTCAATGCGCATCATCCATTGTGGGGATCAGACCACATGGACAATAGAGGACACTTGATCGAGATGATACTAGACCAATTGAATCTAACATTACTGAACACTGGTGAAAATACTTATACTCACCTTCCCACTGGATCTATGTCAGCAATTGATTTAACTCTCTGTTCCCCCATATTATATCCCAGTATAGAATGGACAGTATTAAACGACCCACATAATAGTGATCACTTTCCAATCATATGCAGAATCCAAACGCTTCAAACATCATACCCTGATAATCGCTCAAAATGGAAATTCTCCAGAGCAGATTGGGAAAAGTTTTCAACCCGTCTTTCTTTTGATAGTCAATTGATCAGACTACAACCCATTGATGATGTCACAGAACATATTACCAGGCAAATACTGACCATTGCCTCCGAAGCAATACCTCAAGCCTCCACATGTAAACACAACAACCTTAAACACTGGTGGAATGAAGCTTGTACCAATGCCAAAAAGGAAAAAAATAAAGCTTGGAATCTGTTCCGGAAGTTCCCAACTACCAACAACCTAATTCAATATAAAAGGCTAAAGTCAAAAGCTAGACAAATTAGAAGAAGAACTAAAAAGGAATCATGGATACAGTTTGCGTCCACTATTACAAAGGATACTAGCAGTCGTCTCATCTGGAAAAAGATTCGGCAATTAAATGGGAAATATCCACTTCTTCCTTCTCCCATCTTAATCAAAAATGGACAGGAAATTTCTTCTGAACAAGAAATAGCTAACACCCTTGCAGAGAATTTCTACCAAACATCTGCCACGTCAGCATATGACAACTCCTTCCTTAAAATCAAAGCTTCGGCTGAAAGGTACAAAATAAAATTCCATACTACCCAATATATTGCCTATAATCAACCGTTTAACCTATTTGAACTGCAAACAGCACTAAATAGATCACCCAACAGTGCAGCTGGACCTGATGGTATATATTATGTAATGCTGAAACATATAAACAGTACGGCATTGAATTTACTATTAATTTTCTATAATCGGATTTTTCTTGAAGGTACATATCCATCTTCCTGGCATCATTCCATCATTTTAGCCTTTCCTAAACCAGGAAAAGATCACACACTTCCAGAAAATTACCGACCTATTTCTCTAACCAGCTGCCTAAGTAAAATCCTAGAAAGAATGATACATAGACGGCTTACCTGGGTTCTTGAAACTAAAGCACTGATGAACAACAATCAGTTTGGTTTCCGACAGAACAGATGCACTTTGGATCTAATGGTGAAAGCCGAGACTAACATCCGCAATGCTTACGTCAAAAATGAACATCTTGTAATGGTAAGTCTCGATATAGAAAAGGCTTTCGACACTACCTGGAGGTATGGCATATTGAGAGAACTTCATTCCATAGGATTGCGAGGACACTTACCAGAATTCGTTCAAAATTTTCTTCAACACAGAACCTTTCAGGTCCGCTATCAATCTGTACTTTCCCGGTCCTACACTCAAGAAGAAGGTATCCCGCAAGGATCAGTACTGAGCTCCACCCTTTTTTCACTTAGACTGAACACCATAACACACAACATCCCAAATACTGTAGAACTATATATGTATGCTGATGATCTAACTATATCTTGCCGTTCCCAAAATATACAGACCATTGAAAGACAGCTCCAACTCTCTATAAATAATTTGGAGGCATGGGCAATGCAGAATGGATATCGTTTATCAGGTCAAAAAACAATTGCAGTTCACTTTTGCAAAAAACGTAAGCTACACCCAGAACCAGAACTCAGATTAAAAAACCATTTGATCCCTCTCACCAGTAATTTCCGTTTTTTAGGCCTAATATTGGACACCAAACTGAACTTTGTTTCACATATCACATACCTCCGAACTGTCTGTCTAAAGAAACTTAATATACTTAGGTCCATTTCTGCTATGACATGGGGAGCTGATAGATACACTCTATTACATTTGTATCGTGCTATTATCAGATCTCGTTTAGACTACGGTGCTATTGTATATGATTCAGCTAGGAAAAGCGCATTAATCAGACTTAATACCATCCAACACAGTGCCCTTCGAACTGCTCTCGGCGCATTTAGAACATCCCCTGTTCAGAGTCTGTATGTAGAGGCACACGAACCTCCACTTCACCTTCGAAGGAAAATGTTGCTTCTAAATTATGCAGCTAAAATTCAGAGCCTTCCAGACCATCCCATTCGACCATTGCTTTCTAACCCTGAGTGGACAACGTTCTATAACAGTAAACCGAATGAAAATAGACCAACTGGCATGAGACTAAAAGATTTGCTTCACACCTGGAATATTGATTTTGATAACATACTTAAAGAAAGCGATATTCCTGATCCACCCTGGTCTGTAAATCTCCCTCACTGTGATACGCACTTTCAGCAATGGGCAAAGAACTCCCTGGCAAATGAAAATATCAAACAACTACATAAAGAACATGCCCTCAACAATATACAAAGCTACCAAATATATACAGATGGCTCAAAAACAGATTCTACAGTTGGTGCCGCAGCTGTCTTTCCATCTTTTACAGTCTCCATATCACTACCAGTTGAATGTAGCAGTTATACTGCTGAGTTATATGCAATTAAACTAGCCTTACAGAATATTAACACTATCCACAATACTAGCAGTATAATATATACTGATTCATTGAGTGCAGTGTCTGCTTTGGCTAATCAGTTTTCAATATCACAACCAATTGAAAAACAAATCATTTGCTACTTAAACCACCTACGAAGTAGGAATCACAAAGTGAAATTCTGCTGGATTCCAGGGCATTCTGGTATCTTAGGCAATGAGAGAGCAGATCAGGCAGCCAAAAATCCAAACAGTACAACACCAGCAAATTATAAAGTTCCATATAGAGATTATTTGAGGCATATAAAAAAAGTCTATATGTTTCAGTGGTCAGAAATATGGAAGGCACAAAGTAATAACAAGTTGCTCCAAATCAAAAAAGAACCTGCGTTATGGATTTCCAGCTTTAGACAAAATAGACAGGAAGAAGTTGTTCTAGCAAGACTAAGGATTGGACATACTCATCTAACCCATGTGTTTCTACTCATGGGGGATGACCCACCTCGATGCACGCATTGTTCACTACCGCTTACAGTCAAACATATACTTTTAGATTGTCCTCACTACTCTCCTTTCAGAAGAATTTTCCACTCTCAATCACAACTACAAGAACCGTTATCGCTTAACCATATGATTGGCAATAGTGCTAACCTAGCTACACTCTATACATTTCTGAAGGAAATACATATATATGAATGCCTATGATGCCAAAATAGAACATATACCTTAGAATAATAATGTAGGACCTGGCACATTTTGGCCTTAGCTGCCCTTGTGCCTTTAAACACCAATACCAATACCAATACAATACGAAGTGTTGCTGCTGCTGCATGTACAAATAAATCACAATTTCTCTCTCTCTGTCTCTCTAGGCCTGTGTCAGCATTCCATACCTCGTCAATGGAACCCCTGCTGTTTCTCTGATCGAATTAATTTCACTGACCTCTTTTGGTCTTTTGTTGGAAGGCGTTATTATTTTAAGAAGCAGTTTCTCAACTTTCTGTGGGTTTTTGCTTAGTTATGAGTGGAATTTTTTTTTTTTTTTTCGATATTTTCTCTTTTATTCAGCTTATGATACTTTTAAATAATAAAATATCCGGTTTTCTCTTAGTTAACTGGAAGGATACTAGTGAATGTAGTTTTGTATAGATTATTAATAAGTGGGCATTAAAAGAGGACAGTGGTTAAACAAATAAGGATTAATTTGCTGTATAAAAATTAGATGGGGGGACTCCACTGTAACAGTAATTAGTCTCTGACAAGTCCTGTTGTTTACAAAAATTATCCTACAAATGAATAGTAAATATGTTGGAGTAAATATACACCCAATTTTTGCTAATTTCCCCTCTTGGAAATACAGTAATAGAGTGTATAGTAGGTACAAGTATATGCAGTATTCACCTTTTCCAATATGAAATTGCCAGTTCTTTGAACACACTACTTTTTTTTTTTCATAATTTGTTTTTGGGAACAATTTTATGCCCATGGTATATCCGAAACCACGGAATGAAGAGCTGTGTTATCTTGAGGTTGCACTGTAATATAAAATAAAGCTAAATACTAAGGTTTTTGAGAGGGTGAGGGTTGCCACACATTATGCCATTCAAATCAGTGAATGTAAAAGCCACAAATGGCAAGCTTCTATGTACATATACAGCTTGCTTTGTAACGTGGACTGTAATTTCAGGACCAATTCGAGACTTAGAAATAATTTAAAATAGCTTAAATATTTGTTTGAACTATTGCTTGGTTTCTGAGTTAATGCCTATTTTGTGTTACAACATTTATATACCTTGCCGGTTATGAGTATTGTGAATTGATTCTGCCATTTGTTGTGAATCCAACTTCATCAGAAAGCAACATGGAGTTTAGAAAAAGATTGTGAGCACACTTTAGGAACCAATAATGCTTCTCATGTTGGGAAATCACTTCAATAAAGCCTTGTAATTCTTTGAATGTAACATGGAGAAAGCTGTTGTTTCAGTAAAATTCTTCACACAACTGCATGTCTTATGCACTCTGCTGCTACTATCCTTTGGGTGCTGGCATCAGGATTTTCCTCCATTCAATTCAGGACCCTCCCTCTCCTCCAACATAATTGCATTGGTTGGTTTCCTATCATCTGAAATCATTTTTTGAATGATCCTTTATCTCCAAAAAGTTGTTATCTGGCATATAACAAGGGAACCTTTCTACATATAGACAGCTTTCTATGCCTATATTACATCCAGCAAGTCCATACATGAAATGCATGTGTGTCATTTTTAAGTTTGAATAAGCCTCCTTTCTCATTTTAAACATACACTACCAACATACAGCCCCTCCCTGACTTACGTAATACTTGATTTATGGAAATTTGACTTTACGTAAGTCTTTGCTGACCGGTGCAAACTTTAAAAAAATTATCGTAATGTGAACCCAAAACACTTTTTTTTCTTTTTCTTTTTTTTTTTTTTTGTAATTCATTCCAAGACCTCGGAAGTCGGAATTTTTGCTATATAACTAAGCAGTTTATCCCTCTAAAAGGTCATTTTTATAATGGAAATTGCACTACACTTTCATCATTATCGTATGTTCCGTTATCAGAATCAATTTTGAATGTCTTTGTGATGTTTTTTAAAACACATTTCTGGTGGTCACTACCATAAAACATTAAAAACAATTTGCACTTTCTGGTTTATTGGGCTCTTCTATTAAGCGCAATCTATTATAAATGGGTCGCAAGCTCAATCTTATTGCATTTGTGATAATGCCAATAACTGGAATTGTAGTGAAATGAGTTCCCCTTCACTGAAATCTTCAATTATATAAAAAACAAATAAATTTTCAGTTCTCTTCATTCCTATTTACTTATTACAATGGTGAAGGAAAGGGGACCAACAGAAAGTCCAACTGTTGGCAGTGCTAGGAAACGAAACAAAATTGATTAAGAAATGAAGATGATTAATTAAGAAGTACGAAGCAGGACAAGTTTTGTCATCTATTCCACGGAATTAGGTCTCGCTGCTTCGACAGTGAATACTATTTTAAGGGACAGTGCGCGTATAAAAGAACGTTAAAGGATCAATGCATTTAAGATCAACAGTGATCACAAAACAGAATTCAGGTGCTCTATCGAAGATGGAAATGCTATTAATAATATGGGTGGAATATCAGATTCAGAAGCAAATGCCCCCAAGTCCAATGGCCATTCAAGCAAGAAGTATTAATGAAGATATTAAGGAGATAAGTATGGCAAACCCCAAGCCAAGCAACGGGTGCTTTAATAGGTTCAAGCATCGCGCTGGTTTCCAAAACATTAAAGTATGCGGTGAAGTCGCCAGTGCCAATTCTGCAGCTGCAGAGAAATTTTGTGATGTGTTGGAAAACACCCCTTCTAAATCTCCACAGCACTCAAATTTCGCAGCAGACTGCTTATCAGCTGGAGAGTTAATTCTGGCAATGATGCTCGAAAGGTAAAACTTGCTGACGTTATGCCTGTCTCCTCTCTCTTTTTATAATTTTAAAATTTTTGTAATTTTCCCCATGCATGAGATAAAAAAAAAATTGAATAAATAATTCTATTTACATGTTCGTCAAACATTTCTTTTTTGCTTCAATCAAATTCAGCACACATAATTGTGAGTGCTGCATAAGCATTTAGGGAAATTCCGACTTACGTAGAGTTTCGCAGAACGCAACCTTTACGTACGTCGTGGAGTGTTCCTTAATTTAAGGGTTCCTTAAACGAAATGTTTAAGGGTTCCTCCTCCCACATTCAGTCATATCATTTTGAAAATTAAGCAATTCAAATTAAATACAATATTCAAGGAAAAAAAAGTTTGGGACTTGGTGAGTGCAGGTTTTTGAATTTTTCTGGTTTTTAGACAGTAAATCTAAACAAGCAGGGATTGGTTAGATCTACTGCCTTTTTTCTCTAAAACTTCCTAAATATGACCAAAGTCTAAGCACAGGTAAATGGACAATGCATCAACAGCTCAGCCATCTTTTAGTCTCTTCACATGATTAATTTTTTATTAACTGTATTATTTTATTTCCTTCTTTTAATTTTTTGGGCCATTGGTCAAAATTTGGAAATGAGAAAGGGGACATGGTGAAGTTACCAAAGCATTTAGTTACAAAATCTCTTTGGTAATGTTTCCTTTTAAAAAATAAATGAAATACCAGGTAGAAGAAAAATAAACAGAAATACAAATATCGCAAGGGCTCTTTTCACTACATTTATTCCTGGTTACAGGAAATAGGTAGACTAAAGACATTTAGTTCTCTCCCCTTTCCCTGTGATTCACAGCTGAATATTTTCCCATCACTGTGGGAAAGTGGTCTACATCCATTGGAACACTAGCACTAGAATCAAAACAATCAGTCTAGAGAAGAAAACAGATTATGATAAATTTTATTAGAAATGTCATAATCTTTTGGCATTACAAGGTATGAAACAGTTTGTCCTGAAAGTTGGTTAGGCAACAGATCTGTTTTCTGATTTTGAATCGTATGTATATACCTTGATGTAGCATTGGCAAACTGTGCTCCCAGACTTCATTTGGAAGTTTCAGTCAGGAGCAAAATTCTCTATAGCTCGGATAAATTTAATACAGTACGTGTTTGCTTGTTTCACTTACCAAGATATTAACCCTTTCATGAGTGAGTTTTCCAAATGTGCATGGACTCCCATACTCAGGTTTCCATACAATTGTGCTCTTTGAATTGAGTTATTTATGAAATTTCGAAATTTTCTAAAAATTTTAAAAAAAACTTTATACGTAAGTACTTTTAAATGTTAATTCCTTTTTATTTTCCCAATATTAGAGTAAAATTATTGCCAAAAAATCAAAACAGAATTGGAAAAAAAAATAATAATAATTCCTAAAATATGGTTAAATAAAACCTTGGTTACTACTTTTTTTTTTTTTTTAGAAATAATTTCCTATATATATATATATATCTCGTGTATTCCAGATAAATTCCTTCAGTTTCATCTTTTATAAACCAAAATCAGAACCAGGGCTGACAGGTATGATGTTCTGCCTCTGAATTTAAAAGCTATTTTTGTATTACCATATATTATAGCTGCATATACTATTATTGGAGACACAAAATAAGAGACAGCATTGCATACTATCTATACATTTGAAATGTATACGAAGCGACCCCCTAAAAGTGTGGATCTGTGTACACATTAATGAAAAGATTAAACATTTGTAGAATATGTAATTAAAAAGTCAAAAGTAATGAATACAATCATAATAAACACTTGAGAACAGTTTGCCATAATTTTTTCATTTAGCCATATATTTAAAAAAAATAAAATAAGTGGCAAAGGTAAAGAAATCAACTATAAAAATAAATTTCGACTTTTCTTGTACATGTTCTGCAAAGCAAGAATATGTATGCTTAGTCAGCAGTGTTCTGAAACCTGTGGTAGGAAAATGCAAATGGAGATAAATTAAGAATGCAGATGCTCAATCAGCTGTACAACAAAGTGCAATTGATCACAAGTTGGCACGCAGTTTCTGTGATGAGTAGGAGCAAAGTCAGCAACAACAAACTGCACATTTGTGTAAAATCTGAATTTTTTTCTACTAAATTACCTTTTTAAATTTAGCTAACCTAAATTAATGTAATAAAATTTTTAATCCTGTGGAACTGTTGCTCATGTTCAATATAACCAGCTGCTAAGTTGGAGAATTTGTACAGCCATTTGAAGACTTACACTAAATGAAGAAAACTCCTGATAGCAAGTAAATATTATTCTTTCTCTTTGGCAATTTATGCAATTCACAGGTCAGCAGCATAAAATGTACATTGTATGTTATAATAGCAAATAAGATTATGAAACCTATTGATTTAATGAAGGTAAGTGTTAATAGAAGATAAATCAAGTGACATAGTGTTTAGATCATTCACTGATGAACAGGAAAGTGCTTTACCAGTAGATTTCCTGTAGGTTGCTGATAGTTTTCTTATTATCTTTCCTTTACTTTTGAAGAAAGCAAACTTTATTCTGCAGGTTTTTCATTTCTAGTGTAATATATGATATCCTCTTTCAGTTTAGAAAGCAGATTAATAAAAAAATTTAAAGTTTATTAAAACATAGTAAAAAATATTTATTTTGAAAGAAATAAATATTTTTATTTATTTTATTTATCAGCAGCCTCTATTAGAGAGGGTGCCATCCTGATGGCGCCCTCTCTAATAGAGGCTGCTGATAAGAGCTGGAAGTCTGCAAATATGAGCTAGAAACTGCCTTCCCCTCACAATGAATTAGCAAAGGCTTCCTTTTTTGTCAATCACAAGTTCTGAAGGCCAACGAGAGATATACAGAGACAATATTCCATGAATATAAACAAGTTGATGAATGATGAACTGATTAGCAACATAACATTCACAACAAACTTTGCACTGTTTTATATACAGAGTACAAAATAAAAGCATCTTCACTGTAGTTCTGTTGATGATGTTCCATTAAGATGATTTGTGTGATTGATATATAACCAATAAAAAATTACAACTTGGAATATTTAATGCACTCTTTTGCTTTTTTACGATGGCCACAATTTTCCTAATACCAAAGCATGTTTCCTTACAGCATTTGAAAAATACTAGTTCTAGTGAGAATTCTTGGATTGCAAGCTGCCAACTGAGTTCTCAACAGTGTTAAGATATTATTTTACTTTAACTTAAATATAATTATATTTGGCAAACTGATTTGTAATTGAATAGCAGTACTTAGAGAACAAGTTTACTGAACCAAATTGAAATGAATCCGCTTTTGCAAAAAAAAAAAAAAAAAAAAAAACACCTTGAGGTTAGATTTTTTGATAGCTGGATTTGGGTTGTTTAACCTGAATAGGCCAAAAGTTGAAAGTTTGGTAAGTATCCGAGTTAAACTTTATTTGAATTTGTGTGCTGAGGAAAATCTTCATTGTAGCCAAACACTGAGAATGTGGTTTACTAAATTAAGTAAATTTAAAAGTAAAGTTGTGGAGAATAACAGGTATACAGGCACTCCCTGACTTACGGAAATTCGGCTTTACATCAGTTATTGCCAGCCAATGCAAACTTAAAAAATGTGGAAACATATTTTGCATCTGTAAGAATAAATGGAGGTATTGTTAAAATATCGAAATGTGAACCCAATAACACATTGTTGGTTTTTTTTTTTTTTTTTTTTTCGGTAATTCGTTCCAAGAACTCAGAAGTTGAAATATTCACTATACAGTAGAACCCCATTAATCCGGGCTGGAATTTCAGTCGGAAAATATTCTAACTATCGAAAAATATATATATTTCTGTTCACTGACATTTGGAAGGGAGTTTAAAATTTAAAACACTAAAAAAGATAAGCAATCAATAACATGATACGCACAAGTGAGAACGAAATAACAAGTTACAAAACTTAAAAAATAGGAATGAATAGAACATTATGAAAATTTATTTGTTTTTGATATGATTGATGATTTCATGGAAGGGGAAACATATTTCTCTATAATAACGTAAAAACACACAGAATTCCAGCTGTCGGTATTAACACAAAATCAATAAGATCGTGTTTACTATCCATTTATAATAGATTGCAATAACAGAAAAGCCTAATAAACAGGGGATTGCTAATTGTTTTATGGTTGCGAAGTCTAGAAATCCGACCAGGCCAAAAGCTATGGTCAGAGACAATCATATGGTAATCTCAAGTGCTGGCCTATTCAATTGACAGCTGCAGCTAGCATTGAATATAGAGGACTATTTCTAGTAAACTTCTCGAAAATAGTTTTGTTTTGTGTTCTTTTTTTTTTTTTTTTTTTTTTTGCGTTTGATTTTTTGTAATATAATGTTCTACATTAAAACTTTATTCCCTTGTACAGTATTTTGTTTACTTACCATGTTCTTTTACTTTTTTTATAATTTTTACTTTAAAATATTGTTTTATTAATTTAATATAAAAACCAATTTAGTTAATTTTGTCATTTAATAACTTTAAATAAAAACTGGTACTTTTAAAGATAACTTCTAGTTTAATGGGGGTTCTACTGTATAACTAAGCTATTTATCTCTCTAAAAGGTCATTTTTATAATGGAAATTGTTATTGTTATCATATGTTTGGTTATAAGAATCAATTTTGAATTCATAAGCATTAGTAGAGGCATATGATGCAAGAATGCAAGCTTATGCAGCATCAGCCAAAAAAAAAAAACACTCCCATTTCATCCCTCCATTCGTTCGAAATACCTGTCCAGCTGAGCCTTAAATTTATTTAGGCTATCAACTTCCACAACAACGGATGGAAGTCTGTTCCACCAACCAACTACCCGCTGGCTAAAGCAAATTTCTGCACATCTATCCTACATCTGTCTTTCTTCAATTTGAATTTATGCCCTCTCAGGTGATTATTCTGAGCAAGAGGCAGAATCCCATCAGCATTGACCATGCTCAAACCATTCAAAGCTTTGTACACCTCTATCAGATCACCACACCAGTGCCTAGTCTCCAGACACTGTAATTTGCAAAACTTAAGCCTTTCTTCATAAGAGCAACCCTTTGTTCCATTCACTAATCTTGTTGCCCTTCTCTGTTCTCGTTCCAGCAGCTGTACATCCTTCTTGAAATGAGGCCTCCAGATCTGTATACAGTACTCAAGGTGTGGCCTGACCATTGCCTTATACAAAGGGATAATCACCTCCTTATCCCTGGTAGAAAAATTCCTGTATATCATTGACAAGACATCATGAGGTACTCTTGCAGCCCATCTGCACTGCTCAGAAAACTTCATATCTGCCTGCACAATTAACCCCAGGTCCTTTTCATTCTCTACCACTCTCAGTATACTACCACAGAGTTGATACATTGCTCTGGGGTTGCTGTTTCCCATATGTAGTACTTTACATTTGTCAATGTTAAATTTCATTTGCCACCTCTCAGCCCATCTGCTGAACCTTTCCAAATTCTGTTGCAGCAGCGTACTGTCAGTAGTATCCTTAACAATCCTGCCAACCTTTGTATCGTCTGCAAACTTGGACTTTAAGCTTGATATACCATCATCAATATCATTTATAAATACAGAAAACAACACTGAACCCTGAGAGACTCCACTAATAACATTAGTCCATGTTGAGCAGTGTCCATTGATTACCACTCTCTGTCTTCTGCCACTCAACCATCCCTTTATCCATAGCAGCAATTTGCCTCCAATGCCACACTGCTCCAATTTGTGCAGCAGTTTTCCGTGTGCAACAGTATCAAAAGCCTTTCTAAGATCCAAATATATAATATCAAAGTTATTCCCTGCATCCAGTTCTTTTGTGACTGCATCATAGTATCCAATCAAATTGGTCAGGCAAGACTTTCCCTTAACAAAACCATGCTGCGTCCGAACTATAAATGAAGTCTTGTCTAGATAATCCTGCAGTGCTTCTTTAACCAGTGCCTCCATTCATTTTCCTGGAACAGAAGTTAAACTCACTGGTCTATAATTACTTGTGTCAGCTTTTGATCCTCCTTTGTGAATTGGGGTAACATTTGCACATCTCCGGTCTATAGGTACCTCCCCTGAGTCCAAAGAAGCTCTCATAATTATGGCTAAGGGTTTGCTTACTTCCTTTGCTGCCTCCTTTAATATAACTGAATAGATCCCGTCCAGTCATATTTTCTGGGTTCCTTTTTTATGTTTATCCTCAACAATTTCTCCTCCACTTTCCTCTCAGTTATTACAAAATCATCTAGCTCACTGCCAGAGTTTACTTCACCTCTGGCATTCCCCTTCCTGAATAACTCCTCATGTGGGAATGTAGATGCAAAATACTCATTTAGTTTGTTAGCCACCTGAGCAGGATCATCAACAGTTGAACCATCAATATCCAGTGTACCAATCTGATTCATCCCTTTCCTTCTAGAGTTTACATAGGTAAAGAACTCTTTTATGTTTTTCTTTGCATCCTTTTTCAAGGATTTCTCATAATCTACCTCTGCATGCCTAATCTCCTTTGTGACTTGGTTACAGACCAGCTTATATCTATTATAGGCTTTCATGTCACCCATTAATTTAAATGTATCCCATGCATTCTTCTCTGCCAAATGTCTCATTAGTTCATCTGACATCCATTTAGGCCTAAACCTTGAACAATATTTCTTAGTTGGCATGTAAAGCCTAGTAGCTTCCAAGATAAATTCTTTGAATGCTTCCCATTTTGAATTTGCTGTTGGTAACATCATCAGTTGGTCCCACTGCATAAAATTTAAATATTGTCTCAGACCATCGTAGTCACCTTTATGAAAGAAAAAACCCTTCCCTTTACCCCTGACGTTAGTTACCTCTTTGAGTAAATCCCACTTCAGCACACTGTAATCACTGCCACCTAGTGGTTCCTTTATCTGCAGATTCTTAATGCATGAAGAATCACTACTGATAATCAAATCAAAAGTATTACTCCCTCTAGTTGCCTCTCAAACATGCTGATGTAGAAAACAATCGTTCAATAAATCCAAAAAAGCCTTGCTAGTATGTGAGTGATCAACCCACAAATTCCAGTCTATATGTTGGAAATTAAAATCCCCCATTATAAGACTCTCTGATGTACTGGCCCACTCTATTTCCCCGTACAGTTTCTTATTATACTCTTCAAAATCATTAGGCCTATAGCACACTCCTACTCTCAATTTTGATCTCCCAATGCTTATGTCACACCAAACTGACTCATCACTGCACTGTTCAGCGATGTCGACTGGCTTCACTTCCTTCGATATTCTGTGTTTCTTAACTAATAGCATAACCCCTCCTCCCTTTCTGTACACATTGTACTCCCCAAATTCCACTTCTGCATTCCTTATCCCAACAATATCTGCCTTTGATGTTTTGAGCAATACCTCAAATTCATCAAATTTATTTACTAAACTCCTAGCATTGGTGTACACGCAAGTACACATGCACCTGTTCCTATTCTTAACTACCCTAAACAACCCATGTGCTTACTTGTACTGCAGTGACTCCCAGTAGTCTCTGAAATACCCTGCATCTTGTTTTCCAGGCTGCTGCTCATTCCAATAGAAGCAGTGCAAGAATCTCTTTCACCTCTGCCAGTGGCTACTGTTAATCTATTAGTTCTTATATCCCCCCCCAAGCTAGCAGTTTCCAACCCACCTAACACTGCCTCGATAGCATCAGCAAATATTCTTGCACCTTTTCTATTTAAGTGTATCCCATCCCTGTAGAAGCAGTCTCTCCTGTTACGAAGTACAGACCAGGCTGAAAAAAATTCTACCCCTTGAGCCTTGCACAATCTTTCCAGGGCCGATTTGATCGACAAGACTCTCATCATATACTCCCTCCTATCGTGTCTGCGCAGAATTGCAGACACTTTCAAATTCAACCCTAATTCACGGCTTTTTTTCAACAGTGACCTGTACTTGTTAAGTAATTCCGCCGGTCTCCTACTCTTAATATAATTAGTGCCAATGTGAACAACACCTTTTGTGTCCTTAAAAGATGATATCCACTCTACAATGTCATCAACCTTTGCCTCTGTCAGAAATACCCTAGTCCTGTTCCACCTATCCTTTTTACATACCATGTTTCCCTGACAATAGATTCACCAACAACTACTAGTTCCTGTGGAATCAGCGCATTCTGCCTTGGGGGTTGCCACTGTGTTGCATGATGATCAAATACAAGCTCTGGCGTTGATGTGGGCAGCTGAGAGCTTGATGGGCCCCTCAATTTTAATCCTTCGAGGGCATCCACCCTGTCCTTCAAGCTCTCATATAGGCCTATAACAACACTGAGTTGTCATCTGATTTCCTTACATCGCGCGCACACACAAGGACACCCCCCATGGCAATATCATGTCCCATACCCGATTGCGCCACAAACATCAAGCAAGCAGTGCATTTTAAAAGGCTGTGATTCAGTGTGCAACTGCCCCCCTCAGTTCTCCCCTGAGCCACAGCACTCCCATTAGCTTGAGCCTTTTGCATTCCTGCTCTGGTGTGAGTCATGATTTAATTTCAATTTCAGTACAAAATTATAACCATAAACTTGTGTCCCAACACAGTTATAACACTATATATCTATATATATTTTTCAGTATCGAGTATTATCTACGTTTATATAAATTCTGTATCAAGTTATGTATTAATTGATTATATTACGTTTGTAAAATCTAAGTCGTTATATGTATTTAATTAAAAAGTACAAATTAATTGACAATGAAGTTTAACAAGATTAATAGATTTTACTGATTAATTGACAATATTATATAATATACTATACTAGGCTAAACGCTATCTAGTTCAGGATATAACGTATCGTATAACAATGGCGGCAAGTTATGAACGGTAAATCTTCGGACACAACTATTAATTAACTTCCAAAATCTCGCTGTCTCAATTCAGAATAAACCAGGATCTTGACTAGGTGTATAAGCTACTTATAGAAAATATTTAATATAACAATTAGACAATAAAGCGGCTAAATATGGCTAAAAAACTTCTCGTTCAGCGAGCTGCAAAACTTGTAACACGTGGAATGGATACCCTTGCTGATACTAAGTGATAACCTACAAAATCTCTATCTAAGTTAAACTTTAAACTAAGTATCGTAACTAGCAATATAAAGCTACTCTAGAAAATAAGTTAATATGCCAATTTAAGCTAATAAAACAGAAAAAACTTCTCTGTTTCCAGGAGCAGTAAAAACTTCACCTGAAGAAGGCTACTCTCGTTCCCAAAAATTGCCTTTGTGATGTTTTTCTAAAGCACATTTCTGGAGGTCACTACCATAAAACAATAAAAACAATTTGCACTTTCCGGTTTGTTGGGCTTTTCTGTTAGTGCATCTAATTATAAAATGGTTGTTAACTCGATCTTACTGCATTTGCAATAATCCTGATAACTGGAATTGTGTGGGTTTTTACGTTATTATGGTGAAATGTGTTTCTCCTTCATGGAAATCTTCATTCCTATCTACTTATTAAAATGGTGAAGGGAAAGCGACAAACGGAAAATGCAAGTGGTAGCAGCACTAGGAAACGGAATAAAATTGATTTAGAAATGAAGATGAAAATGATTAAGAAGTAAGAAGCAGTACAAAGTTTATCATCCATTGCATGGAATTAGGTCTTGCTGCTTCAACACTGAATGCTCTATTAAGGGACAGTGCGTGTTTAAAGGATCAACGCATTTAAGATCAACAGTGATCACAAAACAGCATCCAGGTGTTATATCGAAGATGGAAAATCAGATTCAGAAGCAAGTGCCCCTGAGTCCAATGGCCATTCAAGCAAAAACAAGAAGTATTTATGAAGATATTAAGGATAAGTATGGCGAACCCCAAGCCAAGCAACCGGTGGTTTAATAGGTTATAGCATCACGCTTGTTTCCACAACAGTATGCAGTGAAGTCGCCAGTGACAAATCTGCAGATGCAGAGAAATATTGTGATGTGTTGGAAAAAACAACTTCTAAATCTCCACAGCCCTCAACTTTTGCAGCGGTGTGCTTATCAGCTGGAGAGTTATTTTGGCAGCGATGGTCAAATGGTAAAACTTTCTGACGTTTTTTTTTTTTTTTTTTTTTTTTTTTTGTAGTTGTTGGCGCATAGGCTTCTGTGGCCATAATGCACCTCCCAAGGTTTTTGTAGTACTTTGATCCAAGCCCGAGGCGGGAATCAAACCCGCGACCTTTGGGTTGCGAGGCAGGCACTTTACCCACCCGGCTAGCCCGGTCGGCTCTGACGTTGTGTTTGTCTCTTCTCTCTTTTTGTAATTTTTTCCTGTGCTTGAGATAAAAAGAAAAATTGAATAAATAATTCTATTTACATGTTCGTGAAACATTTCTTTTTTGTTTCAATCAAATTCAGTTGCGAGTGTTGCATATGCATTTAGGGAAATTTGACTTACGTAGAGTTCCACAGAATGCAATCCTTACATAAGTCGGGAAATTTCTGTATTTCAAAAATACTGTGTGTATGGGCAATAATTATTAGAGATTGGTGATGTGGGAAAAACAAGGTTGAGGGTTTGTTGTATGGCAAGATGGAGGTGAAAGTAGACAAAGAAAAGGAGAGCAAGATTTCCTAGCTTTCACCTCTAGATGGTCTGGGACTCAAGGATTCAACCACTTCATCCTGTGATGAACTTGCGATAGGTTTGTCACAGGACATTTATGATACTTACTAACTTCAGTTTTTTCAAACAGCTTGGTTTGTAAAACCATTTTGAAACAGGACTATCCATTCAACAAGCATAATAATAATAACCTTTGTTTAACGTTTCCAGCTATGGCTAAAATACATTAAACCTAAGAGTTACTTATTTGTGCATTCCCTTGATGTGAACACCTGTATATGGTGAGAGGACCTTGAAATGGTGCTGATTCTCTTCCAGACTAGTTTCACTAGGATCCAAGACCCATGAGCCTGCATTCTAGACTAACAACATGGGAATCCGGCATGCTTGCTGTGTATTTTGACCTCTAGAAATTTCAGAAAGGAAATCTGGTGGTTGAGGGCAGCCCAGGTAATGCGATGACTCATTCAATTTTGAATAGCAACATGCAGAGTTGCATACATTCAGTTAAGGCATCTTACAAATTAATTGTTCCATCTAGATGAAAATAGATCAGAATTGTTCTTAGAACCTTTTTAATAACGATATATTTCTCTTCATTTGTCATCGTAATTGTTTTTAGCCATTAAAGTGGTACATATTAACCTTAACACAGTGGAAAAGTGTCAATTTCTTGACACTTTTCCACTGCCTTTTCATTTGTTTCTTATTTAAAACAAAAATTTAAAAATGATTGATGTTTCTCTTTCAGATTCTTGTTGAATTTGATGATGTTGATTGGAAACGACGGGAGTGGATTCGTGTATATGATAAGGATTTATTTCTGCTCTTTCTTCTAGAAGATACATTAACGTGGGCTCTTAGAAGAGACAAACTTCTAACTGGAGTAGTTAAAAATGTGCACTGGCCAGCCATTGTAAGTTTGACAAATTATTTCACAAAACACTTTTTTAGTACTTTGCAGTGAACATGTTTTCTTTGGTTAAACAGGTTTGAAAAATTGCACAAGTACAAAAGTGATAACTGTGTACATAAGTATCGAAATACTGATATTACCATTTAAAATGTTTTTGATATCATACAGAAACATTTCGTTATAAGTAAATATTAAGAAAAGGGGAAACTTTTTAATGTCTTAATCTAATCTTAAAGTTTCTTAATGTCTAATTAATCCTTATTAATGTCTGTCTTAAATTTAGTTTCCCTGATATCGACTTGGTAATATGTCAACACGTGATATAATTTTTGCTTTGGGGGAAAAAGTTGATCACATTGTAAAATAGCTAACATCTTTTAAGTGCACAAAAGGTAATATTATTGTACATGTTCTTAATGATAGTGAAAGTATGAGTGGGGATTTACTTAACAAATACAAGACAATACTGAGAAAAAGTCATGAGTTATGATTTAGCATTAGCATTAGTAGAGGCATATGATGCAAAAAAGCAAGCTTATGCAGCATCAGCCAAAAAAAACAAAAAAAAAAACACTTCCACTTCACCCCTCCGTTCGTTCGAAATACCTGTCCAGCTGAGCCTTAAATTTATTTAGGCTCTCAACTTACACAACAAGGAATGGAAGTCTGTTCCACCAACCAACCACCCGCTGGCTAAAGGCAAATTTCCACACATCTATCCTACATCTGTCTTTCCTCAATTTGAATTTTATGCCCTCTCAGATGATTATTCTGAGCAAGAGGAAGAATCCCATCAGCATTGAGCATGCTCAAACCATTCAAGGCTTTATACACCTCTATCAGATCACCTCGCCGGTGCCTAGTCTCCTGACACTGTAATTTGCAAAACTTAAGCCTTTCTTCATAAGAGCACCCCTTTGTTCCATTCACTAATCTTTTTACCCTTCTCTGTACTCGTTCCAGCATCTCTACATCCTCCTTGAAATGAGGCCTCCAGACCTGTATACAGTACTCTAGGTGTGGCCTGACCATTGCCTTATACAAGGGAATTGAATTTAAATTGAAGGTGTCTGCAATTCTGCCCACACATAATTGGAGGGGGTACATGATCAGTTTTGCCCTGTAGAGACTATGCAAGGCTCGTGAGTTAGAATTTTTCTCAGCGTGGTCTGTGCTTGCTTAACAAGAGAGGCTGTTTTTAGAGAGGTGAGATACACTTAAATAGAAGGGGTGCAAAAATATTTGCTGTGCTATTGAGGCAGTGTTAGCTTGGTTGATCCACAGACTAATAGATTAACAATAGCTACAAGTAGAGGCGAGAATGATTCTTGTACCACTTTTATTGGACATGCAGTGGCCTAGAAAGCAAGGTGTCAGGGATTACAAGATCTGCTGGAGAGGTCTTCATGAGACAGGCAAATACATGGGCTCTTTTATGGTAACTAAGAGTAAGAGCAGATACATATATACCTGCATGTACATAATGTTAGGAGCACAGTAAATTATTTGATGAATTTGAATTACTGGTTGAGTTATCAAAGATGGACATTGGAGACGTGATGCCACTTAGATATAAGGGATGCAGAATTCGAAGGGGAAAAAAAAGTTTTTTTTTTTTTTTAATTTATTATGTGTGGCCCTGGCCACACATAATTGGCCAGAGAAACTGCAGCTGTTTTAACATGGAGCCATGCCAGTGACATTCTCATTCTGTCTCCTAGTACCACAATGTATTTAGTGATTTGATTGACACTCAGAACCTTGCACACATACAGCGACACGTAATTTAGAATTGAAAACTGCAAAATCTTAAAAACCAGACCTTACATAATATTGTCCAGTTTGGAAAAGTCAAGCTGACAGCACAAGGATGTGTCAGTTTCACAGCGGAAAGTTTTAAATCTAGCCCAGTTAAACAATTTGATGCAGTTCTGGTAAAGAAAATCAACCAGTACTGAACTCTTTAATTTCTTATTTCCATTTAGGATGATTGTCATCTTATTTCATGCATCCTGAATCTTCCATGTGATCTATCCTTGTTGAAGATCAGGAAACCTGTAGACTCCCAACAGTTCAAAGCCACAACAACCATAGCTTAGTGCAGCAGAGTTGTTCACCACGGAAGCCTCCAATTCCTCCATGAGATGAGCTCTGGCCAGTCATTGCAGCAACATGTAAACGAGCCTAAGATAGCAGCCCCGCACATACCTGATACAATGATGGAGTGGATCTGATGCAATCATTCAATGTTGGAGTCACCTGAAGTTGTCTTTGTTCTTACTAAAAGATGCTCACATTCTCAATTTAGTCTCTGTCCCAAACTCGGTACCAGTTCTTCCATATCCTCCCTGCAAATCTATATATTCTTCACACACATAGAAATATGGTCCCAGCTTATATCAGCTGAGAAACTCCACTCACGCTAAGATTTTCACTGTATGGAGTTTAGCAAAGAGGTACCCATGATTGTCAACAGAAATATGCACTGCAGGATTGGTACAAATCACAGGTACTATCTGGTCTTGTTCAATTCAGGAGAGAATTTGTATATGACAGGTCCAAATTCTGATCTTGCCTGGCAATGCTGCCACATTAGAACTAGTAACTTCCTTCCAAATTCTCTTCCAGCAAGTTGCTTTTAATGTTCATTATTGAACAAACATTCATACAGCAATGATAGCACATAGCTCTATATGATAGATGAGGATCCAGTGCAGGTAACATCAGAGCAAATGCCCTGATATTACCTGCAGATCCTTGGTCGAGACAGTTCTACATGCCATAACCAATTTAAAAAGATGCATTAATCATTGTATGGACAGTAAATTTTCCCACCCTTTTTTGTAGTGCACTGCAAATCCAATTTAGTGCCCTTTGCTATTAGAAGGAAAATAAAATCATATAAGTTCAAAATTTTTTCTTTGATCCCTTCCTAGTAATTCTGTAGATCGCTTCACATATCTTTTCTGCAATGTAAATATTGCTGGCAAATTAATATTCTCTAAAGTAGTTTTAGATTTAGATTATTAAGTGCTTAAAATAACTACGGTCTCTTTCCAAAAAATTGCTTCTGTTTCATTGCTTAAAATTAAGAACATTAATGTCTAATAATAACATACCATGGGTTTTTTTTTTTTTTGGGAATTAAAAATAAATATATTACGGAAAAAAATATTTATTTTGTAAATCGATAACATTACGTAAAATGGTAATCTATACATTTAGCATTAACATTAGTAGAGGTATACGGTGCAAGAAAGCAAGGTTATGCAGCATCAGCCAAAAAAAAAAAAAAAAAATCCGATTTGAATTCCGAATTAATTCGTTCCACATACCTGTCCAGCTCAGCCTTAAATTTATTTAGGCTATCAACTTCCACAACAAAAGATGGAAGTCTGTTCCACCAATCAGCTACCCGCTGACTAAAGGCAAACTTCTGCACATCTATCCTTAATGAAAGAAGTTACAATAATTGTAATGAATGCATAATATAATATTAATAATTAAAACCAA
Source organism: Mastigoproctus giganteus (assembly GCF_048544385.1). NCBI lineage: Eukaryota > Metazoa > Arthropoda > Arachnida > Uropygi > Thelyphonidae > Mastigoproctus > Mastigoproctus giganteus. Next base: position 112,845,586 of record NC_143585.1, read on the forward strand.
ATAAAAAAATAAACTTAATGGTGCTTATGGGTTTGTTTAATTTAACCAAATTTAGCAATATTTGGTTCAAAAGAAGATAAACAAAGTCTTAAATCTGGTTCTGCATGAAGTGTTTTATGGTATTTAGATTTTAAGGAGATATAAGATAAAAATGCTCTCTCACACGTGTATGTAGTGAAAAATGGCAAAGATTTCACAAGCTTTGTTGCTAAGTGATGGATATTAATTTTTTAATTCAAGCCAAAAAATGATAAGACTTTTATTTTGGAATAATGTTTGCAGTCCAAAATTGGTTGAAATATCAATAAGATTTTCTTTTTTGTCCATAGTTAGTCATCACCCATTGATATATACTCATTGAATGATTTACAAATCCAGTTTAATTTATTAGAAATTTTAGGGAAATATTCTCTAAAAGTCACTTCTAAAATGATATGAATATTGATTTTTTTTTTATTGATTGACAGTTTGGTCCAAAATTAGTTCATTTTCTGTCAAAAAATTATATACAAGCATTCCTCGATTTACGTACTTAATTGGATTTTTTCATATATGTAAATCTGTTTTGTATGAAAGTCCAACTTTGGTCTTGTAGATATTAAATACATGTACAGTACAACTCACTGAGATTATAACCCCCAACAAACTTCACCAGGCTGTATATACAATATTGTTGACAGCATTTTACGATTTGTAACTGAGTTAAATGAGGCAGAAAAACACACAATGAATAATAATGTACAGTATTTATTCAAAAGTAATTTATTCTAATACCTGTAAATAGTACTGTATACCCCTGAAATTTCTTGGTGACCCTAACATAATTGTTTTTTTTTTTACTAATTAACAAAATTAAATGATACGCGAAGACTATTTTTCACAGGTTAGCAAAATAAAAATAAATTTACACTTACGCACATAGCTTAATTACTAATTGATATTTCTGCTGACTGACTTTTTTTTTTTTTGTTGTTGTTGTAAAATTTAAACCAAAAAAATAAAAACAACCAATAGCAAAGAACACGCATAAATTGCAACTAACATGATATGCACAAGTCAGATATGGAGTAACAAATTTATGAAACTCAATATGCTGTTTCCTGTTATGTTGGAGTGGGTGAGAGAGTACATGTGAACAAGCGAAGTGTTTACGGCTCCAGCAAATAGGGAAGTTTTTGCTTTTTTATTGACTTAAATTGGCATATTAATTTATTTTTTAGAGTTGCTTTATATTCCTAGTAACAATACTTTAGTTTAAATTGAATTTAGATAAAGATTTTGTAGGTTATTACTTAATATCAGTAAGGGTATCAAATCCACATGTAGACAGGTTTTGCAGCTCCCGTGAACGCAAGGTTTACTTATACTTAGCCGCTTTATTGACTTATTTGTTAGATTAAATTATTTTATATAAGTACCTTATAGACTTAGTCAAGATCCGTGGTTTATTTTGAATTTAGATAGCGTGATTTGGAAAGTAAATAATACCTGATGTCCGTAGATTAACCATTCGTAACTTGCCGCCATTGTTAAAAGATACAACGTGTGCTAGCATAAAGTTTAACGGAAAACTAGATAGCGAGTATAGTAGTATCAATTAATCATTAAAGTTTATTGATCTTATTAAATTTCATTGTCAATTGAATTGTACTTTTTCAACTAAATAAATATAGTGACCTAGTTATTACAAACGTAACATCATAAATTAATACATATAAGTTGACAGGGGATAAGAAAGTTATATAACATAACTCGTAGATAATATTCAATACCGAAATACATATATATATTGTTATAACTGCATTGGGATATAGGTTTAGGGTTATATTTTGTATTGGAATTTTTTTGAAATTGAATAGAAATCATGACTTAGACCAGAGCAGCAAAGCAAAAGGCTCAAACTAGTGGAAGTGCTGTGGCTCAGGGGAGAACTGAGGGGGCCGGTTGTCCTCTGAATCACAGTCTATTGAAATGCACTGCTTGTTTGATGTTTGTGGAGCAATCGGGAACGGGACATGATATTGCCAAGGAGATGTCTTTGTGTGTGCTCGTGCATGATGTAAGGAGTGCGAGGAAATCAGGCGACAACTCAGCGTTGTTATGGGGCTATATGAGAGCTTGAAGGACAGGGTGGATGCCCTCGAAGGATTTAAATTGAGGGGGCCCATCAAGCTCTCAGCTGCCCACATCAATGCCACAGCTTGCACTTGAACATCGCGCAGCACAGCGGCAACACCCAAGGCAGAATGCGCTGGTCCCAAAGGAACTAGTTTTTGTAGATGACTCTATTGTCAGGGAAACGGAGAACATATTGTGCAAAAAGGATAGATGGAACAGGACCAGGGTATGTCTGCCAACGATTGATGACGTTGTAGGGCAGATATCATCCTTTAAGAGCAACAAAGGGTGATATTGTTGTACACGTTGGCACTAATGATATTAAGAGTAGGAAATCGGCAGAATTACTTAACAAGTACAAGACAATGCTGAAAAGAAGCCGTGAGTTAGGGATGAATTTGAAAGTGTCTGCAATTCTGCCCAGACACGATAGGAGGGAGTATATGATGAGAGCCTTGTCAATCAATTCGGCTCTGGAAAGATTGTGCAAGGCTCAAGGGGTAGAAATTTTTTTGATCTGTACTTCTTAACAGGAGAGACTGCTTCTACAGGGATGGGATACACTTAAATAGAAAAGGTGCAAGAATATTTGCTGATGCTATCGAGGCAGTGTTAGGTTGGTCGGAAAACTGCTAGCTTGGCGGGGATACAAGGACTAAAAGATTAACAGTAGCCACTGGCAGAGGTGAAAGTGATTCTTGCACTGCTTATATTGGAATGAGCAGCAGCCTGGAAAACAAGATGCAGGGTATTTCAAAGACTGCTGGGAGTCATAGTGGAACAAATAAATACATGGGCTGTGTTAGGGTAACTAAGAGTAGAAATAGGTGCATGTATGCTTGCATGTACACCAATGCTAGGAGTATAATTAATAAATTCGATGAGCTTGAAGTGCTAATCAAGACATCAAAGGCAGATATCGTTGGGATATCAGAGACATGGTGTCACACAGACAAGCAGTGCAGAACTGGAATTTGGGGAGTACAATGTGTACAGAAAGGATAGACAGGACAGGAAGTGAGGAAGATTGCTGTTAGTTAAGAAACACAAAATCTAAGGAAGTGCATCCAGTTGATGTGGATGGACAATGCAATGTTGCATCTGTTTGGTGTGTGGCACTGGGAAAGGAAAAATGAGAGTAGATGTGTGTTATAGGCCTAATGAATCTGATGAGTATAATGTGCAATTGTGCAGAGAAATAGAGTGGGCCAGTAAATTAGAGTGTCTTATAATGGGGGATTTTAATTTCCCGGATATTGACTGGAATTTGTGGGTTGGTCACTCACACAACTAGCAAGGCTTTTGTGGATTTATTGGTTGATTGGTTTCTACAGCAGCATGTTCGGGAGGCAACTAGAGGGAGTAACACTCTTGATCTGATTATCAGTAGTGATTCTTCATGCATTAAGAATCTGCAGATAAAGGAACCACTATGTGGCAGAGATCAGAGTGTTCTGAAGTGGGATTTACTCAAAGAGGTAACTACCATCAAGGGTAAAGGGAAGGTTTTTGCTTTCGTAAAGGTGACTACTGTGGTCCGAGCCAGTATTTAAATTCTATATGGTGGAACCAACTGATGATGTTACCAACCACAAATTCAAAATGAGAAGCATTCAAAGAACTTATCTTGGAAGTTACTAGGCTTTACATACCAACTAAGAAATATTGTTCAAGGTTTAGGCCTAAATGGATGTCAAATGAACTAATGAGACATATGGCAGAGAAGAAAAATGCATGGGATACATATAAATTAACATGTGACACAGAAGCCTATGATAGATATAGGTTGATCTGTAACCAAGTTACAAAGGAGGTTAGGCAGGCGAAGGCAGATTACGAGAAATCTTTGGCAAAAGATGCAAAGAAAAACAGCAAAGAGTTCTTTACTGATGTAAACTCTAGAAGGAAGGGGATGAATCAGATTGGTCCACTTGATATCGATGGTTCAACTGTTGATGATCCTGCTCAGGTAGCTAACAAACTAAATGAATATTTTAGAAAGGCACCTGGGGTGGATGGAATCTATCCAGTTATATTAAAGGGGGCAGCAAAGGAAGTAAGCACACCCTTAGCCATAATTATCAGATCTTCCCTGGACTCAGGGGAGGTACCCATGGACTGGAGATGTGCAAATGTGACCCAATCCACATAGGAGGATCAACGGGAGACAGGTAATTACAGACCTGTTAGTTTAATTTCGGTTCCAGGAAAATTAATGGAGGCACTGGTTAAAGAAGCACTGCAGGATCATCTATACAAGACTTCAGTTATAGCTTGCACAGAGCATGGGTATGTTAAGGAGAAGTCTTGTCTGACTAATTTGATCGGATATTATGATGTAGTCACAAAGGAACTGAATGCAAAGAATAACTTTGGTATCATATATTTGGATCTTAGAAAAGCCTTTGATGCTATTGCACGTGGAAGACTGCTGCACAAATTGGAGCAGTGTGGCATTGGATGGCAAATTGCTGCTATGGATATTAAAGGATGGTTGAGTGGGAAAAGATAGAGTGGTAATGAATGGACACTGCTCTTCTTGGACTAATGTTATTAGTGGAGTCTCTCAATGTTGGATCCATTGTTGTTTTCTGTATTTATAAATGATATTGATGATGGTAATATCAGGCTTAATATCCAAGTTTGCAGCCGATATGAAGGTTGGCAGGGTTGTTAATGACACTAATGACAGTACACTGCTACCACAGGATCTAGAAAAGTTGAGCAGATGGACTGAGAGGTGACAAATGTAAAGTACTACATATGGGAAGCAGTAATCCCAGAGTAACGTATCAACTCTGTGGTACCACACTGACAGTGGTAGAGAATGAAAAGGACTTGGGGGTAATTGTGCAGGCAGATTTGAAGTTTTCTGAGCAGTACAGATGGTCTGCAAGAGTAGCTCATGGTATCTTGTCAATGATAAACAGGAATTTTTCTAGCAGGAATAAGGAGGTGATTATCCCCTTGTATAAGGGAATGGTCAGACCACACCTTGAGTACTGTAAAGAGGTCTGGAAGCCTCATTTTATGAAGGATATAGAGCTGTTGCAATGAGTATAGAGAAGGGCAACAAGATTAGTGAATGGAACAAAGACTTGCTCTTATGAAGAAAGGCTTCGTAATTACAGTGTCTGGAGACTAGGCACCTGCGAGGTGATCTGATTGAGGTGTATAAAACCTTGAATGGTTTGAGCATGCTCAATGCTGATGGGATTCTTCCTCTTGCTCAGAATAATCGCCTGAGAGGGCATGAATTCAAATTGAGGAAAGACGGTTGTAGGATCGATGTGCGGAAGTTTGCCTTTCGCCAGTGGTTGATTGCTGGAACAAACTTTCATCTGTGTTTGTAGAAGTTGATAGTTTACATAGATTCAAGGCAGAACTTGACAAACATTTGGAGCGAGTGGATGGGTGAAATAAGGGGTTTTTTTTTTTTTTTTTGGCTGATGCCATATAAGCTTGCTTTCTTGTATGATGTGCCTTTGCTAATGCTAATGCTAAAAAATAAGAATGAAGAGAAGATTTTGAAAATTTATTTATATTTTTTATCTGATTGAAAATTTCAGTGAAGGGGAAAAAGATTTCACCATAATGTAAAATCCCACACAATTCCAGCTATTGGTATTATCACAGTAAGCTCGCGTTTACTCTCCGTTTACAATAGAATGTACTAACAGAAAAGCCCGATAAACAGGAAACTGCAAATAGTTTTTATTGTTTTATGGTAGTAACCTCCAGAAATGTGCTTTAGAAAAATATCACGAAGGCATTCAAAATTGATTCTTATAAGCAAAAAATAGTGAAAGCGGAGTGCATTTTAAAAGTGGTTTTTGTGTTGTTCTTATTTGACATAAATTTATATAAAACTAATGCAATTTCCATTATAAAGACCTTTTAGAGAGATAAATAGCTTAATTATATAGCAGATTTCGACTTCTGCTGTTTTGGAATGAATTCCCAAAAACAATGTGCTATTGAGTTTATATTATGATGTTGTGTCTGGAATGGATTAATATCATAAAGCGAGGGTCCACTGTACATGACAGATGATTTTGGTACTTGGCGCTCATGGTTCAAAACTGTCGATATACATTATTTTTATTAATTTTGAGAAGATTTGTGTTTTTTATGTATCTACAAGTCTTACTAAGTCGTTTTTATGTAAGTAGAGGAGTGCCTGTAATGTGCCAACACACTCAGAACCCATCTCAATTTTGTTGTTCCAAAAATTTTATTTCTTTATCATACTTTCAACATTGAAAATGGTTGTATTTGAACCTTGTAATGATAGATTGAGTTTGTTTATTTTTGAAAAGATATCTGCTAAATATGCTAATCTTTATAGCTATCTGTTATCTGTTGTACCCCTGCTAAAGTGAAAGGATAATCAGTGAAGAAAACCACTAACTTTGTCTCAACTCGAATAAACGAATAATTACTTTGCCATGGGAAAGTTACTTAACATCTGTGTGTGTGTTAAAAGTGTAACATACTCACTGCCCATTTCAGGAATTAGTCTTGATTTTATAAAATTAACTATTTTGGCATCGTGATCATCCAATATACTTTTCAGTTTTTGTGGCATTTGTCTCAATGCCAGAGTTTTCCTACGTATGCTGTAATGTATCCATAATATATTTGTATTAATATTTTTTTATGTGAGTAACTAAGCCTACAAATTCTCCTGTCATTGGTTTTGCGCTGTCTGTGCAAATCCCACAACAAAAGGACCATTTTTTTTTTTTTTTTTCCTTCAAAATACGAATTAATTAGATTAAAAATATCTTCACAAGTTTTGCTAAGGCAGGGGTTCTTAACCTGATGCTCACGACAGATCCTAAAATCGGTGCTTGCAAGCACCTTCGCTTAAGCTAAAAAATTTATATATAGATCTTTGTTAAGAATCCCTGCATTAGAGGGTGACAAAATAGAATATTTTCCTCCACTTTACCGTCATTCAATAAACAATTAATATTGCTGGATTGGAAACATCAGTGGTCTCATTTAACTGAAAAGCATACTTTTTCAAACTCTTTTTACAATAACTGATTCAACATCATTAGACCTATCATTTATTCAGCTAGACACTGTTTTATTAGAAAAAGGTGTCACCTCCAACTTAATCGAATCATCTCCAAATATACACTTTACAATTGCTTTTACACATGGTAAAATCAATTCTGCAATAGTGTGAGATCCCCCATCCTTTGCAATTTGGTAACTTACTGATGAAGTTTCATTGGCCTTTTTTTTTTCTTAATAATTGAGAGAAATATATGAATCAATATTGTGTTTTTAATTATTGAGATTTCTGTTTTAAAAAAATCAATAGACTTGCATCAACATAGTTTTCTTATTTTGATTGTAAAAATCGAGACAAAAGAGGTTTCAAGCTGTTATCTGCTTCTCCACAAATGATCATCTAATATACTTTTATTAATGAAATGGATACTCATCATCTCCAAGAAATGAAAAGCTAAATTTAATACAATTTTCATTATATTTCCTCTTTTTAACTTTTATCATTATACCAATAGCTTGAACATTTTTATGCACTATTTGAGAATTTTGATCAGTTGAATACATTTTACTAATTTCTTTCACCTTGAGTTGAATTTGTGACAAGAGTTTGCTGCTTCTCGTTAACATGTTTTTCAACATCATTTTTCCTTATATTTCCAGTCTTTAACCAACAATCCATTAGGGTTGTTATAATTTAAAATATTTATATTATATAAAATTTACTTCTATAAAACTTTTATATATTTATTTATTTTATATTTCACTAAACTTACTGACTTATGTTCACTTTCTTATTAAACATTTTACTATTGACATACGTCATTTCAAAAAGCAGGAAAAACCCATATCATCAATGAATTAAGCATTATAAAATTTTGAAGGGTTATGTAAGTAGAGTTTCTGAACACAGTGCCATCTATATCTAAATTTGCATAAATTTCGAGATATGCCCAATTGAAAATTTATCGACACTTTATTGTCTTTAATAACACTGACTAATTGATCATCTGGATTCATGTGGAGTATACATTTTCAACTAATTTGGTTTAATAAAAAATGTTTTTATAAAAATTGAAGACAACTGAATTTTTTAGCATAAAACCATGGATCATTGTTGCAAACAACCAAATGGGAACGACTGCCCTAAACACTTTAGACTTTTAACTGACTTAAGACTCGTGCCTTTGTTTTAGATCTAGACATTGTGGGTTTATCCAGATTTGATTCATTAAGTCAATTGTTCTTTTTTCTTTTTTCCAGTTGTTATTATGTATCTTCTTCAACAAGTATGACCAGGTCATCAGTATATTCTATCATATGTACATTATCAAAGCTCATCTGTCATAAGTCCTCCAACACAAGGTTCCACATTAGGGAGTCAGATATGAAGCCTTGAGGATAATTCCTTGCTCTTATCCTTGTTATTGATCCATATTAGTTTTCAACACTCACAGTACAATTTTGGAAATATCCTTTATGACACTTAAACAGCAGACAAACATCTGGCCAAATGCAACATCATTAGAACACTTTCCTTGGAAATGGTGTCAAATGCACCAGCAAAGTCTGCAAAGATCCCAGTTCCGTACAGTGACTTTGAACTGTTTACTCTCTTCATCAGACACTTAAAAGCATCATTTGTTCCATGTTCTACTCTGAATCCATAATATCTACCCAGTAATTGGAGGTTTTCTGTTTTGTAATCAATTATTCTCCTGGACAGCAGCCACTCATATACTTTCCAAAGACCAGGTAAGAATTCAAAGAAGATTTTAGTTAAATTTTTAATAAGACATTCTTTCACAATGTGAATCGAATACTTGGAGAAGATAATCCAAGAATAGAGTTCAGAGGCATTTAATGACCTTCCCTTCAATTTAGCCCATACCAGGACATTTATTATTTCTTTTACACTCTACTGTGTTTCCCAGCATGTCCATTGGGAAAGAATACTTGGCAATTCTGTTTACCTAATCACTATATAATTACTTGCTTGCAATTATCATTACACTCACTGTTATTCCTGCCAACTTGATAGACCAATAGCATGTTTAAAACTGCTTTCTCAATTTAATGTCTCATTTTCTCCAGCTCCTATGAAGTAGTTAATGCCTCCTGCAAAATTCTAAATAAATAATCTGAATTATTTAGTTAATTTATTTAATTTGATCTCATTCTGTTCTGTTTTAATTTATGTGATAAAACAAGATTATCACATATCCTTAAATGTGTATCAACAACCCCCATTAACTGTTAAGCCAATACCTGCAGTGATGATACCTCGGGGTACAAGTAAACCCTGGGATCAACACTTTAAAAGATAATCCCTTAGATTCTTTTCCACCAAACTTCCTGGTAATGAGATCGAGTGAAGCACTGTGTGTGTGTGTGTGTGTGTGTGTGTGTGTGTGTGTGTGTGTGTGTGTGTGTGTGTGTGTGTGTGTGTGTGTGTGTGTGTGTGTGTGTGTGTCATCCATAAACAAATCAAGTTCTTGTGACCGAAGTGATCTTTTGTGATAGTGTAAAGACAGCTGGTAAGTGTTTACATGTTATTGTTATTTAATATATAAAAATTAACCTTTATTTTTATTTAAAATATAAAAATTAACCTTAAAACAAAATTCTTTGAATTAGATCTAAGTTTGACTTACTAAAACTTTTAATTCTACAAAAAAAAAAAAAAAATTAAGAATTCCATAATAGTCTATAGTCCTTAGTGAAGAAGTGGTACGAAAATAACACAAGATGTTTGACCCCGTTATGTACATATTTCCAGTTCAGAAATAAACATAATAATACCAAGTTAGGTTCTCAGTGCTTTATTATCTTTAATCAGCAGTAGAGATTTAATTTTGAGTGAAAAGAACAAAATTCTAAATGCTCATGATGCCTTACCTAAGTATCAGGTATAGTCAGAGACAACCTGCATTAAAACTTGGTGTTTCACAGCCTCTTTTGTGGAACTTTCAAAGAATAGAAAACTGCATGAATTAGGAGTGACCGAGAATCCTAAAACTAGGATAAGCATATCATTTGAATTCAACTTAAAAGTTAAGTTTGAAGTAAGCAAGAAAAATAACTGGAAACATTTTTTGGGAAAATAGACAAAAGTTTACTTTTCATCAATTCATTAAAGAAAAAATAATTTTGTGGTTCTCATGACTCATAAGCATAAGCAAAATTGCTTATTCTTATGAGTCATGTGTACTTTTATGTTATGCTGGAAGTTTACAGATGCATTAAAATTTAGCATGTATCTCAGTGCTCACCATAGTTTGAGCTTAGGCTGTAATGTTTGAGTAGAACATTCTTTTAAGGCATGACTTGTTTGTAAATCACTTACAGACAGCTAAAAATAATATTCTTTTTGCTAATTGTGAAACTTTCTTAAGTGGCTCATACAACTCTTATGCACTAAAACCTTTTCATAATACAGTCAACTTTTTAATATTCAGCACCTTTGGGGATTGAGTGGAGCCAGATTTTAGACAGGTATATCTAGTGATTGAACAGTTTTGAGAAGCTCGTTCCACTGAATATTAAGTAGTAACCACTTCTGAACTTATTTACATCTGTAAACATTTGTAATGACTAAAGGATAGTGCTAGCGGTTTAAAACATAAATAACAGTTCGTTTTGTTAAACAAACAAAACGATAGCAAATTTTGTCACATACTGTATATAATATCACTTTTAAATGCAAGCCTAGTACAGTATCAGTGACAATATCAATCAAGGTACTTCAGAGAAAAAAATTTTGCCTTGGAGAATAAAAAAAAAAAAATTAACCAGCATGCCATCTTCCTTAATTTGCCAATGGCATTTTAATTCAAGCAGTTTCTTTCACATAATAACAAATATTGCTGAGTTTCATTTTTGTTCCCATTATAACTTGTCATGTGGCTTATACTCTATATTACTAGTTATAACAGCAGCAGAAAAATCTTTGTCATGTAAGATTAAATCTCTCATTTGTGCACATCATTAAGTCACTGTTGATACAAGAGATTAACCTAGATTTAATTAGACACGTTTTTTCAGCTCTATTGGACATTTCCTATCGCTCTTTGCTCTCAGATGTTCAAAAGTGGCATCAAGTCATAGTTACATAGCTATAATTTGCAAGAGAGTTCAGCCTAAGTTACAAAGATAATTCCCGAAAATAATCTGTGGCACTAAAAGAGAAACATTTTACCCTTTTTGCATGGATTCTTAATCTTCCCAGATTTTAAAGAATTTCAGGTTAAAAGTGCTCAGTTTCTTAGTATATTCTGGCATCTGCACGAAAAGGAACCAAAAAGTCACATCAGAACAATTTTTATTTCGTTCAGTTATCTAAAAAACATCAGAAATTAAACATTCTTTATAAATACTTTTATTTTAGTAAATAAACTGAAAGGCACAGTTGACTGCACCGAACCTGTATTATGTAAGTAATAAGATTTTGGAAGGGGAAAATTAATGTTTGCAAAGTGACCCAAGGGGCAAGAGTTAACTAAACAACCTTTTTAATGCCAATGAAAACTTCCCCAAGAATTGACAAGATTGGTCAATTAGCTAACAACCTAACTCTGTGACATTTATCTCTTTTTTAGCTCTCATTGGTTTCTCCAATTATTTATTCCTTAGTTCACACAAATATATCATGTGTTTAGGCATTTTTTACTCTTCATCTATCAACTCCTGTTTGGTTATGATAAAATCAGTGGCTATTTAGAAGCCATCAGCATTTTGGTCAATTTTGCTACTTTCTTCGGCATCCATTTCTAAATTACAGGCTTCCTTTGAAAATTTATGTAACTTAGCCTTAATAGAATAATACGTCAGGTGTAGTTACGCTACAGAAATTGACCATAGTACTAAACAGTAACAAAATATCATGCTCTGCTTTCTTGGAACCATTCGGGTCCCAAGAAATCGGAACGTCATATTTTTTGGGTATCCTCCCCTTATTTAATTAGGTTAGGTTAGGGAAAACATGCTTGTTTTCTGTAACTTGTAAAGGATCATTTGGTTGACTGATGCCTGAAAAGTTCTCTGTGTACTCTCAAGAAAGCAAGCATGTTATTTTGAAATAAAATAAAATATTTATTTTGTTACGGTTTACCTACTAGGGCCAATTTCCTTAACGTAGCTGCACCCAGTAATATAAACCTAACCCAACTTAACTGTTAGGTTCCATCCACAGAGAAATGAAAGCTGAAAAAAATAGCAAAATTGAGGGCATGTGCTTAATTATTGTGCTTGCAGGAGAATGTAGATTGCTCTTTACAAATGAAACCTTAGTTTATATTTTGTTTCATACTTTAGCCAATTTTCATAATCCAACTGTGCACAACGTTGTTATTTTATGAAGGTTATGTTACTAAAACATTCAAAAGCAGAGGGGTGCAATTCAGAAATTCATGCTAAAAAAAAAAAAAAAATAGCAAATGCACAGGGCAACTGCAGTTGACTGTCTTGCAGAATTTAATGCTCACAGTGTGTTAACTTTAGAAATAAAAAAAAAATTTATTGTCTGTCACCTTGCCCAAAATTTTAAATGATTTCTGCAGCTTATATAAAATTACTTTACGGAGTTCCATATAAGCAGAACCTGTGAAGTTGCTGCAGTGATGCCGATCGTCTTCTACCAAGTATTACAAAGGCAACTGTTTCTATACATAAATTATGCTAATACATTATAATGTAACTTTGCCTTTCAATCATTAGTGTCAGCTAACTGACCAATAGTATTAATTTCATGGGAAAGTTGTGTCGGCTCTTGCTCACCAAAGGATTCATTATCTGATATTACAATAATAACATGCCAGACCATTCACCCTTTTCTGTCAGTAATTAGCAGAGGTAGCCCTTCCTCTCAGTCACACTTATTAATGCCTAATCAGATGAGTATATAGAAATATCATGAAACTTTTAGGATGAATAGTGAACCGAAAATTGGCAGAAATTCAAAGTAGGCTTTATTGCAAGTTTGAATATATACATTGGTTAATGCAATTTCTTGGAGTAGGGAGAGATTTTAAAAAAAAAAAAAAAAAAAAAAAAAGAATATATTTTTTAAAAAATAGTAAATAAATCCTTGCCTCTTTTTTTTTTTTTTTTTTCTAGAAATGTCTTATTGAAAGTATGTAAACCACTCTGATTCCTTTAGTTACATTTGTAACAGCCTTGCACATTAATAGACAGGTTGTCATATATCTTTTTAGGAAAGCATGATATGAACATTTTGGTGTCTGCTTTGCTGGAGCCGGGTTGAATGGCCATAAACTGTAGAGCAGTGTGCACTTCAATCCACAATGGCTAACAGCATTTGGGCAATAAGTTTCTATATGGCGATCGGAAAATCCAGCTGGGGCGTGCTTATTTTGGCACCCTCTGTGCTTCCTTTCCCCATCCCCCATCCCTAGGCAGAAGAAAGCCTGTGTAGGAATTATCTCTGCTAGCAATTTTACAGGAATGTTATTTCCAACAAACATCTGCTTACTTTTGCCTGGACCGCTTCTTCTTAAAGTAATGACATTCCCATGCTTGACATCTGTAAAAGATTTTGCATAGAAAGAAAAGCATGTCTAAGGTTCTACATGCTATAAAATACCAGGATTATGGTCAGAACATATGAGTGATCTTAAGGTTAGTGGTTTGCTTGTTGGTTTTCACAAAATGTTGTTGTTTTTTGTTTTTGTGTAACAGAAGGACATTATGTTGTGAAAATTGGGACAAGTTCATACCAGGACAATGTAATGTAAAATATATTCCTTTAGTGCTATCAAACAAGGTTCTTCTTCCACCCCTGCACATCAAACTTGGATGAATGGAAAATTTCTTGACCAGACTAGATAAAGAAAGCAATGGATTTGCATACTTGAGAAGTGTGTTTCCTAATTTAACATATGCTAAACTTAAGGAAAGAATTTTTATAGGATCCCAAATTAGGAAACTCCTTATAGATGTTATGTTTGAAAGCCAGTTAAAGGAGGTTGAATTGGCAGCTTGATGATCATTTAAAGTGGTAGTACATGGTTTTTTGGGTAATAAGAAAGAAAAAACTATGAAATGTTGGTGTCTAATTTACTCGTGCTACAAAAAAACATGGACTGTCGAATGTCGTTGAAAATTAATTTTCTTCATTCCCATCTCGAATTCTTCCCCCCGAAAATCTGAGAGATGTAAGTGATGAACAAGGGAAGCAGTATCATCAAGATATTTCCATGATGGAAAAGCGGTACCAAGGTCTCTGGTATCCTGTAATGATGGGGGATTACGCCTGGTTCCTTGTTGAGGAAGAATAAGTAGGAATACAAGAGAAAAATCCCTTAGTAGCAAACATTTTTAAGGACAATTACAGGTATGCTGATTATATATTATTGAAATATAACTATTTCGCTACGATTTGTGTGCTTTTTTTTTTTTTTTTTTTTTTTCCCCGAAGTTAAATGAGTTATAGAGAATGTATAATGTTTTTTTACACTTGTATTGCATTATTACTTTACATTATTCCTTTATTTTAACATTAAACATTGGTACATCTTTTGATGTAGACGTGATGAGAGAGACTTTTTTTGGTGATTTTTGGAATCGGTACATTTATTTCCTCCAGAATCTTATATTTTCATTGCAGAGGTAAGGTATGACAAAAAATATTTTTTTGTTGGCTAGTGTAATAAGAACAAGAGCATTACTCCCTCTGGTTGCCTCCCAAGCATGCTGCTGTAGGCAACATTCACCAATAAATTAACAAAAATCTTGCTAGTGTGTGAATGACCAATCCACAAGTTCCAGGTCAGTATCTGGTAACTTAAAATCTCTCATTATAGAACATTGTGATTTACTGGCCCACTATTCCTCTGTACAGTTGTTTGTTGTACCCATCAGTCATTGGGCCTATAACACGCACCAATTCTCATTTTTCCTTTTCCAGTGCTAATGTCACACCAAACTGACTCAACATTGCACTCCCCCCCATGTCAACTGAAGTTCTGCCTTAGATTTTGTGTATCTTATCCAACAGCATAACCCCTCCTCCCTTTCTATCCTGTCTATGTTTTCTGTATACGTTGTACTCCCCAAATTCCAATTCTGTACTGCTTATATCTCTGTGGCACCACATCCCAGCAATATTTGCCTTTGATGTCTTGATCAGCACTTCAAATTCATCAAATTTATTTACTATACTCCTAGCATTGATGTACATGCAAGTATACGTGCACCTGTTCTTACTCTTCATTACCCTAACACAGCCCATGTATTTACTTGTTCTGTGGAAACTCCCACCAGTCCTTAAAATCCCCAGCACCTTACTTTCTAGGCTGCTGCTCATTCTAATAGAAGTAGTGCAAGAATCACTTTCACCTCTGCCTGCAGCTACTGCTAATCCTTTAGTCTGTAAATCCCCCCATGCTAGCAAGTTTTCCGACCCACCTAATACTGCATCGATAACATCATCAAATATTCTTGCACCCTTTCTATTTAAGTCACTGGTTCTCAACCTTTTTTGCCTCATGCATCCTTTTCACCATA
Organism: Mastigoproctus giganteus; assembly: GCF_048544385.1. NCBI lineage: Eukaryota > Metazoa > Arthropoda > Arachnida > Uropygi > Thelyphonidae > Mastigoproctus > Mastigoproctus giganteus. The sequence continues at coordinate 112,861,249 of NC_143585.1, forward strand.
TGTCAGAATGTCATCCCCCCTTCCAAAATTGTCTGACTCAAAAGGTGCATTCCAAAAAGATAAAAATGTGAAATATTTATCTTTATTTTTAATTTAATATATGACATCTAGTAAAGTGTGATGAAGATTATATACAATCTGTAGAATAGTAGTTTGTAGAAAGATCAATATTTCAACAGTTTGAGTCTGTCAATTGTGGTCCCAGTTCTTCCCCCCAAAACCCTCAAATTTCCCCCTGGGAGGGAATTCCTCACCCCTGGTTGAGAACCCCTGATTTAAGTGTACCCATCTCTTGAGAAGCACTCTCCTATTAACAAGCACACACCACGCTGAAAAAAAATTCAACCCCATGAGCCTTGCACAATCTTTCCAGGGCTGAAGTGATAGCCATCATATACTCCCTCCAATTGTGTCTGGACAGAATTTGAGACACATTCAATTTTCACCCTAATTCACAACTTTTTTTTTCTACATTGTCTTGTATTTTGCAAGTAAATCTACAGATCTCGTACTCTTAATATCATTAGTGCCAACATGTACAACATGCAGATATCATCTTTTGTACCCTGAAAAGATGATATCTGTTCTACAAAATCAACAACTTTTGCCCCTGCCAGACATAGCCTGGTCCTATTCCACCTATCCTTTTTTTTTTTCATAGTATTGACCTCATTAATAATGATATTGATGAGGGAATATCAGGCTTAATGTCAAAGCTCGCAGATGTTATGAAGGTTGGCAGGGTGGTTAATGACAGTAATGAAGAAATGCTGCTACAACAAGATCTAGAAAAATTAGGCAGATGTGCTGAGAAATGGCAATTCAAGTTATAACATTGACAAATACAAGGTGCTGCATATAGGTAGCAGTAATCCCACAGTAACATATCAGCTGTGTGGTGCTGCACTCAGGGGGTAATTGTGCAGTCAGATATTTTTTTTTTTTTTTATGAGAACCCCAAACACGAAAGGTATCAAAACCTATAGTACTTAGTACCGTGCATGGGTTGAAGGAGAAGTAGGGGGGGGGGTATGCCGGAAACTTTGCTCTAGAGACTAAACATGGGTTTCACCACTTCAAGCCTCCAATAAGCAAAGTGGTGGTATTTCACCGGTTGATGAAAGTCATCTACCACCTACTAAAATATGAAGTTTTCTGAGGAGATCATGGCTCTTAATCATATACAGGAATTTTTCTAGCACGGATAAGGAGGCAATTATCCCATTGTGTAAGGCAATAGTTAGGCCTTGTCTTGAGTACTTCATACAGGTCTGGATGCTTCATATTAGGAAGGATGTAAAGCTGCTGGAATGGGTACAGAGAATGTCAACAAGGTTGGTGAGGGTGAAAAAAGGAGTGCTCTTACCAAGAAAGGCTTCAGTTGTGTGAATTGCAGTGTCTGGAGGCTAGATCAACTAGTGATGCGATTGAGACTAGGCACGAGATGATATGATTGAGGTGTTTAGAGCCTTGAATGGCTTGAGCAAATTCAGTGATGATGGGATTCTTCTCCATGCTGAGACTATGCACATGGGCAACATAAATTCAAATTGAGGGGTAGTTGCAGAACAGATGTGCAGAAGTTTCCCTTCAGTGCGTAGGTGGTTGATTGTTGGAACAGGCTTTCATCTGTTGTTATGGAAGTGGATAGTTTGAATAGATTCAAGAAAGAACTAGACACACTATTGGAGGTTATGGGTAGGTGAAATGTGATTTTTTTTTTTTTTTTTTTTTTTTTTTTTGCTGATGCCGTATAAGTTTGCTTCATTTGATCAATGCCCTTGGTTACTATTCATTGTTGCCAAGGGTCTTCAGTAATTACTTGAAGATATTTTCAGGCATGGGAATGCATTGTCCTCTGCTACTGTTGGCTTTTTTTTTTTTTTGTTTTAAATAAAGTTATGGCACTCTTATATGTGTTGTGTGTGTTTGACAAAGTTTAATAATCTGATCATGAGTGCACCAATTATTATGATATGAAGGTATGTTTCCCATGGTTAAACAACAATTGGGTTTACAGAGAAATCCCTTGGCCACTCTGTGATTGAAAAAGCAGAAGCTGGTTATAAAGAAAATTTAAATAAATAATTAGCCTAACATCTGATGGTAAAAAAATGTATTTAATGCAATTCCCATCTCTCAGAGAAAAGCTATCGTATCACTTCTTTATATAAAATTAGGACTTTGAAGCAGTGCATCTAAAATAAAGATGGAGAATTTGAGTACTTATTATAAAGCTTCTTGAAACCAGAGTTAATGAATTCAAAGCTGCACTTTTGTTGGTCTGCTGAGCAGGATGAACAATCCATATGACAAAAGAATACAAAGGAATGTTGATGGCATGTAAGCTAATTAGTGGGAGTTTGGAGTGTTATTTTCTACGTAACCACTCTGAATATTCAGAAAACACCATGAACCTAGCTGCAGCTAGTGAAGAACAAGGAAAATTTAAGGTTTCACCAGGATATTAGGAACATAGAAAAATGATACCAGTGTGGGTGGAATGAAACATTAATGACTGTCTACTAGGGATGATTTAAGAGGGATTTACATTTTTCTATTCTTCACAAAAAAAAAAAAAAATTGTGTCAAAGACGTTCAAATTCACCCATAAGAAAAATATAAGTCCATTTTTGCACATTGATCACTCATGTAGAAAACTGGCTTGATGCTTTTTTTGAAAGCTGTACATTTCTGATGATTGTTATTAGGATTCTTCATTTTTTTATTTTCTGTAAAAACATGATATAATTATCCAAATTTACTTATTTTTGATAGAATTCCACTACTTGTGGAAGTTTTCTGACTGTTTGCACTGCTCAGAAAACTTCATATCTGACTGCACAATTACCCCCAGGTCCTTTTCATTCTCTACCACCCTCAGTATAGTACCACACATTTGATATGTTACTCTGGGGTTACTGCCACCCATATGCAGTACTTTTCATTTGTCAAGGTTAAACTTCAGTTGCCACCTCTCAGCCCATCTGCTCAATTTTTCTAGATCCTGTTGCAGCAGTGTACTGTCATTAGTGTCATTAACAGCCCTGCCAACCTTCATATCGTCTGCAAACTTGGACATTAAGCCTGATATACCATCATCAATATCATTTATAAATACATTAAACAACACTGAACCCAGAGGGACTCCACTAATAACATTAATCCACAAAGCAACATACATTGTAGCAACTTGACCTTAATGCTATGCTGCTCCAATTTGTACAGTAATCTTCCATGCGCGACAGTATCAAAAACATTTCTTAAAAATCAAGTATATGATATCAAAATTATTTTTTGCATCCAGTTCCTTTGTGACCACATAGAGTATCCAATCAGATTTGTCAGACACAACTTGCACTTAACAGATCCATGCTGTGTCTGAACTATAACTGCAGTTTTGTCTAGATCAGTTGTTCTCAAGTACAACCACCAAGACATTTTTGTGTGGCCACCACACAATTTTCATAAAAATCTAAATTTTTTTTATTAATTTCAACATTAAAGAAAAATTATTTATATACAATAAAATATATGGACTTTTATAACAGCAATATTCAACGACATGAGCCATGATTGTTCATCCAGAGTACCGGCGTTTTAATAAATATACTAGCTTATTTTATATACCAACAAAGGTTTATCAAAAAGAAAATATAGAAACTTAAATACCACATAATGGTGTTTGAACACCCAGCTGATATTTGTTTTTATATAAAAACAAATATAAAATTTATGTATTTGCAGTTTAATAGCAAAGTATTACAGTACAGTGGTACCTCGACATACGAGTTTAATTCGTTCCGTAACCTTGCTCGTATCTCAAAGCAATTTTCGCCATTGAAATTAATTGAAATGCCATTAATCCGTTCCAGCTCCCAAAAAACCACCTCAGTTGTTTTTGTTAAGTGTTTTTGAATAAGAAAAATGTATTTACAAGAAGAAACATTTATTTATAAATAACAAATACATATTCTATAGAAACATAATAAAAGAAAAGGTGAAGTGCTTACGGAAGCGTATAATTTTCGTCCTTGGTCTTCGCTTTTTTTGTCACGCTTTGCTCATTTTCACCTGCAGATCATTTAAAAAAACTGTCCAAGGAGGTTTGTTTCTTCCTCCCTTTCAGGATATTGCGGAAATGTGTTAGGCAAGTTTCGTTGAACAACTCCGATGCACGAGCAGTTGCAACTTTTTTGGGGTGATTTTTATCCACGAACTCTACAACTTTCTCCCACATTCCCAAGATCTCCTTTATATTTCTTGTAGAGATAACCTTCTCCATCTCTGGCTCCTCTTCAAAACTAATTTTTTGTTGAACTACCATATGCTGCTGCGAATGTAGATCATGTAACTCCTCGGTTGTCAACTCCTGAGTCTGTTCCTCGACAAGTTCGTTCACATCTCTCTCATCCACCTCCAGACCCATGGATTTTCCCAGAGAAACAATCTCCTCTACCACTGACACTTTGGGTTCCAATCCTTCAAAAGCCCTTTCAGCTACAGTCTCAGGCCACAGCTTCTTCCATGCAGATATTAAGGTCCTCGTTGTAACACCCAGCCAGGCCTGATCAATAATTCTTAGGCATATCACGATGTTAAAGTGGTCCTTCCAGAACTCTCGAAGGGTAAGGTTTGTGTTCTCTGTCACTTCAAAGCAGCGCCGGAAAATGTGCTTGGTGTACAACTTCTTAAAATTAGAAATCACCAGCTGATCCATGGGCTGCAGGATAGGAGTGGTGTTGGGTGGTAGGTAGAGAACCTTTATAAACTTGAACTCTTCGAGTAAATCATCTTCGAGATTTGTTGGGTGAGCAGGGGCATTGTCGAGGACGAGAAGGACTTGCATGGGTAGGTTGTTTTCCTGTAGATATTTTTTAACAGAAGGGCCAAACACCAGATTTATCCACTCCACAAAGAATTTCCTGGTGACCCACACCTTCGGATTTGCCCTCCACATAACTTGTAGTTTTTCTTTTAAAATCTTATGTGACTTAAAGGTTCTGGGATTTTCCGAATAGTATACTAGCAGAGGCTTGATTTTGCAATCGCCACTCGCATTGGGCGCAAAGTGCTAGAGTTAATCTGTCCTTCATGGGTTTGTGACCTGGCATCGTCTTCTCCTCTGCCGTTATGTAAGTCCTATTCGGCATCTTTTTCCAGAAAAGCCCTGTCTCGTCACAGTTGAAGACTTGCTGAGGGATGTATCCTTTGGATTCTATCAGTTCGGAAAACGTTTTGATGTAAACCTCAGCTGCCTTCACATCCGAACTTGCTGCCTCACCATGCCTGACGACGGAGTGAATGCCGGTCCTTTTCCTAAAGTTGTCAAACCAGCCCCGACTGGCTTTAAACAAGTCTTCCGATTCCTCGTTTGTGGAAGTGTGTGGGATCTGCTTCAGCAAATCACCGTAAATCGCTCGTGCCTTCTCACATATGATACTTTGTGTTAAGAATCCTCCTTGAAGCTGCTTCTATGTCACCCACACCATCAGTAGTTTCTCCATTTTCTCATGGAGAGAGGTCCGGAGCTTAGAAATTATTGTAACGCCCTTGGCTGGCGTTATACTCTTTATCAACTTCTTCTGTTTAAGCACAGTACATATCATTGATGTGCTACGCCCGTACATCCTCGCCAAGTCAATTACTCGCACACCTTGCTCATGTTTTTCTATGATTTCACGCTTTAATTCAATAGACATCATCTTCTTCTTCGGACCCATGGTTATAAAAATAAATTTGATAATGTTTTGTAAATGTACAAAAAGCAAAAAACGCGAACCCAACTTATCAAAAATGCTACGAAAACGAGGGAAACAAGCACACAGACTGAGGTCTAGTCTGAGGTGGGAGAAGCTGTTAGACGCTGCACACGACCCCAACATGCACCCCGCATGTTGGGGTCTTGTGCAGCGGTGTAGTGTGCAATTCCTCGTATCTCAAATCTTGCTCTCATTTCAAAGCAAAATATCGCTCGCTCGGCGGCTCGTATCTCAAAACATTCGTATATTAGGGCACTCGTATATCGAGGTACCACTGTAGTTACAATATTACATGATATTGTTCTACAAAACTCAAAAATATGTTTCTCAACTGACTTCATGATAAAATTCCATAACTTATTATTATTAGTTAGTTTTTACAATCACTTTAGTAATTTTATGATTATTTCTATGTTATATGCATATAAATTCTATCTAACCATTATTGTTATAGGTAAAATAAATGTCTTAATAAAAAAGGAAATATGCGGCCATCAGCTAAATCTTCTTTAACCAGTGACTCTGTTATTTTCACTGGAAAATAAGTTAAACTAACAGTTCTGTAATTACTTGAGTCACCCTTTGATCCCCCCCTTTGTGAATTTGGGACACATTTGCACATGTGCAGTCCATGGGGACCTCCCCTGAGTCCAAGGAAGCTATCATAATTATGGCTGTTTGCTTTCTTTCTTTGCTGCCTCCTTTAATATAACTGAATAGATCCCATCCATCCCAGGTTGCTTTTCTATGTTCAATTTCTTCTCCACTTTGCTCTCAGTTATTACAAAATCATTTAGCTCTCTGCCAGATTTTGATGTGCTTCTGGCCTCCACTTCCCTACAGACATTCCTCATGTGTGAATGTAGATGCAAAATACTCGTTCAGTTTGTTAGATACCTCAGCAGGTTCATCAACAATTCGATGTCAAGTGGACCAATCTGATTCACCTGCCTCCTCCTTCTAGAAGGGAAAGGGATGATAGAGAATAGTAGGAACCATTCCCCACTCAGGGTGATAGTTGCTATTTACTCTCAATATCTAATCATTTATCTTTCTATTCACATGATTTGCCCAGTTTTTTTTTTTTTTTTTTTTTTTTTGTCATAAAATTCTGATTAAAATGAAAATTCAGCACCACTCCACTTCTTTCCTTCTTGGTACCGTAATTAATGTCTTGTTTTTGCAGGACAGCATTATTATTATTATACAAATTACAAATTAAATATTATTACATTAATACTACATTTATATCACTCTCATACAATAATACTTAAGCCGACTGGGCTAGCCAGGTGGGTAAAGTGCCTGCCTGGCAACGCAAAGGCCGCGGGTTCAAATCCCGCCTCGGGCTTGGATCAGAGTAAAATGCAAAAACTTGGGGAGGTGCATTATGGCCACAGAAGCCTATGCGCCAACAACTAACAAAAAAAAAAAAAAAAGTAATACTTAAGGTATATTTACTTTAATAAAATATTTTTTTTAAATATTCATTCTTCTTAAAAGTATGCAAAAACAGAGATTAGAGATGCCAAAAAAACAAGCATAATACATTAAATGCGCAGGTTTTCAATACATTTAAAACATTGCTTCATAAATACTACAAAAAAGGAGTAAAACAAAAATTAATGTTATCTACTAAAATATTGATTTAAAAAATAATAATAATAAAAAAAACTTCCACTATAAGGTATATTTACTTTCTTGGGATTGGTTCTTTTGAAAGCAGTATAATGACATATTTTGAAATTGCTGACCCAGTAGTGCATGCAAATCAGCAAGCAGATGAGTTGTGCCAAGATATATAAATGATTAATACAGTAAACTCCCACTATTCGCGGTATCTGTATTTGCGATCGCCGATTTAATATAAAATGAAACCAAAAAAATGTGAATTTTAAAGCGCCGTGAATATTTTCCGCCATAAAAAAACATGGGTGTGGCTAAAATTATCTTTCCCGGTCAAAATAGGGGCTCAGTGGGTGGGTGGGAGAGGGGTGACAAAATCGCGAGCATGGATGTTTCTTGCTAATCCTTGTTCAGTGTGTTATGCGCTTGTCATGGAAGGTTTCGTCGTTTGCTTTTAATTTATATGCTCATAAATTTATCAATTTATAAATTGATATGCTTACAAAATTGATAAATCTACCTTTTGCAGTGTAAAACAGACTTTTTCGAGTGTGTTAACGGAAGAAAGTGACTTTATTGTGGACAAGTTCTTTCTAACCCCTACAAAAATATGGCTACGAATAACAAGGGAAATGTGTGAAAAGATAAAAGAAGGTGGTGATGACATTAGCGAATAAAATTGAGTTATTAGACAAAGTTTCTAATGGTGAAAGTGTCTCCTCAGTGGCAAAATATTATAAAATCAATGAGTCAACAGTACGATCAATCAAAAAATCGGAAGAAAAAATCCGCCGTAGTGTCCGTAAAAACGCGCTAATTGCTTCAAAAATTTGCTCTGTAACTCGTGATGTTAAATTAGAAAAAATGGAAAAGGCTTTAAATCTGTGGATAGAAGACCGAACTCAAAATAAAATTCCGTTAAGTTCACTCATCATTCGTGAAAAGGCAAAACTCCTTTATCAACACTTTAGCGAAACTGGTGATAGCACTGGCGGGATAAGTTTTTTAGCTAGCAAAGGCGCTGGTTTGAAAGATTTGTTTGAAATTTCTAACAACCCCAGGGTCTCACATCTGGTGAGTATGGGCTTGGCACACCCAGGGTCCTGAGCTGGATATCATCATTCTTCTCTTCTCTTCTCTTTTCTTGGTGATTTCCTTCTCTCTCTCTCTCTCTCTCTCTCTCTCTCTCTCTCTCTCTCTCTCTCTCTCTCTCTCTCTCTCAGGGTAACTCAGAATTTTTTTTTTTGACTGGTGCAGCATAATCCTCAGGCTTCCTTGCACCATATGGTTAATAATAATAATAATAATAATAAATATTACATTTAATATTAAATTGTTTGTTTCTTATTTTCATTACGATGCCATATGCTTGCATTTCACTATGTACTGTCTATGTACATAGTCATATTATGAAGGTACATATAATACATACATAGACAATTTTAGACTAGTTTTTCTTATATATTTCATACTTTGGAACGGAATCCCTTTATTACTATGGGAGCCATAACTCAGTATTCGCGACATTTCTCAGGAACATAACCCCCCGCGGGTTTACTGTATAGGGGACTAATCGGGCAGAAGCTTCAGCTGATATAAAAACAAATACAGCAGACTCTCAATTTACTGGGATCGGATTAACTGGGACACTTCAAGACTCCAAATTAAAAAAAAAAAAAAAATCAACCAGAAATCGTAAAATTCAAGTAATAACTGGAATAGATGTAAACAGATGTTTTTGCAGGTCATAAATAAGCAGCATTATAAGTCTCATTGGGAGATAATGTACCTATTATCTTGCAACCTCACTAAAAAAAGTTTGTTTTAGTGCGTCATGTCGATTGTTGTGTTCTGTTGCACCCCAAAAAGACAAATTTTGTTTCGTTATTTATTCTTTTTTTTTTTTTATTAAATATATATTTATTTATTTATTTTTTTTTTTTTTTGTTTAGAAATCGCAAAAATGATAGGTAAATTCAAAAAAATTGCGCTTTCAGTTTAAACAAAAACTTGAAATTATTCAAAAGTTTGAAAACTGTGCATCCGTTAAATCTCTAAACAACCATTATAATGTTGGTGACCAAGCCATATGCAATATCGTTAAAAATAAAGGAGAGCTATTACATTTAAAATTGACATCGCAAAAAATAAAGGGAAGCATCGTATTGGACACGCAAGTAGTAGATGGTAAATTTTTTCTATCTATCACCAAATTTGATGAATTTGAAGTGTTGGTCAAGACATCAAAGGCGGATATTGTTGGGATAGCAGAGACGTGGTGTCACAAAGATATAAGGAATGCAGAACTGGAATTTGGAGAGTACAATGTGTACAGAAAGGATAGACAGGACAGAAAGGGAGGAGGTGTTATGCTGTTAATTAAGAAAAACATAAAATCAAAAGAAGTGCATCCAGTTGATATAGATGGACAGTGCACTGTTGAGTCAGTTTGGTGTGACATAAGCACTGCAAAAGCAAAAATAAGAGTAGGAGTGTGTTATAGGCCTAATGACTCGAATGAGTACAATGAACAATTGTACAGAGAAATAGAGTGGGCCAGTAAATCAGAGTTTAACTTCTGTTCCGGGTAAAATAATGGAGTCACTGGTTAAAGATGCATTGCAGGATCATCTAGACAAGACTGCAGCAATAATTCAGACACAGCATGGGTTTGTTAAGGGAAAGTCTTGTCTGACAAATTTGATTGGTTATTATGATGTGGTCACAAAGGAACTGGATGCAAAAAATAATTTTGATATCATATACTTGGATTTCAGGAAAGCTTTTGACACTGTTGCGCATGGAAGACTACTGTACAAATTGGAGCAGAATGGTATTAAGGGTAAGTTGCTACAATGGATAAAAGGATGGTTAAGTGGGAGAAGACAGAGGGTGGTAATCAATGGGTGCTGCTCTTCGTGGACTAATGTTATTAGTGGAGTCCCACAGGGTTCGGTGTTGGGTCCACTGTTGTTTTGTATATTTATCAATGATATTGATGAAGGTATATCAGGCTTAATGTCGAAGTTTGCAGATGACACGAAGGTTGGCAGGGTTGTTAATGACAGTAATGGCAGTGTGCTACTGCAACAGGATCTAGATAATTTGGGCAGATGGGCTAAGAAGTGGCAACTGAAGTTTAACCTTGACAAATGCAAAGTACTGCATATGGGTAGAAGTAACCCCAGAGAAACGTACCAACTGTGTGGTACTACACTTAAGGTGGTAGAAAATGAAAAAGACCTGGGAGTAATTGTGCAGTCAGATATGAAGTTTTCTGAGCAATGTAGACAGGCTGCCAGGGCAGGTCATGGGGTTTTGTCAATGATATATAGGAATTTTGCTAGCAGGGAAAAGGAGGTGATTGTCCCTCTGTAATAAGGCAATGGTCAGGCCACGCCTTGAGTATTGCGTACAGGTCTGGAGGCCTCATTTTAGGAAGGATGTAGATTTGCTTGAGCGTGTACAGAGAAGAGCAACACGATTGGTGAGGGGAATGAAGGGATCCTCTTACCAAGAGAGGCTTAAGTTCTGCAAATTGCAGTGGCTGGAGACTAAGCACCTGCGCGGTGATCTGATTGAGGTCTATAAGGCCTTGAATGGGTTGAGCACGCTGAATTCTGATGGGATCCTCCCACTTGTTCAGAATACGAACCTACGGGGACATAAGTTCAAATTAAGAAAGGATAGATGTAGAATAGATGTGCGGAAATTTGCCTTTAGCCAGCGGGTGGTTAATTGCTGGAACAAACTTCCATCTGTCGTTGTGGAAGTTGATAGATTAAATAAATTTAAGGAGGAACTGGACAGGCATTTGGAGGGAATGGTGTGATTTTTTTTTTTTTATTTTTTATTTTTTTTTTATTATTTTTTTTTTTTATTTTTTTTTTATTTATTTATTTATTTACTTTTTTTTTTGGCTGATGCTGCATAAGCTCCTACACTTGCTTTCTTGCATCAAGTGCCACTACTACTACTACTACCATATTTTTTACATAGGTTGCTGAACATTTTCCGATACAGTAAGTCCCCAATTTACGCAACTAGAGATTTACCTAAATTTTTTTTCACTCGATTTTTTTTTTTTTTTAGGATTGTAAAATTTAAAACAAAAAAAAAAAAAAATAATAATAATAAACAATCAATGTAGACGATTACGGCAAGCACAAATTGCACAAGTGAGATACAGAGTAACAAGGGAGTTACTACTTCAGATCACAACTTGGTGATTGTCTCTTCTCCAATGGAACTTTTATCTCATGGCTATTCCCAACCTCGTGTTGTTTGCCATTACATGAATGCAAAATGGGATGACCTGCGAGGCTTCTTTTCCTTGGTCGGATTACTGTTTCAAAACTTCTGATATTTGCACAGATCATGTTTAACTAAGAACATAACGCCCTTCCATCTTCTGTCCTTTCTGGAACCTCCATAGCCAGGTGGGAAGGAGCAGCAGTGCGTAGCACACTCTTCTTGGTTAGACCGGAGTTCGAGCCCGTCACCACCAAATATGGAGGTTGCGGAAAGGTCAAGGGAATGACCACTGCATATTCCCGGAGCAATATGGCCTTAGTTGCTAATGCTCCTAAAAACCTAATGTCTCACTTTAGACAGCATGTAGGATAAAGAGTATGGCTATGATTTTCAAGAGAACTGCCATGAACAGTACCATCTTGAGACAAAGCATTCTGCTACTTTGAGCTTTTTTTTGCTTTGCTGCTGTTATTTGGAGCATAGTTCATGTATAAATTTAATTAAAAATTAAAATTACTGCACAAACTGAGAAGAATATAATGACGGATGTTACTACCAGATTATATTACATATTATGTACTACCTCTAGTACATTTCTAAATAATGCTACTGCCTTTCTATTTCTCTCACTAAAGACTAAAACAGACAAACAATCTGTCCTTTCTGTACATATACTCCCCATATTTAAATTTTGCATCCCTTACATCTGAGTCACACCATGTTTCTTATATAATGTCCACATTTTATAACTTAACCAGTACACCAAATTTATTTACTATGCTTTTAACGTTGGTGTACATGCAGTTGTTTTTAACCTTAGTAACTTTAAACAGCCCATATATTTGCTTGTTACATGAGGGCCTTTAAACCCCAAACATTGCTTTCTAGGCTGCTGCATGTTCCAATAGAAGCCACAAGAATCACTTGCACTTCTTCCTGCGGCTCTGATAAATTATTAGTCTGTGTATCCCCCTCCCTTCAAGCTAGCAGTTTTCCGATCCACTAACACTGCCTTGATACCATTGGCTAATATTCTTGCACCCTTTATATTTAAGTGTATTCCATCCATGTAGAAAGTCTCTCCAATTAACAAGCTCAGACCATGCTGAGAAAAATTCTACCCCATGAATCTTGCATAGTCTGCAAAGCCAATTTTATTGAAAAAGTTCTTATCACATACTATTTACTATACTGTCTGGGCAGAATTGCAGACACTTTCAGTTTCAGTCCTAACTCTCAACGTTTTGTGAATGTTGCCTGTACTGGTTGAGTAAATTCTCAGATCTGCTCTATATATCATTTATACAAACATGTTCAAAAAAGTCACCTTTTTCTGTCCTTAAAAGATGATAACTGCTCTATGACATCATCACCTTTTGCACCAGGCAGGCATACCCTGGTCCTATTCCACCCTCTCTTTTATCAAACAGATTTCCCATTTCTTTGACAATTGAATTACCAACAACATCTACCTCCAGTAGATCAGTGCACTCTGCTGTGGATGATTTCATTGTGTCTTGTGTTGCCTGATTGTTGTCTCCAGCATTGTGCTGGATGGCTGAGTGCTTGAGTGATCTCTCTATTTTATTTCTTTGAGGACATACACCCTTTTCATCAAGTTCTGGTTATATGCCCATCAGAATGCTGAATCCTAAGATTTTCACAGTCTCTACAATGAAAGCACACAAAGACATCTCCCTTGAGTATCGTGTCTCACTTTAGATAGCATGTAGGATAAAGAGTATGGCTATGATTTTCAAGAGAACTGCCATGAACAGTACCATCTTGAGACAAAGCATTCCTGCTACTTTGAGCTTTTTTTTGCTTTGCTGCTGTTATTTGGAGCATAGTTCATGTATAAATTTAATTAAAAATTAAAATTACTGCACAAACTGAGAAGAATATAACGACAGATGTTACTACCAGATTATATTACATATTATGTACTACCTCTAGTACATTTCTAAATAATGCTACTGCCTTTCTGTTTCTCTCACTAAAGACTAAAATTACACCAAACATGATTTGAATTTAAGCTACTTATTACAATAAAAAAAACTACGTTTGCTATTATGATGCACAAAATTGCAAGTTACTAATTATGAGATATATTTGTACCACAATCACCGATAACAAATGCTCTACAAATATTAAGTTATAACTTACTAAATCCTTAGCTGAATTTAAAAAAACATTGACGAATATGACTAAGACTATTAAAACTATTTACTGAATACAATTTATGATGTTGAGTAAAAAATGGCAAAATTTTTAAAAAATATTAAGCATTTTGATGAGTTGTAGATTCTCCCACTATACTTATTCATAGCCTCAAACCAAGGGCAAAATCTTTTCTCATAGAATATATTCTTTCTCTGAATTGTGCCAACCATGTGATGATTTAAAGGTAATAGCCATTTTATTAGGACTACAAAAGGGTTACATTAAGTATTGGAGTTAATGTTGCTTTCTCTGCAAATGGGATAGTTGTGCCACTGTGAGAAGTTGGTCTCAACAAAAATCATTAACACCTGGAATGAAGAATGTAGTATTTGAACCTCTGGTAGATCCAAATAAAGTTTTGCTTCCACCACTCCACATCAAACCGGGGCTCATGGAAAACTTCGTGAAGGCTTCAAAATTGGAGAATCCTGCATTCAAATATTTGCAAGAGAAATTCCCAAGACTTAGCACAGAGAAGATTAATTTTTATTGGTCCACAAATAAGGCAACTTTTCAAAGATAGAAAGTCTTTCGAAATGTTTCCACTGGTTTTCTAGGAAATGTTAAAGCTGGCAGCTACAGGCAGCTTGTGGAAGATCTCATTACTTATGAAAAACTGGGATGCAGCATATCATTGAGGATCCATTTCTTGCACTCACACCTGAATTTCTTCCCTCCAAACTGTGGTGCCATCAGCAATGAACATGGTGAGTGCTTCCATCAAGACATCGCAGTGATTGAACAAAGATGCAAAAGCAAATGGAATGCACCATGTTAGCCAATTATTGTTGGATGGTGAAAAGGGATGCTCCCAAAGTTGAATACCAGTGAAAGGGAAAAGGTCCCGTGTTTGATATAGGTATGTTCGTAGGTAACTACATCTTACTGACATAAATAAAATATACCTTGTATTAATATAAAAAACTACTTTTTTCAAAAACAAGAGCCAGGCTGCCATTTTAAGCACTATTTCCGTGTTTAGCCCAAAATCTATAAAGTAAACTTACTTTTATGCCCTTAACAAGATATTACCCAAAATTTGTTGTTCCGTGTAATATCTAAAGGACTAAAATGATTTTAGTCATTTTGATATAATATAAAACTAAATCTGTAAAAAGGATTTTTTTTCTCTCTCTCTCTGGTGTTCATAAAAATGTTTTTCACAGGCTGGCAAACTGCATTATTTATTTTCTGATTGATGATTCCGTACTTGAAAAGCTCTTGCTTTGAAGCATATGTATGTGGAAATTTTTATGAGTGCTGGTTGCATTTATATCACTCTTACCTTTAATGTTTATAGGCAGTGGAATTCCTGCAGTTTTTGTCTTTGTTTTAAACTGTTCATAGCTTTTACCTGTATATTTTTGGGTTTTGAAATGGATTAACTGATAGAGGAATAATATGTGGTTTGCCATAATGATAAGGCAATGTTTAAGCTGCTGGGTACACACAGGTCTGTAAGCTTTATTTTATTTTATCAGGATCTGTTGGAATCCAGAGAAGGTATTCTTAGCAAGAATGACTTCATTTTACAGTTTCAGACACTGCAAATTATAGTGTTTGAAACTGGGCCGGAGACCTGATTGAGATGTTTAAGGCTTTGAATGTATTGAGTAAACTAAATGCCAATGGCATCCTTACTCATGCTTGACAGAAGGGTGGTTAGAGTGGTTGGAGGATAGATGTGTGAAAATTTTCTTTCAGCCAGAGAGGAATTACAGTGTCTGAAACTGGGTGCCTCTGAGGAGAACTGAAATATTTTTCCGTATAAAGATGATCAGCAGTTGACCGGGAATCAGTTTCAAACAGCTAGCCTGAATGATGAGTGCATAGAAAAGCTAACATTTTAGGAAAGTAATTCTTGGATATCATGGGGAAAAATGTCTGTGCATGCCATTGCTCTAATTAAAAATTCCAAATTGACAGTAACTAACAAAATGGAACTCCAGAAGTACACTAGGAGCCCAAAAAATGACCATATAGGTGTAAAATACTGACTGGCACTGACATGCCATTACATAACCAGTAATTGATGTAGTCATCAGACTAAAGAATGAGTTTGGAGCTTGAGTGGCCATAAGCAAACTTGTTAAAGTGTTTTCGTAACGAAAAGAATGCACATCAATTTCTCTGGTGAAATGCTCACCGAACCTGTGGATCAATAGAAATCGGACGTACAGAGCAACATGTCATGCTGTATTTTCTTCTGATCTGATGGATGTTTGGGTATGGAGGACTCCTGCTCAAGGGCAGATGTTTCTCACAATATGGACTGGGGTAACTGGTTCCAGTGCAAGTGATGCGAAGCATCGTTGTGCTTAAACATGTAGGGGTCACTTCCAACTGTTGTTCTGGAAATTTCTGTGTTTACAATGTGGTAGTATTGTGGAAGTGGCCCTTATGTTTAAGCACAACGATGCTTCACATCACTGAGGATTGTGAATGCATGATTTGAAGAGAATAAAACAGAAACATTGTGCAGTGGCTCTAATATTTCCCAGTCTCAACCCAATTGAACATCTTGATGCACTAAAACTGTCATTGTGACAACCTTTGGCTCCTTGCATATTGAAGCCTAGCATGCTATTTAATTGCTTTGAATAGATACATTTTGTTAAATTTTATACATTAAATAACAAAAATGTAGTAACAATAAATGCATGCAAACAATCTTCCTTTCCTTTATTTATTACATGGTAAACATACATCACTACCAGTATGACCAGCATTATCCCTACCAAAGGTCACAGGACACTTGAAGTTATGAACAAATTGTACCTATTCAGCAATTAAATAGCATGTTGGGCATCTGGTGAGTATAGGCTTGCACACCCAGGGTCCTGAGCTGGATATTATCATTCTTCTCTTTCTTGGTGATTCCCTTTTATTTCTGACTCTCTCTCAGGGTAATTGAGAAATTTTTTTTGGCTGGTGCAGCATAAGCCTTAGGCTTCCTTGCATCATATGGTTAATAATAATAATAATAATGTACAAAGGGCCAAAGGTAGCCACAATGACAGCTTCAGTGCATCAAGATGTTCAATTGCATTGAAGCAGGGGAACTGTATTAGAGACACTGCACAGTGTTTCTGTTTTATTCTCTTCAAATCATGCATTTACAATTCTTAGTGGTGTGAAACATTGTTGTTCTTAAAAATGGAGGGGCCAACAATGCTTCACACTCCCAGGTCCTTACAAACCTTGCTACGTCCCTATCCATGAAAGGTTAATATTTGTTATTACAAATTCATTAATACAAAATCTGCCATTTTTATTTCCCCTCTAGGTATTAATAAGTATTTATTCTATTCACATAATGTATGTCATATCTGTCCTGAGTTGCGGTTATTTAGAAGTCAGTCATGCAAAACATTGTCACAATTATTATGATGTAGCAAAACAACAAAATATCAACCTTGTGCAATTATAAATTGAGACCACCCCCATGATAGTGAAGTGCAGAATCTTGCAGTTGTTTTTATATTAGGATTATCGGGGGTGGTCTGTTGTAAACAATAAAACAGGTTGCTTCAGCAGAGATCTGGCGGCTAAATAGCCAGAAGAACAACGGTACAAAACACCACACTTAAACATTATCCATACACTTTTAAATCTCTGGCCAAGGGCATGTGCTAACTGTTTTAGATTTACTGTAGATGCTTACTGCTGGCCTTTACAATAACAGAAATGAGTAATAGTAATAGTGATGAATGGGTAAGATGTGGTGAGTCACTGTAAAATGGACCTCCCTTTTTTGCACATGCCACATAAGAGTTTTATTTCTTCAGAAGACTGCCATGTTTTATTATATTGTATTTGTTTTTGTGAATTTTCTTGAGAATAGGGTTAAAATGAAAATAATTACTGCTGGAAATAAGCAGTAATTATTTTCATTTTAAACGAATTACTGAAAATAATTACTCATATTTCCTCCAAGTTGCAGTTTAAGTTCATACTACAATTACATTGTAGTATGAACTTAGACTGCAACTTGGAGGAAATATGAGTTAATTTAAGTTATAAAATATCCTCCAAAAAGGTATCTGTACACCCCTAGTTTTCATAGTCCATTTGACCTTCCCAGATAAACATGTGACTCAGGCCAGTTAAGAAAGTTGTACGAGCCACACAAGTTAATTGTTCTCATCATGGCACCCAGAGATGAACTGGTTGATTTCGATAGTGGTGTTACTGCCAGATGTCACATTGATGGCTTGTTAATTAGTGAAGTTGCTGATAGCCTACACCAGTGGTTCTCAACCTTTTTAATGTGAAGACATCCTAAATCCATTATGAAAAATTTCCAGCACCAGGTGCATGGGTGCTGGCAGAATATTTTGAAGTAATCTGGTGTCTGATTAGAAAGGTTACTATGTTTTGTAGTGAAATGTTGCGATAATTTGCTAATATTACTCCACAAACAGTACACATAGGATTAGGTGCAAAACTATCACCACACCATGTTAACCCCATTTCTAAGTAACTGTCTTGATACATAAGTTTTTTTTTTTTGTTTTTTTTTATAGTTGAACATGTGCTTGCTTCAGTTTTTCTGCTGCTCTGTGAAGTATCTTCATTGTATGCCACTACTTCTTGATTCAAATGTTCATCACTATCTTGATTTTTTTTCTCTTTTCAATAATAAAGTTTTCCATGGCCACTGTTTTAAAGTATTTGAAATAGAAATATTAACTAAAACTTTAATGTGCAACATATGCACAACTAGACACACGGATACGCCAAAGGAGGAATGCAGGCTAAGGGCTGAGATCTGCTAAGCGAGTATGAGTGTTTGCAGTACCGCTGTGTTGTTTAAAATACAGTGTACGTGACAGATGGCTCAGTTGTTCCGTATATGTAGGTGTATGTACATAAACACTGCGATGCGGTCAGCAATTATTTCATGACGACTTCTAATTTACACAGTCACATGAAAATCAATGACCTTTTTGTAGTGACGGCCACGATGTAAGCCAATGCTAAATTTGACGTCGCGGCACACACTTTGAGAACCACTGGCCTATGCCATTCAAAGATGATTGTCAGTGATGTTACCATGAAATGGAAGTGTGACAGTACCACCATTTTCAGCAATGAATGAGAAAAGCATCACACAATGTGACCAGAGGGACTTGGAAGGGTAGTGCAATAATTTCATTCAACATCCCTCTTAAACATCAGCCAGGAGTTTAAGACTTCAACATGGATGGAGGTCTGTATGAACAGAAAGTGCGAAGCTCGACAATATTGGAGCAGGCTCGTCTTACATGTGAAACAATTGCTATATTGAGACCATAGATATTAGTGCAAATCATCTTTATGGAGTGACAAATCTCTTCACTTGAGTCCAGTCAGATGAACAAGTATGGAGGATGTCAGAAGTTTTTCTCCAACAGTGAAGTTTGAAGGAGGGTTTATGATGTGAGGCCATTTCTCCATTCCACCAAAGGCTTAGGACCTTTGGTGGTTATGTGGGGAACCATGAATACCAGTTTCTACCTTTAACATTTTGTACAATTCCATGCTCCCTACAATGTAGCCATTCTTTGGTACAGACCCGTGTTTGTTTGTTTCAACAGGATAGTGTCCTATCTGATACTGTTCAAGGATGATTTTTGAACATGAATATACAGAAGTTGGAGTAGTCAGTGTAGGTTCCCAGTTTGAATCCTATGGAAACACCTATGGATAAACTGGAATATCAGGCAAGGGTCATATGCACTGATCTACATCATTATCACAAATGGTCACTTTTCCGCAGTGGGAATGGAAGACTAGATCGTTTGTTGGTAGTATGAGTGTTTACAGTGCTGCTGATGTATAATAATATAGTGTACACGACGGACGGCTCGGCTGTTCCGTATGTGTAGGTGTATGTACATAAACACTGTGATGCGGTCAGCAATTATTTCATGTCGACTTCTAATTTAGACAGTTGCATGAAAATGAACGACCACCCAGAAAGCTGGCATCCAAAGTGGGGGACCAACAAGTTGGTGACAGTGACGTCAGTGTGAAAACTGCCCTGTATCCACTTTTTTTTTATGTGATACATCCTTACGTGCACCTCCAAATTTTCGACATGCAGTATGTCATCTCCCCACCACCCAGTCAGTCACAACAGCTCATACCGCTCTGCCTGGTATTTCTTCAGTGTGGAGTGAGCCGGTGGCACCTCATTTTGTGACAACTAGAGTTATACTTGACCGACTTGAAAGCCGAGTGGGTAAAGTACCTGCCCGGCAACCCAAAGGTCGCGGGTTCGATTCCCGCCTCGGGCTTGGATCAAAGTACTGCAAAAACCTTGGGAGGTGCAATATGGCCACAGAAGCCGATGCGCCAACAACTACCAAATCAAAAAAAAACCGACTTGAAAGATTCAAAATATAGTGGTTTTCTTTCGACATTCTGTGTAAGAAAAACGTAAAATTTTTCAATGGGGGGGTAATAAAACAATTTTGATGAAAGGCAAAAGGCTTAAGCTTCTTACCTTTCAATGCCTTATAAAAACTGAAGAAGATTGCGAGACCAGCTGCAGAACGTCAACGGGAATATCGACAACGTGCAAAAGTGATGCATCTCCCACGCGACATATTTTCCATCAATTAAAACTTGAAACTTTCTGAAGAATTTACCCCTTTGTTTTGCCTTATTTAAATTACAACAAACATACGCCAAAAAGTTTGAAAGATTTTGGAATAACGAGTTTGGTGCGATTTGCTCGATTTCTGATCATCTGTAGTACAAAAATAATAATAAAATTGTATATCTTTTTTCTTTATTTCAAAAAATAAATAAATAAATTAAATTCTAAAGAAATGTTTCACATAGAACATGGTTCGCGCGTGCCCAGCATGTGCATAATTTTTTGGGGGAATAGTCTTATCAACCCGATTAGCGTCCGTTGTTAGTAGTTTGTTTGTTATTTGGTTTTTAGGAGCATTAGCAACTAAGGCCATATTGCTCCGGGGATATACGGTGGTCATTAGCATTTAGTAGAGGCATTTGATGCAAGAAAGCAAGCGTATGCAGCATCAGCGAAAAAAAAATAATAAATAAATAAAAAATAACCACTTCCACTTCACCCCTCTGTTCATTAAAAATACCAGTACAGCTCAGCCTTAAACTTATTTAGGCTATCAACTTCCACGACAAGGGATGGAAGTCTGTTCCACCAACCAACCACCCGCTGGCTAAAGGCAAATTTCCTCACGTCTATCCTACATCCGTCTTTCCTCAATTTGAATTTATGCCCTCTCAGGTGATTATTCTGAGCGAGAGGAAGAATCCCATCAGCATTGAGCATGCTCAAACCATTCAAGGCTTTATACACCTCTATCAGATCACCTTGCTGGTGCCTAGTCTCCAGACACTGTAATTTGCAAAACTTAAACCTTTCTTCGTAAGAGCAACCCTTTGTTCCATTCACTAATCTTGTTGCTCTTCTCTGTACTCGTTCCAGCATCTCTACATCCTTCTTGAAATGAGGTCTCCAGACCTGTATACAGTACTCTAGGTGTGGCCTGACCATTGCCTTATACAAGGGAATAATCACCTCCTTATCCCTGCTAGAAAAATTCCTATATATAATTGACAATACACCATGAGCTACTCTTGCAGCCCGTCTGCACTGCTCAGAAAACTTCATATCTGCCTGCACAACCACCCCCAGGTCCCTTTCATTCTCTACCACTGTCAGTGTAGTACCACAGAGTTGATACGTTGCTCTGGGGTTACTGTTTCCCATATGTAGTACTTTACATTTGTCAATGTTAAACTTCATTTGCCACCTCTCAGCCCATCTGCTCAACCTTTCCAGATCCTGTTGCAGTAGCGTAGTGTCCTTGACAATCCTGAACAACCTTCATATCATCTGCAAACTTGGACATTAAGCTTGATATACCATCATCAGTATCATTTATAAATACAGAAAACAATAATGGACCCAATACTGAATCCTGAGGGACTCCACTAATAACATTAGTCCACAATGAGCAGTTTTCATTGATTACCACTCTCTCTCTTTTCCCCCTCAACCACCCCTTTATCCATAGCAGCAATTTGCCTCCAATGCCACACTGCTCCAATTTGTGCAGCAGTCTTCCATGTGCAACAGTATCAAAAGCCTTTCTAAGATCCAAGTATATAATATCAGAGTTATTCCCTGCATCCAGTTCTTTTGTGACTGCATCATAGTATCCAATCAAATTGGTCAGGCAAGACTTCCCCTTAACAAAAGCATGCTGTGTCTGAGCTATAACTGAAGTCTTGTCTAGATGATCCTGCAGTGCTTCTTTAACCAGTGCCTCCATTAATTTTCCAGGAACAGAAGTTAAACTAACAGGTCTATAATTACTTGTGTCGCCCTTTGATCCTCCTTTGTGAATTGGGGTCACATTTGCACATCTCCAGTCCATGGGTACTTCCCCTGAGTCCAAGGAAGCTCTCATAATTATGGCTAAGGGTTTGCTTACTTCCTTTGCTGCCTCCTTTAATATAACTGGATAGATCCCATCCACCCCAGGTGCCTTTCTTGTATTTATCTTCAACAATTTCTCCGCCACTTTACTCTCAGTTATTACAAGATTCTCTAGCTTACTGCCAGGGTTGAATACACCTCTGGCATTCCCCTTGCTGAATAACTCCTCATGTGTGAATGTCGATGAAAAATATTCATTTAGTTTGTTAGCTACCTGAGCAGGATCATCAACAGTTGACCCATCGATATCAAGTGGACCAATCTGATTCATCCCCTTCCTTCTAGAGTTTACATAAGTAAAGAACTCTTTGCTGTTTTTCATTGCATCCCTTGCCAAAGATTTCTTGTAATCTGCCTTCGCCTGCCCAACCTCCTTTGTAACTTGGTTACAGATCAACTTGTATCTATCATAGGCTTCTGTGTCACGTGTTAGTTAATTTTTATGTATCCCATGCATTTTTATTCTCTGCCATATGCCTCATTAGTTCATCTGACATCCACTTAGGCCCAAACCTTGAACAATATTTCTTAGTTGGTATGTAAAGCCTAGTAGCTTCCAAGATAAGTTCTTTGAATGCTTCCCATTTTGAATTTGCTGTTGGTAACATCATCAGTTGGTCCCACTGTATAGAATTTAAATACTGTCTCAGTCCATCGTAGTCGCCTTTACGAAAGCAATAACCCTTCCCTTTACCCCTAATGGTAGTTACCTCTTTGAGTAAACCCACTCAGCACACTGTGATCACTGCCACCTAGTGGTTCATTTTCCTGCAGATTCTTAATGCATGAAGAATCACTACTGATAATCAAATGAAGAGTATTACTCCCTCTAGTTGCCTCCCGAACATGCTGATGTAGAAAACAATCATCCAATAAATCCACAAAAGCCTTGCTAGTGTGTGAGTGACCAGCCCCCAAATTCCAGTCAATATCTGGGAAATTCCCTGACCTTTCCGCTTCCTCCGTATTTGGTGGTCACGGGCTCGAACTCCGGTCTAATCAAGAAGCGTGTGCTACGTACTGCTGCTCTTGGCTATGGAGGCGCCGTTGTTAGTAGTAATGGGGGTATGTGATGCAAGAAAGCAAGCGTATGAGGTTATGTAGCATCAGCCAAAATAAAAGTTTCACACATCCATTTCCTCTAAACGTTTGCCCAGTTACTCCTTAAATTTATTTAACCTATCAACTTCCACAACGACAGATGGAAGTTTGTTCCAGCAATTAACCACTGACTAAAGTAAAATTTCCGCACATCTGCAACTGTCTTTCCTCAATTTGAATTTATGCCCCTTCAGGTTCGTAATCTGAGTAAGCGGAAGAATCCCATCAGAATTCAGCGTGCTTAACCCATTCAAGGCCTTATACACCTCAATCAGATAACTTCAATTATTGTTGCATTTTGCATACAGAATAAAGCAAGTTTGGAATGTACGCCGTTCTCGCCTCCTGCACGTGCATTATCTGGTGATGGGCTTAATGCCTTACTTCGATTGTTAAAATGATCGACTATGAAAAAAATAAGTGTGAGTGACCGGAATCGAACTGCTGTTATCAGAACTTTTACCTTATACTACACAGCTAATCTAATGTAAAACCTGATGTAATCTAATCTTTATACAGCAACCACATTTTGATTCAAAAATCCATAATCGATTATGCTCATCATTAGTATTATCCCCGCAAGCAGTCTATTTCTTAATTTTTTTTTTTTTTTTTTTTTTACTTTTCCGGCCCTAGAATAATTTGTAAATTCCTACTTTTCGACCGCTAGTGTTCTTTGAAACAACAGCTGGACGTGGTCCTGTAAAGAAGGTTAAAAACTCACAAGCCCGCAGCGAATATCGTAAAATTTCAGTACTCAATCCGTGGAAAAGCATGTGAGTAATAATAGTGATAGTGTCAAGCGAAAGACAAACGCACGAAATGACTTTTTAACAGTTTCAAACAGAACATAACTTAAAAGTTAGTGCAACGAACTTCTCAGTTGTCGCTTACAAGAACAAACACTGAATTGGTTTTGTCGATTTTTTTTCCCTTGATTTATAAAAAAAAAAAAAAAAAACTTGCTTCTCATCCTCCCCATGAGAGGGCCCGGTGTTCTGCATTGGCTGTATGGGCACTGTGTATACGAAAAATTCACCTTTGTAATGAGTTGCCACCCCTCTGTTTTAAGAATGGAGGCCTCTCTTTTGCGCAACTAGTTTTCAATTGCGTCTTCCCCGTTCTTCCTGATGTCAGCGTAATATGACTCATAGGCGTAGCTGCAGCCTGCTATAACAGAAAGCCGATAACGAAAAAGTACAGATGGCCTTGCCGTATTACATAGATTTAACCGGGCGCCTATTCCCATGGTAACTGTAAAACGTTGCCATAACGCTGAGGAATGAGATCGACGCTTCTGTTGTAGCTGTAGTTTATTTTTCACTTGGGCTGAATGCAGATCTGATCATAGTCTCCTAAGAAACGAAGAACGTGTATTTTACGGTGTTCGTGTATAGGTTACGGATTATTCTTCACTAGCAGCGAGTTTTTACTTATAGTGTCTTACGAGTTGGCGGACTCGGGTGAAACGACCTTTGCTAAATTGTTTGTACCTTAAATAGGTGACCTTGTACAATACGTTTAAATAGTGATTTTGCTTTCATTTCCGTAACAGTGTGCTCACAAGAAAGGTAAGAGGATAAATTCAAAACAGGAAGAACTAGCGATGTAAATACTAATAATTAAAAAAAATAGACTATTATTATTTAATTACCATTTGTATAGTTAACAGACAACCGCCAGCAGCACACTTTATTCCGCTTGCTCTCTACAAACCAACAAACTGTAGGAATCGAGGGAAACCCAAAATTCAATTCTGGCAGTACTTCAAACAAAATCTGGACAATTATCTCCTACTGAAATTTTTCAATTAGCACCAAACGGAGAGACTTGGCTTTTCATGTACCAGATTCTTTACGCCAGATCTGCTGGTTTGCTTGTAAAAAATTTTTCTGTTTATATGTATGCTTTCCGTATTTACATTGTATTTTGTAAATATTGATGATGATAGTTAACAGAAAGATTAATATCTGAACTAACCTACTGAATTAAGAACAGGATATGATAATCAGTATTTTGGATGTCGTCGTTTATATTACTCATTAGCTGCCTGTTGTCGGAGACACTACATAATAATAGAAGAATACGAATAAAAAAATGTCTGTATCTCTCTCTCACACACACACACACACACACACTCAATTACAGGTAGGCTGTAACCGGTTTGACTGGGAATATTTTTTCCCATCAGCCGCTTAGGAGTTTTTTTTTTTTTTTTTTTTTGCTGATGCTATATAAGCTTGCTTTCCTGCGTCATTTGCCATTACTACTCCTTTTGTCATAGACTCATAGTGAACCGCATCGTTTGGGCTAGTGCAGTGGTTTCCAACCTGTGCGCCGCGAGATTAGGAAAAACACCATCGAGCCCAGTGGCAATTACTATTTAGGTGTGCCGTGAATATGCGTCTCTTAACTTCAGGTGTGACTTGAGTGACAGAAGATAGGGAACCACTGGTTTAGTGCGTTTTATGTGTGTGCGCGCGCGCGCTGTAACAAGCCGTTCAGCAGGAAGAGCGAGATGTTAAAACAATCGATCTTCTCTGTTATCCGGTATTTATATGAAAAATATTATGTAACATTGTGAAATTTTATGAAAATTTTCCATTAAAGAAAGCTATGGAATACTTGTATGCTCGTGTTAAAAAATTATTAATAATATATTTTTTAAAAAAATCACATCTATCGGAAATCATGTACTAGTGG
Organism: Mastigoproctus giganteus; assembly: GCF_048544385.1. Lineage (NCBI taxonomy): Eukaryota > Metazoa > Arthropoda > Arachnida > Uropygi > Thelyphonidae > Mastigoproctus > Mastigoproctus giganteus. Next base: position 112,887,397 of record NC_143585.1, read on the forward strand.
TATAAACGGTTGAAAGTTTCGCAACTAACTTGCTAGTGTCCACTTTTTTATTTCACATTTTCGTTGGAAATTCTGCACCCGACAATTTCCACTGTAAAATTAGGGTCTTAAATGTTAAGGCCCAACCTTAGGAAGACACCATCACCAATCATGTGTATATATATACACACACACGATTATTTTCCTTCACTGCCATTCCCAATTTAGCATTGCGCAATAATTATTATAAGTATTAGTGAACCACCAGGAGTACATCTCAAAAAAAAAAATTATAACATTGCACTTAATTAAGGTACAGAGCTGTCACTTTTAAAGTTTGTAAAATTTTTTTATAGTTTGTACTTCACATTATGCAGTGTCATCTTCAGTTTAATATCCTAAACTATGAAATACTTGACTAGAAATCAGGCTCCTGGCAAAACACTGAAATTTAATTTATTCCACTTTATGCACTGATGATCATCTGGATTTCTTCGTAGAATTTGAGAAATTCTTTGTGCGCATCATAAGATTAACATCAAAGCTGTATCAATATCCTGTGAACTCTTTATAAAAGAACACTAGATATAGTTGTAGAGGCAAAGGTTTCATCCATAGAAAATAGTATATTCTATCACAATAAGAAATGAGTCACTAGGAAAAAACACATATCATGACACCAAAAAAGGGAAATTAGTTGTAGATTATGTAGCGATCTTATTAAACTGTCAATTAAGAGACATTTATATAAATTTTATTTAAACCATGCACTGCTATTTCAGTCGCTGTATTCAGAAGAATAACCTAATATCAGTTAGTTGGCATGCATAAGCATTCCAGAAACCAGCTCAGTTAAGACAGTAGACACAACGTATCAATCAGCTTTGATAGACAGATCATTTGATAAAAACTATCTTTGATAATTCAGAAGCAAGGGCGCCTCTGTGGGCAGGAGCAACAGTGCATAGCACACGCTTCTTGATTAGACCGGGGTTCGAGCCAGTGACCACCAAATATGGAGGATGTGGAAAGGTCAGGGAATGAACACCGCATATCCTCGGAGCAATATGGTCTTAGTTACTAATGCTCCTAAAAATGAAATAACAACAACATTCAGAAGCAAGATTTTGCAATAGTCCTCATAAAGTTGCAGGTAGTATTTTAAGAAAATTAGGAACCCTGATAACAGTTGAATAGATAAAATAACAGTTCAGTTTGTTAATTAATTTAATAAGTTTGAGATACCATAAATCTTGATAACTAAAGAATGGTTATGAAAATGCTTGCAAATATTATAAAGATTATTGTAGACTGTGTTAAGTAAAAATATCAGTAAAATTTTCATGCAGTCTTCCTGTACCAGCTATTAGAATAGTTCTCAAAATTACATGCACAGTTATACCAGTAATTGATCAAAGCAACATTTCCCAAATTGAAGTCTGCGGACCCCTGAGGGGAGGGTCCATAGACCAGTTCTAGAGGGTCTGCGAAACGTTCAGAAGGTATCAAGTAATTTTGTGTTTATTTTCTTAAAAAAACTGATAGAATTAATGAATTTTGTTATAGAACATTAATTATTTTCGATATGTATACATAATTGTATACATATTTCAAATTATTCGTTCTATGTATAGCAAATTGATGATAAAGTTATTATTATATATCTATAAAAATAAGAATAAAGTTGAGTTGTTTTACAAAAAAAACTGCTGAATTTTCTTTTCAGAAAACCCAGTGTTCGTACATGCATAAACAGGGTGATTCAGGAGGAATAATAAATATTTTGGGAGATTATAGTATCGATTATTCTGAGTAAAAAAGTTCATATAAACATGTGTACAATTCTCAATGGATACGGAGATACAGCTGTTTGAAACTGGCATGCACAAAGCCATTATCAGAGGTATTATAAAGAAATATAATTGTCTTCTTGTATTTATTGACATTTTAAATGATACAAAACACAAATAATTGACATTTTTTACAGTTCACAATAAATGTTTGAAAATCCCACCACCAACCTCAATGCACTTTGCAACTCTTGTGGCAATATGATGTATTGTTGTTGTTCTGGGGTCGTCTTGGCGTTCCTTTATGAGGGCAGCAGTATCCAAAATGTAAGCGAGAAATTAGTCTCTTGTATTCACCTTTTCTTTGTATACTGCACTTCTCATCCATCCCCACAAACAAAAATCTAATGGAGTGAGGTCTGGATACCTTGGTGGCCGATCCATCATTCAGGGAAAGTTCGATTTAGATATTGTATCACCAGATGGGTATCATGTGCAAGAGCTCCTTCATGCTGAAAGTACATACCAATCCTTGTAGCCAAGGGAGCACCCTCCAATAGTAGTGGGAGTTTGTTTTTGCAGAAATTCTAGGTAAATGGGCCCTGTAAGACGATTTTAAAAACCCCAACAAGCCCAATCAACTGATTGACGATGATACCGCACCACACATTTATAGAGAAGTTATGTTGAAATTTTGTTTCTACATGGCATGCGGATTTTCGTCTGACCACCTATGAGAGTTATGGTTGTTGTTGATACCATCGCAGGTGAAAGTAGCTTCATCGCTAAACAGTATTAATGGAATTAATTGGCTATTAGCATTTACACACCGACAAAATTCCAATCACTGGGCATCATCTCCCAGTTGGAGGTGTTGCACCTGCTGTGTGTGAAATGGATACAAGCCGTGTTTGCGTAATGTTTGCCATACTCTTGTCTGTGGAATGCCGATACTTGTAGAAATTCTTCATGTGCTAATAGTAGGACTACGTTCGACCGACTGAAGAATGTATTCTATTTCATCCACATTTTGTTCATTTGCACGTTCAGAAGAAATATGAATGCTGGGAACTTTTTGGTATAAACACTAGTAAACGCTCTTGAACCCAGTATTCTGCAGTTAGGAAACCATTGACGGTATTCTCTACAAGCAGCAGTAGCACTTCCATTACAAAAACCATAAACAAACACCATATCGGTGTATTCAGCATGCGTGAAGATGTGCAGCATTCTTAACAACACTTCTAACACCAAACAGCATCAGGTTAAAACTGCTTCTTGGTCACATCTGATTTGCGGAGTCGTGTGCACCAGTTTCCAACAGCTGTATCTCAGTATCCATTGAGAATTGTACACGTGTTTATATGAACTTTTTTACTCAGAATAATTGATACTATAACCTCCCAAATTATTTTCTATTCCTCCTGAATCACCCTGTACACACACAGACGTGCACGTGCACACCAGGTGGTTACAAAATAAGATTCCCTATTCAGGAGACCCTAGTGTCAAAACGGTTATGTGGACATGTGTATATGTATAGGGCAGCACCTAGAACGTCTGTTCAACTCTGCCTCGTGTCTCTGTGAAGAACAGTATCGCTACAAATGGGCCAGCTATGTGTGTGACGTAGGTTTGTATGTGTTCTGTTGTTGTGTCTGGCCACTTGGCTACCCAGAAGCATCAGTCACCTGGACAGATGATTCTGGGTACTCATCCACACCACAGGAAGGTGGACCAGTTCCAGTAGAGCACATAATGTCTCAAAAGAGAATCTGACCCACCTAGTGCTACCAAAAGGTGGGCCAGGATCCTCTGGAGCCCATTCTACAGGAAAAGAAAGGAGCAAGAGAGGCAAGAGAGAGATTTTGGCACGCTTTCTCTTTGCTGCACCACTTTCAAATTTTTTCATTGTCCCACAAAACTGATCTGAAATAAAAAAAAAAAAACAATATTAAGTAACACATCTTAATTTTGTTCAACCTACCAGGGGGAGTAGGTGGATGCTAACTGGCCCACCTCCCCCCCCCTTCTGATATGGCCTGTAAATACTAAAAGTGTTATGGACATAACTTTCAAAATCGTGAATTCCATCAGAGGACAAGCTCTTCAAAGGAAACTTTTCAAAATGCAACTTAATAGAAATGAACCAGATCTGATATTACACACAGATGTGAGGTGGCTGAGTCGGAATAAGTTTCTACAGAGATATTTCAAAATTTGCTGAACGAATTTTTAAAAAACTGTTGATCAAAGGGGAGATGAATATCAGCAGCCACAAGGTGCTGATCTGGCTTTTTTGGCAGATTTTACCAGTAAATTAAGCGATCTGAATTTGGAATTACAAGGAGAAAATAAAAATGTAGTGACATGATTAGTAGTATTTCTGCATATAAATATCAATTTTTGGCAATGGCTAAGGAGCTCAAAGAAAAAATATTCTATCATTTTGCAAATATGCAAGATCATTATTAGCAGCTACATTCTTCAATATATTTCTTATCCATTTAATTTCAACTTAGATACGAAACAAATTGCAGAAAAAAACACTGGGATTTTTTACATGGAGAAAATATTACATTGCGAAACGATATCTTCCTAAAGGCCAGATCATCAGAAAAAGACTTGGAAATATGTTTGCCGAGAAAAGTATCCAAATATAAAAAAAATGCTGTGAACTTTTAAATTTCTGTTTTGGTTCCACACATCTGTGTGAATCCGTCTTTTCGCATTTTAAACAAACAAAGACGAAGACTCCGCTCTACTGTTACTGACTTGCATACAGAAGATTCTTTACAGTTGGTGTTATCACAGTATATCCCCGATTGTGAAAGAATGGCAGATGACATGCAGACACAAACTCCACATAAATTAAAAATTTAAATATGTATGAATTTAAAATAAGAATTTTGAATTGTATTTAATTTTAGAATTTATAAACAACATTTTTCAATGTGTTGATTAATTTTTTTAACCATGTGCAATGAAATTCTTGATTGGTAGATCACGGCACATTTTGAAGAAAAAAAGTAGATCGCATCACAAATTCAGTTGGTCACCACTGGTATAAACTATTTGTGAATAGGAGGGAAACACAGGTTGTCTACTTCCTTTTCTTTTATTATTTATTTAAATTTTTTATTATATATATTATTGTATTTTACTTTTTTAGCTGGTGCAGCATATACCTTATTCTTCCTTGCACCATACGGCCATTACTGTTATTAGTGTTTTAGTCAATTCTGCAATGCATCGACTCAATTTAATTTATAGATGCTGTTAGCCTTGTGGCCTTCTGATGAGGTGGGGCACAATGATCAGTCTATCTATTTATTTATTTTGCATTTGTTTCACCTGGTTGGTCAATTCATTGTGGTTGGTTTCAGCTCCATTCAACAGTGATATTTCACTTAATTTGGATTTGGTGCCATTAAATTTAATTTAATTGGCATTTCTTTGAAATTAAATTAGGAGTGGAAGTATTTTCCTTTTGCAACACCCTTTATATTGTTTTATCCCCCCCACCCACCCTTTGTTTGTTGCTGTTGTGTATGTACTGGTTAAATTTCTTTTCATCAATTACTAGACTTACCATATGATTGCCATATTTTCAATCATACTTCAATTATGTTTTTGCAACATGCAGTATAAATTTTTTTTGCATCCACCGATGTGTGCTATTCTGATTTTTTCTTGTTTCCATTTTTTTTTATATTATTTTTGTTATTAATTTAAATTATATATATAATTTAAATTATATAATATATAATATATATATATAATTTAAACCTGGATGATTTGTGCACCAACTGAATTTTCTTGAATCATATTCTTTTCACTGTCCTTCCTCCTAAAATTCTTCAACACTCTGAGCTATTAGTGCAATACGAGGACAGGAGTGTCTGTTGCTATCGTAAGTACCTTCCTAACTTTGCCTCCCATTAGCTATATAGCCAGACATGGACTGCTTATGGAAATAACATACATTTAGATAAATTAATACAAAATATATAATTTAAACAATACATACACATGTATAAAGAATTTGATAATGCAGAACAATATACAAATAGTTCTTCATTTTAAATAATTTTTAAGAAAATAGATGAACAAAGTTGTGTAATACGTTGCGGATATTGAAAACATTTCATAAAATAAATTTTGTATATTTTTGAACAAATATATTAATTATCACTTGGTTAGAATATCCATGGCTTTTAATAATTTCATTGTACTTTCTTTCATTTATGGAAAAGCTCCCCCACAAATGCTTTATAACTTCAATTAGGTCTTTTCTTTGTTGTCAAGCTAAGAAAGAGAACATTCATCATTAAAATAACTTAATCCCAAAAGAATGCTAATATATATATATATATATATATATATATATATATATATATATATATATACACAGTGAACTCCCGCTAATCCGAACACGTTTCGGTCGGCGGAGAGGAGAAATTTTTTAGTTCGCAAAATATACATTTTTTGTATTTTCCAGTTAAATTTAAATGGTATTAATGGTACAAAAACAATTAGAATTCCACAAAAAAATTGTATTTTATTGTAGTACTGTACTAATACAAAATTAATAAATCTGTGTTTGACATGGCCTATTAAAACTACAGATCTATACTTACCCACCAAAACAGGAACAAAAGTCATTTTTCAGAAGTAACAAACTCTGTTAGTTTCTTTTGACGTAACAATGAAAATCGGTTAGAAGATGCTCTGTTTCGCCACCGCTTCATAAACATGTAGTCTTCTGGTGTAGCGCTGGGATGTTGTTCTGAGTAGCGTAAAACGAGGTCAAGGGCCGCATCTGTGTGCAACACCAGTTGTTCTGCAGTACTACCGGGCTCGTCATCATTCTGCTTGGAGTCTTCTTGGGTGACAGCTGCCACGATGTCTTCATCCGACAGGTTTTCATGACCTATTCCATCCGCTGCAATCCACTTGTTAATGTCAGATTCTATTGCTTCCTCGCACCTGGGAATTTCCTGTACGAGCTGAATTAATTGTTCTGTGTCAGTGTTTTCGTCAGAACTATCGACAAAGCTGAGAGAGGGCCATAATTTCTTCCATGATCTTTGTATGGACTGCTCGGTTACACCCTCCCACGATTCAGGAACCCAATATACAACATCTTTTAAGTAAACTTGTTTCATTTTCTCGTGTAAAGAAAGTGAATTGGTGTTATCTTCTATCAAGGACCTAAGATATTTCTTTCTGTACAAGCTTGATAGACTGTAACACCCCCCCCCCTGTCAATGGGCTGTAATAACGGTGTTACATTAGGCGGTAAGAAAGCTGCCTTTATATCCCCCTGATGTCAACTCAGAAATGTCTGGGTGGGACGGTGCACTGTTTATCGGGAGAATGGCACGAGGTGGCAAATCATTTTCATTGCTGAAACGTTTCACTGCTGGGACAAATTGATTACGATACCACTCAATGAAAAGCTGTCCATTCATCCAAGTTTTTTTTGACTTTTGTAATGAACTGGAAGATTTAATGTTCATATTTTTAAAAGCTGTCAGCTTCGCTGATTTACTGATCATCATCAAAGGTAGCTAGTGATTTCCTGAAGCATTACTACAAGCTATCAACGTCACTCGCTCCTTATTCATTTTAAAACCTGGGGCACGCATTTCCTGTTGAGATGCTAGACTTTTTGTGGGCAAAGCCTTAAAATTTAAACTTGTCTCATCAGCATTATATATCTGCTGAGGAGAATAATGTGATACCAAATCAGCGAACTCGCCCACTGCAGCATGATCAGCTGATAATTGCTCCCCGGTGATCGTTAGCTGGTGAATTCCATGGCTCTTCTTCCAGCGATCAAACCAACCGGTACTCGCACTAAATGATTCAATTAGTTTGTTGAGATGAATGGCCTTTTCTCTAACAAGAGGTTCACTTAGAGGTGATCCCCTTTCTCTTTCCTGAGTGAACCACGTGAATAAGGCTTCACCAAGCTTGTCAAACGTTGAGGGCCTTACTGTTTGTCGATTTTCAACTGATTTATCTGAAGTAGAGGTACAAAACTGCTCGATCTTTGCACGGTTTTTTTTCCAGTCAGTTATTGTGGCCTTGCCCACTCCAAACTCTATTGCCAATTTCGTTGTACTTTCACCCTTGTCCGGCCTTTCAAAACTTCCCACTTATCTTTCAACGTACACGTTGTGTGTTTCCATTTTGTGGCCATTGTGGCAGCAGACTGAACTAAACTAAACTACAATAATGTAGAGCAAAGATTTAAACATTCACGTTTAATGCGCAATGTCGCGTGCAATGAATCATAGCATGGAGGCAGAGGGTTTGCTTCCAGTGTGTCACACTCGCATACAAACGCAATAAACCAGACCTGTTTTACTGCTTGCTTCTATATTATTGCAGTTATTCGGCTAATCCGAACAGGGCTCGGTCCCAATTAGTTTGGACTAGTGGGACTCCAGTGTGTGTATATATATATATATATATATATATTTTTTTTTTTTTAAATTATTTCTCTCTCTCTTGTAAATTTTTTTGGCATTATGTGACCATTCTGAAGTATACATTGGCTCCATGTTCCTTTACTCTCCTCTGTACATTAAGCCTGCTTACTTGGGGGGGGGGGAGTTAAACTGCAAAATTTAAACATTTATTGGATTCTAAATGTTTGGGATAATGAATTTCTCTAGCATTTTGGTTAACCGATTTAAAGCTTAAGCAATAGACTTCCACCCTTGAATTATTCAATATTTTCAGCCCATTCAATGTCCACGAACACACATTTTTAGAAATACAAAATAAAAAGAATCCCAAAAATATCATAGAAAGTGGTTCAATGTGCCCTAAGTGGTTGATGCGCCAAGAAAATTCAATGCAAAAGACAGTTTAATTTCTCTCTTTTAGTGCTGTTGCCTAGAGATATCAAATAAACTTTGGTGGGAGACAAACGATTCACCATAGATGTGGTGAAGAATATCATCCAGACTGTATGGTGTCTACAGTGAAATTCCCTACCCAGCCAAATGATATGGGAGGTGCCATCCGTAATGCACAGTAGGTCACCTGCAGTTTATAAAAGATTCCATAAATGCTAATGGATACCTGACTATATTGGAAGGCAAATTGCTGCCAACCATTGGAGACCATTTCAACCTGCCAAGTAACTACATCTTCTCTTTCAGGATGAATCTGCTCCTTGTCATCGGACAAAAACTGTAATTAGGCACTTCTGTAGTTACTTTAACTTCATTTCTGCATTGAAGTTTCAACAGTAATGTATTTACATTTGTTACGGGTGAGAAAATGGTTGGAAGAACAGTCCATTACAACTCTTAGCTGGCCAGGAAACAGCCCGGACCTGAATCGTATAGAGAACTGTTGGCATCGTGTGGAATCTGCTGTTGCCAGAAAGAAACAAAAGACCCTTCGTGAACTTCAGGAAGCCGTAACTCGTGTTTGGAACTGCAAACTATTAGTTGATTATCTTCAGAAATTGATCTTGTCAATGCCTCGACGGTGTGCTTCTGTCATCAGGGCCACTAGAGTCTGTTCAACTAAATATTAGTGTGCACCTGGTGAACTTTTCATTTTTTTTTTTTTCATTTAAAATGATAAACTGAAGCAAATTGTGGGCTTCTGATAACATTTCTGATAATAAATATCTTTTGTTTATATTTCTATTTGTGATGCTAGTCAGTAATATAAAATACCATCGCAAAAGAGGGTTAGAAATGTGAAATTGCTAGGTGATGCACTTTCTTTGAACACCAGTGTGTGTATATATATATATATATATATATTTTTTTTTTTTTATTATTTTGTTATTTGATTTTTAGGAGCATTAGCAACAGAGGCCATATTGCTCCAGGATATGCGGTGGTCATTCCCTGACCTTTCCGCATCCTCCGTATTTGGTGGTGACGGGCTCGAACCCGGTCTAATCAAGAAGCGAGTGCTACGCACTGCTGCTCCTTCCCACCTGGCTACGGAGGCGCCCTTTTTTTTTTTTTTTTTTTCTTTTCACAGAAAGGCTGAAATTCAGTATAGGTACTCCTCATGTTGGACAGACAACTTGTGTGATCGAGACCTGCTAATATTCGTAAAATCGGAAACTTACTGGGATTTACTCTTGTAGAGAATTTGTCTTCATTTTGAATTTAGACCAAATAAAATAGGATAATAAATATAATGTATAGGATAATAAGAAATATTAAAATTTTGAAATATTATATTTTAAGTCAAGAAAGGTACCCCTCGTGTTACGCTACATGACGAACAGCATAAAGGATATGAACTGAGAAAAATAGTTGTTATTAGAAGGGGGAAACACTTATTAGGAGGGGTCATGTTTTTAATCGACTTTCATTTTTGTTTATTAAAAAAAAGGTTAGGTTTTTTTCTGTGAAATAATACTAATAATAAAAATACAGTAGTCTTTTAACAATAAAAACAAGAGAGATGAAATAATAAAATTAAATATATTTTTCCGCCGAGTGAATTTTGCTTAATAGTTCTTCATTATTTTGTAGTATTGCTTTCAGCGTTTCTACGGTCACGTTTTTTTTTTTTGTTGTTGTTGTTGTTGTTGTTGTTGTTGTTGATGTCCACAACTTATTTACTACCAAAAAAACTCTTTCCGCTGTACCACTAGTTACCGGCAAACATAATGCAAATGATTTGCAGCATTATGGTGGCTACATATCCAATCCGGGACTGTCCCACATAAACCGGGACATCTGGTCACTTTATGTATTATTGTAGTATGCCTGAATATCCTTCTTTTTTTTTTTTTTTTTTTTTCCACGAAAACCCCAAACACGAGAGGTATTAGAACCTATAGTACTTAGTACTGTGCTTGGTTTGGAGGTTGAGAAGACTAAAGAAGATATTTATTGACATTCGACTTTGACTTCTGTAGACTGTAAATTTCAGGAAACATGTATGAAGGAAGGTTGTTCCAGAAAATGGCAGTTGAATGAATAAACGATGAAGATGAAAACTTGGTTATGTGAATTTGAAGTCGGACAGTAAATGGATGTTGGCTGATGGCGGCACATGTTCGGACTGTTTTGAAAGAGCAAAATTATAGAAACCAATTCAGAAGAACAGTACGTCTATGAGACAGAGTGGAGAGACTCTGTTAGAGAGGAGTCATTAATTGACCTAACTGCCCTCTTCTGAATGGAATCTAGAAGCCTAAGAGAGATTTTGGGGGCACCACCCCAGATGTGGGAACAATATTCCATGGTATGGCGGATTTTCAATTTGTACAGAGTGAACAGCTGTTTGGAAGAAAAGTAATGCCGAGAACAAAAGAGAAAACCAAGATTTTTAGATGCAGAGGAAGCAACATTTGTAATGTGCTTGTGCCAAGAGAGCTTAGAAGTCAGGATAATCCCCTAAAGAGAAATACCTTTTTGCGAGATATAAGACAGACTGAGTTATGGAAGGATTGAAATCAACTAAGTTGTCTTTGCCCCACTGGAGATCGGCATTTAAGGAATTGGTAGCGGATATTCGAGAAGTTGAAGCTGATTGAGCAGGGCAAGGTTTCTCAAAATGGAAAGTGGAATGCGATGTGCTGTCATCAGCAAAACTATGGATAGGATTTCCAGTCAATGGAAGAAGGTCATTAATATACAAAAGGAAAAGAGTGGGGGAAAGAACTGAACCTTGGGGGGGACACCGACATTAGTGGAGAAGTTAGAAGACCGAGAGCCATCTGCCATCACCCTCAGTGAGCGATCAGAGAGAAAACTGGATAACCAATTACAAAAAACAGTTGGCAAACCATAAGATGGAAGCTTGATTAGAATATCTTTATGCCAAACATGATCGAAAGCCTTTGAGATGTTAAGAGCAACTGCTTGTGTTTCACCAAACTTTTCCATTGAATTTGTCCATAAATATGTAACATAAGCCAGTGGATCAACACTGACGGAATCCATACTCGCGATCGTTGATCAGACAGAGGGTTTCTAGGTAGTTTAGGAATTAGCGGTTAATTGATTTCTCCATTAGTTTAGAAAGAGAAGTAATTGCAATAGGACAATAATTGGATGGGAGGGATTTGTCACCCTTTTTAGGAACTGGCTGGATATGAGCAAATTTCCAAGCAGAAGGAAAAACACCTTTGGAATAAGAAAGTGAAAAAAGGCAGCAAAGAACAGGAGTAAATTCAGGAGCTCAGGTTTTGAGAATAAGTGAAGAAATACCATCAGGACCCGGAGCTTTCTTTGCATCAAGATTCATAAAAATCCTTCTGACATCCTTTTTATGGAAGACCACAGGAGGCATTGAATGGAGCGTTTTGGGAATGGTGGGAGGTGTTTTACCAAGATCATTAATACATGAGCTGGAAGAAAAATGGTATGCTAGCAGGTCAGCTTTATCCTTGGCTGAAGTGACAACAGAACCATCTGGTTTTGACAGAGGTGGGAGCAGAGATGGGCAAAAGTTGCGGCCAATAGCTTGGGCAAGAGACCAGAATGCTCGGCTGCCATTAGGGCAAGAAACAAGTTTTCTACTCTTAGTCTGTTCAAAATCTAGTTTGGACTGATTAATAACTGCTTTACAATTGTTGCGAGCTTTGGTGTAGGCAGAAAATGAAACTGAAGAATTGGAAACAAGCCAATTACAATAAACAATTCTTCTCTTTGAACAGCCTTAGCACATTTATTGGAAAACCAAGGTTTAGATAAAGGACGAGATTTTAAAGTGGAGTTTGGAATAAAGGAATCCATTCCTACAAGAATAATTTCATTGAGACGATCTGAGCAAACGTTGACATCAAAAGTTTTGAAACAGTAGTCCAACCAAGGAAAAGAAGAAAAGAAATCTCGCAGGTCTACCCATTTTCCATTCTTGTAATGCCAAACAACACGAGGTTGTGAATAGCCACGAGGTAAAGGCTGCATTGGAGAAGAGACAATAACCATGTTGTGATCTGAGGTGTCTAAAGGACCACTCACTTCAACCTTGTACTTAGAAGGGTTGTTTGTGAGAAAAAGATCAAGCGTGTGGCTGTACTTACAAGGATTGTCCTTGTAAGTAATTGAACAATCTGTGCAAGGTCATTAGTAATTGCAAAAGCCTCAGCATCTCGACCTGCTGGGTTGGTGTGACTAGAAAACGGAAACCGGCTGGAGTTGTGAACATTAAAATCACCAAGGGAAATTACCTCACTGTTAGGAATGTTGGACTGGAAAAAGTCAAGTTGCAGAGAGAGAGAGAGAGAGAGAGAGAGAAAGTCAAAGAGCTCCAAGTGATTAGTGGCATTTGGAGAACAGTAGAGACAACAGATGAATTTGGCACAATGAGGTAGAGAGATTTTAAGACAGAGAAGATCGAAAAGAGGAGATTCCGAATTACCAAGTCTCTGACAGGGAATATCAGAATGGACAGATGCACAAGTACCACCTTTGAGGCAAAAGGAATCATACAGCGAATAATTTGGGCAACTGAGATGTGCAGTAGTTGAATCAACTATAACTGAAATTCTGTCAGAAAAAAGTACATGGGGTTTGGCAGACTGCAAGTGAAAATGGACATCGTTGAGATTAAAATTGAGACCACGTATATTTGCGAAATGAACTAGGAAGTGTTTGGGAGATTTAGATCTTTCTGCAGATAAGCTTACTCTATTAGTTTGACAATTCATGGTGTATTAAATAGTAAGAAAAAGTTGGGGGACATGCTGTATGAAGTAATGAAATTTTTGGATATGACGTACACATGGTAAGGATATACCCAGATCCTTGACATAACGTGATCTCGACAATGCCTCCCCCCGCACACTACTCAGACTCCCTCCAGTCGCTATCTGGCTGAGTAGAGGTAGCAAGATTATACACTAGTATAATCCGGAAGCCTCCTAAAGAATTACCAATAGGTTCGGTCCGGTGTACTAACTAGTGGCCGGCCTGCGAACACTGTTTTAGAGCTGTACCCTCGAAATGTAAGGAATATTGGATCTCGCCGTGATGTTCATCATAACCCCAAAAGTCATCAGTCATACTGCATGATGGAAGAGATCGTAAAGGGTTGGCCAGAACTTAGCTTTGGAAACTAAACATGGGTTCCATCACTTCAAGCTTCCAATAAGCAAATTGGTGGTATTGCCCCGGTTGATGAGAGTCATCTACACCTAGTATTGCCTGGTAAAACACGCCTCCGTAGCCAGGTGGGAAGGAGCAGCAGTGTGTAGCACACGCTTCTTGATTAGACTGAGGTTCGAGGCCATCACCACCAAATACGGAGGATGTGGAAAGGTCAGGGAATGACCACCGCATATCCCGGAGCAATATGGCTTTAGTTGCTAATGCTCCTAAAAACCAAATAACTAACAAACAGCCTGGTAAAACAAAGGAGTGGCATTTCTCCATGTGTGGGCACTTACGTTGGGTTATACACAGAGTGCTTGTGCATGGAGGTTATACCCAGGATTACTATCAGTTCCACCATCGTGAAGGTGCAACAGCGGAATTGGGTCCACTTGATCTGAATGTCACCCGAATATCAGTTCCATCAGCGTTTTAGACTTCCAGTTAGCAAGTAAAATCTCTGTGACCAAGGACCTAATAAAATACCGATCCGATGTGTCTGAGATAAAAATCCGTGCAACCTTCACCCCAGGCCGAACTAATCTGGCTAGTATGAAAAAAACCCTTAAACGATATTGTTGTTTAGACGGGGCTCATTCGGGCCTTTTTCACACCCTGTGACACGAGGGCGGTTGTATCTACTGTGGTAGATATTCTTCCACTTCGTGTGGTGCTTTTTTTTTTAATGAAGCTCTTAAATAGCAGGTATGCATTTATTTTAACTGTTTAAACAAAATGTAAGGATTATGAAGTGACAACCTCGACAGTCTCTCAAGAAGACTGTTGCAGGCCAGTTTTTTTTTTTTTGTTTTTTAGGCTGTGGTTAGACTGTTAGGAGAGGCCTTCATCCTGCAGTGGATTGAAAATGGCTGATGATGAGGCTGTGGTAATAGGTTGGTTTGAAACGATTATTGTTATGTCTACGGTGGCACCTAGACTTCCGTCTATCTCTACCTCAAAAGCCGAATTTACGCAGAACTTCTGAAAAACGGGCTTGTATTGGAAGAGGTCTCTGCGCCACCGGGGAGCAGCCGGTACCCGGCATTCCGCGCCGATGGCCGTCCCCAGGCACATAGAACCGGGCCTGAGTCTACCATTCTGGCAGTGCCTCATGCACTAAAGTCCCACACCCACCGGAAGTAGTGCTATACTGGTGGGTGCAAGCGATCCTGCTCCCAGGTCACCCAAACCAGGGAGCTAGTAAAAAAGTAAATAATAATAATAAATAACACTAAAATAAGAAAAAATAAATGAATAACAATAAAAAAATAAATAATATATATAAAAAATATAAATAAAAAAAATATGTAAAAAAAATAGACACGGGGGGGGCGGACAATCAACAACCCCATGTCCTACAAACCCAAAATAATAATAAATTAAAGATTTTAAAAAATCGGACACTGGGAGAACTATCCAACAACCCCTTGTCCAAACAAATAAAATTTTTAAAAAATACAACAGAAAGTACTGTTAGTAACAAGCAACCTTAATAAGTAAACCTAATTTGTAAGCATTAGTCTTGTCCAGTGGTTTTCAACCGGGGTGCCGCAACAACATTCCAGGGGTGCCACGTAATTTGGGTTTAAGTTACTTAAACTTATTATTATTTTTTTTAATTTATATGTTTATTTCATTATAAAACGGTGTACAGTATGGTAGGGGTGCCGCAAAATAAAATAAATTACTTAAGGTTGCCGTTATTAAAAAAAGGTTGAAAACTACTGGTCTAATCCAATGTCTTCTCCGTTGGAAAAATTACATAAAATTCTTGTAAAGCATCAAATTTTACCTGGTTGACAATATAATCACTTTCGTTACCACTAATTAAATTATTAATCTTTAATTTATCTCTATGTTTAGTATATAATATATGATTCCAAGTTTCTAGTTGACCACAAGTGCACAAAGGAGAACGTTCCAGGCCAAAATAATGTAATTTATAATTCCATGACCCGTGGCCAATTAAAATGTACGACATTTCCATAACAGGAAAAAAACATTTGTTATGCTTAATATCAAAATTGAATGTGATCTTAGGGATAAATAATCTAGTCACCTCTCCAATTGCACTGCTATCCCATCTCTGTTGCCAGATATGAACCAGTTCAGTCAGCATGTTTTTCTTGGCTTTAGTCATACCAATAGTAAGATCTGGAGTAATATGTTCAAGAAGGTAACGTCTTTTTTTGGGGGGGGGGGGATGATGGAGTGCTGCCATTGGATTAGACATGTACTAGTAGTAATCGAAGCATGTGATGCAAGAAAGCAAGTTCAAGAAGGTAATAGTTTGAAACTATGGGTGAATTAGGATTACGATTACTTTTATTTTCCAGTACCATGAAGTTGGATGGTGTTGAGACAGTGCCGGACCAAGGTAAGTTCCGCGCCCCGGCAGAAAGGTTTTTCGACGCCCTTTTAATAAGGATATATATATTTTTTTTTCCCCTCATTTTTCTTCTGTTTTTGGCGCCCCTGGTAAGAGCCCTGCTAGTCCTTACCTTAATCCGGCACTGCGGTCAGAAAGCTTGCTTTCTTGCATCACATGCTTCGATTACTACTAGTACATGTCCAATGCAATGGCAGTACTCCATCATCACCCCCCCCCCCCCCAAAAAAAAAAAAAAAAACGTATGCCATTACCTTGCCAGCAGAAGGAATCGACTCAGCTTTCTTTGAGGGGAAGAAATGCTGTTTCTCCCTTTTACTATTCCTTTGTCTCTAGCTGAAAGTGATGGATTTAAGTCTCATTCATGGTCATAAACTTTGCAAGGAAATTTTCTGGATTTACTTTAGAACGATAAAAATATTCACTTTATTTTTTTTTTTTTTTTTTTATATCTTTTGACAACTTTTGGCCCCATCACGGCTTTTTTTAATAGCAAGAACGTCCGTTATCTAGTATTATGCATGTTCAGAAGAGATGCTCAAGATGCTGGTAGTATACTGGACTGTCACTCTTCGAGTACTCATCAGCAGATTATGCACACTGTCAACAACTTCTGGAGTGGTGGGCATTGCTGGTGTTCAACAACGTGGATCATCTTTCAGGATCTCCCCCTGTCTAAATTCTGCTGGCAGCAGCTTAACTTGGGAGTAGGATGGGACATCCTCACTCAGTGTTGTAAACATATCCTCATTTATTGCCTTTGGCGTTAATCCATTTTTTCCAAATACTGAATGACTACATGGTGACTGATTTTGTTCACCTTTACTCATTCACACAACTCTTTCGACTTCGGGACCTCTAATTAAAAAAGAATGTTATTGAAACTGTCTGAAACTTGGTGGGTTACTGGCCGAAGTGTTATTAAATAAGTACAGAAATATTTAAGGTAACCTTCTCATACTGAGTCCACGAACTTTTCAAAAACCCCTTTTATTTTAATGACAAATTGATTTCTCACCCATGACTGTTACTAGTTTCTTCTGCAACGAGCACTGTTTATCATTAGGGTACGTCACATCATGATTGCAGCTCCTCGTTCTACATTGATATTAATGTTTGTAAAATAATAAGAGATCCTGTGATTACGAAATACGGTCGAAAAGCGTTGTCAGCTTCAGGAAGGAAAATCGTTTTGAATATTTTCGCAGATTCTTTTCAATTTTCAATTGCGTTAAATTGATTTTTAATTGTTAACACAATTGAAAATCAATTGATTTGAATTGTGTTAAATTGATTTTTAATTATTTATTTTTTACTCTAATGTAAGTTTTCGATTTTTTCGTTTTAATTTCTTGGGAGTTTCATATGGAAGTGTTCTACGTACTATATTGAAGTAAGCTCCTCTTATTATTTTACAGATATTAATAATATCAACGTAGAACGTATTGAGTATTACAGCTCTGATTCACAGTATCTAATTCATTTTTTAAACTCTTATTGACTGTTTCATTCACTTCCTGTCTCTCCAGGTGTAACCTATCGATACACACAATTATGGGAGATTTTTTGAATGGCTTGGTGAAAAATTACATTAAATAAACACTAAGATACTCGTCCCAAAGTTACCATATTTCTTTTCTAAAATATTGCCTTCAAAACAACATCGTTCCGAAATTTGTCAGGGCTAATTTAAATCAAAACATTTCAGGCATAAAACAACTAACACTGGCCACATCGCGTAATATTGTTAAGCTTGCCTTAAAATCTCGATATTCGAATAAACAAAAATACCTTTCCCAGGTTAGGAAGCTTCGCGATAAATTAAAAAATTATCTACATCCGAACGATTGGTCTATATTGAAGACCTCCATAGATTTGCGACGGAAAGCACAGACCTCAGAAATAAAAAAGCAGACACGTTAATAAATTGCAAACATTATGGGATAGGTCAAGACACGTTCATGCGAATTCTAACACATTTCAGAACACACTTGAAATGTGGTCTTGAAAATGTGATGTAATATCTTGTACTGGTCATTTAGCATGACCAGTACTTGAAATATGGTGACGTAAAATTCTCTGCCGAATTCAATGTCTGAATTTGCACTACATCTCGTTATTCAACGAACTTCATGAAAGACTGCTGCACATTTCAGGTACTGGTCAGTCGAACCTGCAATTTGTGGAGGTAGTTTCATAGGTTGGAAGGTCTGAGAGAGGGTTGTCATCCCTAGAAAGGCTAATAATGGCGCCAACAGACCAGCGGTGAGCCTTAGCAGAAGATTGCAGTTCTTTTGGCATTGATTTTCCCTGTTTTAGCTTTGAACCTAATTCATTCCTATTCTTCCATAGCTTAATCCCGGCGCCTCCGTAGCCAGGTGGGAAGGAGCAGCAGTGCGTAGCACACGCTTCTTGATTAGACCGGGGTTCGAGCCCGTCACCACCAAATACGGAGGATGCGGAAAGGTCATTCAGGGAATGACCACCGCATATCCCGGAGCAATATGGCCTTAGTTGCTAATGCTCCTAAAAAAAAAACCAAATAACAAATAAAATAACAGCTTAATCCCATCTACATTATTTCGGGTCAGCTTTTTTGAATTTTGTATGGTTCTTTTCTCTCCTGGGCCAACCCTCCCACTTATGTCCTGAAATTAATTCCTGATATATTGCTCAATAGTTCTGAGCAATATATATTCGGAATCTATCCCGAACTGTGCATCTATAGAAATTTGAAGAACTGGAAGAGGACGCTGGTCTTCCGCGTTGTATCATGTCGATTTGACATCCGGGGTGGCTGGCGGTCCTTGTTGAATTAGTAGAAGAATTATAAGAAGAGTCTTAGAGAAATTGTTTTAAATTTTGATCTCCACCTTTGGTTTTGAAGACGAAAGGTGTTATTGATAATTGACAGAAGGGGGGATAATGAGAATTATACGAAATATTTTTTAGTGGTTATGACCGTGTCTGTTAAGTCAGTTATCTTTTGAAATTGGTCATTTTGTTCGCATAATTGATCATTTCATTTCTGAATTTTTCAGTCTCATTTAGTAAAGCATTAGGTAGGGGTCTGTCATCATCCAGAATTTCAACCTAAATAAAAAAATAATAAGAATAATAAATAAATAATTAGTTTATTGTTTAAGATTCCCATCTAGGGTTGCATTAGTTTGAGTGCTTCCTCACTGTTGATTTTGTATCTTCCAAATCCTTGAACATAGCATCCTTAAAGGAAGCTTCTGGTGTGTGTTCTGGAGAATGGAAAAGCTTTACTATCTAAGGTGCATATAATTGCAACATGGCTGTTTTCACGTTGAGTTGGACTAAGATATGTTAGTTGTTGTTTTTTTTTTTTTTTTGGTAGTTGTTGGCGCATCCACTTCTGTGGCCATAATGCACCTCCCAAGGTTTTACAGTACTTTTGATTCAAGCCCGAGGCGGGATTCGAACTCGCGACCTTTGGGTTGCCAGGAAGGCACTTTACCCACCCGGCTAGCCAGGTCGGCATATGTTAGTTGTGATAATCTCACGGCTCTTTTTTTTTTTTTTAATGCAGAACACAAATCAGTATCAATGAAATTGCAGAAACTCAGTATCAATGAAATTGCAGAAACTACTTTAGAATTTGTGGAGACGTTCTGAAAATTAATCACTTAGGCACTGTCACTATTGTCGAAATAAAATAACGTGTTTTTTTTTTTTAATGGAAAAATAATAAAGTAGTTTAATACCCTCGGTGTTTTATTGTAACATGAGCCTTTCTTCGCATCGATTTTTCCATGCTCTGCACATAGCACCTTAATTAATCAACGACCCCCACAAGGTCGTTTCTAACTAAAGCGTTTTTCGACCTTAGAGTAATCATTATCTCCAAGGAAACCAACTGTCAACAGTACATTTGCAGGCCTTCCCCATTCCTAATGCAACAGACATACTCTGGTTGCAAAGTACTTGTTCTTTCAGAGGTTGTAATTAACATTTATGTAAACGTTTAATACTATACCATCCATATTGACAGAGACGATGACTTAAATTTTACTGACACTTTGCAACTCACATAAAAACGTATTAGAGCTGCAAATACAATGTTTTCTTTTCTATATTGATTCCAATCCTTGTATTGGCGACTGTCGGGGGTTAATTTTTTTACGGCTGTATGTCATAATTCTCTTCGTCTGTCTAGATGTCTGCATATTGCAGGCAAGTATAGAGGGACAGTAGCGCACCTAGAATTTTTTTTTTTGGAAGAGAGGGGGTCGCACGTTCCTTACTTTTATAAATGTCAACACATAACAGTATAATGTATATAAAACAATGTCCTTGGGATGAATTGAAGTGAAAGAAACCACTACTGATTATCAGGATAATCATTCTCTAAACCGACTAGCAGTGCTTTGGGAAACTTTCCATTGGCTGCAGATAGTGTGCGAACAATGTAAACTTAGCCAATCGTGACTCGTGCATATTTTTGTTAAGTTTGTTATTATTTATTTTCAATTGCTGACTGCGGATGTACACTTAAAATCCAGCGTTAGATGGTTTTGCGTGTTCGCTTTCGCTTCGTAACGAGATTTGATTTTTCTCCGGAGTAAAAAAAAAAAAAAAAAAAGTATATAGGTATATTTGTTATTTTAATATACAGTATAATCTCGATTTTCCGGGACAGATAGTAAAAAAACAAATCGCGGATAATAGATTTCCCGGTTAACCCAAAAATACAAAAATCCCCGAGATACATTCCAGGACTTCTTACTTCGTCGAGTTTTACGTAACTCGAGAATGATTAATAACATATTGCTACTGTATTATTATTGACAAATCTGAATTCCTACTATATTATTACTGACAAATCTGAATTCCTACTATATTATTACTGACAAATCTGACACTTGTTAATGTTTGGCCATTTTGATACATCCTTATTATAATGATTCCTTAGAGATTTAAGAGATGCACCGTTTTCAAACTTTTGAATACAGTAAACCCCCGCGAATAGCGGGGGTTACGTTCCTGAGAAATGTCGCGAATAACGAAAACGCGAATACTGAGTTATGGTTCCCATAGTAATAAAGGGGTTCCGTTCCAAAGTATGAAATATATAAGAAAAACTAGTCTAAAATTTTGTCTATGTATGTATTATATATGCCTTCATATTATGACTATGTACATAGTGAAATGCAAGCATATGGCATCGAAATGAAAATAAGAAACAATTTAATATTAAATGTAATATTTATTAGAAATTTCAAACAAATCTTTCAAACCAGCGCCTTTGCTAGCAAAAAAACTTATACCGCCAGTGCTATCACCAGTTTCGCTAAAGTGTTGATAAAGGAGTTTTGCCTTTTCACGAATGATGAGTGAACTTAACGGAATTTTATTTTGAGTTCGGTCTTCTATCCACAGATTTAAAGCTTTTTCCATTTTTTCTAATTTAACATCACGAGTTACAGAGCAAATTTTTGAAGCAATTAGCGCGTTTTTACGGACACTACGGCGGATTTTTTCTTCTGATTTTTTGATTGATCGTACCGTTGACTCATTGATTTTATAATATTTTGCCACTGAGGAGACACTTCACCATTAAGAACTTTGTCTAATAACTGAATTTTATTCGCTAATGTCATCACCACCTTCTTTGATCTTTTCACATTTCCCTTGTTATTCGTAGCCATATTTTTGTAGGGGTTAGAAAGAACTTGGACAATAAAGTCACTTTCTTCCGTTAACACACTCGAAAAAGTCTGTTTTATACTGCAAAACAGTAGATAAATTGACAAATTTATTCAATTTATAAGCATATAAATTAAAAGCAAACGACGAAACCTTCCATGACAAGCGCATAACACATAACTGAACAAAGATTAGCGAGAAACATCCACGCTCGCGATTTTGTCACCCCTCTTCCTCCACCCACTCAGCGCTGTTTTGACCGGGAAAGATAATTCTAGCCACGCCCATGTTTTTTTATGGCGGAAAATATTCACGGCGCTTTAAAATTCGCATTTTTTTAGGTTTCATTTTGTATTAAATCGGCGATTGCGAATACGCGAAACCGCGAATACAGATACCGCGAATAGCGGGGGTTTACTGTAATTTCAAGTTTTTGTTTAACTGAAAACACAACTCTTTTGCGTTTGCCCATCATTTTCGCGATTTCTAAACAAAAACAAAAAAAATTTTTTTTACTATAAAAAAAAATTCCGACATCCCTGACATAAAGAAACAAAATTTGTCCTTTTGCGCTGCAACGGAACACAACAATCGACGCGACGCACTAAAACAAACTAAACATTTGGTCTCTTTTTTTTTTTTTTTTTTTTTGAGCGGCGGGTGTGAAGACAGTGGGGATTGCAAGATAATAGGTACACTAATCTCCCAATGACGACTTATAATGCCGCTTGTCGCCTATTTACGATTTGCAAAATATCTGTTTATACCTATTCAAGTTATTACTTGAATTTTTTGATTTCTGATTGATTTTTTTTATTAATTTTATTTTATTTGGAGTCTTGAAGTGTCCTGGTTAATCCAGAGTCCACTGTATTGATAAGGTGTCACTTACCATTCATTGTTTGTAGTCTTTCTTTATGGGTACTTTGCGTGGTTTGTCGGGAAATGTTGACTTGGCTTATAATAAATCTAGATTCAATGTGAAAAAGTTATGGTTATTGCAGAAACAATGTTAGAGAAAAATCTAGTGATATTTTCAAGAATTTAAAGACTGCAAGCAGAGGTGAAAGCGATTCTTGCACTGCATCTACTGGAGGCAAGGTATCTTGGATTTCAAACCCACTGCTGGTCTTTGTGGAACAAGAAAATACATGGGCTGTGTTAGGGTAACTAAGAGTAAGAACAGGTGCGTGTGTATTTCAAGTTTTTGTTGTAATATAAAGAAAATACATATTCGGAAAGCAAAAGCATAATTTTAATACAGTAAATTATAATTAAAATGATAGGGCCACAGAAGTTAACTTCTTACATCTTTTGATATCTGTCATTTGGAAAAATATTTCATTTCTAGGTTGTCTAGTCAACCCTGGTCCAAGGAGCAGCTTGGTTGTATGGTGCCCCTGTAGACTGGCACCCAGTGGAGACATCTTCCCCCTCATCAGCACCTCTGCATTATGGATGGCTACTTGCAAATCGACAACAGAACAGTAATTTCCAAAACGCTGCCCTTTTGAGTGATGGAATTCAAGACTGACAATAACAATAATCTTCCCTACTGAGAAAGCATTATTTATTAAAATATGACTAGGCGACTTGTGAATGATTTCACAATATGAGACATTATAATAATTATGCTGTTTATGCAAAACTTTGCCTCCTTGTGAGTTTACTGCTAATCAGGATGGCACCTCCGTAGCCAGGTGGGCAGGAGCATCAGTGTGTAGCACATGCTTCTTGATTAGACCGGGGTTTGAGCCCGTGACCACGAAATACGGAGGATGCGGAAAGGTCAGGGAATGACCACCACATATCCCCAGAGCAATATGGCCTTAGTTGCTAATGCTCCTAAAAACCAAATAACAACAACAACAGCTAATCAGGATGCCTTTGCCCTATCCAGTACGTATTTAATTTATATTAATCACAGAAATGTGAAATACTTGTTATATTTTCCTTATTATTAAAATCCCTACGAATTGTGCATACAAAGAATTTTGTGCTCCTGGGAATGGATAAGTTTTCTTGAAAATTTTGCCATCTTTTTGACTTCATTAACATTAAATTGTGTTCATTTAAGTTAATAGTCTTAGTCACGTTCATTAGCTTAGTTTTTACTTTAGCTAGAGCTTTTGTATTGGTGATTTGGCACAAATATCATACCATGTATCTAGGTAGTGTAGTGCATGTTAGTGAAATAATAGGTTTTAATCATGATAAGTGGCTTGAAGGTTGAAATCGTGTAGGTTGGCTACATTTTTTTTGGTATTTAGCTAAGAAATTTTTATTTTTAGTAAGCCTAAATAAAACTTATGAATGTTATAATATAATATAAACATGATAACGTAACATATGAGAAACTTGATGGCCTAATATGGTTTGTTTGGGGATTTTTTAGGCACATCAGCATCTATGGCCATAGTGCACCAGCCTAATATGGATTACTGCATTTGGGTATATACAGTATTAACTAATTGTAGTATTGTCAAATTAAATAGAATTTAAACTGAAATCATGCCCAAAACTAGAACAGCAAAGTAGTGAGAGTGCTGTGGCTTGGGGGAAGAACTGAAGGAGGCTATTCTCCTGTGAATCACAGCCAAAATGTGCTAGTTGTCACATAACGAAATGTGCTAGTTGTCAGTGTTTGAAGATTTATGTAACAGGACATGATGCAGCTAAGGGAAATGTCTTTCTGTGTGTTTGGTGCTGAGAATGTGAAGAAAATATGCGACAGCTGAGCATTCTGATGTATGGTTATGAGAGTGTGAAGAGTAAGGTGGATGATCTTGAAGGAATTAAAATGGGACCCATCCAGCTCTCAGCTGTCCAATGCAATGCAACCGCTTACACCTTTGCATCAGACAACACTGTGGCAATCCCCCATTTAACTAACTCTTTTGGAACCAGTGCATTCTGCACTGGTCCCACAGGAAGTAGTTATTATCAGGGAAATGGGAAATATATTGTGCAAGAAGGAGAGGTGTCATAGGACTAGAGTATGTCTGCCCAGGGCAAAAGTATATGACATTGTAGAGAACATATCACAGGCACAAAACGTTATATTCTGGTACTCAGGACTTACTTAAAGGCAATGTTGGGAAAAAGTTGCGAGTCAGGATTTAATTTTTAAGTATCTGAAATTCTGCCCAAACAATTGGAGGGAGTACCTGTTGAGGGCCCTGTCAATCAATTCGGCCCTGGACAGAATGTGCAAGGCTCATGGGGTAGAATTTTTCTCAGCACGTGTGAGCTTGTTAAGAGGAGAGCTTGTTTTTATAGAGATGGGATACACTTAAATAGAAGGAGTGCAAGGATATTAGCTGATGCTATTGAGGCAGTCATAGGTGGGTCGGAAAACTTATAGCTTGGTGGAATGCACAGACGAATAGAGTAACTAGAGCTGCTGGCAGAGGTGAAAGTGATTCTTGCACTGCATCTATTGGAGGCAAAGTATCTCGGATTTCAAACCCCGCTGTGGGTCTTCGCGGAACAAGAAAATACATGGGCTGTGTTAGGGTAACTAAGAGTAAGAACAGGTGCATGTATACTTGCATGTACACCAATGCTAGGAGTATAGTAAGTGAATTTGAAGTGGTGGTCAAGACATCAAAAGCGGATATTGTTAGGATATCAGACACATGGTACCATACGGATATAAGCAGTGCAGAATTGGAATTTGCGGAGTACAATGTGTACAGAAATCATAGACAGGAGACAGGAAGGGAGGAGGGGTTATGCTGTTAGTTAAGAAACACAAAGTCTAAGGAAGTGCATCTAATTGACATTGGTGGACAATGCAATGTTGAGTCACTGTGAGTGTGGTGGGAAAGCAAAAACAAGAGGAGTATGTTATAGGTCTGATGAGTGCAACAAACTACTGTACAGAGAAACAGTGGGCCAGCAAATCAGAATGTCTTATAATGGGAGGGTTTTAACTTCCAGATATTGACTGGAACTTGTTGTTTGAACACTATAAACAATTTTGTGGATTTATTGTATCTGATTAATCGTGCATTAAGAATCTACAGATCACTGTGATCACTGCCACCAATAGGTGGCAGCAATCACAGTGTATTGATGTGGGATTTACTTAAAGCTATAACTACCATCAGGGCTAAAGGGAAGGGTTTTGCTTTTGTGAAGGTGACTACAGTGGTCTCAGACAGTTTTTAAATTCTATACAATGGGACCAACTGATGATGTACTAACAGCAAATTCAAGCATTCAAGGAATTAATCATGGAAGCTACTAGGCTTTTCATACCAGATAAAAAATATTGTTCAATGTTAAACTAAGTGGATGTCAGATGAAATAATGAGACTTGTGGTAGAGAAGAAAAAATTTGCATGGAATGCATATAAATTATCGCACAACACAGATGCCTATGGTAGATATAAGCTAGCTAGTCTGTAATCAAGTGACAAGGGCAGTTAGGCAAGCAAAGGCAGATTACAAGAAATCTTTGGCAAAGGATGTAAAGAAAAACAGCAGAGACTTCTTTACTTACGTAAACTCTAGAAGGAAAGGGATGAATCAGATTGGTCCATTTGACCTTGATGTTTGATGATCGTGCTCAGGTAGCTGACAAACTGAATGAGTATTTTGCATCTCTGTACATTCACATATGAGGAATTCTCTAAGGAAGTGGAGGCCAGAAGCTTATCAAACTCTTAACAGGGAGTTAAATGATTTTTGTAATAACTGAGAGGAAAGAGGAAGAGAAATTGATGAAAAAATAAGAAAAGCACATGGAGTGGATGGAAGCTATCCAATTATATTAAGGAAGGTAGCAAATTAAGTTTACAAACCCTTAGCCATAACTATGAGTGCATCCTTGGATTCAGGGGAGGTCTCCACAAACAGGAGAAGTGCAAATGTATCCTTAATTCACAAAGGGGAATCAAACGATGCCACGAGTATTTACGAACCTCTTGGTTTAACTTCTGTTCCAGGGAAAATACAAGAGGATATATAATAGATAGATATTATATAATAATAAAAGAGAGGTTAAAGAAGTCATGCAGAATCATCTAGACAAGAGTGCAGTTATAGTTCAAACACAGCATGGGTTTGTTTAGGGGAAACTTTGTCTGACCAATTTGACTGGATACTACAATGTGGTCATAAAGGAATTGGATGCAAAAAATAATTTTTATATTATATACTTAGATTTCAGGAATGCTTTTTATATTGTTACCAAGGGGAGACTGCTATACAAATTGGAGGACCATAGTATTGAGAGTAAGTTGCTGCTATTGATAAAGGGATGGTTGAGTGGAAGAAGACAGACAGTGGTAATCAAGGAAACTACCCTTTGTGGACTAATGTTATTAGTGGAATGCCCCAGCATTCGGTGTTGGGCCTATTATTGTTTTCTGTATTTATCAGTAATATTGATGAAGGTATTTCAGGCATAATGTCCAAGTTTTCAGACGATATGAAGGTTGGTATGTTACTGCAGCAGGACCTAGAAAAGTTGGGCAGATGGACTGAGATGTGGCAACTGAAGTCTGAAAAATGGTTCACACCTGGGTGGTCACCCACAGTGTGCTTTTGCATTGGGTCGCTAATAGTCTCACCATCGTGAAGGTGCAAGCAGAGGATTTGTCTGTCACAGACCATCCGGACTTCGCCGAATTTGGGTCCACTTGACTTGAGTGTCACCCGAATATCAGTTCCATTAGCGTTTTCGATTCCCAGGTAGCAAGTACAGCTTGTCTGGCATATCTGAGAGAATGCGACAACCTCAAGGACCATTGAGGTGTGTAAGGCCTTGAATGGTTTGAGCAGTCTTGGTGCTGATGGGATTCTTTCACTTGCTCAGATTATGAACCTGAGGGGGACATAGATTCAAATTGAGGAAAGACAGTTGCAGAATAGATGTGCAGAAGTTTGCCTTTAACCAGTGGATTGATGATTGCTGGAACAGACTTCCATCTGTTGTTGTGGAAGTTTAATAGCTTAAATAAATTTAAGGCTGAACTAGACAAACATTTGGAGTGACTGGATAAGTGAAATGGGAAGGTTTTTTTTTTTTTTTTTTTCCTGGTTGATGCTATATAAGCTTGTTTTCTTGCATCATATACCTCAACTAATGCTGAAGTCATGCATATTCTCAGCTGTTATCATGGTATAGAGTTTTATTTCTGTATTGCTATTTTTGGTTGCTATTATGTTTGGTTTTATATTGTGATCAAAGAAGGGCAAACATCTATGAAACTGGCATCATTGCGGATTGCAGTTTACCTCCGGTAGTAATTTTTATCTGAAAAGTTTGTATTTTTCATGCACATTTTGTAGTCACTATAATTGATAAAGGTTTTGTTTGTTTTTACCAATATTGGTTTTTACAAACAGTAGCCATCAGCTCAAAACAGCCAACTGTGAATCACTGCTTCAGACAGCTACTGACAGTTCACTTCCCTTGTGTGGACATAACTGATAAATGCCTTTGATACTTCAGAAAAGTTCTATAATGGTTATAATAACATATTTAGGAAGTATTTCTATCTGTTCATTGAATCTCGTAATTTAGTTCAATTACTCCCCCACCACACACACACACACACACACACACACACACTCAATGATCACTAGAAGTATGACCACCCCATGCACAATGCAGCTGGCAGTATAAAAAGCTAAACAGCTTCCTACACTAGAGCAGTGATAATTTACATTTGGGTTGTGCAAGTCAAAGGTGATGAATTAGCAGTTGTGGAATGCAGCAGTGATATTTCAGAGTTTAAATACACATGATTACAGGAGCTCGTGCATCGTGTGCTTCCATATCAGAAACGGCATGTCTTGGTTGCTCACCGCCCACTCTGGTTAACTGCCTACGAATAGGTCAAACAACCTACTGCCAGCAGAACTGTAATGGATTGTGCAAAATGTAATTGTTCGTAGTGAGCGAAGGGTGCATCTCGTTGTACAGGCTCAATGCAATGTCACTGTGCGACAATTGACATTGCAATACAATATGGTGAATGCAAGAACAATATTCCTAATGATGATGCAGCACACACACATATGGAGTTCCACAGCAGAACACCCAAGGGACAACCTTTCCTATGATCTTTGCCGACAGTGAATGCTGTGGTGTGAACAAACACACTGGTTGGACACTGGAGGACTGGAAACGAGTGCTGATTGGATGAGTCTAAATACCTGGTGCAACACTCCAAGAATGCCTTTGTGTGTTTTGCAAACAACATGAGTTCATGGACCTACCATGCATAGTGCCCACCATCCCGGCAATTGGCACTTCTTGCTTAATATGGAGCATATTTTGGTGATAAGAACTAGGATCCTTAGTGTGTATGAACCAACATTTCACTGGTGATGTCTGCTGGCAGCTCTCAGGAGACCATGTGCATCCTCCCATGTTGCATTTTTTTTCCCAGATAGAAATGGGATCTTCAAAGATGATAATGTGCCATGTCGTTGGGCATAAACTGTGCAAATGGTTCTTGGAACACAGTGAAGATTCTCTCATCTTGATTAGCTTTCAAATTAATCTGTCCTCAATCCAGTTTGAACACATATGAGATGTTTTGGAACGGGAAGTGAGGCATGTCGACATGCAACCATCATCTGTTCCAGCGCTATGGAAAGCCTTGCAGGCAGCATGGCTGCAGATCCCTACAGATATTTTCAGACATCTATTGGAGTCAATGCCTAAGTGAATAGCAGCTGTTTCCTGTGCAGTTGGTGGCCCAACACAGTATTAGGTAGGTGGTCATAATTCAGTGATTGTGTGTGTGTTTTTCAGAACACCAGTTTTTAAACTGATATTAAAGGAAACATTAGAAATCTGTTTACTTTTGCTGAGTTAACTGATATGACTTTAATTTATGGTGAGGCTCATAAGAGTTTTGTAACTGCTGTTCACTTGGTGAGCCAGAAAATTTTCAGCTCGATCATAGAAAATAGTGAAACATTTGCTGCTGTGTACAAAAGACTTAGAGAAACAAATCTGTGAAAGCTGGTAGAGAGAGAGATTTTGGCAAACTGCATTTATACAGTACAGATTTTGTACTGTATGTATCTCTTCTACTACAAGGGTGTCAGATTGCGTAAATGTTTCATCTACAAGTGTATAGAAAGCATTAAGGACATTACACGAACAGTAGTTGTATCCATTTTACAATATGCCTGTTCCAGAATTGTTATAAGATATGAATAAATGCAGAAACTTTTATCATTGATGATGTACACTTGATGTTCAGTTTCTTAGCCTTTTAGCCATGTTCTTGTTGCATTTCCATGTTTTACAAGAAATAGAATTCTCAACACTCATACTTGGGCCAAAGAAAACCATACAGATGTTGTTATTCATTCACCATACCTTTTCATTTAATCTCTGGCATTTATTCTTTGATGCAATGTCATTTGCCCATATTTTTTAAAAGCAAGGCTTTCAGAAATGTCATGCCTTCCTTTTCTGTGAAACAATTTTTGGGAACTAGTGGAAGGTGTACTCCTTAAATCAGTAGAGGAATGTGGTTAGTGCACAATGGTGCATGCCTACTTTTCCATGAATATTGGTTAATAGTACCAAGTGTAGGTCTAAACGATCCCAAAGATTAACCTCAAGAGGAAAAAAATTATAAAGAACATTAAAAACAATGGGTAGATTTATTTATTTTACACTTTGAAGATCCATTCTTTTTGCCCATTCCTTCGAATAATTGGTTCACTTCTCTAATCTTTACTGGTCACATCAGTTTATTAGAAAAGGTGACAGATCAACGTTGAAATTCAAGTTTTAAATTAGTAGTTATAAGTTAGCAGAAAGCATAATTCACATTTTTTTTTTTTTTTTAAAACTAATATGCCTATATTCTTTGTTCTGCGACCACTTGTCTTCATCATCATTAAGACTATTCATTATCTGGATTGCAGAGTTTTGTGAGCGGTGATCAAATTTTATCAGTCTTTGAGTTCTGAAATTAACTTAGGTGAATGTAACTTATATGGTCCTATATTTGTTCCATACAATTTTGAAAAACTCTATATACACAAACTACCAAAATGTTTAGAGATTGATTCAAAACACACCAATAGAGTTATTTAATAATACATTTAAAGTAGTTTCCTTGCAAAGAATACCTTATTCCAGTGCTATAGTGGCTTGCACAGTCAGTCATATCCTGGCCCATTCAACTGTTTCAGGCAAGGATTGAATAAATTTTGCTTCTGTAATGATTTATTTATTGTTATTATTTTTATAACATATATCCTGGAAAACAAAAACAGTGACCACTGTGTACACATTATTTATAGGCATTATATACATTGCAGCATGATCTTAAAATAAAATTCTGTTTATATTCTGGGATGACCATATAAGATTGGATGAGGTCAAGAGAAAGAGAATATAATAACGTTGCTAGCATGACGGAGTACATTCTATCAGTGTCAAGCTGTTTGTTGCTCAGTTTCAGATTCTGTATTTATCAGACATACAGGCTTGAAACGCGGCCAACTCAAACACATGTACTGATGTGCACCTCTCATGGTGGCTTTACTGCCTTAACTCCAATTCTAAAACAAGAGCAGCAATGTTAAAATTTTTTAAATTACCTATTTTTAAAGATTCCTCTCTAAAGGTTAGGAACCAGCTTCATCTGCATTAATAATGTATAAGGCTATTAAAATTATATTATTCGACTGATTTAAGCCTTATACGTATATTATCAGACATTCATTAATTTTTATTATCTCTCTCTCTCTCTCTCTCTCTCTCTCTCTCTCTCTCTCTCTCTCTCTCTCTCTCTCTCTCTCTCTCTCTCTTCAGCCATGCAAAGAACCTTTGCGAGAGGACCCAGTGTGTCTGGGGAAATAAGTTGCATCTTATAGTCTGAAACTAATCTGGTAAGTTTGAATGATTCTACAAATAGAATTGAAGTGTTGGATGACACTGGAATTTCCAGTATCCCTATACAGACAATTTTTTTCTGAATGAAAAAGAATTTCCTGTTATGCCTGCAACATTACTACTCAAGACATTATCATTCTTATCACAACATAAGTGCGTTTCACTCTCAATATGTTGAATTCTAATTTCAGTATTTGTCATTTATACGATTTTTTTTTTTTTTTTTTTTCATTTCAAGTATAATTACGGCTTCTGCTTCTTTTCAGTAACTTTAGGTTCGTATGTAGTATAGGATGAACTGGACATTTCCTGCGAAGAGTTGCTTTTTCTGTTGAGAGACAATAAGGATAGACTGTTATTCTTCAAGCTCATCTATTTATCACCCCTAGTGTTACCCACCTGTAACTCATTGACTTTTGCAGAACCAGTTTTCATCTCAGCCACCACATGATAATTGGCACAGTCATCTTACAATACAGAATTTTCCATATCATTAGTATCTACTGTGCCATATGAAGAATATGGTTTGGAACGTGTAGAGCAACAATGGGATACCGATGAGAGATGTCGCCACTAATTAAAAATGTATTGTAAACACAAATTAAATAAAACATGTACCATTTTGTATATATATTATGTGTGTGAGCATTAATTAATTAATTTGTATAGATAATTCTTTAAATTTAACTAAAATGGTTTCAGAGTAGAATTACAGACTTCATCCACATTAGTTTCACATGAAAATGTAGTTAAGTCCTTAACATTTACCTAAATGGAACATATCCAATGTTTATATGTGTGGTGACTGGATGAGTCTCCTTGAAACTGTGAACAAAAAAAAAAAAAAAAAAAAAAAGAGCAAGCATAAGTGCACTACCTATTATTTGTTTGTTAGTTTAGTACTCATGCTGAGACAGCTAAGACTATAATTGCTTTAGTGTTGTGTTTGTACATGGCATGTATTCTTTGATTTGAATTTTTTGGAATAAAAAATTCAAATTTTTTTTTGGGATTTTCAAATTTTGAATTTTAAAAAAAAATTCAAAACTCTTTTTTGGGATAAAAATTTGAATATCAGACATGAGATTTCTCTGCTTTCAGTAATGAAAATAAATGAAAAGCAAAGGCAGATTTTTGATATTTGCCCATGGATCCTAAAAATTGTGGTTATGCCACACTGTAGTATGGAAAGATGGACATGCATGGAATGTGTGGTTAAAAAAAATATATAACTGCCATAAACATGAAATAAATATTCCAGTTAACTAAATAATGACTGGAACTCTGATAGTACTTGTTAGTATACATATTAATTTAATGATTTTAATTTGCATAGACTGAATGATGGAATATCTTTATCTTGATAAACTTTGGAATGAATAATTCATAAATAAATAGCAGTAAAGATAAAAATAAATTTTGATAATTTAAGAATACTTTCCAAGTATAATACGCCATATGATGATATTGTGAGGATGGAACAAAACAAGCCAGAAAAATGCTTGATTATGGGAATGATAAAAGTCTCAATTAGGGGTGCCTAAGTGCAATAGCGCTAGAATTGTCACGTGTCATTTAATAATCATTGCTTTTTAATTTTTTTCCCCCATCTCCCTAGAATAAAATCAAGTTTGCTTATGTGACCTTCCTCATTAATAATCTCTGAATGATTGCGCATTATTTTTTTATTTTCATTTCAGTTTATTAGAGATATGAAAGGTAAAAGAATTAAACACAAGATCACATTTTCTTTAGGTGTGACAAGTTAAGTGCTTGCAAATGTAAATACAGTTTAGAATAGAAAATAATTCTTAAATTAAATTTTGATGTAGTGGGAAAACTTGAGTCCTACCTCTCATTGACTTATTAATTTTAAAATACAAAGTGAATAAATTACAAGCACTCCACATGTGTGCATTAGCATTAGTAGAGGCATATGATGCAAAACAGCAAGCTTATGCAGCATCAAAAAAAAAAAAAAAAACACCCTTCCATTTCACCCCTCCATTCGTTCCAATTGCCCATCCAGCTCAGCCTTAAATTTATTTAGGCCAGTGGTTTTCAACCGGGGTGCTGCAACAACATTCCAGGGGTGCCACGTAATTTGGGTTTAAGTTACTTATTTTCATTTCAGTTTATTAGAGATATGAGAGGTAAAATAATTAAGCACGTGATCACATTTTCTTTAGGTGTGACAAGTGCTTGCAAATTTTTATTTTTTTGTTTTTAATTTATATATTTATTTCATTATAAAAATGTGTACGTTATCTTTTTAATTTTGTGGTGATCTATAATCGATGTTTATTTTATTCCTCTATATAAAGAATAAAATTATTATATGTGTATAATTTGTATTATTAATTGTAATTTTGTTTATAGTTATATTATTGTAATAACTATCATATAACATATTTTTTTAATATATATATATATATATATATATACAGAAGAGAGAGAGAGAGAGAGAGAGAGAGAGAGAGAGAGAGAGAGAGAGAGAGAGAGAGAGAATCAGATCTAACAAGTAGAAAATTGAGTAGGGGTGCCAAAAAATAAAATAAATTACTTAGGGGTGCCGTTATTAAAAACAAAGGTTGAAAACCACTGATTTAGGCTGTCAACTTCCACAACAAGGATGGAAGTCAGTTCCGCCAATCAACTACCCGCTGGCTAAAAGCAAATTTCTGCAAATCTATTCTACAACTGTTTTTCCTCAATTTCAAACTGTGCCCCCTCAGGTTCTTAATCTGAGCAAGAAGAAGAATCCCATTAGCATTAGTAGAGGCATATGATGCAAGAAAGCAAGCTTATTCAGCATCAGCCAAAAAAAAAAAAACACAACCACTACTCCCATTTCACCACTCCATTCGTTCGAAATACCTGTCCAGCTGAGCCTTAAATTTGTTTAGTCTATCAACTTCAACAACAAGTGATGGAAGTCTATTCCACAAACCAACTGCCCGCTGGCTAAAGGCAAATTTCCGCACATTTATCCGACATCCGTCCTTCCTCAATTTGAATTTATGCCCTCTCAGGTGATTATTCTTAGCAAGAGGAAGAATCCCATTGGCATTGACCATGCACAAGCCATTCAAAGCCTTATACACCTCTATCAGATCACCTCGCCGATGCCTAGTCTCCAGACTCTGTAATTTGCAAAACTTAAGCCTTTCTTCGTAAGAGCAACCCTTTGTTCCATTCACTAATCTTGTTGCCCTTCTCTGTACTCGTTCCAGCAGCTCTACATCCTTCTTGAAATGAGGCCTCCAGACCTGTATACAGTACTCAAGGTGTGGCCTGACCAATGCCTTATACAAGGGAATAATCACATCCCTATCCCTGCTAGAAAAATTCCTTCATTTGCCACCTCTCAGCCCATCTGCTCAGCCTTTCCAGATCCTCTTGCAGCAGCATAGCAGCAGTAGTGTCCTTAACAACCTGCCAACCTTTGTATCGTCTGCAAACTTGGACATTAAGCTTGATATACCATCATCAATATCATTTATAAATACAGAAGACAACAATGGACCCAACACTGAACCCTGAGGAACTCCACTAATAACATTAGTCCACATTGAGCAGTGTCCATTGATTACCACTCTCTGTCTTCTGCCACTCAACCATCCCTTTATCCATAGCAGCAATTTGTCTCCAATGCCACACTGCTCCAATTTGTGCAGCAGTCTTCCATGCGCAACAGTATCAAAAGCCTTTCTAAGATCCAAATATATAATATCAAAGTTATTCCCTGCATCCAGTTCTTTTGTGACTACATCATAGTATCCAATCATATTGGTCAGACAAGACCTACCCTTAACAAAACCATGCTGTGTCTGAGCTATAACTGAATTCTTGTCTAGATGATCCTGCAGTGCTTCTTTAACCAGTGCCTCCATTAATTTTCCTGGAACCGAAATTAAACTAACAGGCCTATAATTACTTGTGTCAGCCTTTGATCCTCCTTTGTGAATTGGGGTTACATTTGCACATCTCCAGTCTATGGGTACCTCCCCTGAGTCCAAAGAAGCTCTCATAATTATGGCTAAGAGTTTGCTTACTTCCTTTGCTGACTCCTTTAATATAACCGGATAGATCCCGTCCACCCCAGGTGCCTTTTTTACATTTAACTTCAAGAATTTCTCCTGCACTTTGCTCTCAGTAATTTCAAAATCACTTAGCTCCTTGTTAGAGTTTGATAAACTTCTGGCACTCCCCTCATCGCATAACTTCTCATATGTGAATGTAGATGCAAAATACTCATTGTGTTTATCAGCTTCCTTAGCATGATCATCAGTAGTCGTCTATGTTAAGTGGTCCAATCTGATTCAACCCTTTCCTTCTAGAGTTTACATAAGTAAAGAACTCTTTGCTGTTTTTCTTTGCATCCTTTGCCAAGGATTTCTCATTATCTGCCTTTGCCTGCCTAACCTCCTTTGTGACTTGATTACAGACTAGTTTATATCTGCCATAGGCAGATATAAACTAGTCTGTAATCAAGTCATTCCATGTCACCTGATACTTTATATGCATCCCATACATTTTTCTTCTCTGCCATGAGCCTCCTTAGTTCATCTGACATCCATTTAGGCCTAAACTTTGAACAGTTTTTTTATTTATTTGATTTGGTAGTTGTTGGCGCATCGGCTTCTGTGGCCATATTGCACCTCCCAAGGTTGTTGCAGTACTTTGATCCAAGCCCGAGGCGGGAATCGAACCCGCGACCTTGGGGTTGCCGGGCAGGTACTTTACCCACTCGGCTAGCCCGGTCGGCCTTTGAACAGTATTATTAGTTGAAATGAAAAGCCTAGTAGCCTCCAAAATTTAATCCCTGAAGGCTTCCCATTTAGAAATCAATGTTGGTAACATCATCAGTTGATCACACTCTACAGAATTTAAAAACTGTCTGAGAACCCTGTAGTCACCTTTACGAAAGCAAAAGCTCTTTCCTTTAGCCTTGATGGTAGTTACATCTTTAAGTAAATCCCACATCAGTATACTGTGATCACTGTCACCTAGTGGTTCCTTTATCTTCAAATTCTTAATGCATGAATAATTACTGCTGATAATCAGATCAAGTGTACTACTCCCTCTGGTTGCCTGTCGAACATGTTGCTGTAGAAAACAGTCATCCAATAAATCCACAAAAGTCTTGCTAGTGTGCGAGTGACCAATCCACAAGTTCCAGTCAATATCTGGAAAGTTAAAATCTCCCATTATAAGACATTCTGATGTACTGGCCCACTCTACCTCTCTGCACAGTTTCTCATTATACTCATCAGATTCATTTGGCCTGTAACACTCACCTACTCTCATTTTTCCTTTCCCAGTGCTGATGTCACACCAAACAGACTCAATATTGCATTGTCCACCAACATCCCCGTCACCACCAAATACGGAGGATGCGGAAAGGTTCCAGTCAGTTCCAGTCAATATCTGGAAAGTTAAAATCTCCCATTATAAGACATTCTGATGTACTGGCCCACTCTACCTCTCTGCACAGTTTCTCATTATACTCATCAGATTCATTTGGCCTGTAACACTCACCTACTCTCATTTTTCCTTTCCCAGTGCTGATGTCACACCAAACAGACTCAATATTGCATTGTCCACCAACATCCCCGTCACCACCAAATACGGAGGATGCGGAAAGGTCAGGGAATGACCACCGCATATCCCGGAGCAATATGGCCTTAGTTGCTAATGCTCCTAAAAAAAAAAAAAAAAAAACCCACCAACATCAATTGGATGCACTTCCTGAGGTTTTGTGTGTTTCTTAACTAACAATATAACCCCTCCTCCCTTCCTGTCCTGTCTATCCTTTCTGTACACATTGTACTCCCCATTTTCCAATTCTGCACTGCTTATGTCTGTGTGACACCACGTCTCCGATATCCCAGCAATATCTGCCTTTGATGGTCTTGACTAGCACCCAAAGCTCATCAAATTTATTAACTATACTCCTAGAATTGGTGTACATGCACCTGTTTGTACTCTTAGTTACCCTAACACAGCCCAAGTATATATTTGTTCCACTATGACTCCTGGAAATATTAATTTCCTTGCTTTCCATGCTGCTGCTCATTCCAATAGAAGCAGTGCAAGAATCACTTTTGCCTCTGCCTGCGGTCGCTGAAAACCTTTTAGTTTGTGTATCTCTCCCCCCCCCAAAGCTAGCAGTTTACCAAACCACCTAAAACTGCCTTGATAGCATCAGCAAATATTGTTGCTCCCTTTCTATTTAAGTGTACCCCATCCCTGTAGAAGCAGCCTCTCCTGTAAACAGGCACAGACCAGGCCGAAAAAAATTCTATCCCTTGAGCTTTGCACAATCTCTCCAGGGCTGAATTGATCAACAAAGCTGTCATCATATACTCCCTCCTATCGTGTTTGGACAGAATTTCAGACACTTTCACATTCAATCCTGACTCGCGACTTTTTTTTAACATTGACCTGTACTTGTTAAGTAAATCTGCAGATCTCTTACTCTTAATTTGTTTAATGCATACTTTATTTAATACCTAAGCAGCACTAGTACAGTTTACTGGTGTGTGTATAAATGAAACTACTGGAGTTGAATGGATATGCCTTCTGTTGTATTAATTTATAATTTATTTCTTTTCAGAAATGTCTCCGTTTTAATAATGATGTACTATAAGTATCAAGATAAATATCAAGAAAAACAATCTCGGTGCTTTAAGTAACAAACAATATTGTAGTTGTAACACAAATTTTTCATAAATTGGATGTGCTGGGCAGGGATGGTTTATTTTGTACTGCTGAAGTTGACCAAAAGTTTGTTATGATTAAGCTTTGAGTTGACAGATCAAATGTATAGCGTTAAAAGACTGGAAATTCACAAAGTTTGATATTACTCTAATTGCTTTCTGTTTTAATTTGAATAATTTCACCTAATTTATTAACTTTGCATGTAATTACAGTAAACCTCCCGCTATTCGCGGTATCTGTATTCGCGTATTCGTGGTCGCTGATTTAATATAAAATGAAATCTAAAAAAATATGAATTTTAAAGCGCCGTTAACATTTTCTGCCATAAAAAAACATGGGCGTGGCTAAAATTATCTTTCCCAGTAAAAACAGCGCTCAGTGGGTTGGGGGGAGAGAGGTTACAAAATCGCGAGCGTGGATGTTTCTTGCTAATCCTTCTTCAGTATGTGTTATGCGCTTGTCATGGAAGGTTTCGTCGTTTGCTTTTAATTTATATGCTTATAAGTTGAATAAATTTATCAATTTATAAATTGATATGCTTACAAAAGTGATAAATCTACCATTTTGCAGTGTAAAACAGACTTTTTTGAGTGTGTTAACGGAAGAAAGTGACTTTATTAAGTTGAATAAATTTATCAATTTATAAATTGATATGCTTACAAAAGTGATAAATCTACCATTTTGCAGTGTAAAACAGACTTTTTTGAGTGTGTTAACGGAAGAAAGTGACTTTATTGTGGGCAAGTTCTTTCTAACCCGTACAAAAATATGGCTACGAATAACAAGGGAAATGTGAAAAGATCAAAGAAGGTGATGACATTAGTGAATAAAATTCAGTTATTAGACAAAGTTTCTAATGGTGAAAGTGTCTCCTCAGTGGCAAAACATTATAAAATCAATGAGTCAATGGTACGATCAATCAAAAAATCGGAAGAAAAAATCCGCCGTAGTGTCCGTGAAAATGCGCTAATTGCTTCAAAAATTTGCTCTGTAACTCGTGATGTTAAATTAGAAAAAATGGAAAAAGCTTTAAATCTGTAGATAGAAGACCGAACTCAAAATGAAATTCCGTTAAGTTCACTCATCATTCGTGAAAAGGCAAAACTCCTTTATTAACACTTTAGCGAAACTGGTGATAGCTCTGGCGGGATAAGTTTATTTAACTAGCAAAGGCGCTGGTTTGAAAGATTTGTTTGAAATTTTTAATAAATATTACATTTAATATTAAATTGTTTCTTATTTTCATTTCGATGCCATATGCTTGCATTTCACTATGTGCTGTCTATGTACATAGTCATATTATGAAGGTACATATAATACATACATACATAGACACAATTTTAGATTAGTTTTTCTTATATACTGTATTTCATACTTTGGAACGGAACCCCTTTATTACTATGGGAGCCATAACTCAGTATTCGCATTTTCGGTATTCGCGACATTTTTCAGGAATGTAACCCCCGCAAATAGCGGGGGTTTACTGTATTCTGTATATCCAAACAAATCTTGTCTGCTCCATGAATATTACTTCTTTCTGGAAACACTGTCTAAAAGAACGTCTGGTTAAAATATCAACATGAAGGAGTGAAAGCATTCTTGGATCTTTAATTAGAATTGTAAAAAGGGACAAAAATGTCAACTATAGAGAACCACAATTATCAGTGATGAGCAGTGCCTGAGCTAAGATTTTTATTTTTGCTCATCTTCTAAGACATCAATTAACCCAGTCACAAATTGTCACATTTACTGTGGCTTCTTCAAAGTTAATGACAAATTAATAACAAGCTAAAAGTTTCATGCATAGTGGGTTTCTCGTAATTGACATCATTTATCAAACCTACTGACTTGGAAGTCACTTTAAAGTTTTATGTATGCAGTCCATTGTTGTGCTTTAAATATATCAAGAATGCAAAATGAAGCATCAGTGGTAAAGTGAAATTGCAGACTACCTTAATTTCTTACAAATGAAATAAAATATTGAATTGCTACCTTTACATCTAGCAATTCAGTATATTCAGCCCAAATAAACTCTGTGGAAATGGTCTTGGTTTGAATACTATCATCAAGATGGGTGTAACATTAGAAACTTTTTTATGTTTCATGGCCCAGTTAGTTTTGGGAAAGGATCCCCCCCCCCCTCAAGAAACATGATTTTCATTCAACAAAATAAGAAAAGTTCATTGAATACATGCAGTTTACAAACAATACATTGATACCCCATAGCTTCATTTCCTTTATTGCAACAACATATGAAAAAAGTTGTGAAATCTTTAAGGAGTTCACTGGATGAAACCTTGAACATTGTGCACGGAACCAACATATTGATTTCTTTTTGTATGTAAATGATTACCTCTGGTTGCTTAACAAATGGGTGATCATTTTAATAATTCTGATGGAGAACTTACAAATATAGCAAATTCGTGTATCAAATATTTTTTGCACCAATGTGGAAATGGTATGCTATATGAACATTTCCTATAGTTCTATTATATTATGTACTATTAGTCACTTCCATTATCAAGATTATTTCAAATTTCCTACATCATTAAGCATGTGAAATTTCAAAATTATGCATTCAAACATATTTCTTCTTATATATTAAAATAATTTAAAAAATAAACTACATATATATAATATACAGATTTTTTTAAATTAAAAAAAATTTGGGGAAGGACTTGAAAGATGCCATGTGACTACTAACCAGTTGCAAAGATGGTTTTGCAGCACCTGATTGGTGCTTTCATTGCACAAACTGTAAAATTTCACTTCAAAAATTACCCCAGAAAACTGTCTCATTTGTTAGGAAAGCAAATAAAGTTTCAGTTGTTAACTCCGCAGCGGGGCCACTTCAGAGTGTAGCAAAAACAATGTTAGGTCAGGTGCCCAACTTTCTTTTTAATTTTTGGATTATTATTTTTATTTGTTTATTTTATTTTATTTTTTGTTCTGCTTAAACAATTGCAATATTTCACCTTTCTTGATGGGTTGGAGTACTTAAGGTATGTACTTTAAGTTTTAATTTTAAAAAATTAAAAATTTTAAAACATGCTACATGTGTTATCACGAAAGGGCCTTGTGTACTGGGGTCCATAGTTAAGAAAGAAATACAGTATAACCCAGTGAATGTATTTAATAACACAAGTATACAGCAGCAGCTTTTGAGGCTGACGAGCCTCTTTGTCAACTAATAGATTGAAATTTGAATACAACTGATATAGTTATGCGTGCAGTGAGCTGAGAGTGAAGTCACGTTATTCAAGCTCGTTTCCTACTGTTGTTGCACGAACATGCGATGTTTTACTCCAGCGTTTGTCGAGGTGTAGAATGGCTGGCTCCGGGATGGGGTGCATTCTCATGCCTTTTCAGCGGCTTATGGCCTTCGGATTGTTTAATATATTAAGTGACTCTAGCCATGCGCAGTGGCGAAAGTGTCGCGAGTGATCCACTATTTCGAAGTCACGTTTGGGATCGAGATCGTGGTTGGTGGCCCAAAAATGTTCCGCGACTGCGGGCTGGTCAGTCACAGTCACAGTCTCTGCAGGTGATGTGGTATGTTACATTGCTGCGTAAGAGAGGTGTGACAGGGGTCTTCACACTGGAGTCAAGAGAACGTGGCTTTCTGCAGGATAACTGTACGCATTTGATGTTGTAATTTCTGAGGATATTTGAGATCAGACCTGATACGCCTGGATTGTATACTGTCTTGGGTGG
Source organism: Mastigoproctus giganteus (assembly GCF_048544385.1). Lineage (NCBI taxonomy): Eukaryota > Metazoa > Arthropoda > Arachnida > Uropygi > Thelyphonidae > Mastigoproctus > Mastigoproctus giganteus. The sequence goes on from NC_143585.1 coordinate 112,929,646, forward strand.
GATGCGAGTTCTTGTGCTTGTAATAGGCATCTGTCTAGCACATTGGATGGATATCCACATTTGGTCAGGTCTGTCCTCACACAGGAAATCTTGTTGCGTCTGATTGCATCAGGGCTGGAATGACTCCAAGCTTGTAGGAAATACCACACACACACCGTCAAAAATAGCGGCGAATTCATCCACCTCATTAAAGACCTTTCAATTCCTAACTCCGTCATGGCATCATTTGATGTGGTCTCATTATTCACTTCAATTCCCGTCCAACAGGCCGTACTCTGTGCCAGGAGGCTCCTGGAGAACGACTTAAGCCTTCCAACCAGAACATCACTATCCACTGATGACATCTGCACCGCCCTCAACCTATGCTTATCAAGCAGCATCTTCACCTTTGAGGATTCAGTCTACCAACAAGTGCACGGCACTGCCATGGGTGCCCCTGTCAGCTCCATAGTAGCTAACATCACCATGGAAAATTTAGAGGAGCAGATACACCTGAACCCACCTGTACCTGTTACAACATGGTGCAGATACGTTGACGATATTTTCACTGTAATACCACGTGGCTCTGAAACAGCTTTACTAGAATACCTTAATTCCCTGTCTAATTTCATACAGTTTACTCTAGAGTTAGAAATCAACGAGGCACTCCCGTTCCTGGATGTCTTAGTGCAACACGTAGGCCTGCGTCTAGAGACTTCGGTATACCGTAAACTTATGTGGTGCGGACAATTTACAAACTACAGATCCGGCCATGCACCCAGTTATCTCAACAGGACCGCCCAAATCCTATTCTCCAGAGCTTGGAGCCATTCCAGCACTGATGCAATCAGACGCAACGAGATTTCCCATGTGAGGGCAGACCTGACCAAATGTGGGTATCCATCCCATGTGCTAGACAGATGCCTATTACAAGCACAAGAACTCGCATCCCACCCAAGACCCCCGAACCAAGACAGTATACAATCCGCCTACATTCCCTACTATCCAGGCATGTCAGGTCGGATCTCAAAAATCCTCAGAAATTACCACATCAAATGTGTACAGTTACCCTGCAGAAACCTACGTTCACTTGTCTCCAGTGTGAAGACCCCTGTCACACCTTCCTTACCCAGCAATGTAATATACCGCATCACCTGCAGAGACTGTGACAGCTGCTACATAGGTGAGACATCAAGACGTCTTCAAGATTGCCTTACAGAGCACGACAGAGCAATCCGGCTTGCCGAAACTGACCAGTCCGCAGTTACGGAACATTTTTGGGCCACCAACCACAATCTCAATCCCAAATGGGACTTCGAAATAGTGGACGACTAGCAACACTTTCCCCACCGTGCATAGCTAGAGTCACTTAATATATTAAACAATCCGAAGGCCATAAACCGCTGCAAAGGCATGAGAATGCACCCCATCCTGGAGACAACCATTCTACACCTCGACAAACGCTGGAGTAAAACAGCGCATGTCTGTGCGACAACAATAAGAAACCAGCTTGAATAACGTGACTTCATTCTCAGTTCACTGCACGCATAGCTATATCAGTTGTATTCAAATTTCAATCTATTAGTTGACAAAGAGGCTCGAAAGCTTCTGCTGTATATTTGTGTTATTAAATACATTCACTGGGTTATACTGTATTTCTTTCTAATGCTGCTGAAAATAGCCAAAAAAAAAAAAAAATTTTATGCATAAAATAGAACTTTGTGTCTCTTATTCTCTTTCATTTTATTATTATTATTAGCCATATGGTGCAAAGAAGCTTGAGGCTTATGCTGTATGCTGCATCAGCCAAAAAAAATTTCCCAGTTACCCCAAGAGAGAGAGAGTCAAAAGTAGAAGGTATGCTGTATGCTGCATCAGCCAAAAAAAATTTCCCAGTTACCCCAAGAGAGAGAGAGAGAGAGAGAGAGAGAGAGTCAAAAGTAGAAGGTAATCGCCAAGAAAGAGAAGAATGATGATATCCAGCTCAGGACTCTGGGTGTGCCAAGCTCATACTCACCAGATGTGAACCACTGGGGTTTCCACTTTAAAAGACTAAAATAAAATGGCAGTTTAAAAATGAAATCTTAGTAAATCAATAGTCTTGTCAGTACTGACAGATAAGAATTGTGAGTTAAAATTTTTCAAATAGTAAAATAAATTGCAGTTTCTAAGGTTCCAAAGAAAAAGAATCATAGGTAAAGGAGTTTAATTCTGAGAAATTTTCTTCCATTCATTACAGCTTTTCATATTTGGAAAAACCCTAAATGTGCAAGGAGATGTACCTTCTCACTGCTTTTAAGCATTTTCCTTCTTTTATATTATTCCTTTTTTTATAATGTTATTAATATTATATTATTTCTCCCTGACTCGGAGTTCCATCCCGTGACGGGTATTGCTACCAAGTACACAGAGTGGTTGTTATGTCTGGTGTTACTGTTGATCTAGGAACTCTCTGACTGTCCTATAGTGTTCTTTGGAGACCTATTGCTGCTAGGCTGCTATGCATGGTCTTTGGCAGAGCTGGAACTACGGTGGAGAGAGCAAGGCACCAGCCCCAGGCACAGCATTTTAAGGGTGCACTTGACTAATGCATTTTAAAATTGCTTCATTTTTGATTTAATAACAGTCGACCTCTGATAAATGCAAATGGGCCTGTGGTACGGATTCCATGACTTAAAGAAGAAATTGATACAGTATATGTCCAATAATTAGAATTTTAATGAAAAAAAATGAAGCTTTCAGGGCAAATGAACCCCTTCCTCAGTAACCGTATACAGATTTAACAGAATATGGACGTTATAGATAAAATTTCAATAGATATAAGAGCTGTGTGTGCTCTGATGTATACATGGCCACGAGATTGAAATTCATCTACTAGATTGGTTTTTATTGTTAGTACACGGACTTGTGTGGGTTTGTTGCCAACATTTATCTAGCTCAAGGCTGTTAATTCCAAGATAGGGTGTAGCCTCATGCCCTTGCAGCCATTCAAGGTTTTTGAATTGCACGATATGTTCAACGATTCCAGCCAAAGGCGGTGGCAGAAGTTGGATTGGTTGATCGCTTCGTATTCGGGTTTAGGATTAAGGTCATGGTGGGTCGACCAGAAATGTTCTGCAATTGCAGATTGGTCATTGTCACCAAGGCAAACTGATCTCTCATGCTCTGCAAGGCAGTCTTGAAGGCATCTCGAGCTCTCCCCTAGGTAGCAACTGCCACAATCTTTGCAAGTTACACAGTATACCACTCCACTACGCAGAAGATGGGCAATTGGCATTTTCACTTTGGAAACCAGAGAACACAAGCTCCTACCAGGTAATTGTATGCATTTTATACAGTATTCCCGGAGGTGTTTTCGAGATCTGGTCCGACATGCCCGGATAGTAGGGAATATAGGCGGTAGGCATATTGTCATGTCGGAATGGCAGCCTTGGGCGGGTCATAAGCTCTTGTGCTTGTCAAGCACTTGTCTAATATATGGGTTGGGTAACCACAATTGACCAGGTCAGTTTTTACTCTAGAAATCTCGGTGCACCTAGTATCCTCTGAGCTGGAATGGGTCCAGCTCAGAGGATGCTAGGTGCACCTCCAGGGTCGGGAGAATAGACTGCGTGCAGTGCTGTTGAGATGGCAAGGGGCGTGGCCAGATCTGTAGTTGGTAAACTGCCTGCACTACATTGGATTACAGTGTACTGAGGTTTTTGGGTGTGGGCCCACTCACTTTACTAGAATGGAAGGGACCCATCCACTTCTAGCTCTAAAGTGAACTGGATGAATACCATCCACACTGTCATCAATAGTGACGAGTTCATTTGCCTAATTAAAGAACTTTCAATCCCTGACAGCAAGATTATGGCATCTTTCGATGTCGTGTCCCTGTTTACATCGATTCCAGTCCAACAGGCTGTTAACTGCACCACGCGACTTCTGGAGAATGACAGACCTATTGAGCAGAACATCGCTATCGATAGAGGACATCTGTAATGCCGTCAACCTATGCTTGTCAGGCAGCATCATTACCTTCGGGGATTCCCTGTTTAAACAGGTTCATGGTACAGCTATGGGTGCCCCTTTCAGTTCTGTCGTAGCGAACATCACCATGGAGTAATTAGAGGAACAGATATTCCTGATCCCGCCCATACCTATTACAATGTGGTGCAGATACGTTGATGACATCTTCACTATCATCGCACATGGTTCAGAGGCAACACTACCAGAATACCTCAATTCTTTATCACTGTTCATCCTTAACCCTAAATGCATTTACGAAGTGATTTACCAATCCCAACACTTCCATCACCACCTTTGGCTGGAATTGGTGAACATATCATGCAATTCAAAAACGTTGAATTGCTGCAAGGTCATGAGGCTATACCCTATTTTGGAATCAACAGTTTTGAAGCTTGATAAACGCTGGCAGCAAACCCATGATATGTTTGCTTGCTACAAAGAAATCTACGATTAAAAGAAAAAAGCCACCATCCAGTCATCCATTAATATGTTCTTTCATAAGTTTGAGCAGCCGACCCCTTCTAAATCTCCACAGCCTTCAACCTCTGCAGTGGCGTACTTCTCAGCTGAAGACGTCAATTCTGGCAACGATGCTTGAGAGGTAAAACTTACTGATGTCATGCCTGTCTCCTTTCTTTTTTTTTAATTTTATAATTTTGAAATTTTTTTAAACGCTTCTGTAATTTTTTCATGCGCATGAGATAAAAAATTGAATAAATACAATAAAAAATTCAATTTCATGTTCGTTGAACATTTAGTTTTTGATTCAAACAATTCAGCGAGCACGGTTGCGAGTGCTGCACAATCATTTAGGGAAATTCCAACTTACGTAGAGTTCCTGGAAATGCAACCCTTACGTAAATCGGGGAGTGGCTGTACTATTAACTAGTCACATAATGTTGCACTGCTTTGATGTGAAAAGAAACTTTTGGAGTAGCACAAGGAAGTACACAAAGCTCTTCTTTATGTGTTGAAATTAATTGACTATAAATGAAATATATTATGGGAAAGGAAGATCCCAGGCCCATCTCATCAGGATCTACAAGGCACTGACATTTAAAATAACTGGGCGTTATTACTAAAAATAAAAAGCATTTCCAGTCTTTTCAAAATGAGAATACTCATATGGACAATGATTATATACATTCTTTAATCCTCTCCCCAGTAAGTGTTTTGTTTTTTGAACTTTACAGGCAAGTCTCATTTTAGCTCTTATTTACGTATTGTCCATAAATTTAGTGTTGGGTTGCAGTAATTCCTTGACCAATGCTCATGGCAATGTCATTTTCAAACTCTCTTAGATACTGATATGCTGGGAAGACAGTTAATTGATCAGGCACGATCAGTGGGGGTTTAAAATTTGGCCCTCTCAAATATCAAAACTTTTTACACACTAAACACTGAATATTCAAATATGCTATATTTAAAACGAGCCGTTTCTGCTTCAATATGATACAACGCGTTCATTCTTTGTCTATGATATTCTGTTTAAAAATTGGAAAAGGGAATGAACCATTGATGGGGAGAACATTTTTTGATATTTTAGGCTTTTACCAACACAGACTGGCAAATTCTAGGATTTACTGTATTAGAGCAGTAAAGGTCCAAATTCCGGGTTTTACAATAACATACACAGTTAGAATGTGTTGGTCTAATGATGAAATTATATTTACTACTACAGCAGAATGTTTATGCGGTGTGTTACCAGAAGTACCTAGTCACCAAAGACATTCATGTAAGTGAGTAAACAACACACTTAAATATTCTGTTTATACTCAGGCTCAACAACTTAGATAATGAGTTAACAAGTGTCTTCTGATTAATCACAGTTAGTAGTCACAAGGATTCAAACTACAATCTACTCAGTGGCATTAGGCCTTTGGGAGTTTGGCTTGCCTTTGGCCTTTAGTACAGCAGTTGGCTTGAATGCCATACTTTCCACCAGTTTTTAGCATGCAGCATTTTAGTTTTAATAAGTGGTCAGTTTTTCCACTGGGGTTAATTTCTAACACACAAAATTAATCCATTCCAGAGATGCTTAATGGAATTTAGGTTAGGGAAAGCCGTTCCTGTGGTAACACACTTTCTTTAAACCAGATTATTGTGCTTTGTAGTAGGAAGCATTGTCTAGTTGAAACTTTAATGACATTTACTCTAAAACCTTATCAGTGAATTGCAGCATTGTGTAGAATACAGTGACAAGACAATCCATTCTTTTTACCGTTTAAAGTAAACATCATTCCCCTGCTGTACCATTATAAACATCTCCACACAGTTGCACTCCTGCCACTGTACTTTACAGTTGGGATTATATTGAAGTATTTTCCCCGGCTAAAACAAGACCAAGACCTTATCAAAGACTGAGTGTGTGCAGATTCATCACTAGTAAATTCATTTTCACTCTTCATTGTCCTGTTCATTTCTGATTGTGAGTTGTGCTGAAACTCATCCATGAAAACCAATCTGGCATAATTTCTTGCATACTGTAATCTGGCAAACAGTTTACCCACGCTTGTAGTTGAATTTGCCACAGTTGTAATGAAGATTTTGTTGCCAACATTATGAACCATGCTGAAACCATGTTTAATAAAATAGGTAGTTGGACTCTTAGTATTTTTCTGCTCCCTGTGGCATTTTCTCTGAAACCAAACATGATGCATTCTGCAATTTGTCTTATGCAGGTTGTTTTGTAATGTGGGCCACATTTTCATGATTATCCAGAGTGGGTGGTTAGAGAAGTACTGTCTGTTTGAATATTAAAAAAAAAAAAAAAAAAAAAGCTATATATTTTAAAGTAAGGTTAAAAATGAGAAAATAAAATAAAAATTAAATACATATTTAGTGTGAACAAACGCCTTACCAAGTATGTGATTGCGTATTTATTTTTACCATTGAATGTCTATGAGAACTTTTCTTTGTTTTCAGATCCTAAGTTGATCTTGCAAATACAGACCTTACATTATGAAACACCCAACATATCAAGTGGCTATGCTATGCTATGGAGTCGAAGCACTCTTTACATCTTTTCTTGCCATCATAAAAGTTTGTTAGAGGCCAAATGATTGTGATGAGTGTAGCAAACAACTATACAGACACTCTAGAGTGGGCCAGCAAATCAGAATATGTTATCATGGTGGATTTATAACTTTCCAAGTATTGACTGACACTCATTTGTCGGCAGCTTATTGCTTTCTTAGTACGCTGCTCAATGACTGCTTTCTACACCACGTTAGACATGCAAAAACAGAGTGCAATGTTAACTCTTTTCAGTGTGATCAGTTGATGTTTAAATATGTAAATGACAAATGGGAACAGTTCAGATACTGTTCAAGATTAAAAATAAAAATGGAAGTCTTATGAACTTAGTGCAGAGAAGAAATATGCATAGTATTATTATAAATTGTCAGGATACAAAGTCCTACAATAACACACTCTACTGTGTAATCAAATTACTTAAGAGTAATAACCTCATAATCTGCCTTGGCAACCTAAGGCAGATTATGAGAAGTATTAGTGGAAAATGATTCAAGAAAACAAGTTTATAAAGCTCATCAGCCTAATTTTGCTAGACCTTGCTTCCAGTAGTTGATCAGGATCATTATCTTCTCCCTGCCAACTTTGTATCATCTGAAACCTTAGACATTAAGCCTGATATACCTTCATCGGTATCATTAATAAATATAGAAAACAACAGTAGGCCGAGCACTGAACACTCTGGGGGACCCTAATAATATTAGTTCATCAAGAGATCATCAATATTAGTTCATCAAAATGGGAAGCATTCAAAGAACTGATCTTGGAAGCTACTAGGCTTTACATACCAACTAAGAAATATTGTTCAAGGTTTAGGCCTAAATGGATATCAGATGAACTAATGAGGCATATGGCAGAGAAGAAAAATGCATGGGTTACATACAAATTAACACGTGACACAGAAGCCTATGATAGATACAAGTTGATCTGTAACCAAGTTACAAAGGAGGTTAGGCAGGCGAAGGCAGATTACGAGAAATCCTTGGCAAGAAATGCGAAGAAAAACAGCAAAGAGTTCTTTACTTATGTAAACTCTAGAAGGAAGGGGATGAATCAGATTGGTCCACTTGATATCGATGGGTCAACTGTTGATGATCCTGCTCAGGTAGCTAACAAACTAAATGAATATTTTGCATCGACATTCACACATGAGGAGTTATTCAGCGAGGGGAATGCCAGAGGTGTATTCAACTCTGGCAGTAAGCTAGAGAATCTTGTAATAACTGAGAGTAAAGTGGAGGAGAAATTGTTGAAGATAAACACAAGAAAGGCACCTGGGGTGGATGGGATCTATCCAGTTATATTAAAGGAAGTAAGCAAATCCTTAGCCATAATTATGAGAGCTTCCTTGGACTCAGGGGAGGTACCCATGGACTGGAGATGTGCAAATGTGACCCCAATTCACCAAGGAGGATCAAAGGCTGACACAAGTAATTATAGACCTGTGAGTTTAACTTCTGTTCCTGGAAAATTAATGGAGGCACTGGTTAAAGAAGCACTGCAGGATCATCTAGACAAGACTTCAGTTATAGCTCGGACACAGCATGGTTTTTTTAAGGGGAAGTCTTGCCTGACCAATTTGATTGGATACTATGATGCAGTCACAAAAGAACTGGATGCAGGGAATAACTTTGATATTATATACTTGGATCTTAGAAAGGCTTTTGATACTGTTGCACATGGAAGACTGCTGCACAAATTGGAGCAGTGTGGCATTGGAGGCAAATTGCTGCTATGGATAAAGGGCTGGTTGAGGGAGAGAAGACAGAGAGTGGTAATCAATGGACCCTGCTCATCGTGGACTAATGTTATTAGTGGAGTCCCTCAGGGTTCAGTATTGGGTCCTTTATTGTTTTCTGTATTTATAAATGATATTAATGATGGTATATCAAGCTTAATGTCCAGGTTTGCAGACGATACGAAGGTTGGCAGGGTTGTCAAGGACACTACTGACACTATGCTGCTGCAACAGGATCTGGAAAGGTTGAGCAGATGGGCTGAGAGGTGGCAAATGAAGTTTAACATTGACAAATGTAAAGTACTACATATGGGAAACAGCAACCCCAGAGCAACGTATCAACTCTGTGGTACTTCACTGACAGTGGTAGAGAATGAAAGGGACCTGGGGGGTGGTTGTGCAGGCAGATATGAAGTTCTCTGAGCAGTGCAGACGGGCTGCAAGAGTAGCTCATGTTTATCAATGATATATAGGAATTTTTCTAGCAGGGATAAGGAGGTGATTATTCCCTTGTATAAGACAATGGTCAGGCCACACCTAGAGTACTGTATACAGGCCTGGAGGCCTCATTTCAAGAAGGATGTAGAGCTGCTGGAATGAGTACAGAGAAGGGCAACAAGATTAGTGAATGGAACAAAGGGGTGCTCTTACGAAGAAAGGCTTAAGTTTTGCGAATTACAGTGTCTGGAGACTAGGCACCAGCGAGGTGATCTGATAGAGGTGTGCAAAGCCTTGAATGGTTTGAGCATGCTCAATGTGATGGGATTCTTCCTCTTGCTCAGAATAATCACCTGAGAGGGCATAAATTCAAATTGAGGAAAGAAAGATGTAGGATAGATGTGCGGAAATTTTCCTTTAGCCAGCGGGTGGTTGGTAGATGGAACAGACTTCCATCCCTTGTCGTGGAAGTTGATAGCCTAAATAAGTTTAAGGCTCAGCTGGACAGGTATTTCGAACGAACAGAGGGGTGAAGTGGAAGTGGTTATTTTTTATTTATTTTTTTTACTTTATTTTTTTTTTTGGCTGATGCTGCATAAGCTTGCTTTCTTGCATCAAATGTCTCTACTAATGCTAATGCTAAGAGCAGTATCCATTAATAACCACTCTCTTTCTCCCGCTCAACCATCCATTTATCTATAGCAGTAACTTGCCCTTACTATTACTATTATTATTATTATTATTATTACTTTGATTTCCTGAAATCCAAGTATTAGTATTAGGAAGCACCATTACTAATGTTGCAAGGAAGCCTAAGGGAAAAAAAAATAGTAATAGTAATAATAATAAAATTTAATAAAAGAAAACGAAATAGACAACCTATGCATTTCTCTCCTCCGGTAGGTAACTATCCAGCTGATCTTTGAATTTCCCCAAACTGTCAGCCTCAACCACCCGTGTAGGTAACTTATTCCAGTAATTTATAACTCACTGGCTAAAATAAAACTTCCTGCAATCCAGTCTAAACTTCTCCCCCCCCCCCCCATAACTTGGATTTATGGCCCCTAGTTCTAGAAACATTTATAACCGTGAAAATTTCACCCTCATTCGTTTTAATTCTGCCACTCAGAACTATAAACACCTCAAGTCTCCTCAAAGGTGCCTAGTTTCAAAGCTGTGAACTCACATATTTGAAGACTTTCCTCATATGGATACCCTTTTCCGATATCACCAGGCAAGTTACCCATTGTTGGACCAATTCAAGAAACTCAAAATTTCAGGTCGTAACATTGAATCAAATTTTGTTTTTTAGGTGCGGTCGCCATACTTGAACACAGTATTTCAAGCATGGTCTTACAATAGCCTCGTATATGTATTTGAATTATGACGTCCTTATCTCTACTAGCTAATGTTTGATAAATCATCAATAGGCACCATGGGCCTTCCTTGAAACCATGCTGGGAGAACTATGTGTGACTGTATCGTGACTCCCAAGTCCCTTTCTTCCACTACTGACTTAAGTTCATCTCCACCAATTCTATAAGTTATTTTGAGGTTACTTTTTCCCCCAGGTGTAAGACTTTGGATTTTGCTAGATTAAAGCATAGTTGCCACTTTCTGACCATCCCTGAAGTCTATCTAGGTCACTCTGAAAAAGCTCTGCTTGGTGGTGATCATTAACTACTCTATCGATCTTTACATCATCTGCAAATTAAGATATCACGCCCTCTATCCCTTCATTGATGTCATTTAAGAAGATCAAAAACAACAGTGGTGCACCGCTTCATTTCAGCCGTAATGTGCAGAATGCCCTAAATGACAGGTTTGCTTGATCATTGGGTGTGCCTTGGCCACCAAGAAGTTTTGACCTGACACTGTAGACTTTTTCTTGTGAGGTCTACCTAAAGAACATTGTCTATTTAGAAAAGATTAGCTATCTGCACCATTTTAAGAGAGAGGATCACAGCTGCAATAGCAACCGTTACACCGGAAATGATTGAGCACACATGGACAGAGATTGACTACCGCTTGGTTGTTTGCTGATCAACGAATGGTGCTCATATTCAAATATGAGCACCATTCGTCTTGAGAGTAGATATTAACAAATAAATCAATTGATGTATTTGCGTTGTTATTTTATCATGAAATTGCGGACACTGTTTTCAATGAGCCCATATAAACTGGCAAATAAATTATATGTAAATCGTTCTCTAAAGGACTTCTTTCTGTTTAACTGCTGTTAACCCCCCCCCCCCCCCACACACACACTTTTTTTTTTTTTTTTTTTTGTTTAACCTATAGGGGAACTGGTCTCTCTGGGTGAAACACAAATGGACATTTAACAGAATGTCATTTTATGCTCCACCACATCACCTGACCTCAGTTAATTTCTGTAATTGGTGGACATATTATCACATTTATTGTATATAAAAGATTTAGCTAGTAAGGTATGGCAAAGTTGCTCTCTGTATTTAAAAATGTGCACTTTTTTACTAGAAGATATAATTATAAACTCAATGTTCTCTTCAAAGTTTTCTGAGGTCCTCCTCATTCTCAAATATACCCAACCACTAGTTTCAAGAGAGTTTGGTCCAATTAGTGGATCTGGCAGTATGAGAGTTTTGCCAGACTTGCATGTGTATTCACATGTAGCAAAAATAAAAAGCTCTGACTTTTCATCTGTAGTGGGTGATGGCGAATAGGCCAAAAATATACTTAGGTGAGAGGGTCCCAAACTTTCTCGATTCATGGCACCCTTAATGTCCCAGTAATTTTTTCATGGTGCCCCTAGGCCAGAAGAAATACTTAACACACTGATTTTCTACCTTTTAATAATTCGATTCTGTGTGTGCGTGTGTGTTATTAAAAAATATGTTATATGATAGTTATTATAATAATATAATTATAAACAAAATTCATAATACAAATTGTATATACTTATTTAATAATTTCATTCTTTATATAGAGATCACTACAAAATTAAAAAGATATGGTACGGCGGATACCGTACACCTTTTTATAATGAAAAAATATATAAATTTCAAAAAAGAAAGTAACTTAAATCCAAATTACATGACATCCCTGGAATGTTGTTGTGGCACCGTAGTGTGCCACGGCACTCCAGTTGAAAACCACTGACTTAGGTGTAGAGGAGATAGTGTTTTGGTTACTTTATAAGCTGAAACAGGCTGGAATCAGAGGAAAAATCCTTAGATGGATATCTTGGTGGCTTCAGGACAGGAGCAGAGGGTTATTATAAATGGTTATTCCTCAGATTGGGTTGATGTAAGAAGTGGGGTTCCCCAAGGATCAGTATTAGGACCACCGTTGTTTTTGATTTTGATAAATGACAGGGATGAAGGATTAGAGATTGTGATGTACAGTTGATGTAAAGATTGGTAGAGTAGTTAATGATCCCTGTGAAGTAGAGCTTTTTCAGAGTGACCTAAACAGACTTCAGGGATGGTCAGAAAAATGGCAGATATGCTTTAAAACTTGCAAAGTGTAAGGTATAATATTGAAAAATATAAGTTATATAATTATAAACGCTTGGGGAACAGTAACCCCAAAATAACTTATACACTTAGTGGAGTTGAACTAAAGCCGGTAGTGGAGGAAATTAACTTGGGTATTATGATATAGTCAGACTTGAAGTTCTCCGAGCATTGTAGACAGGTTGCAAGAAAATACCACAGTGTCCTGTGAATGATTTATCGAATAATTGCTAGTAGTAATAAGTTACAAAGCTTTAAAAATAGGAATGAAGAGAAGATTCTGAAAATTAATTTTTTTATATGATTGTAGATTCCATGGAAGTGTAAACACATTTCATCATAATAATCCACAGAATTCCAGCTGTCGGTATTATCACAAATTCAATAAGAATGTGTTTACTATCCATTTATGATAGATTGCACTAACAGAAAAGCCACTAAACAGGTGACTGCTAATTGTTTTTATTGTTTTTTTGGTTGTGACCTCCGGAAATCTAACCGAACCATGTGGTACAGTTAGAGACAATTGTAGGGTAATCTCCAGTGCTGCGGTCTTTTGCCCTGATTAAACGGCATGTTGTCCCAATTAAGCGAAGTAAACCCTGGCTATTTTCTCGATTGGGTTCTGTTTTTTAAGATTTGCCCCAAATAAACAGCTGGTCTGATTAACCGGTGGCCCAAATAACCAGAATCACTGTACTAATACTAACCCCACTTCTTACATTAACCCAATCTGAGGAATAACCATCTGTCTCCTTCTGTGAAGGCATCCTGCTATCCATCTAAAGATCCCTTTGATTCCAACCTGATCCAGCTTATAAAGTAACCAATCATGTGGGACTGAGTCAAATGCTTTGCTGGAATCTAAATAAATAATGTCGAAATTATTCTCTAAATACAGCTAATTAGTGACCCTGTCAAAAAAACCAGGTTTGTTAAACATGATTTTCCCTTTACAAAACCATGCTGAGTATCGTTCAGAATTTCATTTCAATCTAAAGGATTCTGCATTCTTCTACCTTTGATAATTGCCTCCATGATTTTCTCTACTGCTGAAGTTAGACTGACTGGTCGGTAATTTCCCACTACAGTCTTAGAACTGCCTTTATGTATTGGTGATACATTGCAACTTTTCCAGTCCAGCAGAATCTATCCTGAGACTGGAGGTGCTCTCATAATTAGCTTTAACGGTTCAATGCACTTGTTTGCTGCCTCTCTTAAAATTATAGGGTAGTAAAGTGCAGCCATATCAACCCACTGCAGGATGGAAGCCTCCTCAACAATTCATGCTGAGGGAAATGGACCATAATCTGCCACGCTGGTCCAGTGCGGGTTGGCAGATCGACCGCATTCAGCAGTCAGGGGCTTGAACCCCAGTCTATTCAAAGAGCGTGTGCTACTGCACTCCCGCTCCTGCCCACTCAGCTACGGAGCAGGTTTAGGGTATAGGCCATCAACCCCTTACTTGCCTGTAGGCTCGAAAGTTTTTTCATTAATCATCTGAAATTTCAACATCATTAATTACATATTTTTCAACTTCACTCGAATAATTTCCCATTGAAATAAACGGTTTTTCTTCTGTAAATATCGATGCAAAGTAACTGTTATGTCCATCTCCAACATGAGCTTGGTTATTTACTAATATCCCACGTCCATTACATAAGAGTCCGATCTGGTTTGTCCTTCTCTTCTTTGCATTTATATATGTGAAGAATTCCTTATCCCCCCCTCCTTGCCAGTGATTTCTCATAATCTGCCTTTGCCAGACTAACCTTTTTTGTAGCACTATTACAGAAAAATTTGTAGCTGTTATAGGCTTCAGTACTATTTATTGCTCTGTAACTTTTCCATATCTTTTTCTGCTCAAGTAATCTGGCAGCTTCATTATTCATCCAACTTGGAATCCTCCTCGTGGAGTATTTTTTTAATAGTATGTACACATTTAATGCTTCTGTGATTAATGTTTTAAAGATATACCATAAATCAATTTGTTCACTGTCTGTGAGATATTTACCCAGTTAATAGAGACCATGTAGCACTTTAAGAAACTGTAATTTCCTTTCCTGAAAGTATAACCCATTCTGTTGCCTTTAACTATTGCTACCTCTCCATTCATCGTCCACTGTAGACAGAGGCAGATTTAACGGCGGGCACGCCCTGGGTCCATGCAAAACCCCAACAAATTAGTTGCACATATTAGTTCAACTATTAGTTCAAAACTTTGTGATTATTATTATGCTATTATTAATTATATTATACATATATTATATATTTTTTTTTTTTTTTTTGATTTGGTAGTTGTTGGCGCATCGGCTTCTGTGGCCATATTGCACCTCCCAAGGTTTTTGCAGTACTTTGATCCAAGCCCGAGGCGGGAATCGAACCCGCGACCTTTGGGTTGCCGGGCAGGCACTTTACCCACTCGGCTAGCCCGGTCGGCATATATTATATTCAAATTTTATTGGAAATAAAACATTAATACTACATATTTTTTACTTATTTAAAAAAATGGTTAACATGTATTTTTATTTTCCTTGTCTCTCTCTTTTTTTTAAGGGGCCCAATATTTTCTTCTGCACCCGGGGGCCCAACCGACCTTAATCCTCTCCTGACTGTAGAATTCCGTGATCACTTCCTTTACTGTCAGCCCTATTATGTCATCTGGTTAATGGGTGATGATCAGGTTTAGAATATTCTTTTCCCTGACGTTGATACAAATAACAATCATCTAGTTGATTTTTAAATTTTTACTGCCATGTCCAGTTTTCACCCATAATAAGACATTCACGCTTACTTGTCCATTCCACATGCATGTAAAGGCTCTCATCATAATCTTCACAATCACCTGGCCTATAGGTTACTCCCACTCTCATTATACCTTTGCTTCCAACTATCTCACACTATACAGATTCTATACTAGCATGTGAAACTTCTGAATCCAGGAAAGCTTTAATCGTGCTCAGGCTTCTTTTGATAAGAAGCATGATCCCCACCACCCCCTCTATCTGCCCTATCCTTCCTAAATACATTGTACATACCATACTGTAGCTCATCATCCCTCTTTCAGGGTGGAACCTCATTTCCATAAGACCTATTATGTCAGCATTACTTGTCCCAACCAGCAGTTCGAATTCACTCATTTTGTTGACGACACTACTGACCTTACTGTATGAACAACTAAGACTTAGTGTACTTGAATAGTTAACTACCCTGACACACTACTCCTTGAAATTATTTAAGCTTGCTTCCCTGGCATTACCTCCCCTGCCCATTTGAAACTTTTCTGCCCTCAGAATATCTTGCTAATATGATGTGTTTTTGTAATAAACAAGAACTCAAGGTACATGCAAGGGTTGCTTTATTATGTCAGCAGATAAACACGTATCTATATTACATTTGTCTCCCCCTCCCCCCAAACTAGCAGTCTCCCTGAACCTTTAAGGTATCCTCAGTGATTGATTGATATCGGCAAAAATCCTTGCACCACCTTTATTTAAACCTATCCCATCTCCACAAAACAGATTACTTCTATCTACAAGTGCTGGCCAAGTATGTGATATCAAGTTTATTTTTCACATCTAGTTCCTTTGTTACTACATCATACCCGTTGCATTATCTGCAAATGTAGACATCAAGTTTGAAATACTTATATCAGTATCATTAATAAATAATAACAAATTAGTTAATGTACGGAGTTACATCTTACATTTCAGGATTGTTAGCAATAATTTAAAACAAAAAAAAAAAAAGAGAGAGAGAGAGTGCAAAATGCAATTATTTTTATGCTTGAACTGAGAACATTTTGTTTCTGCACATCTGCTACATTGCCCATTCATTCCTTTAAATTGGCACTTGACAACAAATGTAATATCCTGTACTTCACTTACAGCCTACGTGATATGTATGAAAAAAATAATAAAGGCCAAATTTCTATTCAATTTTAATTTCAGTATAAATTTTAATTAAAGGAAAGCTTGACAAATATCTCTAAAAGAGCAGAATATAAAATTTCATGAAAATCTAGCCAACAGGAGTCTAGTTATTACATGCAGACATACAAATCAATAATAATTGCTGGTGTTTTCTTTTAGTCCAGTTTTAATGAAATTTGGGGTGGCTAAATGTTTAACTACCATTTTGATATCTTCCTTTAATATTATGGGCTAGATTCCATCAGCCCCAAGTGTTTTTTTCACTTTTAGTTGCAGCAATTTCTCTTCTACATTACTTTCTGCTATTATAAAATCATTCAAGTCCAAATCAATAGGTACATAGACTTCTGCTAACCTTCTCTCTGAAAACTTCATTTGTTGGTGTAAATTCAAAATGTTTAGTCAGTTTATCAGCAATCTGTACAATATTGTCAGTAGTTTTGCCGTTCATATCCAGTGGACCTATATGGTTCATTCTTTTTCTTCGTGTGTTAATACTTAAAGAATTTCGTACTGCTTTTCTTTGCACTCTTATCTAAAGACTGCTCATGAACTGCCTTAGCCAGCATAATCCCCTGTGTACCTTGATTAGACACTTCAAAAATATATAATCATCCCATGTGTTGCAAAATTTATCTGACGTTCATTTTGGGTTAAATCTTTAAAAGTTTCTCCTGATTAGCATTAGCACTGGTTGAGGCATATGATGCAAGAAAGCACACTTATAGAGCATCAGCTAAAAAAAAAAAATTCCCATTTCACCCATCCAATCACTTCAAATGTTTATCTAGTTCAGCCTTAAATTTATTTAAGCTATTAACTTCCACAACAACGATAGAAGTCTGTTCCAGCAATCAACTACCCGCTGGCTAAAGGCAAACTTCCACACATTTATTCCACACATATACAACTGTCTTTCCTCAATTTGAATCTCCCCCCCCCTCAGGTTCTTAATCTGAGAAGCGGAAGTATCCCATCAGCATTGAGCCTACTCACACCATTCAAGGCCTTGTACACCTCAATCAGATCACCTTGCAGATGCTGCAACTTACATAATTTAAGCCTCTCCTGGTAAGAGAACCCCTTTGTTCATCTCACCAATTTTGTTGCCCTTCTCTGTACTCATTCTACATCCTGAAATGAGACCTCCAGACCTGTACGCAATCATGGAGGTGTGGCCTGCCCATTGGGCACCTCTGTAGCCCGGTGGGCAGGAGCAGCAGTGCATAGCACATGCTGCTTGATTAGACTGGGGTTCGAGCCTGTCCACCAAATATAGAGGATGCGGAAAGGTCAGGGAATGACCACCGCATATCCCCACAGAGCAATATGGCCTTAGTTGCTAATGCTCCTAAAAATCAAATAACGACAATCTGACCATTGCCTTATACAAAGGTATAATCACCTCCTTGTCTCTGCTAGCAAAATTCCTATATATCATTGACAAAACTTCATGACCTTCTCTGGCAGCCCATCTGCACTGCTCAGAGAACGAGAACTTCACATCCGACTGCACAATTACCCCCATATCTTTTTCATTCTCCACCTCCCTGGTGTAGTACCACACAGTTACTTTTCTCTTGGGTTACCTGCTACCCATATGCGGTACTTTTCATTTGTCAATAATAAACTTCAGTTGCCACTTCTCATCCCATCCGCCTAACTTTTCTAGATCCTGTTGCAGTAGCATACTGTCTTTACTATCATTAACAACCATGCCAACCTTTGTATCATCTGCAAACTTCGACATTAAACCTGATATACCTTCATCGATATTATTGATAAATGCACAAAACAACAATGGGCCCAGCACCGAACCCTGGGGGCCTCCACTAATATCATTAGTCCACGTAGAGCAGTGTCCATTTTTTACCACTCTGCCGTCTGTCACTCCACCAGCCCTTTATCCATTGCAGCAACTTGCCCTTAATGCCACACTGTTCGAATTTGTACAGCAGTCTTTCGTGTGCAACAGTATCAAAGGCTTTTCCGAAATCCAAGTATATGATATCAAAATTATTTTTTGCATCCAGTTCCTTTGTGACCACATCTTAGTATCCAGTCAAATTGGTCAGACAAGGCCTCCCCTTAACAAACCCATGCTGTGTCTGAACTATTACTGCAGTCTTGTCTAGGTGATCTTCCATCACTTCGTTAACCAGTGACGCCATTATTTTCCCCGGAACAGAAGTTAAACTAACAGGTCTATAATTATTTGTCTCCCCCTTTGTGAATCGGGGATACATTTTCACAAATCCGGTCCATGGGGGACCTCTGCTGAATCTAAGGATGCTCTAATAATTATGGCTAAGGGTTTGCTTACTTCCCTCACTGCCTCCTTCCATACAGCGGGATAGATTCCATCTGCCCCAGGTGCCTTTTTTATGTTTAACTTCAGTTTCTCCTCCCCTTTGCTCCCCGTTATTACAAAATCATTTAGCTCCCTGTTAGAATTTGATAAACTTCTGTCTTCCCCTTTCTTATAGAATTCCGTATATATGTTAATGTAGATGCAAAATACTCATTCAGTTTGTCGGCTATCTGAGCAGGATCATCGACAGTCTAATCACCAACATCAAGTGGAGCAATCTGATTCATCCCCTTCCTTTTAGTGTACATAAGCAAAGAAAGTTTTGTTGTTTTTCTTTGCATCCTTTGCCAAGGATCTCCCTTAATTGGCCTTTGCTTATCTAACCTCCTTTGTGACTTGGTTACAGACTAGCTTATATCTGCTATAGGCTTCTGTATCACCTGATAATTTATATGCATCCCATGCATATTTCTTCTCTACCACGAGCTTCATTAGTTCATCTGACATCCATTTAGGTCTAAATCTTGACCAGTATTTCTTAGTTGGTATAAAAAGCCTAGTAGCCTACAAAATTAAGTCCCTGAAGTCTTCCCATTTAGAATTTGCTGTTGTTAACATCATCAGTTTGTCCCACTGTATGGTATTTAAAAACTGTCTTGAGACCACTGTAGTCACCTTTACGAAAACAAAAACCCTTCCCTTTACCCTTGATGGTAGTTATATCTTTAAGTAAATGCCATATCAGTATACTGTGATCACTGTCACCTAGTGGTTCCTTTATCTACAAATTCTTAATGCATGAATCATCACTGCTGATTATCAGATCAAGAGTATTACCTCCTTTGGTTGCCCCATGAACATATTGCTGTAGAAAACAGTCCTCCAATAAATCCATAAAAGTTGGGTTAGCGTCAGTGGTGGATTTAGCACTTGAGAGGCCCCAGCCTCAATTCAATTTTGAGGCCTAAATATTTTCGGTACCAATACAGTGTGTATTCTACGCGCACATTTTTACTATAGCACACATTCTAGATTTGGTGTTGCGGTTTTAATCATTTTGGTTGTGCAATTCTTTTGTAAAAATTTTAAATGAAACAATTTTATTTATTTATTTTTTTTTTGAGACCTGAGATTTGAGGGACCCTTGATTTAAGAGGCCCCAGGCATGCGCCTCGTGTGCCTGTGCGGAAATCTGCCACTGGTTAGCGTGCACGTGTCCAATCCACAAGTTCCAGTCAATATCTGGAAAGTTTAAAATCTCCCATTACAAGATGTTCTGATTTACTGGCCCACTCTATTTCTCTACACAATTGTTCATTGTACTCATCAGAGTCATTAGGCCTATGACACATTCCTACTCTCATTTTCCCTTTCCCAGTGTTTACGTCACACCAAACCGACTCAACATTGTACTTTCCACCCATGTCAGCTGAAGCACTGCCTTATATTTTGTGTGCCTCTTAAGTAATAGCATAACCACTCTTCCCTTCCTGCCCTGTCTATCCTTTCTTTATACATTGTACTCCCCAAATTCCAATTCTGCATTGCTTTTATCTGTGTGACACCATGTCTCTGATATCCCAACAATATCTGCCTTTGATGTCTTGATCAGCACTTCAAATTCATCAAATTTATTTACTTTACATCTAGCATTGGTATATATGCAAGTATACATGTGCCTGTTGTTCTTAGTTACCCTAACACAGCCCATATATATTTACTTGTTCCATGATGATCCCAGCAGCTCTTGAAATCCCTAGCAACTTGCTCTCTAGGCTGCTGCTGCTGCTGCTTACTACAATAGAAGCATGCAAAAATCACTTTCGCCTCTGCCTGCGGCTACTGCTAATCGTTTATTCTGTGAATTCCCTCCAGACTAGCAGTTTTCCGACCCACCTAACACTGTCTCGATAGCATCAGCAAATATTCTTGCACCCTTTCTATTTAAGTGTATTCCATCCCTGTAGAAGCAGTCTCTCCTGTTAATTGGTGTAAAACTCTTAGTGGTTCTCTGTGATTACCTCTCTGAACACTTCCCTGAAGTGTTCGGAGAATTAATCACAGAGGACCACTAAGAGTTTTATGTATATTTTATATCTCTGACATTACATACTATCATATCTTTGATATTTACATTTTATTAGTGCATCAATTGATCCTATTGAAGAGAGTTTAAAAATATGTCTGAGCCCACCTGTGGAAAAACAAAATCACAGTTTCTCAAGTTATTTACCCTCAATTGTAGTTATTTCATTGAAGAAATCATGCACCAATGCATAAGAAGGTCACTGCTACATAAAGGTTCCTGCTGGCAACCAGATCAAGAATAATATTTTCTTTTGTGTATCTAAGATCTCAGAGAAAATAGGCATCTAACAAAACAAGAAATGTTTTGCTGCTATTCTGTGAGTTAAAGTCAATATCTGGATAGTAAAATTCCCCAATGAGAAGACCTTTTGATTTTCTGGCTAAAATAATGTAAATCTTTTAGGACAAGTTCACCCCCCCCCCACTTCTTCCAGTTGTGATATGAAGTGTGTGTGCATGGGTGCACATGTATTTTCACATAGTATGTATTCAGTAGTGCATAGTTGAGGAATGGGGGATATTAATAATTATTCCAAGGAATTATTGTAGTATACACATGAGCAGTTTCAGTAATGCAATATGAATTACAGTATGTATAATCAACCACGTAAGAAATCAGAAAATGCATTTTCATTGTTAATAGATAAAAAGGCAGTGTCAGAGACAAGATAACGGTTGCAAGTAATAAAATGTTTGCTACATAATTATAGTTTTACTGAATTTAGTAAATATTATATCATATCTTTAAGACATAAATATTTTTACTTTTTATTCATTTTATTTGTAAATATCAGGAAGAATAGACATCATTTAATAATGAAAATGCAGTTTTCAGACTTCGTACTCAATTATTGGTATGAGATATTCAAGCTATTCGTATACAGTGCTAATTAGCTATTTTTGCATAGTTAATATCAAATATACCTAATAATTATACATATATCAAATAGTATTTATTTGTACTTATATAAGTATAGCAGTAAGTCTATCAGGCTTCATATTAAACTTTTCTGTCATATTGAATGTGCTTCATGTCGAGGTGGAGGATTGTTGTTTTTGTTAAATGCTAAAGATATATTTTATTTTTATTTGCTACTATTTTTTTTTTTGTCAGTTTGCATGTTTATCTGGATGAAAATCCAATTAACTGGAAAATAAAACTTGGCCGTGGTGTGAAAAGAATCTGTAAAAATTCTTATGTTATTGGAATTTTAACTCGCCTCTTTTCCGCACATTATGGAAGAGGGATCACCTTAACCACTATGCTAACATGAGGGTACCAAGTTCTGCTTCCTTAACAAATTGCATTTCATATGCAATAACAAAATCAGTAATTGAACTTTTTAAATTAAACAAACCGTGGGAACAGCATTTTCCTTGTTCAAAAAAAAGTGTTGATCAAATTTTAAAGGTAGATCAAAATAGTATCTTTAAACCTATTGGTTTTTACTGGATACCTTGAAAATGGGTTAATTGCAGCATAAAAGATCTGTACAAAACATATGTACAGCTCCTCTTGTCAGTGGTTCACCAGTTGCTTATATTCCCTAACTTTTGGGAAAAGCCTGGGTTCGAAACTAGTATAGAACTGAAGAATTTTTTATGGAATTTTTTCTATGTTACATGGCTTTTTAGCATGGCGAGAATTACATGGCTTTTTTTTTTTTTTTTTTTTCAACAGTTTGGGTTTCTTCATTCCACAAGAGACAGTCTTAATAGAATAATTTAGAATAGCTGTCTTGGCATAACTACTAAATAATAAGACAAATTAACATGTGATATATACTATGTGAAATACTTTATATACAAATTTGTACAGGTTTATTTAACTTTATTTACAATATAGCTAATTATTGGTGCCATCTCTCTCTCCTCAACACATTTGCCAGTTCAAATTGTTTCTGTGGCTGGGTAAATACTAATGATGAGTGTGTGTATCAAACTAAAATGGCAGCACATTCCAGTTGCTGTCATTTTGGCTTGACATATTCAGTATGGATTTCAGCATTCCATCAACTTACAGTTGATCAGCATCAGTGTGCTCACAAAATAATTCCCATGAAGTCATTTGGTGAGGTCACTGAAAATGATTAACAGAACCTTAAGGAACACCAAACTGTTCTCATCACCCATTGATAGTAATGGCAGATCTTAAGAAAAATTGTTCAGTTGGTTGTGTAGCACTGATAAAGCTAAACTTAATAAAACAAAGTAGCAAAGAATCAAAATTATGTTTTGGATATTATTCATTTTCTGTATAAATGAAAAATGATGAGATTTGAAGAACTTAACATACTGAGAGTGAAATACACTTTAGTACTGATAATGAGCAATAATAGGGCTAAGTGTAAGCCAATGTATTCTGTTTCAAATAGCTAACCATATGTCCCCCCATTATCAACCCTGTGTTACAATATTCTGGCATATTTTGTCAGTATATAAATGATAATTTGTTTTCTTACAATAATGGTGAAACTAATTGTGATGCTGCCTTTATCTGCAAACTTCTGACTTCAGTTAAAGGATGTTTTGGTGGGCCACACAGCCAATAAATATGTATTTCATTTTGATTTTCAAAGATTGCAATAAGAAAATGTGTGTGTATATATATATATATATATATATATATATATATATATAAACGTATATAATTTTTTTAAAAAAATGTTTCAAAAGGTTCCTATAAATATATCTCAAAAGTTTTTATTTATGAGATATTAAATATTAATCAATTAAATATTACAAAACCAAGTGAAATGCCAGAACATTTTTATGTCCAAATTTATTGTCATAAAAATATGATTGCATAAACTAGACTTTAAACAGTACAAAACAAACCAACTCCTAAATGAATAGTATTGTTCTAATACATGAAAAATACCAATTAAGCAGTTAGTGCTGCAGAGTATATACTAGCAGTGTCAGCGTCTCTTAGTTCAGTTTCACATTCCATGACGACTGCCATGATTACAGAATGTCATTTGTTAAACTAATATTATGGGAGACACTACAAATCCATATATATTTATTGATATGATTTTAATTTATGGCAAGGCTCATAAAAATTCTGTAGCTCCTTTTCACAGATGGTGCAGAAAAATTTCCAAATCGATAAGTAGTAAATTATTTTAAAATTATATTTAAAGTACGTTGAAAGTATGAATAAATGCTAGTAGAGGGAGATTTCAATGAGTGAATGTTAAAGAATAAATACTTCATGCCATATCTATCTTTTATAGCAAGTAAGGATATACCAGGAGGTTATTAGGTGATGTAAATGTTCCATCTACAAGCAGATGGTGATTTTATGTGAACAGCATTTGCATCCATTTCACAACACACCTGTACAAGAATTGTTACCATAAGGCAGTGGTGTCCAACCTTTTCCTTTAAAGGGGCCATATTCAACATTAGATTTGTTTTGCAGGCCACACTGAGTGATTGGAGAAAAAATTTCTGTTTATATTTTCCATATCTTGTTACTTGTAAAAGGAAGTTTCCATTTTCATGTTACTGTTTTTTATTTTCAGGCTATATATAAAAAAATGCAAATTCTCAACACTGTTATGTGGAAAAAATCTGTGTCAGTGATCTATTCATTAAACTAAAATGCTGTTTTTGTTCACTTTCCAAGCGGGTTATATAAAAATTATTTGGGGGTCTCATCCAGCTCCTGGGCGTATGTTGAACACCACTGCCATAAGGTATTGCAAAACAGATGTGATATTCGATTTCTTAGCTATGTTCTTGTTACAGATGAATTATGTTTACAAGAAATGGAATTGTCACTATTTATTATCAACATATCTTTTCTTTTAATAAACAAATTTCTGATTATTTTCTAGATGGCTAAGAGCATGGAGAGTATGTGCTTAAACTTACATCCTCATTATTTGTGGTTATATATGCTGTCCTCTGGACCATGGAAGTCCATAGTTGTCCCCAAGAATGCCACATAAATTGTTGGTATGGTGTTCTTGATTGTTATCGGTTCTTAAGTTTTGTCAGCAAGACTTAAATACAGTTACTGATTATATTTATTTTCAAAATAATTGCAAACTCCTCTGAACTAGTGGTGGTGCCAGATTATAGACAAGAATTTTTATGCGCAGCAGTGTACCAGCCCACTTCATCCTGTGATAATTCTTACTTCAAATACAGAGTATAATAACCAATTGGGTGATTGGAATGCCCTCCCTGTAGGGAGGGCATACTTGCAATGGCCATCATGATCACTCAACCACACACCATTAGAGTACTTTGTGTAGGTATGGGCACATGAAATCCGTGGTTTTTTCTATAAATTACCTCACAGAATGAACTGACAAATTATATTTTAAAAGCTGATGAAACCATTAAGAATAGTTTAGAAAAGGCTTCGGAACAGGTGCTTTTAGTGTTTTTATGTTTGTAATTTATAAATAAATACTTTTGAGATGTGTTTATGAGAACTTTGTTATAGGAACTTTATTTTTAGCTGTAGAATATACTCCTACATTTGTTCTGTGCAACTTTGAAACACCCTATATAAGGAGTATTAACAAATGCAAAAACTGTAAATAAACTTAACATTTTTCCTTATTCTAAAGAATTGAAATACGGTATTTAATTCAGCAATCACCGTATGTAATTTTGATTGGCGCAGTTCATTTGCTCCATGCACTGTTTGTCTATTACATGCTTATCGGCCCCGGTGCCAAGCAATTGTGATCGAGCGTTTTCTCTGTGCTTAAAGAGTGATTATCTAAAAGCGATTTAAAGTTATATTAAGTTCCTGTCCTTAAGAAATTTATTTTTTAATATCAGCTACTGTCACAAAAAGTACTTGTACAGAGCAAGAAAGAAAAGCTACCTTTCTTTATTTTTCATATTTCCTTTACTAAAACTTACTACTCTACGCTTAGTCACACCTGGCACTGCTCCTGCCTCCCCGTGGTGGGGCGGGAAATCTTGGCAGAAAAGCTAATCTGCCAAGGGCTAAAAGGAGCAAACATGGATCAACATGCCTTTCCGCCTCTCGAGCCGACAAGCTCTCGGCCAGAGTTAGACGATGAGCATAACACGTCGCAGCCCAAGAGGTTGAAAACCACTTCCTCAGCAACAAATTGTCCTGCATTTCTAATAGTGCACTCTCTTGGAGATCAGCTTCTCAGTAAGCTCTCTCCGTTTGTTATCCAAAAACACCTGGAAAGTCTGGCAGGATCTCCTAAGACAGTCAAGAGACTGCAATCAGGGGACCTACTACCGTGGACATTCGCAGAAACTACTAAACCTTGCCAACTTTGTTGGAATTCCAGTAAAGGTTCCTCCCCATGCAACCCTAAATACATCCAAAGGGGTTATATCCAGCTGGGATCTTTTGAATGTCACAGAGGAGGAGATAATGCAAGAACTTCAAGACCAAAATGTCATTGCAGTCAAAAGGATTATGACTAAAAAAAGACAATACACTTACACCTACAAGGAACATTATTCTCACTTTCAATACGCCAAATCTACCAACATCGATAAAAGCAGGCTATCTACTTTGTCGCATTAGGCCCTACATTCCTAATCCATTGAGATGTTTTAAGTGCCAAAAGTATGGCCACTCTCAAACGGCATGCAGAGGAAATCAAGTTTGCCCCAATTGTGGGTCCTCTGACCACACTCAAAGTGATTGCTCAGCAAAAGAAATGGCCTGCCCCAACTGTAAAGGCAACCATCCTGTGATGTTCCCATTCCAGGTCATGTGACAATTGGAAAACTGAAAAGAAAATTGTGACATATAAGATTGAAAATAGAGTAAGTTTTCAAGAAGCAAAGAAAGTAATTGCTCCCAATATGACTAAGCATACATACGTCAGTATTGCGCAAAAGTATCAATCAGTGAGCACCCAAACCGATGTTACAGTACCTTCAAACACTTCAATCTCTGACTGGGCTCGGGCTGTTCTCTCCCAGCAACAGTCCAATACCCCTAAGCAGTTGAACCAGGCAAATAATACTGCAATTACAGTACCAGCAACATCTCCTTCTCCTCTCCCAGTGATTGCTTCTACATCGAATAATCGGAGCTCACATTTAAAAAAGAATATCCAAGAAACAGCTATGGATACATTCGACTCATCTAGACAAGAACCTATCTTAGAAATACATGCGGAAGAAGAAATGGACACCGGTCGACCATTCTTCTCCAAAAAAGACAAACCAAAGCCTGAACGTCACAAGCCAGCCTCATTAAAAAAGTCAGATAGAGCTTCTTCTGCTAAACACCAGTAATGCCTTATATTCTGCAATGGAATTGCAGAGGATTTCGTAGCAACCTTAATGATATTCAAGTCCAAATTAACCTCTACTCTCCAGTTGGTTTCTGTCTACAGGAAACCTATCTAACTCCACAAATTTCCACCAACACAAAGAACTATGCCATCTATCGACAAGATCGTAATACTTCAAATGCTGCCTGTGGCGGCGTGGCCATCTTCATCAGGTCAAAGATCCCGACCAAACAAATTGTTTTGCAAACTGATATTGAAGTTGTTGCCGTATGTTTCATAACCCAGATTGCGTTAACACTAGCATCAATCTATCTCCCACCAAGTCATACCTTCTCTTTCCAAAATCTTGAAAACCTGCTAATGCAATTACCACCCCCTGTCTGTCTGTTGGGTGATTTCAATAGCCACCATCCCTTATGGGGATCAACAAAAGTAGATACACATGGCCGCCTAATTGAAACTTTTCTAGACAAGCAAAACCTTACTGTTCTTAATACTGGTGCACCCACTCACATACAATTACCAACTGGACAAACTTCTGCAATTGATCTATCAGTATGTTCCCTGATTCTGTTTCCAATCATAGAATGGTCTGTTTTAGATGACTCCTTGGGCAGTGATCATTTTCCGATTATTTGTGATCTGCTCACTGCACAACCACCATTAGTCAAACCCTGCAGGAAATGGAAGTTCTCTCAAGCCAACTGGGTCAAATTTCAATCTTTTGTCACCCTGGATGAGCAATATGTACATACACAGTCGATAGATGAAGCCACAGATTATATCACTTCACACCTACTATCTGCAGCGAAGTGTTCAATTCCATTGTCGAATCCTCGGTCCCAATGGCACCTTAATTATTGGTGGAATGAAGACTGCACAAAAGCAAAGAAGTTAAAAAATAAAGCATGGAATTTATTTCGTAGATCACCAACCACGGCTAATCTTATCAATTACAAGAAGCTAAGAGCAAAAGCACGTCTCATTCAAAGGTAAGCCAAGAAGAATTCTTGGATTCGTTTTGCATCTGCCATAAACAGAAACACTAACTCCAGGTTAATATGGAAGAAAATCAGACAGATTTCTGGAAAATTCCCTACAACCCCTTCACCAATTCTTTCATGGAATGGGCAGGAACTCTCTGCTCCTGAGGACATAGCAAATGCTTTAGGCAAAACCTTTGCTAAAGTTTCAGCGACCTCAACTTATTCTGCTGATTTTCAGAAAATAAAGACCAAGACCGAAGAACGAGCCATAAACTTTCGAACCTCAGTTTTCCTTCCGTATAACTACCTCTTCGATATCACGAACTTCTACATGCCTTGAAAACAACACACAATGGTGCCGCTGGGCCACATGGAATATCTTATATCATGTTACAAAACCTTGGTGACAAAAATTTACAAATACTACTGGTCTACTATAACAGAATATTTATGGAAAACATTTATCCCAGCTCTTGGCATCATGCCACATTTCTTGCCTTTTTGAAACCTGGAAAAGACCCTACAAGGCCATACAATTACCGACCAATTTCCCTCTCTAGTTGCCTCAGTAAATTACTTGAAAAAATTATTCATAATCGACTTGTTTGGACCATCGAAACACACAACACCTAATGAGTAATAATCAGTATGGCTTTAGTAAGAACAGGTCCTCCTTAGATCTCATGATCAAGGCAGAGTCTGCAATTCTCAATGCCTTCGTAAAAAATGAACATCTCGTTTTGATTTCCATAGACATAGAGAAGGCTTTTGACAATACCTAGCGTCATGGCATTCTTAGCGACCGTCATGCCCTTGGTCTACGAGGCAACCTTCCTCTATTCATCAGAAACTTTCTCCAGAATTGTTCGTTCCAAGTTCGATACCACAACTCCCTTTCTATGACATTTTTACAGGAAGGAGTGCCACAAGGTTCTGTATTGAGTGCAACCCTCTTTGCCCTTAAAGTTGAGACCTATCTTTATGCGGATGATTTCTCCATTTCTTGCCATTCTCAGAATATGAGATCCATTGAACGACAACTGCAGTTATCCTTGAATAAGGTCCAAAGGTGGGCAGGACTCAATGGCTATCGTCTATCTCAGCAGAAAACTGTTGCAATCCACTTTTGTAATCAACGAAAAATGCATACAGATCCTGAACTTCAGATGTCAAATGTTACCATTCCAGTGACCATCAATATCAGATTCTTGGGATTAATCCTTGACATAAAATTAAATTTCTTTGAGCACATTAAATCGCTGCGTACTTCCTTCCTCAAAAAAACTGAACATACTCAGAGCTTTATCTGCAATGTCTTGGGGGGCAGACCGTACATCTTTGCTTCTGTTATATAGAGCATTGATCAGATCCCATTTGGATTATGGTGCTCCAATATACGATTCTGCCCGAAAGAGTACACTACGCTGGTTGGACCCTATACAGCATAGTGCATTGCGGATTACCCTTGGCGCATTCAGGACATCTCCTACCCATAGTTTACATATTGAAGCACATGAGCCCCCTCTTTGTCTCCTCAGGAAAACACTACTTCTTAAGTATGCAGCTCGAATACAAAGTTGCTGTCAGCATCCTATTGGGCCATATCTCTTTAATCCACCACTGCAAAACCCTTATAGAAATAAACCCAGTAAAATAAGACCGGCAGGCTTTCGCCTAATTGAAATAACACAGAGTTGGAATATTCCTAATGTCAACAGGCTAGACGTAGTGAAATGCTCTCACCCACCTTGGACACCTCCTCCACAATTAACTTGTGATACTTATCTTCAAAAATGGGGAAAGAATCTCCTACCGTCACTCAACATGAAATAACTCCATGCAAGCCATATTCAGAAATATGCTAGTTTATTGCCAATATATACTGATGGCTCCAAATCACATTCAGCCGATGGAGCAGCAGCAGTATTTCCCTCTACAATCATTTCTGCTTCCCTTCCCCCTGAGTATAGCAGCTTATCTGCAGAACTTCATGCAATAAAGTTAGCTTTAGAAAACCTGAATCTCTACCCATCTCGAAAATATATTGTATACGCTAAGTCTCTAAGCTCAATTACAGCAATACAAAACTTTTCTTACAAGGTTCATCCTATTTTAAACCAAATCAGAAGCCTCTTATTAAAAATTGAGGAACGTCATCAATCAGTGACCTTTTGCTGGATCCCAGCCCATTCAGGGATAAAAGGGAATGAACTGGCTGACAGAACTGCTAAAAATCCATCAACTTATGATTTAACGCTTGCTCCTATTCCAATCTATGACTATAATCATATCATACAAACAACATGTCTTGCACTGTGGAAAGAGATATGGCACACCCAAACCAATAATAAACTTTATCAGTTGAAACAGGATCCACAGCTTTGGCGCTCTAGCACCAAAACAGTACGAAGAGAAGTAGTGGTGCTTGCACGCGCACGGATAGGACATACATATCTGACTCACCTTCATCTACTTACAGGAGTGGATCCTCCTCAATGTCCACACTGTTCCTCGGACTTATCAATCAAACACATTCTCGTTGACTGCCCTCACTATGACCAGGACAGAATATCCATCCTCCTTTCCCTAAAAAATCTTCCGGAACTGAAGACATTAAAACATATTATTGGTGACGATGCAAACATCAATGAATTCTTCTCTTTTTTGAAAGAAATTGGAATGTATCATAAATTCTAAAACATCACTCTAATAAAACATAAATTGATTATATCTGAAATTTGATTTTTATCATTTTCCGATGAATAGGCGCACTATAGCCCCAGCAGCTCGTGCGCCATTAAACCCCATCACTCACTCACTCATCAAAGCTCCAACATTGTGAGCTGGTATGGGGTACAAGTTTCGTTTTATGAAAATTACATCATATTGTTATTAGGCAATATGAGTGATGTTACTCCCAAAAGTGGCGCCTCCGTAGCCAGGTGGGCAGGAGCAGCAGTGCGTAGCACACACTTCTTGATTACACCGGGGTTCGAGCCCGTGCCCACCAAATACGGAGGATGCGGAAAGGTCAGGGAATGACCACCGCATATCCCCGGAGCAATATGGCCTTAGTTGCTAATGCTCCTAAAAAACAAATAACAACAACAATAACTCCCAAAGGCCTTGGTTGGTATGGGAGTTTTTGCTAAGTACTGCCAGCCCTGCACTTCAGTGAAGTCATTCATATATTTTATGGGCATCCTGTATATCCACAAGTTTTAACATCTATTATTATTACATTAAATATTATTATTATTAGAAATAATAATAATACTTTATTGGAAATTTAAAAATTAATTTATGTTAACACAGTAGAAAGCTGTTTACAAACAAGTTGGAAATTTTAATTACAGTAAAAAGACGGGTCTCTCAAAGGTTCCAAGTGCCACAGGCCTCTGATGGATTATGGCCATGCTAGTTGTAAAATAGTTAATTTACTCAGTTAATTTTAGATTTCCAGCCACTTTTGTGTTATAAGAATAAAGAGGGACTTATTGAACTTTAAAAGTAATCAAGCCCTTATAGTGTTAAAATAATGAGTGACATTTACAAAGTACATAATTTAAAACTGTTTTCATTAAAAAAAAATAATAAATAAATTAAGTGGCATGCAAAATGTGCCCTGTGCTTTTTTGCTTTAATTTTTGATTCCGAATTCATGAGGTTTAAAATTAAGGCATTACCGTATGCTGTACTTTACTGACTCCTGTTCAAACTTCCTGTTCTTGAGGTTAAGTTCAGCAAAATCTTTGGATTCACTTCAAGCCACCCCTGAGCAAAAAATGTCTTGAGTAGTAAGATGAGATGGAAAATTCATACTCTTTTTGAAAATAATATTGTATCTGTATGGGAACACTGCAGAGTTCTGTGTTATTAAAAACTTCATTTCTATTTATAAAATCATTGAAACTTACTGGGTTAATTGCTGTTGCATTATCTACTTTTAAGTTTGCTGAAACACAGAAACAGTGCTGCTATCCTTTTGTGATCACATTTAATATTGAAATCATGGGAAAGATTTTCCTTATGACTAACAGCAAACGTACATCTTTAATAGTAACTGATATAGATTATGAACTTGAAGGCCAGAAGTATGAGAACCGGTATGAAAGTAATGCCTCCTAATTTTTTCTTTCAAATGTGCTGCTGTAGATCATTTTGCTTGTCACTTAGTGGTTACTAGAGGTATCTAGTTTCACCATTCTGAGTGGCACTCTGATCGGTCTCGTGAGTGCAGCACACAGACAGTTCAAAATGGTAGGTGTTACAGATATATGTATCAATTAGAGTGATGATTTCCTTCACGGGTGAAGGAAGTCATCACTCTGCTTTACAGGTGGCGAAACCTGGGTCCACCATTATGACCCTGAAATCAATAGACAGTCGATGGGGTGTGCGCCTCCGTAGCCAGGTGGGAAGGAGCAGCAGTGCGTAGCACATGCTTCTTGATTAGACCGGGGTTCGAGCCCGTCACCACCAAATACGGAGTATGCGGAAAGGTCAAGGAATGACCACCGCATATCACGGAGCAATATGGCCTTAGTTGCTAATGCTCCTAAAAACCAAATAACAATAACAAACAGTCGATGGAGTGACACCAACAAAATTCCCTGCACAAGAAGTAGTTCAGAAGACAACCTTCTGTCGTTAAAGTCTTGGCTACAGTGTTTTTAGACAAAGATGGGGTCTTACTTGTGGACTTCTTGGAGTGTGGCACCTCAATCAACTCAGATCAATATGGGGAAATGTTGAAAGCCTGCATCCATAGAGTTCGACCGGACAGAAACCTTAATGAAGTTCTTCGTCTCCATGACAATGCATGACCCCACATCAGTGTGCACACAATGGAGGTCATTGTAAAATTGAGGTGCACTGTTCTTCCTCACCCCTCTCATAGTCTGGATCTTTCGCCCTCCAACTATCCTTCAGTGGGCCGAAGAGGTGACTCTTCGGCCCACTGAAGGATGCACTCCATGGAACCCATTTTGTGGACAATGACCAGCTCAAGCACAGCATCCGTTGAGGCCCTCCGGAGCAAGAGCAAGGACTTTTACAGGGTTAGAATAGTGTCTAACTCAGAGATGGAGGAAATGTATAGAAAATGCTGGTGACTTTGTGGAAAAATAACAGTGTTTATTAATGATTAAAAATTAATTGATATAAAAGACAGTTGTAAGAATTAAATTTTCTGAGATCAAAAATAGGGCGCATTACTTTTGTACCGCTCTTCGTAACTTTCATTCCCCTCTCCTACATACATGTGCCTGGTTTCCCAGAAGATTACCACTTTTTCCTTTTTGGGTTTTTATTTTGTAATATGGCAAAACTGATATAATTGTGATCCTTTACTTAGCTTTTCAGGATGATAAGGATGTCAAGAACCGGATGAAACCAGTTCTGTTCCAGTACATGTAGCAAATCACTATTTGCATTCATCTATCCATGAAGCTGAAATCAACATATTTGAAGAATAAAATTTAAAAAAAAAAGGATAGTTACACCACTTACCTTACCAGTAGCAGAGACTGTGAATTAAATAATTAAGTATTACAAAAATGCATTAAAAAATTAGTACTTTAATGAAGCAACAATTTATATTAAAATTAGCCTTCTGATAAAATTAGAAAACTGGAAAATATTGTATTTGCTGTTACACGAGAAGCATGAAATCTGCCATTCTTTACTATCTGCCACATTAAAATATTTGTAATGTTTCCATCCATTACAGTTTCTAAAAAAAAAAATCTGAAATGTGTTCAAAAACAAAGTACATTTGTTGTACATGTTGGCACTTAAATGACATTAAGAGTAGGAGATCTGTGGACTTACAGATCAGTGTTGAAAAAAAAGTTGCAATTTAGGGTTAAATTTGAGTGTCTGCAATTCTGCCCAGACATGATGGGAGCCTTGTCAATCAATTCAGCCCCGGGTGAGATTGTGCAAGGCTAATGGGGCAGAATTTTTCTCAGTGTGGTCTGTGCTTGTTAACAAGAGAGATAGTTTCTACAGAGATGGGATACACTTAAATAGAAAGGCTGCAAAAATATTTGCTGATGCTATCGAGGCAATATTAGGCGGGTCGGAAAACTGCTAGCTTGTTGGGTTCACAGACTAATAGATTAATAGTAGCCACAGCCAGAGGTGAAAGTGATTCTTGTACTGCTTTTATTGGAATGAGGAGTAGCCTGGAAAGCTAGTTACTGGGGATTTCACAGTCTGATAGGCGTCATCATGAAACAAGTAATTACATGGGTTGTGTTAAGGAAACTAAGTGTAAGAATAGGTGTATGTATACATGCATGCACACCAATGCTAGGAGTATAGTAAGTAACTTTCATGAATTTGAAGTGCTGGTTAACACATCAAAAGCGGATATTGTTGGGATATCAGACATGTGGTGCCACACGGATATAAGCAGTGCAGAATTAGAATTTCTGGAGTACAGTGTGTACAGAAAGGATAGCCAGAACAGGAAGGGAGGAGGGGTTATGCTGTTAGTTAAGAAACACAAAATCTAATCAAGTGTCCACCAATTGACATTAGTGGACAATGCAATGTTGAGTCAGTGTGGTGGGAAAGGTAAAATGAGAGTAGGCGCATGTCATAGCCCTATTAAATGAATCTGATGAGTATAATGAGCAATTGTGCAGAGAAATAGAGAAACAGGATATTAGAGCTCGAAAAGGAATTAGAAAATGTGAATTGGAATATCATCGGTTTGGTTGAAACAAGAAGAAGAAATGAATCACTTATAAGTTTATCAAGTGGAAATCTGCTGTACACCAATGGAAACAGTGAAAGGAGTGAATGTAGAGTTGGGTTTCTGGTCCATAAAGATTTTAAAGACAACATTTTGGAATTCAAAAGTACATCACCAAGGGTGTCAAGACTAATACTCAAGATTTCTAAGAGGTACAAGATAAAGA
Source organism: Mastigoproctus giganteus (assembly GCF_048544385.1). Classification (NCBI taxonomy): domain Eukaryota; kingdom Metazoa; phylum Arthropoda; class Arachnida; order Uropygi; family Thelyphonidae; genus Mastigoproctus; species Mastigoproctus giganteus. Next base: position 112,964,845 of record NC_143585.1, read on the forward strand.
TTATAATGATTTATGCACCAACATCGAGCCATGATGATGAAGAGGTTGAAGAAATGTACACTGAAATTGAGAGTCTTCTAGATGAGCAGAAAACCCACTACACTATTATTATGGGGGACTTCAATGCTAAAGTTGGAAAAAGACAAAACAGCACAGAAAGGGGAACTATAGGAAATTTTGGAATTGCTGAAAGAAATGAAAGAGATGAAAGACTTGTGGAATTTGCAGAAGCTCAAGGACTGTCAGTAATGAACACTTTTTTCAAGAAAAGGGTGAACAGAAAGTGGACATGGAAGAGTCCAAATGGATTAACTACTAATGAAATCGACTTCAACCTCACTCACAGAAGATATATTGTGAATGATGTTACTGTCCTGAATAAGGTAAATGTTGGAAGTGATCACAGGATGGTAAGATGTACACTTGATATAGATGTAGGAAAGGAAAGGAAAAAACTGACTCGAGTAAATAATACAAAGGTCTTTGAGATAACAGAAGAGGAGAAAAAGCAGAATGTACTGGAACTTAAGAACAAGTTTGAGCTTCTGCAGTCTGCTCAGTACCAAGATATTGACGAGGAATATTACAACTTTCTGAAAGTGATAAAGCCCAAAAAACCTATAAGGAAAAGAAATCCAAAGAAGAAAAAATTAGTCAAGAAACACGTCGTGATGAACCGAAGACAACAAATGAAGAGGAAGAAAAACACTGACAGGGAGAAAATTGAGTATACTGAGTTATGCAAAGCCATTAGAAAGAGACTCAGAGAGGACATAAGAAGATTTAACACAAGAAAAGTAGAACAAGCATTAAGGGAAAACAAAGGATTTAAATCAGCAGCCATGAGCAGTAATACAGAAAGACAAATGATACTGAAACTGAAGAATAGTGATGGTGTACTTATAAACAGCAGAGAAGGCATAATTCAAATAGCAGAAGACTACTATAGAGAATTATACAAGGACTAGGGGAATGATGCCAGCAGTGGGGAAGATGGATTGCAAAGTAGCAACACATACGACATACCCGATATTCTTCCTGATGAGATAGAACATGCATTGAAGAAAATGAAGAATCAGAAAGCCCCAGTGGAAGATGAAGTTACTGTAGAGTTGTTAAAATTGGGAGGAAGAGACATAACACAAAAACTGGCAAGGCTCTTCACAAAGTGCATTCGAAAAGGTGTGATGCCTAAGCAGTGGAATAATGCAATCATAGTTTTGCTGCATAAGAAAGGAGATAAATCAGAAATTGGAAATTATTGACCAATTAGCTTGTTATGCCACATCTACAAGTTGTTCACAAGGGTCATTACTAACAGATTAGAAAGAATACTTGATGAGAATCAACCGAAAGAGCAAGCTGGCTTTAGGACAGGATTCTCAACTATGGATCACCTTCACATAATATCACAGCTAATGGAGAAAGCAAATGAATATAAAACACCATTATGCCTGGCATTTGTGGATTATGAAAAGGCATTTGACTCCATACAGCATAAGGCAATGTTTCGGGCACTGGAAAGACAAGACATAGATACCCCATATATTATGATTTTGAAGAAAATATATGAGAGTGCTACCTCCTTTATTAGACTAGACAAAGACAGTAGGAAATTTAAAATCGAGAAAGGAGTTCGACAAGGAGACACAATATCTCCGAAGCTGTTTACTGCTACCCTTGAGGAAGCTTTCAGAAGATTAGACTGGTCGCAGAAAGGAGTCAATGTGAACAGCGAGTACCTAAACCATTTGCGATTTGCAGATCACATTGTGGTCATAAGCCACGATCCCAAAGAATTAGAGGAAAATCTTAATCAGTTATGCACAGTTAGTAAGGATTTTGGACTAAAGATGAATATGACTAAAACAAAAGTAATGATGAACAAGTATGCCACAGAAAGGGAAATAATGATCGAAGGAGCAATAATTGAAAAGGTGGAGTCATATACTTATCTGGGACAAGTTATTAGCTGTAATAATGATAAATGGCTGGAAGTCAAGAGAAGAATAAATTTTGGATGGATAGCATTCAGAAAATATAGTCACATACTGAAGAGCAATAATGAACCAATGTATACTCCCCAGCATGACTTATGGAAGGGCAACTTGGGCACTCACCAAAAGAATGGAAGAGAAGCTGAGAACTACACAGCGAAGAATGGAACGAATTATATTGGGAATCAGACTGTTAGATAAGAAGAGAAGCACATGGATTAGGCAGCAAACGCAAGTAAAGGACATTCTATGATTAAAGAGGCCTATGTGCTACAGATTCATTCTACTAAAATTAAAATTAAAATTACAGTTGCTCAGAGTGAAACAGATATCCGTTTCACTCTGAGCAACTGTAATTTTAATTTTAGTAAAGGACATTCTTATCAAAACTAAAGAACTAAAATGGTCTTGGGCAGGACACATAGCTCGAAGACATGATGACAGATAGACTAAGAAAATAACAGAATGGTATCCAAGAGGAGCTAGAAGAAAACCTGGAAGACAAAGGCAGAGATGGATAGATGAAATTCAAAGTTTGTGGGTGGTAAATGGATGGCCAGTGCTCAAAACAGAAGGAACGGGAAAGTTGCTGGAGAGGCCTTCATCCTGCAGTGAATTGAAAATGGCTGATGATGATGATGAAATCAGAATGTCTTATAATGGAGATTTTAACTTTCCAGATATTAACTAGAACTTGTGGATTGGTCACATGCACATTAGCAAGACTTTTGTGGATTTATTGGATGACTGTTTTCAACAACAACATGTTCGAGAGGCAACCAGGGGGAGTAATACTCTTGATCGCATTATCAGCAGTGATTCTTCATGCGTTAAGAATCTGCAGATAAAGGACCACTACATGGCAGTGATCACAGTGTACTGATGTGGGATTTACTTAAAGATGTAACTACCATCAGGGGTAAGGGGAAGGGTTTTTGTTTTCTTAAAGGTGACTACAGTGGTCTCAAAGTTTTTAAATTCTATACAATGGGATCAGGACAGCTGCAAGTAGGTAGGTGCGGTAAGAGTTCTTTACGAGCAGCAGTTCAAGAGGGCGCCGAAATTTCTTTCGATATTGTTTTCTGATTGGTTAACGCTTTATTAGTACTCTGCATATAGGGCGGCAAAGTTTATTTTGCTTACCGGCGACACATTGGAACGCGGCACTGCTGAGTGGGATCAACTGATGATGTTTGTAATGGTGAATTCTAAATGGGATGTTTTCAGGGACTTAATCTTGGAGAGTACTAGGCTTTTCATACTGACTAAGAAATACTGTTCAAGGTATAGGCATAAATAGATGTCAGATGAATTGAGAAGGCTCATGACAGAAGAGAAATGCATGGGATGCATATAAATTATCAGGCGACACAGAAGCCTATGGCAGATATGCGGTAGTTTGTAATCAACTCACAAAAGAGGTTAGGCAGGTGAAGATTATGAGGAATCTTTGGCAAAGGATCCAAAGACAAATAGCAGAGTTCTTTGGTCGTGTAAACTCTAGAAGAAAGGGGATGGATCAGATTGGTCCACTTAACATAGGTTGTTTGACAATTGATGATCATGCTCAGATAGCTGATAAAATGAATGAGTATTTTGCATCTGCATTCACACATGAGGAGTGGAATGCCAGAAGTTTATCAAATTCTAGCAGGGAGCAAAGTGGAGGAGAAATTGTTGAGGTTAAACATAAGGAAGGCACCTGGAGTGGATGTGTATCTATCCAGTTATATCTGTGGTATCTATCCAGTTATATCTGGGGTATCTATCCAGTTATATTAAAGGAAGTAAGCAAACCCTTAGCCATAATTATGAAAGCTTCATTGGACTCCGGGGAGGTCCCCATGGACTGGAGATATGCAAATCTGTCCCCAATTCACAAAGGGGGTTCAAAGGGTGACACGGGTAATTGCAGAACTGGTAGTCTAACTTTTGTTCCATTGAAAATAATGTAAAGTAGTGCATATGGGTAGCAATAACCCCCAGAGTAATTTATCACCTGGGTAGTACTACACTCAGGGTAGTGGAGAATGAAAAGGACCTGGGGTTAATTGTGCAGTCAGATATGAAGTTTTCTGAGCAATGCAAAAAGGCTGCAAGAGTAGCTCATGGTGTCTTGTCAATGATATACAGGAATTTTGCTAGCAGAGATAGGGGGGGTCGCTTGTACAAAGGCAATGGCAGTCCTCATATTGAGTACTGTATGCAGGTCTGGAGGCCTCATTTTAAGAAAGATGTAGAGATGCAGGAATGAGTACCGAGAAGGGCAGCAAGATTGGTGAGTGGAACAAAGGGTTCGTGTTACCAAGAAAGGCTTAAGTTCTGAGAATTGCAGCTTCTGGAGACTAGGCACCTGTGAGGTGATCTAATTGATGTGTATAAGGCCTTGAATGGATTGAGCAAACTCAGTGCTAATGGGATTCTTCCTCTTGCTCAGATTACTCACCTGAGGGGGCATAAATTCAAATTGGGAAAGACAATTGTAGAATAGATGTGTGGAAATTCACCTTTAGCTAGTGGGTGCTTGATAGTTGGAACAAATTTCCATCTGTTGTAGTGGAGGTCAGCAACTTAAATAAGTTCAAGGCAGAACTAGACAAACGTTTGAAGTGAGTGGATGGGCGAAATGGGAAGGGATTTTATTTTATTTTATTTTATTTATATATATTTTTTTGCTGAAGTTATATAAGCTTGCTTTCTTGCATCATATGCCTCTACTAATGCTAATAGAAGCATAGTGTTTACCTCAAAACAAATTGGTGAAAGATGTAATGCAATTATCGTTGAGTACGATCCTGGCTTTTCAGCAGTTTATGATATAAAATCGTTCAGTTGATAAGTTTTCAGTTACAAGAAAGGTGAAAAGTATTTTAAATTAAGCCAAAGAAAATGAAGTATATGTTGGCTTAACTGAGTTTAAATTCACATGAAATTTCACATTCTAGACACCTAGAGGAATAATGCTGGTTGGATGAGCATTGTAACACATATAATATGATCTAACCTGCAGATTCGTGCACATGGCATCTCTCTTAACTGTGATAGATACCAGTTATTTATATAGGCTTGTACTGTATAAACTGAAGAGCCCAAAAACACAAATCCTCTTTTTGCACAGTGTTATGAGAACTGGGTATGGAGGTGGAAACTGTGTACACAAACAGGAAGACATAGAAAAGAAGGATGCATGACCACCTTATACTATGTAACAATTTTCTTAGAAATAAACAGTTATTTTTAGATGGCATCTAGAATTTATAACAAGAATGCAAATATAATTCACTATGAAAAGTAATTCCAGAAATAATTTTTGTGTCTTTTTCTGCTTACAATTGTGCTTCTGTGCACAGAACACAGGCATTTTTCTATAAGTAAATGATAAAGTAAAAGTACAAAATTAAGTTCTGCAACAAGTTCCATGTTATGTACATACTCTAAATGCATTGTGGGGCTGTGGCAAAATGTTAAGTGAGACCTTGTTGATTCCTGAAATATTAATGTGCTATTATTTCCACGGCTGTCATTCTCCTTCCCCCTCCCTTACCTCAGCATGGTTTAGCTAGAAGGGTATATTTTTTTAATAATAAAGGTAATTGTATATGCAAAAAAATTACACTTTACTTACAGTTGAGATAATAAAGTTAGGGTTACAATCAAATAGAACCAGATCCACAGTCTGTGAAATCTTGGCTGATTCTGAACTGCAGAAGTAAAACTAATTAGCATTAGTAGAGGCATTTGATGCAAGAAAGCAAGCTTATGCAGCATCACCCAAAAAAAAAAAAAAAAAACCCACTTCCACTTCACCCCTCTGTTCGTTCAAAATACCTGTCTAGCTGAGCCTTAAACTTATTTAGGCTATCAACCTCCACCACAAGGGATGGAAGTCTGTTCCACCAACCAACCACTCGCTGGCTAAAGGCAAATTTCCGCACGTCTATCCTACATCTGTCTTTCCTCAATTTGAATTTATGCCCTCTCAGGCGATTTTTCTGAGCTAGAGGAAGAATCCCATCAGCATTGAGCATGCTTAAACCATTCAAGGCTTTATACACCTCTATCAGATCACCTCGCTGGTGCTTAGTCTCCAGACACTGTAATTTGCAAAACTTAAGCCTTTCTTCGTAAGAGCACCCCTTTGTTCCATTCACTAATCTTGTTGTCCTTCTCTGTACTCATTCCAGCAGCTCTACATCCTTCTTGAAATGAGGCCTCCAGACCTGTATACAGTACTCTAGTTGTGGCCTGACCATCACCTTATACAATGGAATAATCACCTCCTTATCCCTGCTGGAAAAATTCCTGTATATCATTGACAGTACTCCATGAGCTACCCTTGCAGCCCGTCTGCACTGCTCAGAGAACTTCATATCTGCCTGCACAACCACCCCCAAGTCCCTTTCATTCTCTACCACTGTCAGTGTAGTACCACAGAGTTGATACGTTATTTTGGGGTTGCTGTTTCCCATGTGTAGTACTTTACATTTGTCAAGGTTAAACTTCATTTGCCACCTCTCAGCCCATCTGCTCAACCTTTCCAAATCCTGTTGCAGCAGCATAGTGTCAGTAGTGTCCTTGACAACCCTGCCAACCTTTGTATCGTCTGCAAACTTGGACATTAAGCCCGATATACCATCATCAATATCATTTATAAATACAGAAAACAATAATGGACCCAACACTGAGCCCTGAGGGACTCCACTAATAACATCAGTCCACGATGAGCAGTGTCCATTGATTACCACTCTCTGTCTTCTCCCCCTCAACCACCCCTTTATCCATAGCAGCAATTTGCCTCCAATGTCACACTGCTCCAATTTGTGTAGCAAGTCTTCCATGTGCAACAGTATCAAAAGCCTTTCTAAGATCCAAGTATATAATATCAAAGTTATTCCCTGCATCCAGTTCTTTTGTGACTGCATCATAGTATCCAATCAAGTTGGTCAGGCAAGACTTCCCCTTAACAAAACCATGCTGTGTCTGAGCTATAACTGAAGTCTTGTCTAAATGATCCTGCAGTGCTTCTTTAACCAGTGCCTCCATTAATTTTCCTGGAACAGAAGTTAAGCTCACAGGTCTATAATTACTTGTGACAGCCTTTGATCCTCCTTTGTGAATTGGGGTCACATTTGCACATTTCCAGTCTATGGGTACCTCCCCTGAGTCCAAGGAAGCTCTCATAATTATGGCTAAGGGTTTGCTTACTTCCTTTGCTGCCTCCTTTAATATAACTGGATAGATCCCATCCACCCCGGGTGCCTTTCTTGTGTTTATCATCAACAGTTTCTCCTCCACTTTACTCCCAGTTATTTCAAGATTCTGTAGCTTACTGCTAGAGTTGAATACACCTCTGGCATTCCCCTCGCTGAATAACTCCTCATGTGTGAATGTCGATGCAAAATATTCATTTAGTTTGTTAGCTACCTGAACAGGATCATCAACACTTGACCCATCAATATCAAGTGGACCAATCTGATTCATCCCCTTCCTTCTAGAGTTTACATAAGTAAAGAACTCTTTGCTGTTTTTCTTTGCATCCCTTGCCAAGGATTTCTCGTAATCTGCCTTCGCCTGCCTAACCTCCTTTGTAACTTGGTTGCATATCAACTTGTATCTATCATAGGCTTCTGTGTCATGTGTTAATTTGTATGTATCCCATGCATTTTTCTTCTCTGCCATATGTCTCATTAGTTCATCTGACATCCATTTAGGCCTAAACCTTGAACAATATTTCTTAGTTGGTATGTAAAGCCTAGTAGCTTCCAAGATAAGTTCTTTGAATGCTTCCCATTTTGAATTTGCTGTTGGTAACATCATCAGTTGGTCCCACTGTATAGAATTTAAATACTGTCTCAGTCCATCGTAGTCGCCTTTACGGAAGCAATAACCCTTCCCTTTACCCCTAATGGTAGTTACCTCTTTGAGTAAATCCCACTTCAGCACACTGTGATCACTGCCACCTAGTGGTTCATTTATCTGCAGATTCTTAATGCATGAAGAATCACTGCTGATAATCAAATCAAGAGTATTACTCCCTCTAGTTGCCTCCCGAACATGCTGATGTAGAAAACAGTCATCCAATAAATCCACAAAAGCCCTGCTAGCGTGTGAGTAACCAGCCCCCAAATTCCAGTCAATATCTGGGAAATTAAGATCTCCCATTATAAGACTCTCTGATTTACTGGCCCACTCTATTTCCCTGTACAGTTCCTTATTATACTCATCAGAGTCATTAGGCCTATAGCACACTCCTACTCTCAATTTTGATCTCCCAATGTTTATGTCACACCAAACTGACTCAACACTGCACTGTCCAGCGATGTCGATTGGCTTCACTTCCTTGGTTTTTATGTGTTTCTTAACTAATAGCATAACCCCTCCCCCCTTCCTATCCTGTCTATCCTTTCTGTAGACGTTTCTGTACTCCCCAAATTGCAGTTCTGCATCCCTTATATCTGTGTGACACCACGTCTCTGATATCCCAACAATATCTGCCTTCAATGTTTTGAGCAATACCTCAAATTCATCAAATTTATTTACTAAATTCCTAGCATTGGTGTACACGCAAGTATACCTGCACCTGTTTCTATTCTTAGCTACCCTAACACAACCCATGTGTTTACTTGTACCGCAATGGCTCCCAGCAGTCTCTGAAATACCATGCATCTTGTTTTTCAGGCTTCTGCTCATTCTAATAGAAGCAGTGCAAGAATCTCTTTCACCTCTGCCAGTGGCTACTGTCAATCTGTTGTTCTTTGTCTCCCCCCAAGCTAGCAGTTTTCCGACCCATCTAACACTGCCTCGATAGCATCAGCAAATATTCTTGCACCCTTTCTATTTACGTGTATCCCATCCCTGTAGAAGCAATCTCTCCTGTTAACAAGTACAGTCCAGACTGAAAAAAATTCTACCCCTTGAGGCTTGCACAATCTTTCCAGGGCCGAATTGATCGACAAGGCTCTCATCATATACTCCCTCCTATCGTGTCTGGGCAGAATGGCAGACACTTTCAAATTCAACCCTAATTCTCGGCTTTTGTTCAATAGTGACCTGTACTTGTTAAGTAATTCTGCCGGTCTCCTACTCTTAATATTATTAGTGCCAATGTGTACAACTATATCACCTTTTGTGCCCTTAAAAGATGATATTCGCTCTACAACGTCATCAACCTTTGCCCCTAGCAGACATACCCTGGTCCTGTTCCACCTATCTTTTTTACAAAGCAGTAATGATACATTTTTACAAAGCGGTAATGATACCGAGGTGACTTGCAGTAATGATTACTTATGGAGATGCCACTGAAGATTCTGCTCGTGTTTGTATGCTTCTTTAAAGATTTCTTACCTGTACAGCTGGAGAATTTTGCAGCTTGAGGTTTCCTGAAAACATCATTGGAAAGATGTGTTTTCAGGAAACATTATTTCAGGCACTGCGAGTTTAGCAATATCAACCACAGACTAGGTACATTGCACTCTACCAAATTTGTTCAGTGGCATAAGCATTAGTGATAACTTTCCATATATCATACGAGTCTAGTTGGCCATTGATGAGTTGTTCCCAGATGTGGAGGTTCCTCTTGATAGTTTTACAGGGTTTCATATAACGCTCTGTGAAAGATGGTAAATGGATTGTCTATCATCCCGTTTAATTATCTCAGAAGTATTCCATTGTGAAAAACCTATTCAGTTGTGTCGGTGAGGGGGTAGGTCAAACACTGATGCATAGAGTAGTATAGGATTTCTTGCATGTATTTTAAAAGGAAATCCCAAGGCTTTAGTCTGATCAGCTTGTGTTGTTGTTATTTGGTTTTTAGAAGCATTAGCGACTAAGGCCATATTGCTCCGGGAATATGCGGTGGTCATTCCCTGACTTTTCTGCATCCTCCGTATTTGGTGGTGACAGGCTTGAGATCATCTCGTGAATTCCTGAGAGCTGCAAACGTTCTGTCTAGCCACAAAGAGGTAGTCCCTGAAGCCTATCATCCTACCTCATCCTGAAGTTTGTGTGAGAATAGACCTTTTTAACGGTGGTTCAATTGATAGTGAATGCTATTTTGCTTATTTTTCTCTTTAGGTGAAGAACATCTGAGCTGCTTTCCGCAGTTTAGAGGACCCCAATACTCTACCCATACACCACTTACTCACTGGGTTTTCAGAGTTTTCCAGCAACACAGTCAATAAAGGTAGATTATTGATTCAGCAACACAGTGTCAAGAAAGGTAGATATGTGGTACCATGGGAAATTCCTTGACAGAAATATGCTCCTGGAGGGGGGAACTTTAGACCTCCAAGATCTTGCAGTTTGCCCAAATTTTGAGTATCACAGATAACTGAGCCTACGATTGTCAGTTCATTTGATGTGAAAAACAGTTTTAAATCATCAGGGCGAAGGGCCAAATAGCCCTGAAACAGTGCTGTCTGGGTGGTGGTACCTATCTGAGAATAAGTAACACTAGTCTTCTCCTTAGGTGAAGCGTTACTTATTCGAAGTAGTGCAATATCATGGCAACTCGTTGTGAAGGTATTCACAATATGAGATATAACCTAAAACGATGCCACCTTAAAAATTTTCTGTTTATTCAGAAATGGCTGTGTATTATGATGCTAAGCACTTTATATACATAGTCTAAATTTGTTCGCAGCTTGAGGCTCTAGCCCTAAATGCGCATTAGTCTAAATACATCATACACCATCAGGCATCTCTCATATTGTGGAGTTATACTTCATAACTGTTTTTGCCATCATTGCATCACTTGGGTACCTACCCACTCACTGACGAAGGGCCAAATAGCCCTGAAACAGTGCTGTCTGGGTGGTGGTACCTATCTGAGAATAAGTAACACTAGTCTTCTCCTTAGGTGAAGCGTTACTTATTCGAAGTAGTGCAATATCATGGCAACTCGTTGTGAAGGTATTCACAATATGAGATATAACCTAAAACGATGCCACCTTAAAAATTTTCTGTTTATTCAGAAATGGCTGTGTATTATGATGCTAAGCACTTTATATACATAGTCTAAATTTGTTCGCAGCTTGAGGCTCTAGCCCTAAATGCGCATTAGTTACATAATATAAAAATATACCTGTTGGTGAGAAGTCAATTGAAGGTAGACAGATTTCCTTCAATTTTAAAATCATGATTCAAAGGTGCAGGTCGGGACACAGTATAAAAAACGCCTGATACGGAGCTCTGTTAATCAGTGTTACTCTTGTTCTTGAGATGGGCAAGGCAGCGGACTTAAGCGAGTTTGACAAAGGCCAAATTGTAATGGCCAGATGACTGGGTCAGAGCATATCCGAAACGGCACGACTGGTAGGATGCTCACGGTCAGCTGTGGTTATTACCTACCAAAAGTGGTCTGGGGAGAGGGAACCCACGAACTGCCGGCAAGGTGTTGGACAACCATGGCTCATCTATGCTTGAGGTGAGCGAAGGCTCTCCCAGATGGTACGTGGCAACTATGGTGTAATTAGCCGGTAATTGGAATGCTGGTGATGGGAGTAACGAGTAACGACACACTGTACATCGAACCCTGCTGAAAATGGGGCTGCTCCGCGTGCCCATGCTAACCACAGTTCACCGGCGACTGCGCCTCCAATGGGCACACGAGTCTCAAAACTGGACCTTGAGTGATTAGAAGAAGGTCATCAGGTCTGATGAATCACGTTTCCTCTTGCACCATTTGGACAGTCGGGTATGTGTGCATCATTTATATTGGCAAGTGATGGTGCCTGGATGCACCATGGGACGAAAACAAGCCGGTGGCGGCGGTGTCATGCTTTGGGCAGTGTTCTGTTGGGATACCCTGGGTGTAGTCATCCATGAGCTGGGCAATCTGACGTCTACCACCTACTTAAACATTGCTGACCAGATACATCGTTTAATGGCAACGGTCTTATCCTCTGGTGGTGCCTTCTTTCAGCAGGATAATGCACCATGCCACACCGCCCAGATTGTTCAAGAATGGTTTGCAGAACACAAGACTTCCAGGTATTGCCCTGGCTGCCAAATTCCCCAGACGTCGATCCCATCGAGCATCTGTGGTTTGTGTTGGAACAGCAACTCCGATCTGCAGGATCTCAACCATGGACCTTAGAGGAGTTAAAGGATCTGCTGGTTACATGTTGATACCAGAAACCACAAGACACATTTAGAAATCGTGTTGCATCCATGCCTCACCGGGTACAAGCTGCTTTGGCTGCACGTGGAGGACCATCATATTAGGTAGGTGGTCGTAATGTTTTGGCTCATCAGTGTATGTCAAAGGCTTATGTGAAGGATTAAAGATCTCTAATTGTTTCTTAGAGTTGTGGGCATCTTATGTTGTCTAGCTAGTCATTAAGAGGTTTTATAGCATGGATCTTTTAGGAATATATCTATGCAGGTCTGGTTCTTCGTTGAAACAGTGGTTGACTAAGATGGGATAAATTATCATTATCTCAGAATTTGTTGGTAAACCACACGAAATGGAGATGGTCCTGATATTTCAATTTGTTGTTTTTTTTTGGACCATTAGGGAATGATTGATGTTTCGGGTAGTCAGTGTAATACTTGTCTCAAGAATCCAATTTAAAATGTTATGTAGTGGATCGATTACATAGCTACTGCAGCTTTTCAAAATAAAAAGTGGAAATCTGATGGTACCAATTTTCGTTTGTTGGATAGGCTGTTAATCACTTTATCCTTTTCCATTAGATGTTAATATGGGCAGTTAAGACCCTGACCATATCTAATGGCATTCAAAGGGAGGGAGGATGTTCTGGTTTTGGATTGTGTTCACTGTTGGATGGTTCATTTAGAGTAAACATTATTCAAGTTGAATCAGTGAGAATTATCTTTGGCTTCATTAAGGCAGTTGAGAAAATGATTAGTCTGTACTTAGACTGCCCCTTGTTTCTTCTAAAGCAGCAGTTCCCAAACTGGGGTCTGCGAAACGAGATATATACAGTATATATATAAATAATCCCTGTGGTCGTAACCTTGTTTTTATAGGTATGAATAATTTGCATAATGTAGGGTTTGCTAAGGTGTAGATCGATTTCTATTGGATACTCTAAATTTTTATGCTAAGATACCTAATATATCACATATTCGCCTTCGGCGACACTTCACAATAAAATATTCGTTCAAATTCTTGTCCAGCATAGACAGAACGAAGATAAAAGTAGCGGGCTGGTACTGAGGGAGTCTTTCTTGACAGTCGTTAATCAGTTGTATAGTTTCAAGATAGGGTAAGAGTTGCTTGTTGATGGATTCTCCATTATTTGAGAAGAGTCGAGGTAAGTGCAGTTGGGTGATAATTAAAACGGAAGGAAATGACTGCTTGTGAGCAGTTTTCCATCCAATAAGAAAATCATGGAATGAGTGTAAAAAAAAAGCGATCTAAAAGAGGCATGAACTCAGAAGCCCAGGTTTTGGAAAAGTGAGGAAATGCCATCAAGAATTGAAGTCATAGCATCGAAATTGTTCAGGATTTTTGTAATCACTGTCTATTGGTGAAAAATAGAAGAAAAGTAAACTAATAAGTCAGATCTATCTTTAGATGAAAACGCAATAAAATGAGGGGCAACCTTTTCATGCAGCATGATGGGTATTATGTTAGAAATGCATCGCCTGACACCTGGGGTGGGAGGTAATCTGTTGATCCAGAATCTACAGGAATCTCCCCAAGTTCGTTGATGCTTTTTAATTTCTTTTATTTGAATCTGGACTTTCCTCCTATGGAGTTACCGAGTGAAGTAATTTTCCTCGGTGATTTTAATGTTCACAGCTTAGTTGGCTTCAATTCATAGTTAATTGACCCAGCTGGTCGAGCCTTTATTAGTAACCTCACTTATAACTATTCAATTCAATATAACCATAAGCTAAACCCCAGCTTTATTGCTGTTGTGGGTATTGCATCAGTCCTTAATGTCACGCAATATTACTGCTACTGATTGCAATAAAGAGATACGAGCAATTGCCCGTGTATACAGTATATATTTTCAAGGCCAGGTTGAATAATATTGTGTTGTGCCCATCAATCAAAATGTCCCATTGATTTGCTTAATGTTTGTATGATATCCTTATGATATTACAGTATTAAATAATTTAGTGGTTATAACATTGTTTGATACAAGTGAAATAAAAATATTCAAAACGTTTTTGCAAAAATAGATACCATTTCAGTTACATTTAAAAAAGTTCAGCATTGAATAATTTATGGGAGAGATTATGTATACTGTATAAAGACTGGGTAAAACTCAGTGTACCGAGAAAGGAAAGAAAAGATTGGGAATCACTGCTCTAGTAGATCTCTCTCTTCCATTAGGGCTTGCTGTACCACTACATAGGGGTGGGGGGGCTAGAAATGTTGGAAGCCATCGTGGCCTAAACCTGACTGTCGGCTGTTGCCTCAGATAATAAATTGACGATGGTTTCTTCAATACAGTCTCTCTCTCTCTCTCTCTTATTGACATTCCCAGTCTAATGTCGTTTGGCATTACAAGAATGCGAAATTGGGTGATCTGTGCGATTTCTATTCCTATTTTCCTTGGATTAGTATTCTAAATGTTCAGATTCTAATTCTGTGCTCAGATCATATCAGTGAAATTATTTTTGTAGTGATGAAATCCTTTCTTCCTAATTTGCACCCTATAATAATAAATGATAAAGCTGTTCAATATGTGGATATAGAATTTCGCAGTTCGCTTGTAACCAAAATATTCGGCTTCATTTTCTGCGCAAATTTAAAGTATAAATTTTAAAATTTTTTATAAATTTTGAAGTATAAATTTTTATAGGCAGAGGACTCTTTTTAGCTTTCAACATAATACAAGACCTGTATTTTTATATTTAGTAATAGAAGACCTTTTTTAACCGATTCAACTGTGTCCTCCATTACAATTTCTGAAAGGTGGCAACCCTAGATGGGGCCCGAAATGAGAATCTTGCCAAGGGCCTGATTTTTCCTTAGTCCACCACTGTGTTTATTTTTTATTGCTTGCAGTAATTTCAGGCTGCTATTTTCAGAGTTTTGGTGTGGATAGAGGGGGGGGGGGAAACACCTTGCCTGCTTTCTTTCATCAGATTCATATCAGGTTACTGGAAAAGCCTAGATGAGCGTAACGTTTACTTTTTGGGGGAAAATTTCTGAAAATACACATTTCCTGAAACTTAATTATATTATCTAAGCCATATTCCTAAAACAGGTTTATTAATCCCCCCCCCCTTTATAATCCAATTATAGCCCTGTTGTGCTTTTTCCAAAGCAATGGAGAAATCACCAAAACTTAAACTATCTCAAATGTCGATCTGAACCATGATCGCCAATATGGATTTCTTCAGTGTCAATCCGCTGGTGATATATTGACTTATGTTACTCATCTTTGGACAAATTCGATGGAAAAAGTTGGCGAAACTTTGTGAAATACAATGCTTTCGATCATGTTTTCGCATGACAGTCTTCTAAACAAGCTCCAATCGTATGACCTACTGACTATTTTTTGCAATTTGGTATCCAGTTGTCTCTCTGCGGGTGATATCTGCCGGCATTCGCCTTCTATCTTCTCCACTACTACTGATGGTTCCAAGGTTCAGTTCATTTTCCCATTCTCTTTTCCTCGTGTATATTAATGACCATCTTCCACTGACTGGAAGTACCATCCTGGATTTCCAGCCATCTGCCAGTCCACTGAATATTCACCACCAATGCCTTAAATGCTGATCTCCAAATAATGTCTGCTGTCGAACAGAAAACATGTTGACTTCAGTACTTCTGAAAACTCTGCACTGTTTTATCCTCACAAAAAAGGGGGAAAAAAAGCGTTTGCTACTTCTATGCCCATCAGCAACACTCAGATTTCTAAAAAAGATTACATATCTCTCTTAGGGATATGTGATTTATCTATTCAAACTCTCTTGTCATAAGCACATCACAAATATTGCTTCGTCTACATAAGAAAACTGGGATTTTGTTTTTACTTCTAAACTTACTGCTGTACAACTTTCAAATCCATTCTTCCATGGAATATTGTTCCCACTACTGGAGTGTTACCCCCAAAACCTTTCTGAAGCATGCTGACTATTCGACCCCAGTCGGGTTAATTAATGACTATTACAAAGTCTCTCCACTCTCAGTCTCATAGACTTTCTATTTCTATTAATATTTCCATTGGCCTTGTTCTTCTGAAATGGCATATCAGATTCATCTGCTCTCTTCGAAACCAGTTAAAACACATATCGCAAGCAGTCAGTTATCCATTCACTATCCAACTCCAAATCCACAACACCAACTTTTCCTCTTTAAAATTTATGCATTTTACTTCTGTTACGTGGATCAACTTGTCTTCATGTGTATTTCCCAAAACTACAGTCTACAACAGTTCCAGCCGCATATCAACAAGTGTTTTCTCAGCATCATTAAATACTATAGGTTACAATACCTCTCCTGTTTGGGGTTTCTATATATATATATATATATATATATATATATATACAGGGTGTTTCAGTTAAACGTTTCAGAACTTCTAAGAGGGGTAGGGTACATCCTGACAACTCGAAATCATATAGCAATGTGGGGTCGGAAATGCTTTCCTGAAGCGGTGTTGTACACAGAAGCACCATAAAGAAAAGAGACCGTAAGTGAGAAATCGTTTTAATAATACATGAAAAGAAGCAAAAGGTACATGGATTAAAGTAAGTGTTCGAAGTTTCTTCCACGGGCTACAATGCACGCCTCACATCTCCGACGCATGGACATCCGAACATTCTGGAATACTCCAGGCGAATTTCGGATTTCTTGAACAAGAACGCCAAGTTAGTAGGATGGATGATTACACAAACGCAGAGCCGATATGCATTTGGCGTACGGGGCTGCAAATTGTAGTGGGCCAGCCGCACAGCGTTTGTACGCGGAACGATATCCGACGAGGCGTATTCCCAGTCATAATTTCTTTGCAAGACTGCACCAGAGGTTAGCTGAGAGAGGTTCATTTGAAAGAGCTGATAGGGACAGGGTAAGAACAGCACGGACTCCAGCCGTCGAACAGAATGTGCTGCAGCATGTACAGGTTAATCCAAGAACGAGTACACGAAGTCTAGCAAACGCAGTCGGGGTTTCCCATTGCAGCGTCTGGAGGATTCTCCGAGAACAAGACATGCATCCGTTTCACGTGCAGCGTGTCCAGACACAGCAACCAGAGGATTATGCACCTCGTATTGCTTTCGCACAGTGGTACCTTGGAAAATGTGCTACAAATCCCCTTTTTCCTGCTGAAGTGTTGTTTTCCGATGAGGCATCCTTCACAAGGGAAGGAATTTTCAACACGCATAACGACCATATCTGGGCGGTCGAGAACCCGCATGCAATACGACGTCGTGCAGCACAGATTCGATTTTCGGTCAATGTATGGGCCGGTATTATGGGAGATCACCTCATCGGACCTTACCTGTTACCGTGTCGTCTAACCGGACCTATCTACTTGATCTTTCTGCAGCAAGTATTGCCACAACTTTTGAGAGATGAACAGATTTCTGCATCGATGCAACAGACAATGTGGTTCCAACACGATGGAGCCCCTGCCCATTATAGCGGAGATGTTCGTAACTACCTGGATGTCACATTTGGTCAACAGTGGATCGGACGTGGTGGTCCCGTGCGTTGGCCTGCTCGGTCACCCGACCTACCATGTCTTGATTTTTATTTCTGGGGTCATATGAAATCGCTAGTTTATGACACCCCTGTTGACAATGCTGAGGAGCTGGTTGCAAGAATCGCAGTAGCTGCCGAAGAAATTCGAAATTCGCCTGGAGTATTCCAGAATGTTCGGATGTCCATGCGTCGGAGATGTGAGGCGTGCATTGTAGCCCGTGGAAGAAACTTCGAACACTTACTTTAATCCATGTACCTTTTGCTTCTTTTCATGTATTATTAAAACGATTTCTCACTTACGGTCTCTTTTCTTTATGGTGCTTCTGTGTACAACACCGCTTCAGGAAAGCATTTCCGTCCCTACATTGCTATATGATTTCGAGTTGTCAGGATGTACCCTACCCCTCTTAGAAGTTCTGAAACGTTTAACTGAAACACCCTGTATAATTCTCGCGGTCATTCCTTCCTGTCAAATACTCTTATGGTCCTACTTCATTACTTTTAATTCTAGATATCATTCATTGATTAGGACAAAAACGTCATTATATAGATAATGACGTTTTTGCCTTACATATACAAGGGAGTTTCGAAAAGTTCGTACCCTGACCTAGATAAAGAAAGCATCAGTAGGAAGATGCCGTTTTTAATATAAATGATCTACATATTCAATAACTAACACGTTAAATTTCATACCCATAGGGGATCATACACCAGAGGTCGACCCCGGAATCTGAGGAAGGACTCTAGGGTTGATAGAGTGGAGTGTCGAGCAATGATCAAGTTTCTGCATTTGCAGGGCAAGAAAGCTCAAGAAATTGATGAAAAAATGAAACCTGTGTATTGACAGAATTGTCCATCCTATGACACTAAAAAAGTGCAAACGGGAGTTCCTGTGTGGTCGTACAAATGTCTTTGATGAGCCAAGAGAAAGAAGCCCATCAACATCCACTGATGTTGATGGCTTATTATTTCTAGGTGAGGGTACGACAGTGAGACGGTTGCAAATGTTGAGCAGCTGGTGCTTAGTGACAGACGTGTGACAATTCATTTCATCGCAAATGCAGTGGGAATTAGTTATGGTTCTGCTTACAGCATTTTACATGACCATCTGCACATGTCTAAGGGCTCCTCACAATGAGTTCCAACAGACTACAACAACCGCGCGATATTTAAAAACCACAGTGTTTTCGGCCATATTATATGGCGCCGAATTGTGGACGTCAGCCACTCCTATCCACATTAGAAGAATATATGCAAGTGAATTCTGGCTACTGAAGTGGACAAACCATAAACACCATCTCCATAACAAGTTAAGGAACTCGCAGCTTTCTGAACAGCTTAAACTACAGCGTTAACCAGACATCATTGCATGGAAAAGATTAATAACGACAATAAAAATGACTGGCATGATATCATCACCATGCTTCTGGCAGCTTTGTGAGTGGCACATCCCGCCATCTGCCTTAAGAGGCGCGAAATCCTTGAGAATGAAGACCAACAGACTGAAGAGGGCCGACAGATTTATACCAGCCAGCGTGTTGGAATCAATTCAGTGCTTAACACATATTTAAATTGACCTGCAAAGTCTCATAGAATATCCGGAATATAGGAAACAAACCGCAGTCATTCGCTGAGGCTACTGTTGCCTAGTAGTTATGTGCACTTCTGTCAAGAACTGTTTGTACACAATTAAACAAGTGTATATCTCGCACAAGTTGTTTCAGTGCATGTGATAAGATGAACTTTTTGTACTACAATTGCCAAGACTCTAGACAGAAATGTAGTGATGAGTAATTCAGTTTATATTTCAGCTTTTCTTGTATATTTTAGCCATTTTTTTTTTTTTTTTTTTTTAATTTTAATCCCTTTGCATTTTCTGCCGTAAAAGAGAATTTGTTACTTACCAATGTACACCTATATTTTATTTTTGGTAGGACAAATAAAGATCATTATTATTATTGCTGACACCTTTGCAGAAGCAATGTCGAATGCTGTGTTCTCGCCAACTGTTGGATTGTGTAATGCGGATGTTGAGAACTTTTTCGATCG
The DNA here is from genome assembly GCF_048544385.1 of Mastigoproctus giganteus. Classification (NCBI taxonomy): domain Eukaryota; kingdom Metazoa; phylum Arthropoda; class Arachnida; order Uropygi; family Thelyphonidae; genus Mastigoproctus; species Mastigoproctus giganteus. The sequence goes on from NC_143585.1 coordinate 112,984,522, forward strand.
GTTGGTGACGAATGCTGGGTATACCAGTATGATCCGGAGACTAAAGACATGTCAAAGCAGTTGCTTTGATTCGTCTCAGGAAGTCATCAGTGAAGTGGAATCGTGGTTTCAGGCAAAAAGTGTGGACTTCTATGATCATGGCTTTAAACAAGTAATCCATAGACGGAAGAAATGTGTTACTATACATGGAGAGTACATAGAAAAGGATTAAAGTTCCTGTGAAGTTTCACCTTTCTAGGGCTATTATTTCTAGGTAAGGGTACGAACTTTTTGATACCCTCTCGTAGATAACATGTGATAAATTAACAGGCTTGCAGTTGAAAACTAATAATAAACTGTAAATATTACAAAAGTGCAGTATTTTTATGGATTATATTTTCTTACAGAAATTCAAATCTCTGGTTGACAATGTTAAATTGACCGACCATGTTTTGAAACCTATCGAATATTTGGTTGACAGGAGTCTTGATTTCGTCGACTATTTTGACCTTATAGTATATCAGGTAAACTGAAATTTTCTTGTTTATTGATTTCATTAAAACCACAAATAAAATCTTAATTTCGATGTTACGCTTTAATGCTAATTGACGACTGTTGCTCATTACACTGTGTAATGAAACTCTGGTTATATTAACAGTACTGTAATTAATAAAAGTAAAATGCTTGCCTTTCAACTACAGAAAATAGTTCCGTCATTAAAATATGGATTGATATTTTTCTGATTTGTTCTTTAGAATAGCGTCATCAGGTCAGGGAAAGGATGATCTGACCTGATGAAATTCAAGTCTTCCCCTTAGCAAATATATATATATATATATATATATATATATATGCTTGTTATAATTAATATAAAAATGTAGAAATGAGTTATACGGAAAGCCAAAAAGAAAAAGTATTAGTCGAAACGTAAAAGAAATATTTTAAGGGAAGTGTTTCGGCTATTACTTCTTCTTTTTGACTTTTGGCTTTCCATGTAACTCATTTCTACATTTTTATATTCATTATAACATGCATATACACCGATGAGCCAAAACATTATGACCAACGAGTCGTTATGCAAATCGAAGCAACTGCAGGTGAACTACGGCGCGTGCGCAGGTCGGGGCACGGTATAAAAAACACCACATACAGAAAAATCCGTAATTCTGGGATCAACATTGAGACTGCTTCTAAAAATGCAGAAAATATTATCCAAATCCCAGAGATAAATGAACTTGGTCTTAGCGCTGAATACCCAAACCAAAAGGCCCGTCTATTGTAATCTTCAATGTCGACAAAGGAATTTCCAAATATGACCTCCTTGAGGAAGTATATGATAGGAACCTTGCTGATCATATCACCATACGTGAAACTCAAAGTGAATTTAAAGCCAAGTACTCTACCAAATCTAGATCGGGTACCTGTTGCAACTGGATAGTCGAAATGTCCCCGAAGATTTGGAAAATATCCGAAAAACTACGAATATTTGTTGGCTGCGGCATCTCCCTTTCAAGGAGCGCATACCTACCATCAAGTGCTTTAAATGCCTTCAATTTGGACACACATCCCATGTCTGTGTCCGACAAGACTCCACCTGTGGCCACTTGCCGAACGCGGACACACCTACAACAATTGTCTAAACAAAAACCAACCCCCTAACTGCCAATTGCAAAGCCACAAAAATGGATCCTAGTCACTCCGGGATGCCCAATGTCCAATCTATTTAAGGGTGTTCATTACTATCCAGAAAAAAAACCGACTATGGCGGTAAACATAATCGCCATCCCACCAATGTCCTCAAGATTCTCCAACTGAATGCCAGAGATGTGGTCGACCAAATTAGAATGAAAATAGATGAAGAAGAAATTGATATTCTCTGTGCTTGACAGCCCTGCACCCACATTGGACAGGTTCAAGGGCTTCCCCCGTGCATATAGGATCATTGAGACAACCACAAATACCCCAGCCATCATTATTAGGAACACTACAATTACAGTCACAAAGATCGACTCCTTATGTACGTCGTTTGGTGTTTGCACACACATTATCTGCCAACAAGGCTCTCTGCACATAGTCTCCTTGTACACCATATATTGAATATCTCCAGTCATTCATAACTCTCTTACCTTCCAGCAAAATCCTCGTCACAATTGTAGATCTCGCTTGTGGAATAGTCGGGTGGATGGCCATGCAGTTTCCCACAATGTACTGTGCTTAGAAGATTTCCTCTCATCTTCTCCATTTGAGATCCTTAACCAACCACACCAGCTTTCCACTTTCAGCAATACCCTGTGGGAAAGCACCATTTACCTTATCCTTGGCACACGGTCCATAGTACAAAAGTTCTCATCATGGATGGTTCATGAAGCCTGGACCACCTCAGACCACAGGGCCATCTTTCCATCTACCTAGACAACTTGATAGTACTAACTCCACCAAAACAGCTGATTGGAATGCCTTCAAGGATGATATAAAATCAAAGCTACAAATGGATACATCCCAACTAAACCATCTTGATCCACAGGAGCACCTCTCCCCTTTTAACAACTACAATCCAAGAAGCATGTGAGAGAACTATGAAAAAACGTCAAAAGCACCTAAAAGCGGTTCCATGATGGTGCAAAGAACTAGAAAACCCAAGGTGCTAAGTCCACACTGCCCGAAAAGCATTCCAGTGAGCCAGGCATTCCTGGCCCCCCGCTGAGGCCCGGGCTCTACAGGAAGTATATAGAAGATATCGTAACGGACACACAAGCGTCATTCGGCAGAAAAAGAAAGTGTTTTTGTAGAACCTTGTGACAACTACTGGTAATGAAAATGCTTGGGGTCATTTATCATATCATTATGAATAAGCTGCCCAGGGAAGAGATGTTAAATGCAACCCTGACACCCAACGGCAATCCAACACACACACATGTGCTGAATCCATTAATAACATTCTGAATGCCCTACTTCAGACTGATGAGAGTTCCATCAATGATGAACAAAAGCAAATTGAACAAGACAATCGGGCCTTCTCCAACAATAAAATAGAACCTTTCTCCTCTGAGAAAATGAACAAAGCCTTTGACAGAACAAGAATAAATAAATAAATGTCCTAGTCACGATAATATTGAGGCTGAGGTTATCAAGAAAGCACCTTCTGAACCACCTATTAGCAGTGTTCAGCAAATGCCTTGCTAAAAGGATTTTCCCTGATTCTTGGAAACAGGTGGTGCGTCAGCTCACCCTAAACTGTCCAGACAAAGATCCTACTCTACCTAAATATTACCGCCCCACGGCTCTTCTCCCGGTTTTGGGTTAGTTCTGGTTTGCTGGTGCCTTCGATTTCATCTGGTGGCCCAGCATTGTCAGGAGATTACGTCAACTCAGTATTCCACTCAACCTCTACCGCTGTCTCCAGAACTACCTCTTCAATCGCTCAGTATCTGTTCAAACTAATTTTCAAAAACTTCCCAACCAGTTGTCAGAGGTTGTACACACGGCTCAGTTCTTGGCCCCTACTTTTGGAACTTATTACTAGATGAATTTCTTCTTATGGATCTAGGCTCTGTGGACTGCATGGCCTATGCAGATGACCTCACCATCCTAATTAAAGCTGATTGTAGAATTCAGCTTGAGGAAATTGCCTCCCCTGACTTAACGATCTGCCAAAATTGGGCAAACAACCACAAGTTAATCATCTCTGGAGAAAAAAACGAAGACTCCTCCTCAAAGGATCATTGGACATAAGAAGACCGCCACAAATTAAAATCTCTGGGCAAACATTGCAACTCAAAATGGAACTCAAATATCTAGGAGTAATCTTTGACTCCCAGTTAACATTCTAACCTCATCTTAATTTACCTCTCCAACAAAATTCGTCGTTATACCATGATGATCCTAAGAATTAGCAGAGCAGAGGGGTTTGAAGAGGTGGATTCTCATGTTACTTTACAAAACCATTTTCTTACCAGCTGTGTGCAGGCATATGGTTCCCTCATGCCATCATTGCATGGAATAAAGCAGAGCTACATACAATTCAACGCACTATCCTACTCACTATGACCAGAGCTTGCTGCACAGTCAGTAATCGTGTCCTCCAGGTCTTAGCAGGTACTCTTCCTCTGAATCTGGAGTTTATTCGTCGTGGGTTTGCATACTGCATAAAGAGAGGAATTCCCACCACCATTCTGGACATAACACTCGATCTAGCTAATGATGCAAAAGCTCTTCAAGTTCTTACAGCATTGGCAACGATCTTCGGAGCAAACAGCCAAAGATGAAACAACTAAAAGATTTCTTTCACTAGTTATGATTACTGCACCGAAATCTCCACCATAGTACTCACAAGACCTTCACGTCTCATTCTTCCTCACTGGTCACGGATCGTTCAGGGCCAAGCTGCATGCCCTTGGTTTCACCGATTCTCCTCTCTGCCCTTGTGGCACCATTGAAGACTGGTTTCACCCTATTTACCCAGAAGTCTCCTAATTACCAGAACTGTTAATATACTCCATGGACAGGGACATCTCTACATAATTGACGAAACCAAATACAAAGCCTTCACTACTTTTGCCCAGACTGTATTTGAAATGCATCAAATCCACCTACAGCAAACTGCTCAGCGCACCCCATCTTATAATGGACCCAAAACTCAATTCACAGAACATCATCATCTGAATGGAATCAAAGAAAACACCAACAGGATATTTGTCTTTATTCCGACATAACAGGAATCTCTCGACGCTCACAAAGAAAATTCTCTTACAAACCCACAAACCCAAAAGGACTTCTCTACATTAGACACAAGAACTCCAAGCAACCCTTGAGCTTCAAGAGTCCATGTGCATCCACCAATCCCCTAACTTGAGAAAATGACCCAAATCCCTGCCCAGTGAGGGACACGGCTCATTGCCTTCAAGTTACCCTTGGACGAAGAAAATTTAATTGATGACACTGGGCAAGGACCCAGTGTCAGCAATAAAATCTTCAAGCCACTGACTTGTTGGCACCTCTTCTCTTCAAGGTGTGGGACAATATCTGCTTTTCATTTTAAAGTAGGAACTTCATAAATATTCCTCCAGGAGTGGGACAGGCATTTGGCTTGTCAAATGCAGGGTTGTGCCATTAGGCAGCCTGACTTTGTGGGTCACCTGACCTCACAATCTTTTTTCTGAGGTGGTGCGGTCTCTCCGCCTTTGGGGGGAGCCCTCACACTCTTTCTTCTCCTCAGTCTCTCACCCCTTCTCCTATTTCAAAAAAAAAAAAAAAAAATTTTTTTTAATGTAAACCCCAAACACGAGAGGTATTAGAACCTATAGTACTTAGTACCGTGCTTTGGTTGGAGGTTGAGAAGACAAAACAAGATATTTGTTGACATTGGACTTGAACTTCGGTAGACTGTAATTTTCAGGAAATACGTAAGAGGGAAGGTTGTACCAGAAAACGGCAGTTAAATGAATAAACGAGGAAGATGAAAAGTTGGTTCTGTGAGTTTGAAGTTGGACAGTAAATGGATGTTGGCTGGTGGCGGCACGTGTTCAGACTGTTTTGAAACAGAGAGCGGGAATTATAGAAGCCAATTCAGAAGAACAGTGCCCATGGAAGTATCTGTAGAAAAGGCATGCAGCAGAAACAGTACGTCCGTGAGACCGCGAGTGGAGAGACTTTTAGAGATGAATCATTAATTAACCTAACTGCCCTCTTCGAAATGGAATCAAGAAGCCTGAGAGAGGTTTTGGGGGCACCACCCCAGATGTGGGAACAATATTCCATGGCTGGACGGATTTGCGATTTATACAGAGTGGGCAGCTGATTAGAAGAAAAGTAACGCCGAGAGCGAAAGAGAAAACCAAGTTTTTTAGATGCAGAGGAAGCAATATTTGTAATGTGCTTGTGCCAAGAGAGATTAGAAGTCAGGGTAATCCCCAAAAGAGATATATCATTTTGCCTAGAAATCGGAGTGTCACAAAAGATAAGGAGCAGGAGGATTCTTCTGCTCCTAAGCATAGGAGCAGAAGAATCCTTTTTGCGAGATATAAGACAAGACTGAGTTTTAGAAGGGTTGAAATCGACTAAGTTGTTTTTGCCCCACTGGAGAATTACCCGGAGATCAGCATTTAAAGAATTGGTAGCGGATATTGGAGAAGTTGAAGGTCATTGAGCAGGGTGAGGTTCTCAAAACTGAAAGTGAAATACAATGTGCTATCATCAGCAAAACTATGGATAGGATTTCCAGTCAATGGAAGAAGGTCATTAATATACAAGAGGGAAAAAGAGTGAGGGAAAGAACTGAACCGTGGGTGACACCAGTATTAGTGGAGAAGTTAGAAGACAGAGAGCCACTACCATCACCCTCAGTGAGCGGTCAGAGAGAAAATTGAATAACCAATTACAAAAAATAGTTGGCAAACCATAAGATGGAAGTTTGTTTAGAAGAACTTTATGCCAAACACGATCGAAAGCCTTTGAGATGTCAAGAGCAACTGCTTGTTTCACTGAACCTTTCCATTGAATTAGTCCATAAATGGATAACATAGGCCAAAATATCACCATGGATCGACACTGACGAAATCCATATTGGCGATCGTTGATCAGACGGAAGGTTTCTAGGTAGTTTAAGAGTTGGCGGTTAATTGAGTTCTCCATTACTTTAGAAAGAGTAAAAGTAATTGCAATGGGACGATAATTGGATGGGAGGGATTTGTCACCCTTTTTAGGAACTGGCTCGATATGAGCAAATTTCCAAGCAGAAGGAAAAACACCTTTGAAATAAGAAAGTGAAAAAAGGTGGCAAAGAATAGGAGTAAATTCAGGAGCACAGGTTTTGAGCATAAGTGGAGAAATACCATCGGGACCTGGAGCTTTCTTAGCATCAAGATTCGTCAAAATCCTTCTGACATCCTTTTGACCGAAGACCATAGGAGGCATTGAATGGAGCGTATTGGGAATGGTGGGAGGTGTTTTACCAAGATCATTAATACATGAGTTGGAAGAAAAATAGGAAGCTAGCAGGTGAGCTTTACCCTTGGCTGAAGTGACAACAGAACCATCTGGTTTGGACAGAGGTGGGAGCAGAGATGGGCAAAAGTTGCGGCCAATAGCTTTGGCAAGAGACCAGAATGCTCGGCTACCATTAGGGCAAGAAGCAAGTTTTCTACTTTTAGCCAGTTCAAACTCTAGTTCGGACTGATTAATATCTACTTTACATTTGTTGTGAGCTTTGAGGTAGGCAGGAAATGAAACTGAAGAATTAGAAACAAGCCAATTACGATATGCAACATTCTTCTCTTGAACAGGCTTGTCACATTTATTGTAAAACCAAGGTTTAGATAAAGGACGACATTTTAAAGTGGAGTGTGGAATAAAGGATTCCATTCCTGCAAGAATAATTTCACTGACATGATCTGAGCACACGTTGACATCAGAAGTTTTGAAACAGTAGTCCAACCAAGGAAAAGAAGAAAAGAAATCTCGCAGGTCATCCCTGCATTCTTGTAATGCCAAATAACACGAGGTTGGGAATAGCCATGAGATAAAGGCTCCATTGGGGAAGAGACAATCACCGAGTTGTGATCTGAAGTGCCTAAAGGACTTCTCACTTCGACCGTGTACTTAGAAGGGCTGTTTGTGAGAAAAAGATCAAGCATGTTGGCTGTATGATTAGGATTGTCCACTTTTCTTGTAGGTAAATGAACAATCTGTGCAAGGTCATTAGTAATTGCAAAAGCCTCAGCATCTCGACCAGCTGGGTCGGTGTGACTAGAAAATGGAAGCCAGCTGGAGTTTTGAACATTAAAATAACCAAGGAAAATTACCTCACTGTTTGGAAAGTCGGACTTGAGGAAGTCAAATTGCAAAGAGAGGAAGTCAAAGAGCTCCAAGTGATTAGTGGAGTTGGGTGAACGGTAGGGACAACAGATGAATTTGACACAATGAGGTAGAAAGAATTTTAGCCAGAGAAGAGCAAAGAGAGGAGATTCCAAATTGCCAAGTCTCTGACAGGGAATATCAGAACGGATATATGCTCTAATACCACCTTTGAGGCGAAAGGAATCATACAGCGAATAATCATCTGATCTGAGCAGTAGTTTTTTGGGACCTCTCTGGGAAGCTTAGGTTTACCCTGGGGTTGGCCAGCCAGAATTCTCTTCCTACTTACCTGGTCCCGCTCCCCGTGCCATTGACAGTAACTAGTGATCTGTGGACTCTAGGCTAAGCGGCCAGACGAACAACATAATCCACACTAAGCAAACTGAACGTACACTAACATATGCCATCTGGCCTTGACAGTACTGTCTTACTTCACAAGAGATCCAAATGCAGAGTTGTGCGAAAGCACAGGTGCCGTTTGTCAAAAAACACTATGTCATAATGGAGACCTATGTGGTGGCCCCACGGTTCGTTTGGATGGCCATTTGAGCAACAGTAGCGCGCCGATCGGTCCTGACTAACCGTTTCAGCAGACGTTCACCTCTGGGATCAATGGCGCATGGGACTCCACAATTGGCACGTTGGATCGTCAAAACTGTCCCATTCCTCCAGTCTTTATACACTTTGACCACTGCAGCACGTGAGCATTTCACAAAGTCCGCTATTTCGGAAATGCTGGCACCCCTGGCGCGATAGCCGATAATCATGCCTTTTTCCAGGTCTGATAGGTCGCGTGCTTTGCCCATGACAAAGGCTGTTACTGTGTGATCACGGATGTTATAAGGTTTAGCATGACTGAATCTGGCTTTTACACTTTTTGTTGCACTGAACTTATGGCGCACATATGTGTGAAACTGATGAAGCTCAACTGAGAGATTATTGTCCAAGTCTTCTAGGCAAGCATCAATTAGATTTTGAGAGCAGTGAGAGTACCTTTCAGTTTCAGCAGATGAAGTGACATTATTTCGCACCTCACTTAGAAAGGAAAATCTGTCTGCTATTTCTTTGTATACCTCTCCTCTTCTCATCTCAATTTCTAGTTTGTCAGTAATTGGGTAAAAGTGGGTGATACGAAATTTATCTCTGGCATTCAGATCTACTTCTGGTACATCTCCGTCATTGGGTACCTTCTTTCTGATACGTTTGTATCAGAAAGAAGTTGTTGTAATTCACTTGTTGTAATTCACATCCGGTAGTATTTCCTTTACAAGTGTTCCAAATCTTTCAAAGTCATCTCTTAAAGAACATAGTTGGTCAGCTAATGACCCATACAGATCTGCACATGTTTTTAAGTTCAAGTCTTCACTTTGCACAACTTGCAAAATCTCATCCCACATGATCAACACGAAAACAAATTCTTCTTCTTGCATCTTATTTGCAATATTGTCTGCTTCTCTTCTAGTGTCTCCCTTTTGTGACTGGTCTTCAGCTAAACATCCTAAAGCTTCCAGTATCTCAAAGAAACACTTCGAAATTGCTGCTGTTGCCATTGCATATGCCTCCCATCTGGTATTAGAAGGGGATTTTAACACAGTTTCATTTCCAAGACAAGCTTTAAAAATTTCCCACTGGCTAGTTGAGGCTGAAAAAAAAATGTATAGAGCAAATGCACTGAAGAGAAAAAATTAACTGCCATTTGACAGCAGTCAGCAGCACTTCGGCTTACCAGATTTAGTGAATGGGCTGCACAGGGCACATACATGTCAAACTTATTCTCTTATGAAATCTTTTGCTGCATACCCTTATAACGACCAGACATGTTAGCAGCGTTGTCATAGGACTGCCCCTACATTTTGAAAAATTTATAGTTTGCAAACTTCACAAACCAAGTACTGCTTACGTGAAGTAAGCAGTACTTGGTTTGCCATTTCCTCGCTGGTATGGTTTTTCGGTTCCAAAAAGGTTAAAAAGTGTTCAATAGGTTACCCACCTTTTAAGTATCGAAGTACAACACTTAACTGATCTATATTTGATAGGTCTGATGTTGAATCAACTGGCATGGTAAAATAACCAGAAGAATTTACTTCGTCAACAATGAAAGCGTGGACCTTCTGAGCCATTAGTACAATGAGCTCCTCACGGGTGGTTTTGTACAGACAAGAAGGATTTCCTTTTCTAGAATTCCATATTTCGAAATGTGGCCTGCCAAAATTGGATCAAATTGACTTATGAGCTCAAGCAGCCCTAAAAAATTCCCATTCTGCTGCGAACCAAAATTTTCATCTGTTCCTCGAAAATCTAGGCCACGTTCGGCTAACGTATGAATACCTGCTATTACACACTCCAAGTCATGTTCGCAGTAATTGCGCTCCCCTGTAATTTGTTTTTCAAACTCTTGTTGGAAGCCTAAACCTTATCTGCGAGTTAAGTACGTTAGCATACAGTCTCGGTGAGAAGTGATTCTTTAATGATGAGCAATTACACTAGTATTTCGCCATTCACTGAACCCTTCTCTTTCAACAAAACACGAGGGACATTTAGGAGCAAAAAGTTTACAAACAAAGCAGTAAACTGACCCTGTCGATGGTGAATACAATAACCACTCTCTCTTGTATTACTCACCATTGGCTTTTACCCCAAAGAAATGTTTTTGTGAACAGTATCTTGTTTGTTTGCCACTTTTGAAAGTTCGGCAAGATTTGTCATGTGGCCCATTGTAGTGTTGACAGTCACTGGGTCCTTAAGCGATCCAATAAGCCACATCATCTGCAGAAAAATCTTTCCACAACCCTGGACCTTGCTTTATTTACTTCATCTTTTGCAGACTGGATCATTTCACCTTGGTCCAGTAGATCTTCGTTTTCAGCAATCTTTTCAACTTCAGACAGTCTTGTAGAGAAACTTGTCTCAACATTTACACTAGACATATCAAGAGAATTTACAGGCCAAGTGTGATCAGTATTGAGACTCATGCAGTTGAGCCAGCCTGTGACATCTCAACATCATCATTATGTTCTCATCTTGAAGCTGACCGAGTGGTACGGATAGACGTGGAGCTTTGTTCATCTTCGATCTTATCATAGTGAGATACAGTACAAGTAGCTTCTGATGGCAGAGCTCTCTTTTGATTTGGAAGATCAGGTTGTGTAACTTTAGTGAAGAAATTAGTCAGCTTTCCACTTTTGGCCACTAAATCCAAAGCTATTTGTTGATTCTATTTAGCCAGTTTTCTCTTTTTTACACCACTTAATTCAACATGTTTCATCTTCGGTCTGAAAATTACAGAATAGATGTTAAAAATACACATGAAACTCTCGAAACCTACTATTTTAAATTTGTAATAAATACACTAATTGAGAGTAGATTTTGTTTAACCTTCGGTGTCATGGCAAGAATGATTTTTTTTTTGGAAGAAAACTTTTTTTAAACAAAGCGGAGAAAAGTTAAACACGACACGTAATAACAATTACAAAAAATAAACTAAAGTAGTGCGAGGCAATGAAAGAGTTAAAGTTTGCATGACCTAGGGAAAAAAAATTGATGCCCCCTTTCCCTTGGTGCCCTAAGCACGTGCTTATTTTACTTATTGATTAATCCGGCACTGCCTGTGAGGACACTCAAGGTAGAGATGTACAAATCCTATCCGGAGACAAGCATAGTAATAGATAGTAATAAGCCTACATACGCTGATTAAGTGCTTCTTCGCTACCATTAAACCAAAGTAATAAAGAAAAACCAAAAAAAAAAAAAAAAAAAACTAACAACTGAAGAGCCGTTCGCGACACAAGAACAAATTGATGTCGAAGTAATGTTGGTACCAGATGACTCAGTCCTGGAACTCTTTGTTAAAGAAGAAGAAGAATAAGTAGTAGTAGTAGTAGATTTTTTTAGCAGCATTAGTGACTAAGACCATATTGCTCTGTATATACTCTCTGTAAATTGCGTGTGTTCTGTGGTCAACTTTCTGTTTGCCGGACAAAAAACCGGAGTTTTTGGGAGGGAAAAACCATTCTACTCTCGCTTGAGGCTGAAAACTCAGCCGCTTTGTGAAAAAGGTCCAGAATTTCTCGTGTCATTGACAGGACTGGAACTCAGGTCTCTTCCACCTGGTGTGGAGAGGTCGTCAATTCTACCAACTGTGCTACCTAAGAGAGCAGAAGAAGAAGAAGAAGAAATGGACGCAGGGCAGTGTCCTTTTTTCTCTCTCTCTCTCTCTCTCTCTCTCTCTCTCTCTCTCTCAAAGAAGGATAAATCCAGAACTGAGAAAACAATGCCCTCAGCATTCAGAAGCCAACAGACCGATCCAGAAAATTTAAATGATGGCCACATTCAGATTTTTATAATCAAATTGGCGTGAATTCTGTTGAAATAGTGATGACGTGAAGGCCCTTCAGCATAACAATGAGCGAACTCACTTTCGCTTTTAGGAAATATATTTAAAGGCAAATAAAGATCCTTAGTTGTGTGAGTACATTTACATTTACATTACATATATTGTGGTTAAATGATGCCAGCCAATGTTTGGCATCTCCGCCATTATCGCATAGACCACTTACTCAGGCAACACAATGAGCCACTATCCATGATCAGTCACTAAGGCAGCACAATAAACCACCATCCAGGATTAGTTGCTAAGGCAGCGCAGTGAGTCATCATCTATCTGAATTCAAGTACAGTAATTAATCACCAAATGAAGGCTGGGCTGCCGTCTGGGAGGAGTAACTAGGTGGTGCATAGTGACACATTCTAGACCATCGTCTAGAATGTGTCACTACGCAGCGCAATGGGCCACTATCTGGAATGTTCTTAGGTAGCACAATTAGTGCCATTCAAGATCAGTCACTAAGATTACTTTCCACAGCATAATGAACTACCATTCTAGATCAGTCGCTAAGATTACTTTCCACAGCATAATGAACTACCATTCTAGATCAGTCAATAATGTAACACAATCAGCCGCCATTTCTAGGATCAGCCAGCAAATGACAATCTCATCTCTCATTATTTGTTCAGACTAATTGTTTACTTTTCCAAGTTGAATGGCATTCTTAGATTTGAGTTAGTTAGTCTAGGAAAGTTCACACAGCCAAAGCCTGATGCAATAGAACAGGATCAAGGTTTGCCATAGTGCCCAACGATTGTGAGAGATCCCCAAAATTTCTTCAAAGAAAACCAATCCTGTAATTTACAACATAAAATCTCTGACATGCAAACTCTTGAGCTTGTCGCTTCACTTCACCTTAGATCCAAGCGTCTATCTGCACTTTTTAAAAACAGTTCTCACTGACACCCGAAAGGCAGTGTCCTCAAATTGTCATTGTAGGGATTTGCTATGTCAATGAAAGGCATGCATTAAATGAGGAGTAAGCAACCCACCAAATATTCAGAACACTTTACCTCGCATCTGTGCTTTCTCCTAAGATATTTAACATAAAAATTGCACTCTTCATTTATAATCATACAGTTTCCCTAAAGCTATTCATGCAACTTTATCTGTAGTCAATATGTAATAGATTCTTAATGTCTTTCAGAAGTTCTTGCAATCTCCTGAAAGACAGCGAAGTCAACTTTAGAACCACTTAATAATTGTTCATTCCCTTCTGACAAACTACTCAGACTTGGCATCTTGAAAATTGGGTGCAATATGAGATCAGCATATTCCTGAGATTGATATATGTGATCCCAAATCTCATGAGAACCATAAAAGCAATTAATTCCTAGAAGTATCCCCAATTTTGCAGAAACGAATCCGTGATCAGTCAAAAGAAAAGTACATTGCACGCCTGCAGTAAACCATGGACATCCCAGATAAGCAGCATTTTTATATGTAAAAAGAACTTCTGAGTAATGCACCCTTTGACTAATTGGCTTCAAACACGTTTGCCTCACGTCACAGTTAAGAGTTCACGAATTATCACTATCACCTTTTCCTTCTTGGGATCATTTACATCTCTGCAGATCACCGTAGCTGTCAGCTGGTACTACAGAATGGCCCAAATATACTGGTGTTGAAAGAAAGTGCATCACCCCTTAAAATTGTAATTGTTATCCGAATAACGTAAGTACAGTATATGGCAATATTTCTTACAGATTCTATCAGATAATAGTGACACGCGTGGGTGATAACGTAAGATTGCATCAGCTGTTACTTTCAGCTATATAAGCACGCTCTGCAACAGTTGCAGTCATTCCTTGCTTGTGTCAGCATGGCGAGTTACGTGCAGTTGACGTCACGTAGAAAGAGTGCTATTGTTGCTTTACGTGAGGAAGGAGGTTCCTCTCGTCATATTTCTTATAGTGTCTTGTAATCAGTCGACAGTGTCTACAGTGAAATTCTCCACCAGCCAAATGACATGGGTGTGCATTTCGTATCGCGGAGTAGGTCACTTGCAGTTTATAAAAGGTTACGTAAATGCTAATTGATATCTGGCTATATTGGAAGGCAAATTGCTGCCAACCATTAGAGACCATTTCAACCTGCCAAGTAACTGCATCGTTCGTTACGACTCTGCTCCTCGTCATCGGCGAAAAGTGTAAGTAGGCACTTCTGTAGTTACTTTAGCTTCATTTCTGCATAAGAGGTTCGACAGTAATGTGGTTAAATGTGGTTACGTTTGTTAAAAGTGAAAAAATTGTTGGAAAAATAGTCCATTACAACTCTTAGCTGGCCAGGAAACAGCACGCACCTGAATCCTATAGAGAACTGTTAGCTTCGTGTGGAATATACAGTTGCCAGAAAGAAACCAAAGGCTCTTCCTGAACTTCAGGAAGCCATAATTCGTGTTTGGAACCACGAACTATCAGTTAATTATTTTCAGAAATTGATCTTGTCAATTTCTGAAAATAATTGACGACGGTTTTATTAGTTTGCACCTGGTGAACTTTTCATTTTGTTTTCCATTTAGAATGATAAACTGGAGCCAATTGAGGGCTTCTGATAACATTTCAGCCATAATTGTCGTGTTTACCAAAACTGTTGTTATAAAGGTTGCAAGTGCTCATTTTGGAATATTTTGAGAACACTTGTCAAATAGTACTTAGCATTGTCTTAACTATTAATATCATTTGTTTATATTCCTATTTGTGATGATAGTCATTAACATACCATCGCGAAAAAGGGTTAGAAACGTGAAATTGCTAGGTGATGCACTTTCTTTGAACACCAATGAAGAAGGACAGTCCTCTGTAAATTAAGTGTAAATCATTGGGCATCTTTGCACTAATTACTTGCAAAGCTATAGTAGAAAAAGTTCTACATAGTTATCCTCAGTAGTATACTGTAATTTGTTGAATGCAAGGTAATGTCCTCACAACAGCTTTTATTACTGACTCTGAAACCGTATAGAAGCTAAGTTATTATTGGGATAAAAATACAATCACAGAGATGTAAGGCTTTGCCCTTTTTTACCCCAATCCGTTCTGTTATCTTGGAAAGCGTAGCCGTAAACTTCCTTATTTTTCTGGATTGATATTCGGTGCGTTTGATAAACTGAATGACCCATCTAGTTGGTCATTTAATTTAATTTGTTCTGCTGACGGTAAACTGATACTCTTTATTCTTACCAGGTATAGGTGGTCTATTCCTGGCCAGGTTCCTTTCAATAACACAAACGTTGTTTTTGTAATTGAAATTGTTACTTTATCTTTATGAAGTGTATACTTAGCGAATTAGGTCTTGCATTAGGTTTCCCTGATCTGCCATCATTCTGGGTTCTATACTCATCCACACCCAATAACACACAGTAGGCAACCCTGTTTACATGTTTGTGGAAGGCCCTTCCTTTTGGAGCCAGTTTTCCAAAACCAGGCTCTACATTAGTGGACCAAAGACCGAACCTTGAGGACATCCCTTTACTACTTCACGCACAAGACTGCCAACAACTGATTATACACATACAGTTCTTTCCTGAAGTAGAACATAATACTGAAAATTGTAGATGAACATTTCGATAGAGCATCATCACCACACTATTCCAGTTCATGGTGTTTAAAATGCACGAGCGAAATCTACAGTTATATCCAGCATGTATTTACTTGCTCAGTCTTTAGTGAAGGCCAACACCGATTGAAGCGCATCAACCTAAAAACTTTTGACAGCCTCTCCTTCTGTCAAGTCCATATCCACACTTCTGTTATCTTTGCTCCACTGTTCTGTGTCAGCCAATTTATCTGAATTGAAGGCAGGCTCTTCATTTCTCATAATTATATTTCTGATTGCGATCATCATCCATCCCTGTGCCTATTATTCTTTGGTCTAGGATGGTCATCCTTCCACGTTGTTCTTTCCATTTGTCCTTGGCCAGTACCATAAAGAAAATCTTTGGCTGCCTTTACTTTACAAGTTATGATTTTATGCACTGTACTCCAAAGAACCTCATTTCCAATACTATCTGATGTTTTCCAAATTTCAAATTATCGCTTAGTTATCACACGGACATACTACTTACTCATATTTGAGTTAATTCGTTTGACCACCATTTAACAGGTATTCGCCTATTTTGCTCTCCAACTTCATCGAGGCTCTTGAAGCGTAAAAGAATGTATGCTGAATTAGTTCTACTGCTTCCTTCCGAGGTAAACTTTTCAGACTATCTTCGTTCCCTATGTAGTCATTTAATTTAGCCATAATGCTGCTATCAAATCTCCCCCAATTGGCTGATTTAACTGCGAACCGCTTTAACAAATACATGGTGCGACCCTGATTCGGAACATCTTTCAGTGAAAACCTTTATTTCACATTTGTCGCTGCAGACACAATAACTAATCGACGACTAAATGTTAACCAAACTTGCACGCACCGATTAGTGATTGTAAAAATTGGATTCCCCATATACAGTAGAAAATGTGTAGTTCATACCAGGTAAATAATGGTTCTCCAAATCGTTATCATCCACAAATTCTTCCAATGTGCATTTCAACTCACCACGGTAAGAAGGATTGGGTAATCCCCCAACCGATCTAGAACACACACACACTCTCTCTCTCTCTCTCTCTGTATAGTAAGTGTTCGTATCTCGCCTGATGCCAGCAGGTCGGCACACCGTCAGAATTCCCAGCGCATATTAAACATTAATACAGATCGAATGGATTGTGCACAGTGATTCAATCAGTGTCACTTCCATATTATCATTAAAAATGACTATAGCTGTTCTGAGTTTTGGAACTTTCTTATAAATTACATGTACAGCTAAAGTATCCAACAACAAGATCTCCTACACGATGGCTAATGTGTACACGCTATATCAAATTTGTTCTTGCAGCACATTAGCTGACTTTCATCAGTAGCTGAATTTGACATTTTCACATTTATTTGTAATCCCTTTACAGTTTGCATGCGATTACTCACAGTCAGCTTTCTATGCTTAAACTGAATCTTGGATGGTGATTAATGCAACTATGTTGATAATTACAAGACATTTATTTTTCAAGGAAACGTGAATCATTTTTTTTCCTTTCTTTAATTTAACAATGCCCTTTGATATTCTAAGTATTTATTATTATTATTATTTTAGGGTTGCCCGTAATTAAATACATTAACCCGTATTTGTGTCTGTAAATTGCGTATGTTCTATGGTTGATTTGCCTGTTTTGCTGGACGAAAAAACCCCAGTTACTGGGGAGAAAAACCTTGCTATCTACGCCTGAGACCAACTAACTCAGCCACGGAGTGAAAAAAGCCCATTAAAGTTCCTCGCGTCATCGACGGGATTCGAACCCAGGCCTTTTCCACCCGGTGTGGAAAAGACGATGTGGACGGTGACGATACCACTGTGCTACCTGCGCAGACATTCTAGGTATTGTTAATTTTCAATTGTAAATATTGTCAATTGTAAATTGATTCTCCCTTTCTGAGAGCCCTGGTGGGTAGCACAGTTGGTAGGATCGCCGTCCTCCCCACACCATGGTTTTTCGCCCAGCAAACAAAAAATCGACCTCAGAACACACAATTTACAGACAATACACACGGAGCAACGTGGCCTTAGTCGCCGATGCTCCTAAATTCCAATAACATCAGCATCTCTTTCTGAGTGATCTACTTTCATATTTCGGGATTTGCAGTTATGATATATATGTTGTTTCCTATCCTTCTGATAGGAAGCAGCATATATATCGTGATTTAAAGGAGTGCCCCGATCTTGCACAATGACTACAGCTGGTTTCTGGTTTATGGCTTGTTTTTGCAGTGTTCACAGAACACTAGCAATTATATCAAAGGGTGACTAGAAGAAGAAGTCATTAAGTTTATGTTGGCTGGTTGATACATTGTTTAATCGCTCAAGAGCTACTAAGGCCAAATGTGCCTCATTAAGCTTATATGAATACACAAACCCAATAAATACTCTTTTCTGATAATGTACTTAAGCTTTGATCTACGAGACTACAACAACCCAATTATTGCCCGTTCGATTCTTATTTTGATTACAGAAGCGAATATGTACTTCAGCCACATCCTTTTCTTTGGATATCCCGATAATAACTTTTAAATAACTTTTTATTGTAAAATTTATTTAAGAATTTATTCCTACTTATTTCTCTGTCAACGTCTTTAATTATTAATTTTTTAACCTGGTCTCTTTGGGGGTGACATATTCAACCACCAAATGCTTAAATTTCTCGTTGCATTTAATCTGGTCTAGCTGTTTTTGATCCTCAAGCTCAATTATTATTCTCTTATCACAAACTTGCGTAGCCGCCTGATTCGGATTCTCTTCAATGAGCCCTTAATTTTCTTTACTACTGCGGCAATTGCTCCCCCGTTTGTTTTTAAGTTAGAGTTCATCCTAGCTTTAACGAACGAAACGTGTTCGTCTAATCATTCAACTTAATACATCGTGCACATTTCTCTTTTTTTGGGTGTGGAATGTTCCTTTTGAACCACAGAGCTATAGAGTTCTCTTTGGAATTTGTTGCTACAGAAACTTATAAACACCTATATATATCGAGCATGGTTCACTGCTGTCAGGCCTGTTTAGCCGTTTGGAGTGGACCATACGCCGTAATGATTACATATGACCATATTTTTGAGTATCTTTGTGTCGACTTCTGTAATGGGACCTTTTTGGTAATTCTTACACAACCCCTATAAAAGTGCCTTATACCTGTCCTAGGTTTCTCGCTGTCTCCTCATTTTTGGATCATTATTCTCGTTATTCTATGGTACACCACAATACCAAATTATGTTCGCTTGATCGCAAGCTGCACGAGTTACACCACGTTTTGATCTGGTTCCGTTAATTTTGTTGAGCAGTGTATAAAATTAGCAAAACAGAAAGTTGCATCTGACGGGACATTGGACCGGAACAGAAATTTTACGATGGTGCGTCGATGGAGGCATTGGACTTCAAAGAGTTAAACCTCACTAACAATTTTTCAGTTTCAGCCTATAATCGAACTCTGGCAGCAACTGTAGAGAGGAAGTTGTTCTTGCTCGCCTCCGCATAGGACATAGTCACCTTACACATTCCTTTTTGCTGAAGGTTGTTGACTCCTTATGTGTGAGAACTGCAGCCCCATTTTAAGTATCTGTTACATTTTACCCGAGTTTCTGTATTTTAGAAATGAACAGAGTATGTATTTACCGCTCTTATCGTTTTCCACTGAGTGAATAGTGTTCAATCATGATTGAACATTGTATATTTAGTGAGATGCTACGTGACAATGGGATTGTGTCAGCTGTTTTTAACTTCTTAAAATTGGTAGACTATTACTTATATTTATGTACCTTTTTTTTAACAGATATTTATTCTTATACAATCTCTATTATATCTCTTGACACAGTGACTAATTAACGTAGGTCACTGAAATCTTTTGTCCTTTGATCATTTATTCTTTTTTTGACCGTTTTTATTCTTTTCCTATTTTGGCTCCTTGTAGCCACTGTTACTGATGCACCAATAAAACTCAAATCAAATGAAAAAGCACTTTTTTTTAAGAATTGGCTGGATACAAGCAAATTTATTGTAAAATGTATTTAAGATAACGAAGTGGAAAAAAGGCCACACAAAGACCAGGAGCTGTAGTTTGGAGAGCAAGTGGAAAAAGTGCCAACAAGATCTGGAGCTTTCTTCACATCAAGATTGTTTAGAATCTTGATGTAAAGATTCTGAACAATCTTGCTTTCTTGACATCAAGATTGTTCAGAATTCCTCTAGCATCCATCTGTCGAAAGACCTGTTTGTTGTTTGTAGGGTTTTAGGAACATCACCGGTTAAGGCCAATTGCTCCTGTATATTGTCTGTAAATTCCGTGTGTTCTAAGGTCGGTTTTCTGTGTGCTGGACGAAAAACCCGAGATTTACTGGAGTGTACAGCGTGTAGTAGGAGGCGATTTACCGTGGCCGTTCATACAAGAGTTAAGTATAAAGTAGGATTGCAACAGAACCATCAGCTTCTAATATAAATGGCGATATAAATAAACAGAAGGCATGCCAGCAGTTCCAGCAAGATTCCAGAATATTCGAACACCCATTCGTACAAGAAACAAGTTTTCTGTTCTTAGACTATTTTTGTCTGCGCGTGTAGTAGCACACTGGTATCGTCACTGCCTTCCTCACCCTGGGTGGAAAAGGTCCGGGCTCGAATCCCGTCAGTGACACGAGGAACTTTAATGGGCTTTTTTCACTCCGTAGCTGAGTTAGTCGGTCTCAGGCGTAGATTGCAAAGTTTTCCCCAGAAACTGGGGTTTTTTTCGTCCAGCAAATCGACCAGAGAACACACGCAACTTTTTATTGTAAAATGTATTTAAGAATTTATTCCTACTTATTTCTCTGTCAACGTCTATAATTATTAATTTTTAACCTGGTCTCTTTGGGGGTGACAAATTCAACCACCAAATGCTTAAATTTCTCGTTGCATTTAATCAGACTTAAGACGTACACTAATATTTGAATATGAATTTTTTTTGTTGTTCTTAGACTATTCAGAGTGGTGTCTGGGCTAATTAACAATTGTTTTAGAATTGTTGCGAACTTTAGTGTAGGTGAAAAATGAAGGTGATTGTTTGAATACAAGCCAGTTGTGATTTGCTACATTCTTACCTTGAACAGTCTTCGCACATTTATTGGAAAACTGAGGTTTAGATGAAGAACAAAATTTCTGACTAGAATGCAGAATAAACGATTTCATCCCTTCAAGAATAATTTCATTTGGCAAAATCTGATCAATCATTGGGATCGGAAAATTAAAAGAGTTATCTGGAGAAATGAGGAATGGAAATCATGCAGATCACGCCATTTCGTGTTCTTGTAATGCCAAACAAAAAGCGACGGAGAATGGACATGAGGGAGTGAGAAACCCGCGCGATTGCAGAAGAGACTGTCACCACCTTGTGATCTGAGACACCTAGAAGACCACTAACGTTGATAGTGTGTACTTTGTAGGGAAAAAATAGAGTTTCTTGTCGAGGAAAAGATCCAAAGTTTTGAGTGTGTGGTTAGCACTGTGATTTTCTGGTAGGTAAATGGGCAAGCTGTGTGAGGTCATTAGAAATTGCAAAAGCCTCAGCACCCGACCAGCTAGGTCCATATAACTAAAACACAAGCCAGCTGGAGTTGTGCATGTTAAATTTACCAGAAAATATACTTCATTGTTAGGAAAATTAGTTTCCAGAAAGTCCTCTTTCAAATAACGGAAGTGAAAGGATTCCGTGTTCATTGTTGCGTGATTAGTGCAGTTGTGAGAAAGATAGAGACAACAGAAGAATTCGACAGAATTGGGTAGATAGATTTCTAGCCAGAGGAAATTCCGAGTTAGGAAACTTGACAAGGAACGTTGCAGCCAACATATTTACAAGTATCACCTTTAAAGCGAAAGGAGTGATATAGAGAATAATTGGGATTCTCTCAGAAAAATTAGGTCGTGCTTGGCAGATCCTTGGTGGAATAGGGCATCATTGAGGATTGAACTGCGGCTATATACGAGGGGTTTCCGAAAAGTAAGGTAATGCATTTTTTCTCTCGATGATGTTTAATAATACGAAGTTGAAATTACACACCAAGAAATAAGTGAACATGCACTACTTCTCCACGAAGCTTCCAGTTTTATTGATGCATTTGTCCCAACGATGGATCAGTTTATCAAAACCAGTACTGAAGTCCGTGCTCACATGCAATAACCAACATCGCACCACCTGATGAACTTCCTCATCCGTGGTGAGATGCTTTCCTGAAAGGTGTTTTTTCAGAGGGCCGAACAAACGGAAGTCTGAAGGCCCCTAAGTCTGGGCTATAGTGTAAAGTGTAAAGTGTGTTTAGAGTCAAACGGCACCAGGGGTTCCCCCCCCTCCCATCTCTGCGTAGTTTACATTGAGGTGTACAGTTCACTGTAAAGGCTAGAGATTTAAAAGTATATGGATCTTGATGGCCAGGAACGTCATGCTCTCTGGAATAGTCTTCTCCTGCTGTTCACCTCGCGTCTGAGCTGTTGTGGTTCCGGGGACCACCAGGGGACGGCCCCTGGGGTTGGGTTTTTCCTTTTTATTGAGTGATTTGCTGTGGCAGTGATGAGGTCCACCACAGTGGTTTGGTGCTGGTCCGGGCTCATCCCCTCAATTTGGAAGGCTTGTGCTGCTTCTTTTAAGGTAGTCTGGAAGAGTGGCCAGTCTGCCTTCTGTATCTATGTTGGATTTGTCGGGTTGGTTGTTGCCTGTCTATGGTGCGTCGGAGCTCGAAGGTTATGATCATATGGTCCAGCTTTCCCTGACCATCCATCCTGAGAGGTGACCAGCCAAAGACCTTGAGGCGAGTGTAACATCAATTGTGGCTTCCCACATTGTGCTGGAAAAGATGGTGGGGTTATTTGGCTGATTGAGTATAGTGAAGGTACTGTTTGCCAGGAACTCCTCTAGGTGTTGGCCTTTTGTGGCGCTGCGATGTCCTGGGGTTTGGCTGAACCACGGTGGGGATCGACAGTTCACATCCGCTCCCACGACGATCCTGGCATTCTAGAATTCTGTGAGTAAACTCTGCAGGTATCTGGTAGCTGGGAGGATATTTCCCCCTGGGCGGCAGCACAATGAGACTGCGTAGAGTTCCCCGAGCGAGGTTATAATATGGGCACAGGCAGCCCAGGATGTACAGTACCTGGAAATCTTGGTTACAGTGATACTAGGCTTCCTAACCATGATGCAAGCCCAGGGGTTGTCTCTGTTGTCGTGAACTATTTTCTAGGATAGAGGATATCCTCTCACCCCCACTCCCGGCTGTGCACGTATGCCTCTTGGATAAGTAGGATGTCGCTTTCTTAGTGATTTGTCCGGCCACGGCCTTAGATCGCTGTGCGTTTAGCTGCGCGAAGTTGACTCTGTCCAGGTTAAAAGGTTTAAGGCGTGCGTCCATAATCGATCCTCATTTGGTACGTGCATTTAGCTTTGATGTAGATGGGACACTGATTGTCTCTGAGTGAGTGGTCCGCTGGCATCTTCTGTGATTTACAGTTTGCACAGGTGGGCGGGTCATCTTTTTTAGGGCAGGTACCAAACTCATGGCCTTTCTCTGCACAGTGGCCGCACGTAAGCTCTGTCTGGGCACAGGTGTGCGTCGTATATCAAAATCGACAGCAACGGCTTTGATGTAGATGGGACACTGGTTGTCTCTGAGTGAGTGGTCCGCTGGCATCTTCTGAGATTTACAGTTTGCACAGGTGGGCGGGTCATCTTTTTTAGGGCAGGTGCCAAACTCTTGGCCTTTCTCTGCACAGTGGCCGCAAGTAAGCTCTATCTGGGCACAGGTGTGCATCGTATGTCAAAATCGACAGCAACGGAAACATTTGGGAACAGACACATGCTCTTTGAAGCCATGGCTGCCCCAATGTATGAAAATCCTGGTTGTTTGGGCAATTGTCTTCCATGCCTCTGGTGTGAGTTCGACCACCCAATTTGTGTGGTCTCCTGTCCTGGATTTTATTTGGAATTTTGGGTTGATCAGTGTCGTTGCTTCCACTTTTGGGTACTCATGCTGAAGGTTCCTGGAATATAGTTCCCCCTGCAGAGCTTCTGATGTTAGATCCTTGTTGGTGTTAAAAATGACTATACTGGGCCCTTTCTCTTGGGGGACGCTGCCTCTAAACCAAGTGTCTGGATCCTCGGGTTGTTGAGGATTTCGTTTGCATCTTCCTTCGTCTGGGTTTCAATGATGACACCCATGTTCCTTGTTTTTCGGACAGATTTTATTTTTGTAGTCTTTAGATCCTGTGAGAGGTTCTTCATAACGGTTTGTTTCACCTCTTCACTAGTCTGGTGTTGTGCTGTTGAGGTCGGTTTTAGTATTACTAGGTGTCGGGTCGGCAGGAGCGTCTTGCGTTTTGTAGTAGTCGCCATGCGTGGCAGTTGAGGTATCTGGAGGTATCTGGACCGTGGTCCTCAGTGCTTGTGCATGTGTGGGTGCACGCTGTGGTATTTGTTTTACCCCACATTCAGCGTAGGCTTGCAGTTTAGCATTGGCCCTTTCGCTCTCGAGGTAGGCTTCACTTTGAGAGTGATACCTCAGCTCCAGTGGAGTGGAGTTGAGGTATCACTGTATATATCTTTGATGACATTGGAGGCAAATTGCTGCTATGAATAAAGGGGTGGTTGAGGGAGAGAAGACAGAGAATGGTAATCAATGGACACTGCTCATCGTGGACTAATGTTATTAGTGGAGTCCCTCAGGGCTCAGTGTTGGGTCCATTATTGTTTTCTGTATTTATAAATGATATTGATGATGGTATATCAAGCTTAATGTCCAAGTTTGCAGACGATACAAAAGTTGGCAGGGTTGTCAAGGACACTACTGACACTATGCTGCTGCAACAGGATCTGGAAAGGTTGAGCAGATGGGCTGAGAGGTGGCAAATGAAGTTTAACATTGACAAATGTAAAGTACTACACATGGGAAACAGCAACCCCAGAGCAACGTATCAACTCTGTGGTACTACACTGACAGTGGTAGAGAATGAAAGGGACTTGGGGGTGGTTGTGCAGGCAGATATGAAGTTCTCTGAGCAGTGCAGACGGGCTGCAAGAGTAGCTCATGGAGTATTGTCAATGATATACAGGAATTTTTCCAGCAGAGGTAAGGAGGTGATTATTCCCTTGTATAAGGCAATGGTCAGGCCACACCTAGAGTACTGTATACAGGTCTGGAGGCCTCATTTCAAGAAGGATGTAGAGTTGCTGGAACGAGTACAGAGAAGGGCAACAAGATTAGTGAATGGAACAAAGGGGTGCTCTTACGAAGAAAGGCTTAAGTTTTGCAAATTACAGTGTCTGGAGACTAGGCACCAGCGAGGTGATCTGATAGAGGTGTATAAAGCCTTGAATGGTTTAAGCATGCTCAATGCTGATGGGATTCTTCCTCTAGCTCAGAAAAATCACCTGAGAGGGCATAAATTCAAATTGAGGAAAGACAGATGTAGGATAGACGTGCGGAAATTTGCCTTTAGCCAGCGGGTGGTTGGTTGGTGGAACAGACTTCCATCCCTTGTGGTGGAGGTTGATAGCCTAAATAAGTTTAAGGCTCAGCTGGCTGGACAGGTATTTTGAACGAACAGAGGGGTGAAGTGGAAGTGGGTTTTTTTTTTTTTTTTTTTTTTGGCTGATGCTGCATAAGCTTGCTTTCTTGCATCAAATGCCTCTACTAATGCTAATGCTAATGCTAATGAGAAAAACACTTTAAACTGAAATCCACGAGCGTGAAATGAACAACGTGTGTGTGTGTGTGTGAGCCATATTGACGATCGTGAAGGCGGTCATATTGGCTCTACGCATACACCAGTCTGGGCTATAAGCAAAGTGTAAAGTGTAAAGTGTGTTTAGGGTCAAACGGCACCAGGGGTTTCCCCCATCTCCGCGTTCCTTTCATTGTGGGTGAACCAGTTCGCTGGGAAATGCCAGAGATTTAAAAGTGTTATGGATATTGTATATTTGTAGTGTCATGTACCGTTGTTCATCTTCATCAAGTGAACGACTTAGATTGCAGCCTTGCTGCCAACCAGCCAAATGGCGACCCAGATCCGACACCTTTCCGGGCCTGCTTTATATCCTTTTCCCGGCGGGGGGACACCCCTATCTCCTCCTCTCCCTGCAAAACCCACTTTCCCTCTGGTGTGGCATGGGCATGCCCACTGAACATTTTGGGGCCACCTTCTCTATCGGTCCCTTTCTTCTTTTTCTACCCTCCAGCCTTCCTTCTCCCCACCCAAATCTGTCTACCTTCACAGCGCACAGCCCCACATGTCAAAATTGTAACTACACCAAAATTGCTTGCCTGACCCTTTTCGGCCAAAAATAAAACTCATCCAGTGTACAATCCATTCTCGCTCTTAAGGCAAATCTCTATGACCAAACAACCACCAACAGCGATTAAAGCAATGTTTTTTTTTTTTTTTAATAGATCCTAGCCATTGAAATCTGAGGAAAGTAGGTGGCAGGACCTGCCAGAGTACTGAATCCTTACTGGTAACACCTGGCTAGCCTCCACGTGGCGCGGTATGGGCAACGTCGGGTCCCATCAGGGGCCCAATGGCCAGTAAGCCAGATGAACAATGGGCACAACAGACTACACTATACACAATCCACACACTTTAAATCTCTGGCTTGACAGGGTACTGTCACTCGATACAGAGAACACCGCGGTGATGGGAGAAATCCCAGCAGCTGCAAGACCCTCAACATACCAAATACCTTTGTTCATCTGGTCGTTTAGCTGCTAGACCCCTACTGAGGCCCAACATTGCCTCACTTTCGCCCCGTGGAGGCAGACCAGGAAACACCAGTAGACTAAGATTTACTCTGGCAGGTCCTGCCGCTTAATTTCCTGAGATTTCGGCGGCTAGGACCTAAAAAAAAAAAAGAGGAAAAGGAAGAAAAAAATAATAATAATAAAAAAAAAACATTTATATATATTTTTGGTAAATTCGATGAGGAATAACGCTAAATTTTTGAAAGGCTGAGTTTTTTTTTTTTTTTTTTTTTTTTTTTTTTGGTAGTTGTTGGCGCATAGGCTTCTGTGGCCGTAATGCACCTCCCAAGGTTTTTGCAGTACTTTGATCCAAGCCCGAGGCGGGAATCGAACCCGCGACCTTTGGGTTGCCAGGCAGGCACTTTACCCACCCGGCTAGCCCGGTCGGCGAAAGGCTGACTGTATGGGCGAAAAACGTAATTTGGAGATGCTTATATCAATTCCGACGTGTAGGACATTCGCTTGCGTATGTGCAGGTAGAGTGGGTGGGAAGACTGAAGTCTGAGGGAAAAAGACAGAAGTATGGAGTCGAGGGAGGAGGCAACTCCAAGTCACAGTGGGGCATGCCCATGCCCCACCAGAAGGGAAAGTGGGAAGGGCGAGGAGGGGAGGAGACAGTAAGACCGTCTCCTCCCCCCCACTGGGGATTGGGGTGTTAAAGATGAAGGAGGCTAGGGCGCCCTCTTCAAGTCGCCAAATGGCGTTTGGCAGCCGTGCTGCGTTAAGTCTCTTTTCTTCAGTGTCGAGTCGATTTCAGTCCAGTCGCTCATGGGGTAAGCCCCGTCCTTGTGTTTTTCACTTACTTGTCTCAAGGTTTTTCTCTGTAGTAACTCCATTGGATGGTATTTTATGGTCTTGTACAGTTTAACTTGTGGTGGTCTTTCGTCAGACACGATTTATGGTAATTAGCAGTTTTCTCCTCTCGAAGAGGTCCTGCGCTATTGAGAAAGTGCTCTGTATTCCTCTTCTGTGTCAATGAAGTGGGATTCCAGTCCTTTCGGAAGACAGTGTATCTTTGTGATCAGGATGCCTCTGAGATCTTCGTATTCTGGGCAGTCGTAGTCCAGTTCTCGACCTCCCCACACGTGCAGTTGGGGTTCTCAACAAGGCCGAACCCGAGAAGCTTCTCCTTAAAGGGGCCATGACCAGTAAGGAGCCAAGTCAAGTGCTTCCCCCGAAAGTACCAGGCTGGTTGCTTGGGGTATATTTTGCTGAGGTCGGGGAGGAATTTTCTTGTGATTTCTCCTTTTGTTGTATCGGTCCATCTTTGTTGCCACTCCCGAAGTACGTAGTAGGCCTGTAATCGGACTTTTTCTGTTTTTTTACTACTCGCTGGGTCAATTATGAAATCCTGGAAGGTGGCAGCAACCCCCCTGGCGTGCAGGAAGAGCAAGCCAACTTTTACAGTCTCCAAATCGAGGGGGAGCGCTCCAGCAAGCACCTGCAACGCCTGTGTGCTTACTGTTTTGCATGCTTGTGTGGTTGTTAATAAAATGGTCCTTTGTATCATATCCAGAGTTCTCCTATTGACTGCAAGCGTCGTTTTGCTGTACCACACTGCAGCAGCGTAAGTTATCGCAGGGATGAAGATTGCCTTGTAATACAACATTAGGGTTGTTTTTTTTAATCCCCAGTCTTTTCTCGTAACCCCCGCCACCAGTGCCGAGTAACGTCTTATCTTCGTCCTTATATATTGTAGGTGAGGTTGAAAGGATAAGTTTTTGTGTAGGATAACTCCTAGATATATCATTTGGTTGGCAAGTTTAATGGTCACACCTTCTATTTTAATTTGGGGGTGGACGCCGTATTTGCAGGGTTCCTTTTAGTAGAATAGATGTGGTTTTCGTCGGTGAAATTTTTAACTGGTATCTTGTGCGGTTTTTTGTATTTTCTGTAGAGCTTGGTTTGTGGTGGTTTCTAGTTGGGCTCTTGAGTCAGCCTCAATGGTAAGAATAAGGTCGTCCGCAAAGGCCTGGGCCCTGATCAGCCCCAGGTCCAGGTTCAGGAGCTCGTCGAGGACCATGTTCCGAAGGAGTGGCCCCAAGACAGACCCCTGCGGGCAGCCCCTGTGTACAGATCTTGTGACTTTTTGGTAGTTGGCATTTATTTCTACTTTCCTGCAAGATAGGTAGTACTCCATTACCTTGTATAGGTTGATAGGGATTGCAGCCACCGTTAGTTTGCCTAGGACGCTCGGCCACCATAGTGAGTCGAAAAAAAAAAAAAAAAAAAGTCCCGGCAAAATCAATTGAAATGACTAGTAGGTATATTTTTTTCTGTGTTCCTATGCCTTCCGAAGCAGGTTTCGAAGTGCATCCACTGTGGAGGAACCCGGCTTAAATCCGAACTGATTCCTAGCCGCCAGGTTTGTCCTCTCAAAGTAGTTTTTGATTCGCTTGTGCAGCAATCTCTCATATAGTTTGCAGTCTGAGCTATAGGGGGGGATGTGATAGGGTTTCCCAACGAATACGGCGCAACCACTCACGAGTGGTGTGGAGTTGTACTGTCGTGCAACAAAATCATGCCGCTTGTCAGGAGTCCTGGTCGTTTGCGTCAAATTATTGGCTTTCAGTTTTTCCAACGTTGAACAGTAAAGCTGTTCCTCCCTTCGGCAAGAAATCCACCAACAGAACGCCTTGGCGATCCCAGAACACTGTGGCTATGACTTTTCGGACACTGGGAACAGTTTTGAATTTTTTGCGCACAGGAGATTGTGGATGTTTCCAGGTCACTGAGTCTTGTTTGCTCTATGCGAGCGAGAAAATCCTCTCCTTCGTCGCCGTATCGCAACAGGTTCTCCAGACACATCTCCATGCGTTTTGCTTTGTCCTCCTCTGACAATTGTCGGGGCACCCAGCGGCAGCACACCTTTCGAAAGCCAAGGACATCGTGAACAATTTCGTGAACAGTCGACTTGACTTACTCACGTTCACTATTCACTATTTGTGCAATTTCACGCAGTTTCTCTCGCCTGTTTTCAAGAACGATGCCCTTAATGAGCGAAATGTTGTCTTCTCTCTTGCTCGATGAAGGCCTGCCCACCCGATGTCGATCTTCAATGTGAACACGGCCCGCTTTAAATTCATTGCACCCAAAACACACCTGCTTCTTTGTCATCACCTTTTCGCCACACACAGCAACCAGTTCACGGCGAATGTCACTTGAAGACCCTTTTGATTGCAAAAAGCGAATAACTTCACGAACAGCTGTTTTGGACCACACTCGCACGGTAGCCGCCATTTTGCAACTGGAATCTGCTGTGAGGCGACAGTACCGCAACGCTGCATTGGCGGTATTTTTGAACGTTATTAACGGGTGTATCAGTCCACCGCGTTTCATCTCATTCCCTTTCACCATTATTAAAAAAAAGAAAAAAAATTCTTATCTTACTTTTCGGAAACCCCTCGTATATGTTTGAAATGAATGAGCCACACAAGGAGGGTTTTTCTTGGAGCAATAAGAAAACTACTTTTCGAGATTTACTTATTTTCATTTGCTACGAGTATTATGGCGATGTATTCTTGCAACTGAAAATGAGCTTTCTTGTTGATACAAGATTAATTATCACACAAACTTGACATATGAGTTTTTAACTTCTTTCTTATTATTACGAACATTCAACTAAACAGATTAGTTCTTGATGTTTTTAACATTGAATTAATAAGATAAATTGACTATCCGCCTCTGGGCTACAAATTTAATCTGTATCAATATAAGTGAATAAACAAGCGGGAAAATCTAAACGTTCAGTGATCCGCCTAAAAAATGTCTCCTCTGTATGTTCACCCCCACATGCCTCTTGGGTCTGTTAATACCACTATCGCTTTCTTTCCTCGCCCTTCTTAACATTTAAGAGCCTTATGCATAAAACTAATAATGCAGACAACAAAATAGCAACTCATTTCTAATTTCCAGTTAGACTTTCCTTTTCTTTGTTTTTATTAGTATGATAGAAAATTCCGGAAATACAGACTAAGACCTCTTTCATCCGTCTTTTGCCTTCCCTCTAATGAAAGAAACAGCGCTAGTGTTTATAACCTAGCTATTGCACTTTCTGCTCATGAGCGAGCTTGGTCGGTTAAGAGGCTTGTTTGCTATCGATCTCCCTTTAGATGGCCCAGATATTCTTGGTGGAAGGTGTGCCGTAGGAGCTCTTCTTGTTCTGAGTATGAATCAAGCTTAGTCATTTCCTTGCGTCTCGACAGCCATCTTAATGGGCTATGCTGTTGCACGTGGGTTTCAACAATATGAGATTATCGTATAACCATTCTAATGATAGTGGCATTTTTCTTGTTCCGATAATTGCACCCTTGCTGTCGTTGTAAACAAGGAATGGGGATAGAAGAAATAAGTGAGGGGATGATAACAGAAACATAAAAAAAAAGAAAGAAAAGATACTGTACTGTAATCTGCACAACTTATGTTCGTATGCAAAAAGAAGCGGGGGTTTAGTTTTCTTAATTTGGTTCAGTCCTTAGTACACCACTGGATCAGTCACGATTTGTGCCCACAAAGTGGAAAGTCTATTATTTGACTCCCGGGGATAGCTGGACTTCCCTTCCTAGGATTTTTCATTGATTCTGAGTTGAAATTAGGAAAAAATTAGAGTCCCTCGTCCATCAAAATAAGACATTGATTTCGCCACGAACAATAATACATAATACATTGCCTGCTTGCTATTCGAAAATAGTTGAATATTAATCGCTACAGCCTAATAGCCATCACGGATCGTTACAACCATTAATAGCCCATTGGTCACGATTGTCATCTTTCCACATATTATGGTAAAGGTCTAGGTTTCCGCTCTTGACGTGAGAAACATTTATGTGCTTTTTCATACCATTTCCAGTAAATCAATCTCGGACGAGAGATGCTTAATTTCTTTGAGGTTTTTAATCCCGCAATACGTGCGAACCGACTATGAATGCATTCAGTGAAATTCATTGAACACGGTATACTGATGCTTCGTGGTCTTAGTTTTAGTTACCTTGATGCAAATCTAAAATAACTAACAAACGATACAACCAATCAGTAATCATTACAAATGAAAGTTCAAAAAATTCAAATAGTAATAAAGTAACTAACGTGCATTTTTATTTTGAAATATGTACTAACTCAATATTATTGCGCCCTTTTGGAACGAATGCTGCTCCTCACGGTGAGCACTACTAGAAGATTAAAAAAAAAAAAAAAAAAAAAAAAGCAGGTGTACATTTATCATATAGAAATAATACCAGCAATCCCACTATCAGGAAAAATGCAAAAGTAGTAAAAAATACATCCATTTATTTTTTCAAGCAATAAACGAAAATTATCACTCATGATGCATGTGCAACAGTTGACCATGGTGCATACTGAAAGCATTGGAGTGGCAATACTCATTAAAAAATGAAAAATAAAAGTGTTATCTAATATCTGGTGATAGACATTCTTCGGATATGACAAGCTAGCGCTTGGTACCTGACGGTCTAAACCGTTGCTAGAACTACGAGTAATATTTCGGTGACACTTAGAAGTCAAGTGGGCTGAATTTCGGCGAATTCCGGTCGTTCTGCTACAGTCTTATCCTCTGCTTGCACCTTTTATGATAGTGAGACTTTTTTTTTTTTTTTTGTATATTCTCTTTGGGCGGCTCGTAGAGCATAAGATCATCTCCGCCTCGTTGTCCTGTTCGTTTTTACAGACTCTGTTAAGTCATGTGCGTGTAGTGTAAAAAAAATAATAATACATAATAAAAAATAAAAATTTTCATCCCGCACAAGGAAATCTCGTGCCGGATGAAGACAGAGGAAGAGAAAGGGAGAAAAAAAAAGGGTGGGACTGTTAATAACACTGAGTCTAATCCCCCCCCATAAAAGGCTCGAAAAACTGTACTTATTACTTTTTTTTTTTTTTTTTTTATGAAAATCCCAAACACGAAAGGTATCAAAACCTATAGTACTTAGTACCGTGCATGGGTTGAAGGAGAAGTATG
This sequence comes from Mastigoproctus giganteus, assembly GCF_048544385.1. Classification (NCBI taxonomy): domain Eukaryota; kingdom Metazoa; phylum Arthropoda; class Arachnida; order Uropygi; family Thelyphonidae; genus Mastigoproctus; species Mastigoproctus giganteus. The sequence continues at coordinate 113,017,044 of NC_143585.1, forward strand.
GGTGGAGGGGATGCCGGAAACTTTGCTCTAGAGACTAAACATGGGTTTCACCACTTCAAGCCTCCAATAAGCAAAGTGGTGGTATATTATACTGGAGGTGACCACTCAGCTGTGAACCAACGTAAGCAGGGTCGAGGTGGGGCGTCTACACGTCCATCCCTTTTTGATGTCTTTTCAGATTATGATGAGCATCATGGTGAGATCCATTTTTCCTTATAGTTCGAGGGCACTACTATAAAAGGGTTTGTATGTATGTGTATATTTTCCGTGGGTGGCACCCCGATTCGCATCCATCTCCACCTGTGTATTCTGTAGGCATACTAATCCCTTGATGTTGGCCTGAGTGTATTAAATATGTGTATGTAAATGTTGTAACATCAGGCTACTCTACCATCAGACAATAGCCCCTATATGGGAAAGTGCTGCCTGGCGCCTAACACTGGCGCAGGGAGCCGAACCTGCGTCAACTAAACACTGTCTATGCAATAACATAATATATAATATTGGTGTAAATACACCATAGAAAACTCTTAAAGAAAAAACTACGTTTGTAGTTTGAAGGAGCATCATTTTATCTGTATCTCATATTGTGCTCCTCCTTCACAACGAGTTGCCATATATTGCACTACCTCGAATAAGTAACGCTTCACAAAAAGAGAAGACTATTGTTACTTATTCTCGGTGTGCACCACCACCCAGGTGAAGGGCCAACAAGCCTTGAAACAGTGCCGTCTGTGTTGGTGGTGGTGCCCACCGAGAATAAGTAACAATAGTCTTCTCTTTTGGTGAAGCGTTACTTATTCGAGGTAGGGCAATACGTCGCAACTCGTTGTGAAGGAGGAGCACAATATGAGATACAGATAAAATGATGCTCCTTCAAACTACAAACGTAGTTTTTTCGTTTAAGAGTTTTCTATGGTGTATTTACACCAATATTATATAGAATTTTTACATTCTTAAACATATGATGGTTTATTGCATCAATCTTCATTTTAACAATAACAGTATATGCACCTTTATCCCCCGCCCACTGGTGGAAGTGCTAGACTAGTGGGTGCCAGCAATCCCGCTTCCAGGCTGTCCAACCTGGGAGCCAGCAAAAAAAAAAAAAAAAAATATGAATAAATAAAATAAAATAAAAAATAAATACATAAAATAATAATAAGAAAAAAATAAAATAATAATAAGAAAAAAATAAAATAAGAAAAATATATATAAATAAATAAATAAAAATAAACAAATGAAAAAAATAATAATAAAAATAAGTAAACGAAAAAATAATAAAAATAAATAAAAAACATAATAATAATAATAACAAATAAATAAATAAAATTGTTTACAGGCCGGCCGCTATATAGTTCATCGAACTGAACCTATTGTTAACTCTCTAGGAGGCATCCGGATCAGCTAGCGTATAATTTCGCTGCTTTTACCCTGCCAGATAGTGACCAGAAGGAATCCAAGTAATGTGTATTGGGGAACCGAACATTGGACAATGGTCGGCTTCCCCATACACATTACCTTGGTATACCGTGGCCTGGACAATGCCACGGCATTGTCCAGGCCACGGTATGCCAAGGAGCAGGGTATATTCTTGCTGTGTGTACGCCATATTTCATTACTTCATACAAGAGTCCCCTCTCATCTTTCCTGTACTATTGAATACCCCAGGAATAATCAAACTAATATAACAAACTTAACTGCGAAAAGAACTAAACCTCCCAAACACTTATTCATTTAATAAATATATGTGGTATCAGTTCCCATCTCAATGAAGTCCATTTGCACTTGCAATTAAGTTGGATCGAAATCTGGAGGTTCATTTTCTGCCTACACCAAAGCGTGTGCAGCAATTGTAAAGCAATTATTACAGTGTGCATAGTGTTAGGGCCTGGCGCCACCTGTGGGTTCTCACATTTGCGCCGTATTTACGCAGTGAAGAAATACAGTACAGTACTACTAAATGTCAGGGAAGTGTTGTGTGTGGAATGTAGCATTGTGTTGGGTTCTGTCGTGTGTCCTGGCATTTTGCTGCAGGGCCCCTTGTGGCACCTCACATTTCCCGCACACGCCGCTAGAAGGAAGCCAGGGTGCCCATTATTCTCTGACTGGTCTGCACCAGTGTCGCCTGAGCTTCATAGACGAAGACCAAGTTAAAAATGTATATGTCTATATATATAATAATAATAAGAAGAAGAAGAATAAGAAAATAAATAGATAAAAGATAAAATAAATGAAAAAAAAAAGAAAAATAATAATAATAAAATAGTAAAAAATAAAAAATACAAGAGTCACTATCCAGGGAGATGAATATAGGGGTAGGAGTATGTAAAGGTCAGTGTCCAGGTTTGTCAAATCCAGGTTTTGTCTTTTGAAGAGATAAGGGTGTAGTCCGATTAGAGTCTCATCCTGAAAAAAGCATGAGGGTGCTAATCACTTGAAGTAGTATATGGTTTCAAGTCAGTAGTTTCATTTGTTCTTTTATAGGGAATGTTGTTGTGATCTTGGGTCTGCAGACGTTTCCTTTTAGCGAATAGTTCTTGAGTAAACTAGAAAAGGCACGATTACGCTGCTCATCATTAACTAGGAGGTGTTCATAACCTCGCGTTATTTCTGGATTCTGGTGAAGAAGACTGATCTTATGTCTTCATAGAGCAGACAGTCATAGAAGAGGTGCCGTTGCAGTCTCAAAGTTTCATTGAGCCTGCAACGGCAGCGAGGATCCTTACTATACCCATTAAGGCGAGTTTGTCGTTGATTGAACCATGGCCCATAAGGAATCTAGCTTACGGACCCGGACTAAACCATGGAAGAGTTTTGGGATAGAGCTGGGCAACATTTGGTAAGAATTTTTTTTGTAATGGGCCTTTGGTTGTCTCTGTTCATCTGTTTTGCCAGATTTTGATTAGTTGGTTTGCTATTCTTTCTCATTCCCTGTTTGACATTTTTGGCTGGGTTAATGGTGATGTCCAGGATGGCTGCAGGGATTCCTCTAGAGAGGCAGTAATGTATACCCCATCTAATGACCTCCAGATCCAAGGGAAGAAGATCTGACAAAGAATCCAGGACCTGAAAGGCAGGACTGCTAGTCGTGCAGCAAGTATGTGTAGTAGCTAGGAGGGTACTCAACCATATAGTGATCAGTTTCTGTTGATTCTTTGCCAGAGCGGTTTGCTGATACTTGACTCTGGCACAGTATGTTGATGGGAAGAAAAATATTCCTGTATAGTAGAGCAAGAGTGCGACGTTTTAAGCCCCAGTCACGTCTGCTAATCCTTAAGACCTGTATACTTTCTTACTTTCTAATAGAGATATGCCAAATGGAAAGTTTGATTGTTCTGCCTGCTATCTTAATTTGTGGAGGCCTCACCAGGTTCATTATTGCCTGGTGGTTTTAAGTGTTCCCCTGAGGAGGATCGAGGTTATCTTCTCTGAGGAGGTACAGAGTTTGTGCAGGTTAGATCATTGCTCAAGAATTTGCATAGTCCGGTTTCCAGTTGTTTCCAGTGCTGCCCTGGATTCCCCAGGGATGGTAATCATAAGGTCATCTGCGAATGCCAGGCTGTGGCTGACCCCAAGTCATGATTGAGAAACTCATCCATGACCATGTTCCAGAAGAACGGACCAAGGACAGAGCCCTCTGGCCAGCCTCTGTAGACAGTGCAGGGTACCCGACGATAGGTGTTTATCACAGTGACTTTCCTGTTACACAAGTAGTCCTGGATGCATGCATACAGGTTGGCAGGGGTCTGAGCCTGCCGTAGGCATCTCAGGATATTTGGCTACCAGAGCTGATTAGAAGCCCCAGACGGTTTGGTTTCTGCCCCGGACGCTCAACGTCAGTTGAGCGTCCGGGGCTGCTCTGACGGCTTGCTGGGATTCTTTAGGATAAGTCGAAGGTTGGCTACCTTCCAGTCATTCGGAAACTTTCCAGACACAAGGCATTTGTTGTAGAGTTGAACAAGAGGTTTGGGTAGGTTTTAACAAGCTTTTTGATAATTTCTGGCTCGAAGAGGTCTAGGCCAGGGCATTTTCTCTCTTTCATTTTATGCAGGGCGAGAAAGAATTCCTCAAGTGTGAATGGGTGTTCTTCCTCAGTAGTGTTGTAGATATTATTCTCTGGACACATCTCTTGGGCAGCGGTTTGTGGTTCCCCCCCCCCCCCCGGAGGAAGAGTGTATCCAGAATGTTGATGGAATCTTCCCAGGTGAGATTAGTTGTTCCCTGAGGAGTTAGCATAGATGAGATGACTTCTCCTCTGGGAAGCATGTTGGTGACGATTTTGTACACCACTCCCCAGGGTTCATTATTGCCAGTGGTGGAGACGAAGTTCTCCCAGGATGCCCTCTTCTTTTGTCTAATCACGGAAATATATTCAATCCTGATTCTACGATAGTTATTGCAGAGTTCTCCACCTCATTGGGGGGAGAGGATGTAGGGAACCTGTGAAAGGTTTTGCCGGCTGTGTGAACCTGTTGATGGAGAGCGGCCAGCTCAGGGCATCACCATGGAACAGCTCCTGGGCTTTTTTTGTCTTGATAGTTTGGTTGCAAACATTTGTGATAATTGCTGTTATTTGCTGCTGGTGCTGGTTGTGCATCGATTCTGTGGAGTTAAGATCATGGGTACCCTTTAATGAAGTTTCAATTGCATTGGAGAACTGAGTCCATCAGCCTTGGTGAAGCCAAAGCGAGCTGGGTTTCTCCTGGGATGCGAGTTTAGTTCTGTGGATCTGGATATGCAGAAGGTAATCACCCTGTGGTCTGATGTTGTCCAGGCTTCCCGAAGCTGCCAGGCCGAGTATTTGGAGGTTGCGGTGACATCGATGGTGGATAGGGTGCTGCTGAAGGTCGGAAGGTTGTTCAGTCTGTTTAATATATTGAAGGTGAACGTTCCAAAGAAATCTTCCAGGGACTGCCAATTGCACAATCCTGAGTGGTCTTCAGTAGTGCTATACCAAATGGGAGAGCGAGAGTTCTGTCTGCGGAGTGAATGAACCTTCCATTGGGTAGTAAAGTTTGTACTGTTCTGAGATATGCAATAACTGGTGCAATATCCTCACCTGGACGGCAATACATTGAGATGGCATGAAATGAGCCAATGGGCCCGATGATCTGGGTACAGATAGCCCAGATGGAACATAAGGAATGGATTTTGGTGACTGATATTGTGGGGTTACTTACGAGGATGGCAGCCCAAGAGGTATCAAACTCCGACTGGACAATTTTGTATGTACGAGGATAACCCCTCACTTGTTTGGAGTTGCTATATGGTTCTTCGAGAAATATGATGTTGATATTTTCCTCATCTGCCTTCATTCTAATTTGGTCGACCACAGCGTGGACACGTACATTAATTTGCATGAACTTCGAGACTAGAGTTGAATCTTTTAGAATGTGCTGCCATAATCAATTCTTTTTTTGTTCATTATGCTTTACCTTCACATAGATTGGGCAATTGTTATTCCCTGATAGAGTGGTTGTGGTCAGGTTTAGCTAGACTGGTATGCAAAACTTAAGGACCAACACTATTTTTAAAGGTTACAACCACAAAATCTTTACTTAAGGTACTCTTTACTGATGAGAGTAGATTCAGTCTCAGCAGCGATTCTGGACGTTAGCTAATCTGACGAGAGATTGGCACAAGGTATCACCCCGCAAACATCACTGAAAGGGATCGATATGGCGGTCAGGGTGTTCTCGTCTGGGGAGGCGTTATCTTGGATGGACGTATACAACTCCAGATACTGGAAGGCGGTACTGTAACCAGTGCGCGCTATTGTACTGAGGTAATCCTTCCCCATGTGCGTCTGTTCCGAGGTGCCATTGGCCCCCAGTTCGTGTTTATGGATGATAACGCCACACCATCGCACTGCAGCTGTTGATATGCTTTTGGAATATGAGGACATTGTTCGTATGGATTGGCCTGCTCGTTCCGTCGATCTAAATCCCATCGAACACATATGGGACGCTCTGGGGAGACGCCTAGTGGCACGTCCACACCCACCAGAAAATGTTCACCAGCTGAAGATGGCGCTGACAGAGGAATGGACAACGTTACTGCAAGAACTTAGCAACAACATTGTTCTAAGTATAGACAGGCAGTGAAAAGCCTACATCGACATTAGGGGTGGGTGGCCATATCTTCTACTGAGGATCACCTCTACCCTTTGTTCCATCTTTTGCAGTTATGCATCTGTATCATGGCAGCCAGTGCTACGTTGCCATTTTTGAATAAAGTCCCTCTGTACCGTTTTTTTTTCCGTTCTTGTGTCAGTATTGTTTCTTTTATCATTTTTGTACCTCATGAGGTTCCTTTGGTATGCTTTTCCCATATCCAGGCCACTCCTATGAGAAGCTACAGGTGAAAACCTGACTTGTCCTTAAATATTGCACACCAGTGTAGTTTGTAGTTTGCACAGATGGGTTTATCCCCTTTATTATGGCATGTGTTAAAAACGTGGTCCTTTTTGTGCACAGGACCCACACGTGAATCGACCTGGGCGCAAGTGTGTGTGGTATGGCCAAAGTGGCAGCAGTGGAAGCATTTTGAGTCTGACAGTGCTCTCTGAATCGATGGCTACTCGCCAATATATATCCTGTCTTGATTCCGGAGGATAGTCCAGGCCTGTTGGGTGAGCTCTATCACCCAATTGCATTGTTGGTTTGTCTTGGCCTTGGTCATGTATGTACTTTGGTTTAATTTCTTGTTTATTTAGTTATTACAGTCTATCAAGCTCCACTTATTTTTTCTGACAGAATTCCAGTTATCGGTTGATTCAACCACTGGGCGGTACATATCAGTTGTCCTAATTATTCTCTGTATGAATCCTTTCGCTTCAGAGGTGGTACTTGTGCATACGTCTGCTCTGATATTCCCTATCAGGGGCTTAGTAATTAGGATTCTCCTCTTTTCAATCTTCTTTGGCTTAAAATCTCTCTACCCATCTGTCAAATTCATCTCTTGCTTCTCTCAATCTCCCAATTCCACTAATCACTTGGAATTCTTTGGCTTCATTTCTTTGAAACTCAACTTTCTCCAGTCTAACTTCAACTTTCTTAACAGGGGTTAATTTTATTTGGCGATTTTAATGTTCACAACCCTAGCTGGCTTCAGTTTTCTAGTCACCAAACCCTTCAGTGTCGAGACACTGAAGCTTTTGAAATTACTAATGACCTTGCTCAAGAATTGTTCACCCGACGTAGAGCGCTTCCACGAACACAAAATTGAAAACTTTTACAGTACCACCCACAACTCACGATGCAGCTTTGAATTACTGACTGGAGCCTCAATTGAAAGAGAAGTTCTATTAACGCACAGCAGAAGATAAAGAAACTGACACACTCAAACCCCATCAAGTGCCATCTGGCGATTCGAACTAGTTCTTAACCGAGTTCCCTATAAATCCGCTTCCCTAGGCCGGGGGAAGGATACGGGTTTCTGTCTCCCCCCTCTCCTGCCTCCCCCTTCTTCTCCTGGTGGGGCCAGGGCCTGCCCCATCGACTTTTTTTTGGGTCGCCTTCTCTATTCTCCCCATACTTCTGTCTTTTCCCCCCCAATCTTCAGTCTCCCCTCCCCACTCTGCCTAAACTGTCAGCATACACCCCACACAATGTCAAAATTCAACAACGTCCAAAATTAAACCGCATTAATATAAACCTCTTTCGGCCTTACTTTTCCAGTGTTTCCCCCTCCCCCCTTTTTTAATTAATTTATTTATTTTTATTATTTTTTTTTATTTTATTTTTTTTATTATTATTATTATTATTATTATTATATTTATTTATTTATTTTTATTTTTTTTTTTTTAGGTCCTAGCCACTGAAATCTCAGGAAATTAGGTGGCAGGACCTGCCAGAGTGAAATTTTAAAATTACTGGCTTCCTGGTCTGCCTCCACGAGGCATAGTGTGGACAACGTTTGGCCCCAGCAGGGATCTAGTGGCTAAATAGCCAGAAGAACGATACACAACACTACACTTACAAAATCCATACACTTTTAAATCTCTGGCCTTTACAGTGAACTGTTACACCCAATGAAAGCAACGCGCAGATGGGGGGAACCCCTGGTGCCGTTAGACACGAACACGCTATACTAATGACCTCGCACTGATTGTTCATTTACCGTACTTACCAAAATACCAGACAATTCTAACCGCGCAGCCAACACTCTTGATCTTTTTTCTCACGAACAACCCTTCCAAGTAGATGGTCGAGTTCGACATTCCTCTTCACACCCCAAATGTCAACTTAACGAAGGTTTCTTTTCTAATGGAGCCGTTCTCTTGAGACCTTACTCCTCGTGTTCTTTGGCATTACAATAATGCAAAATGGAATGATCTACGAGATTTGAATCCTTCTTTTCCCTGATTGGATTACTGATTTACATCTTCTGCTCTCAGTGTTTGCTCAGATCACATCAGCGAAATTATTCTAGCAGGAATTTAATCCTTTATTCCACACTCCACCTTAAAACCTTGTCCTATATCTAAACCTTGATTTTCCAAAAAATGCACTCAGACTGTTCAAGATAAGAATGTTGCCTATCTCACTTTTGGGTTGCATCCCTATCTTCAGTTTCATTTTCTGCCTACACCAAAGCTCGCAACAATTGTAAAGCAGTTATTAATCAGTCTAAACTAGAGTTTGAACAGGCTACGAGTAAAAAACTTGTGCCTTGTCCAAACGGTAGTCGAGCATCTGGCTGGAAGAAGAATATCCAAAATACTATTCTTCTTCGTATTGACGATCTAGTTACACAACTTCTCACCATTCCCAATACACCTCACTCAAGCCTCATGTAGTCTTCCATCAAAAGAATGTCAGAAGAATTTTGAACAGTCTGATGCCAATAGAGCTCCTGGTCCTCCTGGTATTTCTCAACCTGGTCTTAAAACCTGTACTCCTGAGCTTACTTCTGTTGTGTATCGCCATTTTACACTTTCCTATTCTACTGGTGGACATGTGGACATGTGTATAGGTAAGGGCGGCACCTAGAACGTTTGTTCAACTCTGCCTCGTGTCTCTGTGAAGAACAGTATCACTACAAATGGGCCAGATATGTGTGTGTGACGTACGTTTGTGTGTATTCTATGTGTGTTCTGTTGTTATGTTCTGGCCGCTTGGCTACCCAGAAGCATCAGTCACCTGGACAGATGATTCTGGGTACTCGTCCACACCACACCGCAGGAAGGTGGGCCAGTCCCAGCAAAACACGTACTGTCTCAAGAGAGACTCTGACCCACCTAGTGTTGCCAGAAGGTGGGACAGATTCCTCTGGGGGCCCATTCTAGAGGGAGGAGATAAAGAAAGAAGAGGCAAAAAAAGAAAAAAAAAAAAAAAAAACCACCCGTGGTGTAGTTAGGGGGAAAAAAAATAAAAATATATTCTACTGGTGTTTTTCTCTTCTTCTTGGTAGTTTGCTCATATCCAGCCAGTTCCTGAAAGGATTGCCCTCGTGTTTAGCGCAGTTGGTAGGGTCGCCGTCCTCCCGACTCTAGGTGGAAAAGACCTGAGTTCGAGTCCCATCTTTGATATGAATAATTTTTATGGGCGTTTTTCACATCATGGCTGAGTTACTCGATCTCAGGCGAGGGTAGCATGGTTTTCCCTCCTGGAAACTCAGGTTTTTCGTCCAACAAACAGAAAATCGACCTCAGGAACACATGCAATTTACAGATAATATACACGGAGCAATAGGGCCTTAGTCGCTAATACTCCTACAATAACAACCTAAAAGGGACGAAAATCCCTACCTTCCCATTATTGTCCTATTGCACTTGCACCACTTCTAATCTTTCTAAAGTAGTGGAAAAATCCATTAACCGCCAACTCCTAAACTGTCTTGAAACCTTCCATCTGATCAGTGATTGCAAATATGGATTCCGTCAGTATCTATCTACTGGCGACAGATATACTGGCTTGTATTATACATCTGCGGACAAAGTCAGTAAAAAAGGTTTTTTGAAACTCAAGCAGTTACTTTTAACATTTCCACGGCTTTTGATTGCTTTGGCATAAACGCTTTCTACATAAGCTTCAGTCTTATGGATTGCTGGCTGTTTTTTGTAATTGTGTATCCAGTGTTCTCTCTCTGACCGCTCACTGTGGCCTATGGTAGGTGGCTCTCTGTCTTCTAACTTCTCCACTAATGCTGGTGTTCCCCAAGGTTCAATTTTCTCTCCCCCTCCTTTTCCTTATTAATGACCTTCTTTCATTGACTGGTATTGATCTTGTATATTAATGACCTTCTTTCATTGACTGGTATTGATCTTGTGTAGCAATGACCTTCTTTCATTCCTGTTTGAGAGACCTTTCCGTTCACAAACAGCTTCAGCTTCTCGAATATCCCCTACCAATTCCTTAAATACTGATTTTCAGGTAATTCACCAATGAGGACAAGTTAAAGTTAATTTCAATCGTTGTAAAACTTTTCCCTCACAAAAAAGATTCTTCTGCTCCTTTGTTTATGTTTGATGACACTCAGATTTGTAGACAAGATCACATATCTCTAGGGATTGCCCTGACTTGCAATGTCTCTAGGCATACGAACATCACAAATGTTGCTTCCTCTGCATCAAACGAACTGGGTTTCTCTTTCGCTCTCAGCGTTACTTTTCTTCTAAACAGCTACTGACTCTGCACAAATCTCAAATCCGCCCTACCATGGAATATTGTTCCCACGTTTGGGACGGTGCCCCCATAACCTCCCTCCTCAGGCTTCTAGACCCCATTTAAAAGAGGAAGTTAAGTTAATTAATGACCCATCCCTTAAAAAGTCTCCACTCTGCTAGTCTGCGCGTGTAGTACAGTGGTGTCGTCACCATCCTCCCCACACCGAGTGGAAATGGCCCGGGTTCGAATCTGGTCGATAACGCGAGGAACTTTAATGGGCTTTTTTCACTCCCTAGCTGAGTTAGTCGGTCTCAGGCGTAGATAGCAGGGTTTTTTCCCCCAGAAAAAACGTGCAGCAAAACAAGCAAATCGACCAGAGAACACACGCAATTTACAGACACCAACACGGGTTTATGTAGTCAATTACGTGCAACCCTAATACGTATAATAATTTTTTACTCCACTCTGCCAAGTGAGGATATGTGGAATATTTCATATGCTGAAAATCTTGCAACCGTTGGAATTTCGGTTTCTTTCTCAAAAAAAAAAAAAAAAAAAAAAGACAATCCTTCTCTACTCATACGAGGGAGAATCAAAAAGTTCCTATCCTTACCTACAAATAATAGCCCAAGAAAGGTGAAAGCACAGGAACTGTAATCGTTTTCTATGTACTCTCCATGTATATTAACACATTTATCCCATCTATGGATCAGTTGTTTAATGCCTTGATCACAGAAGTCTGCAATTTTTGCCTGAAACCACGATTCCACCTCATTGACGACTTCTTGAGACGATGTGTCAAAGCGGCGTCCACGCAATGGTTTCTTCATTTCCCGAAACAAGAATTATGACGGTTCTAGGTCAGAAGAATAGGGTGGGTGCTGCAGTAGCACAAATCCAACAGTTGGCGAGCACATTGCATTCGACGTTGCTTCTGCAAAGGCGTCAGCAATCTTGGAACCCATTGTGCAGAGACCTTAGAGATGTGCAGATGGTCATATAAAATGTCTGCGCGAGTAGCACAGTGGTATCATCACAGTCCTCCCCACACCAGGTGGAAAAGGCCCGGGTTCGAATCCCGTCGATGACTCGAGCAACTTTAATGGGCTCTTCTTTTTCACTCCCTGGCTGAGTTAGTCGATCTCAGGTGTAGACAGCAAGGTTTTCTCCGCAGAAACTGGGTTTTTTTTCTTTCAGCAAAACAGGCAAATCGACCAGAGTACACATGCAATTTACAGACATAACGCATATACTGGTATATTAAATTAGAGCCACCCATAAGAAATTATGGGTGACTCTAATTTAATAGTTTGATTTTTTGTTGAGGTGATATTAAATGCTGTGGGCAGACCCATAACTAATTCCCACTGCATTTGCGATGAAATTAATTGTCACTCAGCACCAGCTGCTCAACCTTTGAAACCGTCGCACTGTTTGTAGATGTTGATGGCCTTCCTTCTCTTGGCTCGTCAAAGACACTTGTATGACCGCACTGGAACTCCCGTTTCCACTTTTTTGCAGTGTCAAGGATGGACAATTCAGCCCATACACATCTTTCGTTTCTTCATCAATTTCCTGAGCTTTCTTGTCCTGCAAATGCAGGAACTTGTTCACTGCTCGATACTCCACGTTGTCAACTATAGTGTCTTTCCTCAGATTCCAGACTCCATCTGTGGTTTACTATTCAATAACTAACATGTGAAATTTCATTCACCTACGGGGAGGAAATTTTACGTTAGTTATTGAATATGTAGACAACTTATATTAAAAACGGCATTTTCCTACTGATGTTTTATCTAGGTCAGAGTACGAAATTTTTGATAAACCCCTCGTATACGACATGCCAAAAGAGTTAACTAAAGATGATATTGTCGAGAAATTATACAAGAATTTGGTGGACTATGGAATTACATTAGAGCAGGTGAAGCAGGGAACTAGTTTTTGCTTTTCCACAAAATCAGAGTCATCAGTTAATGTTGACTGATGACCCTGAATTGGTATAAAAATAATAATAATAAATTATGATTGCTTGCTGCTTTCAAATTATAAATATATTAAGCAAATGGAGAGAATATTTTTAACCTGCAGTTCTCATAAATTTAGACAGTGCACTATCGTAACGAAGCGTTTCCTTTGCCTGGGATATGGCCACACAACTGCACATTGTTTCAACAGAATATCAACGAACTCAGGCACGATTACGAGTTCTTGATGGATGAAAATAACTTAACACTTAAAAAAAAAAACTGTTATAAACTGTTATATTAGGGTCACCTGGAAATAACTTTCGACTACCCATGTGTATTTTGTTTGTAAATTGCGAGTGTCCTCTGATCGATTTGCTTGCTTGCTTTGCCGGGCGAAAAACCGTGCTATCTACGTCTGAAAACGACTAACTCAGCCACGGAGTGAAAAAAAAAAGCACATAAAAGTTCCTCGCGTCATCGACGAGGAACTTTACACCTAATACAGAGGGGAATGTTAATTGCGCAGTTGGAATTAATTGTGTTTTATGGATAATGCAAATAAACGGATAGCGTTTTACAGTAGCCGCGGACGAAATACGTGTGTCTGCTGAAGAGCACTTGATTGGCGTAATAGCCATTCAAGAACTTTACTGTCTAAAAGCTCACATGGGACGCAAGAAAAATTATTGAATATTCTATACAAACCAGAGTGATCGGCAGAAGCTGATCCGAAAACGTGTGTTGTAATATTAAGCAGGTTGATAGATGTAGTGATTATATACAAAGCAGGCAAATCTACCCAAGAACACAAGCAATTTATAGTCACAATACGCATGGGTAGTTAGGCGCCTCCGTAGCCAGGTGGGAAGGAGCAGCAGTGCGTAGCACACGCTTCTTGATTAGACCGGGGTTCGAGCCCGTCACCACCAAATACGGAGGATGCGGAAAGGTCAGAGAATGACCACTGCATATCCCGGAGCAAATATGGTCTTAGTTGCTAATGCTCCTAAAAACCAAAAAACAAACACCAAGCATGGGTAGTTGAAGTGACTTTCTAGGTGACCCTAATATCATAGTTAATAGTTTACCTGTGTTATGGACAGTTATTTCTCGTTGTCTTTTTATCTGATATCACTTTATCGTTCTCCTTTTGCTGATTACGTTATGTTAGGTTATTTAGAACATGAGTTAATGTGTTGCGATCTAATAAAATATTAATCGCAACTGATGCAAATGCAAAGTCTAGGAATTGGTATAAAAAATAAATTCAAATTATTATATTAGGGTCACCCGTAATTCATTACATAAACCCATATTTGCAGTGACGTGTTACACCTTCATGGGGCCCAAGACAAAATGAAATTTGGGGGCCCCATATAAAGAAAAAACTAATAAAGAACATTTTCGATTTCATTTTATTGTGACAACAATACAAACAAATTGTATGACATAAGAACTAAATATAAAATTCCATCAAAATAGGTAAAACCATTTTTGAAAAAAATTTAATTTTCAAATTAATCTTAAAAGTTCATTGACCTTGGCAAGTGGAAAGTTCAGTTCCCGATAAAAATCACTTAAAAATATTAGTAAAAAACAGCAATGAGTTTTTAAATCAGTAATTTTTGCCCCCACCCTCTGATCGGAGGCCTAGGCATATGTCATTTTTTCCTATAGGATAACGCGCCACTGCATAGTTGTGACTGTAAATTGCGTGTGTTCTCTGGTCGATTTGCCTTTTGATGGACACCCCCCCAGTTTCTGGGGGGGAACCTTGCTATGTACGCTTGAGGCCGATTAACTCAGCCCGGAGTGGAAAAAGCCCATTAAAGTCCGTGGTGTTATCGACGGGATTCGAACCTGAGCCTTTCCCACCCGGTGTCGGGAGGATTGTGACAATACCACTGTGCTACGCGAGCAGACTAGGAATTGATATAAACCAAACTATTATATTAGGCCACCCGAATATTTAAATTCATATTCCGTGCTGTGGGTCTTATGTCTGTTAATTGCGTGTGTTCTACGTTCGATTTGTCTGTTTTGCTGGACTCCAGACTCTGGAGTCCAGCCTTTGCAGGACTCTGGGGGAAGGAATTGGTATAAAAAAAATAATAATAAATTATGATTCCCCATAAATGATTACATCTACCCATATATTTATTCTATCTGGTCTGTAAATTGCATGTGTTGTCTGGTCGATTTGCCTGTTTGATGGACGAAAGAACCCCAGTTTCTGAGGGTGGAGGAACCTTGCTATCTATGCTTGAGACTGACTAATTCAGCTACGGAGTGAAAAAAGCCCACTAAAGTTCCTAGCATCATCGATGGGATTCCAACCCGGGCCTTTTCCATCCGGTGTGGGGAGGACGGTGACGATACCACTGTTCTACCTGCGCAGACAAGGAATTGTTATAGCCCAAGGAATGATTTTAGATGTGATATGTGGATGAGTTTCTAATTAGCCCTAATCTAGTCCAGCGGTTCTCAAATTGTGGTGCGAGAACCCCTGGGGGTACCCTAGACCCTTTTTAGGGGGTTCCGCGAGGTCAGAACTATTTTCATAATAATACTAAGACGAAGACTTTGGAGTCATCAGTAATTTTTAAGAGGGTAAAGGTGTCCTGAGACCAAAAAGCTTTAGAACCGCTCATCTAATCATACATAACAGACCGACTCAGTACAGTATACAACTTACCAGATTAGTACTGGAGAGTCTAATATAGACAACTCTTTCTAGTTGGACTATGAGTAAAGTGACCAGATCCTTAGTGTTCAATGCGGGACATTGGGGGGGGAGAATTTTACAACCCCCCTATAAACAATATACACATTTTTTTTTTTTATTTCAAAAAAACTGTTCACATGCTTAATATAAATTAAATACATATACTTCTTTGAACTAAATTTATAAAATAAAATATCACACTTCTTAAAAAAAATAACAAATGTAGCCTATATATATATACACTAGTGTTCAAAGAAAGTGCATCACCTAGGAATTTCACATTTTTAAGCCTTTTTCGCGATGGTATGTTACTTAATTACTAATAGCTATATAATATCGGTATAGATACACCATAGTTTACCTATAAATTTAAACTACGTATGTAGTGTAAAGGCTTCTTTGGGTGAGCAGGTACCAGGGTACCTGCCCATCCACTGATGATGAAGCTCACTAGCTTGGAAACGTTCGTCTGGGTGGTGGTATCCACTGTAAATAAATAACAGTAGTCTTCTCTACTAGAGAAGCGTTATTCATTTGAAGTAGTGCAATACCAGCTATCTCGTTGTGAAGGCACCCACAATATGAGATACTATTAAAGCGATGCCTTTACATACATAGTTCAAATTAATGGATAAACTATGATGTATCTACACTGATATTACAGTATATAGTTAATTACCTAAACCCATAAGAAATTATGCCTTGTGCATTTCATCTAAAATATTAATGACTAGTATCGCAAACAGAAATTTAAACAAAAGATATTTATTAATAGTTAAGGCAAAGCTAAGTAATATTTGACAGGTGCTCTCAAAATATTGCTTAATGAGCATTTACAACCTATATACAACAGTTTTGGTAAACACGACAATTATGGCGGAAATGTTATCAGAACCCCTTAATTTGCTTCAGTTCATCATTTTAAATGGAACACAAAATGAAAAGTTCAGGTGCAAACTAATATTTAGTTGAACTGCCTCTGGCCCTGATAACAGCAGCACACCGTCGAGGCATTGAACAGATCAATTTCTGAAGATAATCAACTGATAGTTCGTGGTTCAAAACACGAATTATGGCTATTATGCCTGAAGTTCACGAAGGGTCTTTGGTTTCTTTCTGGCGACTACAGATTCCACACAATGCCAACAGTTCTCTATAGGATTCAGGTCCGTGCTGTTTCCTGGCCAGCTATGAGTTGTAATGGACCGTTCTTCGAACCATTTTTTCACCTGTAACAAACGTAACCACATTACTGTTGAACCTCTAATGCAGAAATGAAGCTAAAGTAACTACAGAATTGCCTACTTACACTTTTCGCCGATGACAAACAGCTGAGTTGTAACGAAAGATGCAGTTACTTGGCAGGATGAAATGGTCTCTAATGGTTGGCAGCAATTTGCCTTCTAATATAGCCAGATATCCATTGGCATTTACGAAACCTTTTATAAACTGCAGAGGACCTACTCCGACCAGGATACGAAATGCACTCCCATATCATTTGGCTGGTACGGAATTTCACTGTAGATACCATACAGTCTGGATGGTATTCTTCACCACGTCTACGGCGAATCGTTTGTCTCCCATCAGAGCCATGTTGAATTTCTTCTCATCCGAAAAGATAACTGACTTCCACTGCTCGGGGGTCCATTTGACATGCTCCTTACACCAAATTAATCGGGCCTTTTTCATTTTTCGTGTGAGGAGGGGCTTCTTCTTATAACGACAGGCTACAAGTCCATTTTTGAAGTCGCGAATTCTGACTGTTACTGCTCTTGTTACCACTCCTGTGTGTTCTTCCCATTCTCTTTTCAGCTCAGACGAAGAAGCTTTACGGTTTTTAAGGCATAAGGGCTTCAAAACGCGGTCCTGTTTTGGGGTAGAGACTCGTTTGCATCCGGTTCCTTTTTTCCTATCATCAGAACCAGTATTCTTGAGTTTGGAAAGAAATCTACTCACTGTCGACTGAGTACAAGACATTCTATAAGCAATATGATGGGAAGAACATCCTTGCTCGCGTAAAGCAACAATAGCACTCTTTCTTCGTGGCGTCAACTGCACATAACTCGCCATCCTGAAACAAGCAAAGAATGACTGCAACTCTTGCAGAGCTGGCTTATATAGCTGAAAATAACAGCTGATGCAATATTGCGTCATCACCTACTCATGTAAATCTTATATGATGCAAAATGTAAGAATTGGTGAATTTCTTCTAATTTCAACTGTATCTCTCTCTCTCTCTCTCTCTCTCTCTCTCTCTCTCTCTCTCTCTCTCTCTCTCTCTCTCTCTCTCTCTCTCTCAGGGTAACTCGGGGATTTTTTTTTTTTTTTTTGGCTGGTGCAGCATTTGCCTCAGGCTCCCTTGCACCATATAGCTAATAATAATAATAATTTTTAGGGGCGATGCATTTTATTTGAACACCAGTGTATATACAGGGTGTCTCAAAAATATTGGTACAAACGTTTAGGGGAAGTAGGTAACGTCCAAAGGAATGTGAATCGCATAGGACCCATAACCCGAAACGTCACCGTTAATCGGTACACGGCGCTGTTCATTAGTTCGCGAGAGGGAAAATTTCGGGTTTACTCATTCAAGCAGTAGTCGCAGCACGAAGAGCATACATCGATATACCAACTGTGAGCTGGCAGACATGCACCTAGCGTATGGATTAACAGAGGGCAATGGACGAGCCGCTCAACGAATTTATGGAGAACGCTTCCCAGACAGACATGTACCGGACCACCGTTTGTTTGCGCGTGTGCATCAAAATTTGTGCGATTATGTGTCATTTAGAGGTAACAAGAGTAGTTCGGGTAGACCACGTTCGACGCGAACTCCCGCCATGGAAGAAAGTGTGTTGAATGCCGTCCAGAATAATCCTACTACCAGCACACGTGCCGTTGCCTCTGCCTTAGGAGTGTCTCTTTGCAATGTACAGCGTGTCTGGCACCATGATTCCTTACACCCCTTTCATCTCCAAAGGGTTCAGTTACTGCTCCCTCAAGATCATCCTGCACGTGTGGCTTTTGCGCAGTGGTTTCTCCAAGAAAGTGTTCAAGACTTGAATTTTCCAGCCTATGTTTTGTTCACGGATGAGGCTGATTTCACATGGGAAGGCTTATTCAATCAGCACAATGCTCATGTGCGGGCTCACGACAACCTACACGGTGTACGCCCCGATGCGGCACAACAGCGCTTTGCAATAAATGTGTGGGCAGGTATGGTCGGTGATTGCCTAGTCGGCCCATACCTGTTACCATCCCGCATAAACTCCGCTAAATATCGGATCTTTCTTGAACAAGTTCTACCAGGGTTACTTGACGATGTTCCAGCAAATGTGAGACGCAACATTTGGTTTCAACATGACGGGGCGCCTGCCCATTATGGAAGGTGTGTTCGTGACCATTTGAACAGGCGTTTTGGGCGTCGATGGATTGGCCGTGGAGTACCCGTTGCCTGGCCCCCACGCTCACCTGATTTATCCAGCCTTGATTTCTTTCTGTGGGGGGCCTCAAATCTATCGTGTATGAATCGCCATGTGGACATGTGGACATGTGTTTTTGTAAGGGGCGGCTCCTAGAACGTTAGTTCAACTCCGCCTCGTATCTCTGTGAAGATCAGTATCTCTACAAATGGGCCAGATATGTGTGTGACGTCGGTTTGTGTGTATTATGTGTGTGTTCTGTTGTTCTGTTCTGGCCACTTGGCTACCCAGAAGCATCAGTCACCTGGACAGATGATTCTGGGTACTCGTCCACACCACGGGAAGGTGGGCCAGTCCCAGCTAAACACGTACCGTCTCAATACGAGACTCTGATCCACCTGATGTTGCCAAAAGGTGGGCTAGATTCCTCTAGGGGCCCACTCCAGAGGAGAGAGAGAGAAAAAAAAATAAATAAAAATAAATAAATAAAAAATAATATATATATATATATATTTAGATTTTCCCGTGGTGCAAAAGGAAAAAAAAAAAAAAAACAGTCACTGTAAAACGCGAAACAACAACAACAAAAAAAAAAAAAAAAAAAACAACCATGTGACTGATTGTAGAACGCGAAAAAAATAAATAAATAAAAAAAAATTAAAAAAAATAATAATAATAAATGATAATAATAATAATAATAATAATAATAAAAATATATATATAAAAAAATTTAAAAAAAAAATAAAAAATAAAGGGGGGAAGAGAGAGAGAGAGAGAGAGAGAGATGGTGTTTTCCTTCCTGAACACAGGCCGCAGAAACAGCTCCACAGCTCATGTAGCAGGATGGGGGAGGGGGGGAATACATGGTTGGTTTCAGTTCACTGCTGGGTCCTCGATGTTTGCCACTGGGGGCCTGTTAATCCTTCGTCTGCGCTTAAAGACTTCAGCTGAGTAGGTTTGCAGTGCAGGGAGGTTGTTAGGGTTCTGTAGGAAGAGCTCTAGATGCTCGCCAGAGATCTGTGTACAGCTGACAAGGTTGTGTCTCAGATCAGCATACGTAATGCACTCGAACAGTACATGCCACCAGTTCTCTTTGGCTCCACAATGGCAGAGATCTGTTGGGTGGAGACCCAGATGGTGTAATTTTTCATTCATGGATCCGTGTCCGGTAATTAGGTATGATGTTTCTAGTGAAGGGGTGAACCAAGACTGTACAGATTTAGTAGCAGTGTAGGTTACATCAGGTAGGAATCTTTTTGTGACAATGCCCAGTGTTGAATTGTGCCATCGAGTTTGCCAAATGTTGAAGAGCTCGTTGTAGCACCGCGTCATCTCAGCCTTGGGGTCAGCATCCAGATTAACCTCAATGTCGAGGATCCTTGTTGGGATATTTCTCGTAATTCGGAAGCACAACCCTCGGAAAATGACATGTAGATCGAGCGGAAGTGCTCCCGCAATGACCTGAATGGCAGGAGTGGAGACCGTTCTACACGCTCGGCAGATTGCCATTAACATTGACCTCTGGATGGTTCCAAGCTTGTCTCGCATCTTTACAAGAGTTACCCGATGGAACCAGGCTCCGGCTGCGTAGGTCACAATTGGTAAAAATACTGCATTGTAATACAACCGTAGGGACCTTTTGGAGAGTCCCCAATCATTCTTAGAGATGCGTATGATGGTTCCTGAGAATCTCTTAACTTTGTTTCGTAGATTAACAAGATGTGGGAGAAAGCTGAGTTTGTGGTCAATAATCACTCCAAGTACCTTGGTTTCAGTGACAATTGGCAGTTGAGCGTTACATATCTTTACCTGCGGTGGGCGCCTGAGATCCAGTCAATTCTTAAATAGCATAATTTTAGTTTTCGTTGGGTTGGTATGAATCGCCAGTGGAGACGGAAATGGATCTCGTGGCGAGACTCGTCTGCGCTGCTGCCACTGTCAAAGAAACTCCAGGTGTGTTCGACCGTGTCCGCCAATCAATGCTGCGTCGGTATCACGCATGCATCGCGTCTCATGGTGGAACCTTCGAGCATCTGTTGTAACATCATGAAATGCATCCATCTCGTACTCCATTGTTAATATTATGTCAAATAAATGTTTGCCACTAATTACTGTATTGTGTCATTTCTGCTTCTTGTGCCTCTGCTACTACTTTCACATGACGTTCCGGTTATGGATTCCTATGCGATTCACATTCCTTTAGATGCTACCTACCTCCCCTAAACGTTTGTACCAATATTTTTGAGACACACTGTATATATATATATATATATATATATATTATTTTTATATTTTTTTTTTTCACAGAAAGACTGAAATTCAGTATAGGTACCCCTCAAGTTGGACAGACAACTTGTGTGATCGAGACCGGCTAATGTTCGTAAAATCGGACACGTATTGTAATTTTCTCTTGTAGAGAATCTGTCATCATTTTGAATTTAAAATGATGTTCTGAATTTAGACCAAATAAAAATAGGATAATAAATATAATGTATAGGATATTAAGAAATATTAAATTTTAAGTCAGGAAAGGTACCCCTCGGGTTACGCTACATGTTGAACAGCATGAAGGACATGAACTGAGAAAAATAGTTGTTGTTATTAGAAGGGGGGAAAACACTTATTAGAGGGTCAGGTTTTTATTCGACTTTAATTTTTATTTAGTGAAAAAAATGTTAGTTTTTTTCTGTTTGTTTGTTACTTGGTTTTTAGGAGCATTAGCAACTAAGGCCATATTGCTCCGAGGATATGGGGTGGTCATTTACTGACCTTTCCGCATCCTCCGTATTTGGTGGTCACTGGCTCGAACCCCAGTCTAATCAAGAAGCTTGTGTTACGCACTGCTGCTCCTGCTCACCTGGCTACGGAGGCGCCCGTTGTTTTTCTGTGAAATAATACTACTAATAAAAATAAAAATAAAAATACTTTTAACAATAAAAACAAAAGAAATTAAATAATATAATTAAATATATTTTTCCGCTGAGTAAATTTTGCTTAATTATTCTTCATTATTATGTAGTATTGCTTTCAGCGTTTCTAGGGTCAGTTTTTTTTTGTTTTTTTTTTTGTTGACGTCCACAACTTATTTACTACCGAAAAACTCTTTCCCTTGTACCACTGGTTCCCGGCAAACATAATGCAAATGATTTGTATTATGGTGACTATATATCCAATCCGGCACACTTTCCGGGACAGTTTGGAATGCAGGGCAAACGACTGAAATTCGGGACTGTCCCTCATAATCCAGGACGTCTGGTAACTTTGAATGAGGCAACAGATCAGTAATTGGCAATTAAATGTGAATTGGACATTTCCTAATCATCGGGTAATAACTTTTGATGTTAAGAATAATTGTATAAATGAAGAGCAATATAAAATGCCAAATTTCATAAGATTTTCTATCAAACACATTGATTGATCTATGTTTGAATATTCAGTCAAGTCTGACTTTCAACCTCGTTATTGCTAAATTAGAGTTAGAATGCCTGCAAATGATTATGCTAATGTAATACATCAATAATTAAGGCATCGTACAAATCTTCGAAAGACAAAGTTATCTTAATTAAAACGTGTTCATGGTGGAATAACGAGTTAACTAATCTCAGAAGAATGGACTAAGAGAAAGGCGAAAGTTATAGACATAATAACTGGCAACCAGCTGAAGTAAAACAACTGTATAATGAATAATTGACTATTAAAAATAGACAATATGCAATAGTTAAAAGAAAGAAGCAGACATGGATTGAATTTGTTACTGACAATGGCGATTCTGATTCATGGGGACTCTTATACACTGAGTGATCACTGAATTATGACCACCCTTATGAAAACTGAATGCGACCCGTTGACCACGGTGCGCAGTTAGTCGACCTACGTAGCATAGATAAGGTGTCAGTGGTTCAGTAGGTAGTAAAATTACGAGCGTGATGGGTAAAAGGAAGGAATTATCGGACTTTGATGAAGGACAAATTGTGGGAGTTCGACGAGCTGGTGCCTCGATTTCCCAAACGGCTGAACTGGTGGGGCGTTCGAGAGCTGCCATTGTTAAAGTGTACCAGGACTGGCGTCAAAATGATCAAACAACGACCCGACGGCAAAACTGCAAAGATCAGCGAAAAGTTGATGTTAGAGGTAAGCGCCGGGTCCAACGACTCTTACAGGCGAACAGGCGCAGCACTGTTGAAGAGTTAACTACCCAGAACAACATGGGCCAACCCGGAACAATAATATTTGGCATAACCATGCGTCGCATGCTCTCACGTATGGACAATACCAGCTGAGATCCCTTCGGCATCCTCTCCTAACCAAGGTTCATCGACGTAAAAGACTTACCTGGTGCAAAGAGCATGCAAGTTGGACGTTAGAAGACTGGAAGATGTTGTGCTGGTCGGATGAGTCACGTTATTTACTCCACACCGTGGATGGTCGTGTGCGGATTTGACGTCAACATGAGTCTATTGATACATCATGCATTGTATCAAAAGTGCAGGTGGTTGTATGGTGTGGGGCATGTTTCACTGGCAGGAACTTGGACCCCTGGTGCATGTGGAACAACGTATCACTAGTCTCCACTATCGTCAACTGCTGCTTGCTATCTGTGTACATCCCGCTATGTTACATTTTTTTTTTTTTCCGAATGGCGATGGTGTCTTCCAAGATGATAATGCGCCGAGCCATCGGGCACTTGATATGCAAGAATGGTTTGAGGAACACAGTTCTGACTTCCAGCATATGTGGATAGATATGTGGTTGTAAAATCATTTTATCAATCAATAACTCTGAAGATATCACGAAGGTGTCCCCAGGGTTCAGTCCTGGGACCCCTTTTATGGAATTTAATGAAGGGATCTAAAGAACTTTTAATAACTGTAAAAGCTGTAACAACCGTATAACTGCAAATAATTGCGTTTTCTGACGACCTGACGTTAGCTATAAGTGGGAGAACAAGGATCGCCCTAGAGGAAACGGCAAATGCCATTTTGGTAGACGGTTTTAATTCCTTAATTAATTAATAGCTAACTAAACAAAAAAAAATTAAAAATATATAAAATCCAAAAAAAATAAAATAAAAATAACTGAATTAATAGCTGTTTAATAGCCTTTGAGAATTAAACAGCTATTAATTCAGTTAAAACAAAGCTGAAAGTCTTTCAATCAAAGTTCGAACCTAATCGTCTTCCACAAGTTAAAATAAATGGTATAAGTTTGTCACTGGTCCAGGAAACTAGGTATCTGGGGAGTTATTGTTGATCAATAAGCTCAGTTTTTTCCCCTCATTTAATTCATTATTGCTGAGAAGGTGAAAAAGTATACAGGCGCTTAAATAAAAATTTCAATAGCAAAATGGGGATTGTCAAGAACCTTTTCATTGTATACTCCACAGTATTTATCCTTATTGTGGCATATGCTACAGGAGTATGGTTTCATAAGGTTGAAGTAATAAAAATAAGAATCACTGTCAAATTAAATTAATTACACAGAGAACAGTGTTACTAACTATGAATAGAGTGTGTCGAACTGTATTAACTGTAGGAAGATCCTACTCAGGTATTGAACAAACAGATAAGAAGACCGAAATGTTGTGGACCGAGTTGAATAAAACTTGGCGGAGTAAGTGGAATAACTGTTCAACGGGAGCAGTAACTAAAAGTTTCAAATATGGTTAAGCTTGACATTGGAGCCTTCATGGGGGACGGCTCTATGAATGAAAAATTATTCGCGTTGGGTCTTCACATGTCAGACATATCTATTTGTGGTATTAAAGAAAACTGGGCTCATATACTATATGAGTGTATCTTGTATGATGACTTAAGAAGTAAATTGAAAGAAGTTATTACTGACTTTCTACCGAGAAATGAAAAAGTCTGTTGCTGATCGGGATACTTACCAGGTATTTCTGGATTTTGCTGAGTCGGTGTTCACCAGAAGGAAAGGATTCTATTCTAACATATAAAATTAAAATTATGAAGAATATATAGAAGATGGCGACTGCAAGAATCTCACTTTTTTTTTTTTTTATTCTCTGGAGTGGGCCACCAGAGCAGTAATTCGCCCACTGGCGAATTACTAACTTCTGTGGGTGAAGAAAGTAATAAAAGACAGAGTTATCTACTGGACCTAGCCCACCTTCTTGGGGGTGTGGACGAGTACCCAGAATCATCTCTCCAGGTGACTGATGCTTCTGCATAGTCAAGTGGCCAGAGCATCATGACAACGCAACAGACATAATACACACAGACCTACTCTAATCACATATCTTTTACAGTGGTACTGTTCTTCACAGTATCACGAGCCGGATTTAAACTGAAGTTCTGGAGGCCGCGCTTACAAAAAACACATGTCCACATGTCTCCACTCTCTGTCTCATATACGCTCTGTTTCTGCCGCAATTATTTCTATAGATATTTCCACGGGCTCCCGTTCTTCTGAATTGTCTTCTATAATTCCCCGTCCACGAACACATACTGCAACCAGTCAACATCCTTTTACTCTCCTACTTGAAACTCACAAAATTAACTTTTCATCTCCCTGATTTCTCCCTTAAACTTCCGTTTTCTGGAACAACCTTCCTTCTCAAGTATTTCCTGAAAATTACAATCTACAAAAATTAGAGTCTAATGTCAACAGGTATCCTCTTTTAACTTACAGTCTTAAACCAAAGCACAGTACTAAATATTATAGGTTCTAATATCTTTCCGTGTTTGGGGTTTTTCATTTAAATAAAAAAAATTACACGCCAGCTTTGATTATTTAAAAAAAAAAAAAAATAGTATATTTTCATAAGGAAAATAACTATGGAATTCACAATGTATATTTCATTTTTTTATTTATTTATTAAACATTTTATACAAGTTTTAAATAGACAAAAACATTTTAATGCAAGAGCCTTTCCTTTTTAAAATAATTACACGGAAAAATGTCATAAATATGGATGTCCTATTAATTGCTTTGATATGAAATCATTCAGCTGATTGTGTGTCCATTTGTTCCTTGAATTTATTCACACTATCCACTTCCACAACACCAGATAGAAGTTATTTCCATCAATCAACCACCCGCTGGCTAATTTTCGCACATTTATCCTGCACAAATTTTCACACATCTATCCTACAGCTATCATCCATCTATTTGATTTTATGCTGCCTCATGTATGTGTAGTCTGCGCAAGAGGAAGGTAGCCATTAGCATGTTTAGGTACGCATTAGTTTATTATCTTAGGGTCTAACGTATTTCAGAAATGATAGGCTTTATCCCAAAGTTCACTAACCAAAGTTCCTTATGCACGAGTGGAGTATATCCTCATTACTGTATCTACCACTTTCTCCAGACCTGAATCTCAAATTCATTGATTTATATCAATTATTTTGTAGGCTGTTACACTTTTTCATTTATACCTTAACTTTTTTCGACTATTGCATATTTTATTACATAAACCGGTCACTTGTTAAAATTATTAAATATCAAAAATACTCCAAAACTAATAAATCAGTTCGATATGAATATGGTGCTTCCTATATCGAATTTCACATCGAACGACATCCTTCCTTTTAAGCTTAGTGAAGTGTAGGATTTCTCCAGTTGTCACTCGTTTAGAGAGAGATCTGGGTTTGAATTCCCCCGAAGACTGGAGGCATTCTTAAAGGTATCTTCAATGAGGCTGTAGTTAGCCGACATCAGGACGGAGTAGGGATTTCTCCTTGAGTCTCCGTTTTTTTAGTCCGCACAAAATGCAAATCGACCCTGGAACATGAATACACATATTACACTGGTGTGAAAAACTTAAGGATCAGTCAGGTTTTCATAGGCGTGGCCTGGATATAGGAAAAGCATGCCAAAGGAACCTCGTGAGGTACAGAAATGATGAAGAAAACAACACCGATACAACAACGTAAACAAAACGGTACAGAGGGATTTTATTCAAAAATGGCAACATAGCACTGGCTGCCATGATACAGATCCATCACTGCCAAAGATGGAACAAACGGAAGAGGTGGTTCTCAGTATCAGATATGGCCACCCTTAATGTCGATGCAGGCTTTGCACCGCCTGTCCATACTTAGAACAATGTTGTTGAAAAGTTCTTGCGGTAATATGGTCCATTCCTTTGTCAGCGCCATCGTCAGCTGGTGAACATTTCCTGGTGGGTGTGGACGTGCCGCTAGGCGTCTCTCCAGAGCGCCCCATATATGTTCGATGGGATTTAGATCGACGAAACGAGCAGGCCAATCCATACGAACAATATCCTCACTTTCCAAAAGCATATCAACAGCTGCAGTGCGATGGGGTGTGTCGTTATCATCCATAAACACGAACTCGGGGCCAGTGGCACCTCGGAATAGACGCACATGGTGAAGGACAGTACAGTAGCGGGCATCGGTTACAGTACCGCCTTCCAGTATCTGGAGTTGTGTACGTCCATCCAAGATAACGCCTCCCCAGACGAGAACACCTCGACCCCATATCGATCCCTTTCAGTGATGTTTGCGGGGTTATATCGTGTGCCAACCTCTCACCTGACGTCCAAAATCGCTGCTGAGACTGAATCTACTCTCATCAGTAAAGAGTACCTTACCCCATTGTGTTGTTGTCCAGTCCTTGTGTTCGATGCACCGCTGTAAACGGTGTCTCTGATGGGCAGGTGTTAAAGGGACACAGCTACTGGCCCTCAGGCAAACAGTCCACCTTTGTGGAGTCGTCTGGCGACAGTAAACCGCGATATCCTGCGTCGCGTGCAGCTGGTTCGCAATGGATCCTGCAGTCTGGTGTCGGTCCCTCTTGGCCTGTAGGAGTATATAGCGTTGTTTTTCGTGGCGTTGTTTTTCGTGGACGACCGCCACTGGTCCTTCGAACAGCTGTACCTGTCATTCGGAAGGCCGACCACGCACGTGAAACGATGCTATGGGCGATACCGAACTCTGCAGTCACACTCCTCGCACTTCAACCTTCCCAATTATTTGACCCCCGGGTAAAGTCATCCAGATGTTGTCTACTGGCCACTTCGTTGTCTGTAGCACTGTATGAAACCAATCGAAAATCTGTAACAATCGTGCTCACCATTCTGTAATTTGCACATAACTGCTGCTTTTATCTGTTTATGTGAGCCCTCTCATCACGATTCAAATTTTTGCATGTGCACCAGCTTTCTACTGAATGGCCACAGGCTGTTTCGTTAGATTTTGTGGTTGTAACCTTTAGAAATGGTGTTGGTTCTTAAGTTTTGAACACCAGTGTATGTACAGGCTTATATACAATGGTTTAATATGGCAAAAGATGCTAATGTGCTATTAAAATAATAGCAACGACTTCCTCCCTTTAAATTCTTGTTATGTTGCACTACATAATATTTCTTTTGATTTAAGGTACCTCTTCCTCTTGTATATTTGTACACGCTCATAGAACGTGCTTGTTTCTGTATAATTAAAATTGGAGCACCGTCCAATTTGTGATAAAAAATAAAAAAAATAGGCAGCGGTGTCACTTATTTTATTATTATTTTTTTTTTTAATAACTGGTTTTCCTTAATCTCTTTTTGAATGAGTAAACTATAATCGCAGCGTTTCTCTAAATTTTTTACAGCCGGCTTGGTAGAACTAGCTAGGTGGCACTACTGGGGATAGCTGGATATTATATTTTTCAATAAATAACTAGTAACAATCTATAAATGAATAGATGTGATTTTCCGTTATGATTACTTCATGATTAGGTACTTATCATGATGTACATAATTATGATTCAAATTTTCTGGTGTGTGATTTTTATTATTGGTTTTCTTAATTCGATTTTTGTACTGTTAACATCTGTCAACAAAGGAAATTTGTACTTTTTAAAATGTATGATTTGTTGTTTTTCTTCTCTCTTCACACAAGGAACGTTGTTGAAATCCTGTTCTTCCTTTCTTGTTTCCTGTAAGCCGCATAATGACCACTGTTTCTATAAGAAGCTGGTTTTAGAGGTTGTAGGGGTCGCTCATACCGCATTCCCTTCTTTCCCTCTCTGATATCCCCGTGTTCAACTCTCTTTCATCATTCTTTCTGTCCTTTCCTCTCCTTCCGTCCCTCCCTCCCGTTTCCCGCTTCCTTCCGTGGGAGTTTATGGAGCTAGCGGCACGACAAGCTTGCCGTGACTCATTGTGGGCTAGAGTACTCAGTTCTATAGGGGTGACCTCATGAGTTCGGATGGGAGTTTACTCGCCACAGGCGAACGTCACGCCCGCCTGCACCTTAACTCTCGTGGGCTGTCTGGTTGACGATTGGCCTTGAAACTGTCACACTGAGGTCAGCCATAACCACAAACAGCGCGAGTTCTCTGTGTTTGGGTGTTGGCTTTCGTAGTACTCTAAAATATTGGATTCAGAAGTGCTTGTTAGGAATAACTGAAGCAGTGCTAGTGCTGTAAATAAGGTAAGAATAATTCATTGTTCGTGTTGGTAAAAAATAAACATAAACAAATCGCAATATAAAAGTGCTTATTTCGTTCCAGTTTTAGTTAACACTGCTTATGTACTTCGATCCTCCTCTGCAAGTCATTCAAAAACCATTAGTTCAGTTTAATATTCACTATGATAACTTCGGATATGTTTAGAATAGAAAATTTTTGTCTATTCGTAATGATGTTCTATTTACACTCCGGC
Organism: Mastigoproctus giganteus; assembly: GCF_048544385.1. Lineage (NCBI taxonomy): Eukaryota > Metazoa > Arthropoda > Arachnida > Uropygi > Thelyphonidae > Mastigoproctus > Mastigoproctus giganteus. Next base: position 113,046,401 of record NC_143585.1, read on the forward strand.
ACGGCCACATAAGCTACACGGGTTTATAAATAATCATTTTGACATTAATATTGTCCAATCGATACAGTAATTAGCAATTACATGGGCTTGAACCAAACGGTCAACTCAAACGCGCGTGTTATTGCTCTCCACGCTAAGCACTGTACCTCAGCTTTATTCTTTACTCCAAATTTAAAATCTCAGCACGTATCCAACATCCCTATTCATTTCTAAGTAGAACAGAGAATATTGTCGAGCAAAGAAACTCGCGATATTTTACAAAAACAATAACTTCCAAAATTAGCTTCCAGATCGGTTAGTAATTGTTGTTTCAGCTTTGTCAAGCAATACGATCTTTGTCAGCTTTGTCATATGATTTTTTACAAAAATGTTATCAATTCATGCTACTTATGATTTTAACGCTTATCTATCGCATCCATGCTTTAATTACAATGTAAAATTTTGTCATCCGTGTATGATTTTTCGATCATTTTGATATAACCAGGAATCCAATTCCGTATACGCTTGAATGAGAAAAATTCCGTTCCATACTCCAGCTTATCGATTCCCACTGGCATTACTTAGTTGCACTTCGGATATATGAAACACATCGTGTATATTGCGCGATTTTGCACATGATTACGATTACCGTTCCTCCACGTGTGGAAAAGCCCTGGATTCGAGCGCCGTTCAACCGTGGTGGAGATAGTCAGGCTAGGGTTGCCTGATTTTATCTTCCGGAAACATAGGATTTCATCCAGCGAACAGTCTCATAGACTGTTCATAGTCTATGAAACAGTCACATGGACTGTTTCATAGACAGTCTCATAAGAATATACGCAGTTATAGTCACAATATAAATAAATACCGAAGCCTCATGACGTTAACTGCTTTAGCGCTTGGCCAATGGCACTATACCATATCGCCAGATCGACCACGTCGAAGAGGCCGAATGATTCACCAGGCCCAGTGGTTGGTTTGGTGTGGTTTTTAAAGGTCACGCGGGGCCATTGGGCAAATGTGGCGCGGGTCCGAATTTCTAGTTTCGCCTCTGTGTTTAAACACATAGATAAATATGCAATATTTTACAAGAACAGTAATGCTTTACATAGTTGTTCTGTAAACAGACCCTTTCAACTAAATTTACTTTAGATTTGGCTCATTGTTTGCAGATTTGTAGGCCATTACCAATGTTTCCAGGCTATTATGCATACGTATTATAAGTTAAATATTTTGTTGTTATTTATGTCTTTCGTTCTTTTTTTTTTTTTTTTTTTTTTTTGATAGATTGCGGTCTGATTTTACTATCAACGTTTCAATTTCCAATGTTTTTAACATAGTGCGCAATTAGCAACTGTCACGTATCCTGAATTTTCGCATGAGGAAGAAGGCATACTATACTGTTAAAACTGTACTTTTTATATATTATCGTTCTTATTTTTTGCTTTTTTTTTTTTTTTTTTGTAGTTGTTGGCGCATCGGCTTCTGTGGCCATAGTGCACCTCCCAAGGTTTTTGCAGTACTTTGATCCAAGCCCGAGGCGGGATTCGAACCCGCGACCTTTGGGTTGCCAGGCAGGCACTTTACCCACCTGGCTAGCCCGGGCGGCTATTTTTTTGCTTGGAGGGCAGGGGCAGTTAAGTTGTTTTCTTACAGGATTAGTTCGTTCTGTTCATCTCTACTTCCCTCTTTCCTTGCAGATCAAATAAAGAATATATATATATATATATATATATCAGAGATTGGCGACCCTATGCACGCTTGCCACCAGGCGGCATGGTGGGAATCTTTTTCTGGCGCACGTGCTGCGATACTTTCTAAATTTTCTGTATATTATAACTTCAGTCACGGCTGTCAAAGTAGCCCGCGCGAAAATTTTTGTAGTCATAATGAACAAAAAAAAAAAAAAAAAAAAAAAACACTGACCTTTGATGTAGATGATGAAAATTCCTGTTATAAAACATCTTGCTGCAACCAACGAAACTGGAGAAATAGGCACTTTATTAAGAGTAGTAAAATTGTGCAAATAAAATATATACAATTAAAATACAAAGATTAAAAGCATAAAGTGATAAACCAATACACACTTGGAGTGTCTTGTTTCTGTTATTGTATCAACTATTGGAAGAATGGCACAGAAAATAGCAACTATTGTATATAAGAAAACAACAAATGTCGGATACCACATGATAGATGTTCTTTGTGCCCCCTCCCTTTCCTCTCCTTTAGTTCCATCGCGTCGCCCAGGGTTGCATTTTTCACGTGCCATCCGATCATGTGTTGTTCTCTTATATACAGTAGTTGATATTTACCTAAAGTGACCAGATCTTTAGTATTCCAATGCAGGACATCTGGGGGGAGAGAATTTTACAATTCCCCTAGAAACAATATACACATTTTTTTTATATATATAAAAAAATATTCACATACAAAATATAAATTAAATACATATACTTCTTTGAACTATACTTATAAAATAAAATATCACATTTCTTAAAAACGAAAAACAAATATATATATATATATATATATATATATATATATATTTTTTTTTTTTTTTTTTTTTTTTTTCACAGAACTGCCGAAATTCAGTATGGTACCCCTCATGTTGGACAGACAACTTGTGTGATCGAGACCCTCTAATATTTGTAAAATTGGACAGTTATTGTGATTTTCTCTTGAAGATAATTTAAAACGATGTAAATTCATTTTGAATTTAAAACATCTCTATGAAAGATTAATGTGTATGGTGTTTTATCGCTTTTAATCTTTGGATTTTAACTATATATATTTTATCTGCATAGTTTTAATAAATTGAGTTCGGTTTAGGTCGTTGCAGGTTGCGTGGATAAGCATATTTGCGTTGTATACATATTTTATTATATATGTATACTGTATAAACAAAAAGTTTGTGAAATGCTTTGTTTTTAACCAATATTTTTAAATCTAATGCTCTTGATTTAATTTGTATTACTGGCTGATTACTGTGCTTTTTTTTATTTTTTTATATACAGTAATATTAATTCGACTTTTTCCGTCATTCCATTATTGTATTTACTTTGTCACTGCTGTTGTGCACTGATAGCAAGTTATAGCACTACCACAGTAACACCGAAAAAGTAAAAGTGAATACCGTATTTATTTACTGATTTATTTTTATTTTGTATTTATAACAACCGATATTATAAAGATTAAATGTTACATAACGCAGTCATATTCATCAGCGACTGCAAAAGCGACTGTCACTCTAAAACCGGCTCTCGCTTTGTTACTAATCTCTACCTGCCCAATGTACTAAGGAGTGTCAGTGAAAGACTGGCTCCAGTTTTTTTTTTTTGGCCCTAGTTGTAGTCTCGCGTGCTTTTATTACTATTTATTCTCAATAAATAAGATAATTTATTATTTAAAAATAAAAATAAAAATAAGCTTTCATCGCTGTCATAGATAATAAACTTGAAATTAAATGATTAGGCAGATCCAAATGATTTAAATATGGAAAACCAATGTTTCAAAAAATATACTATTATTATATTGGCATTACCAGCAGCTTCTACTGCTGTTATATAGTATGTACTGTAAATCTTGCATATAACTCATTCCTAAGGAAACCTCACATAAATTATGCTTTAACCCATTTGTTCATATACCCTTTTAAAATACAGTTGATTAGTTTTCAGTCTGTGTGCATTATTGTAGATAGGTCTGCCCTCTTTAAGAATATACGCAGAATTAACCCTGAGATATCCATAATATTTTCTTTTTTTTTTAATCATTAACCACTGCACGTGCAAAACTACACATTCTATCATTACAATGACTCTTGTGAACAAATATGTATCACATTTCAATTTCCGTATCTTGAATGTTATTAGCGCCAATAAATCCAAGCACTCGTAAATATAATAAATGTAGCAAACTTTTATGAGATTAAGAACTATTTTTCTTTTTTTTTTGCGGAGTTATTATTCTACTGAAATACCTCATCCAACTTGTATTTTCTGTTTTTCATTGTTTAAGTTTTTACCGCATCCATTACGCAAAGTTTCACGTGCAAGTAGTTCATGCGTCCTCGTCATCAACTTGAGAATGCAAATGAGTCTCAAAACTGCGTAATTAGAACATTCCAGCTTGTGTGATGGTGTGTGGTGGTGGTGGGGGGATGCAATCTATTCCATTTATGATAACTTCCCATCACAAACGATTCCGTAATAGACTAAATTACTTTTATTGTGTATTTTTTATATTTTATTTTCTAGTATTATCCATATATACGAATCCAGTTGTAAATTAAACTTGGTTGTAGGGTTTAACCAAACGACAGTTTGCATGTAAATATGTAAAGAAAAACACATAGTTACTGTACTTTTCGAAAAGAATTATGCTGTGAGCCTCCTTTCCAGACGAACAGGGCAGTATTTTCCATTCGCACTTTAGGCACAATGCCTAAAGGGCTTACAAAAAAAAAAAAGTGGGGGACCCGAAAAATAAAAATTTAAATAAAATTTATCACTTTTTTCCAACAATAAAATTATGCAATTAATTTTTAAACAGTCATTTCTGAGATAAATTTTTTCCTTAGCTTTTTCTGTTAACAAGATCATTAACAGCGTCATCAAAAGTCCGTATTGCGAGTAAGTGCTGTAATAAATATTGTGGAAATAACTTCAATAATGTAGTGAGTAGAATGGAGGAGAGTACCTATGGTCTACGAATATTAAAATATCGCCCTGATAACAAGGTGATTCTTTGTAATAGAATTCCTGAGACGTAAGGACTTTTAAGTGCTTTCCCTCATAATTAATTTCCAAGGTACCTTGCCATACGAAGCTGTATAATCAGGTAAATCTTATTCGATTCTACACAATAGAACTAAAAGTCGCTTTGCATTGTTAGCAGGTCACACTGTAGTTCTTGTACTCTGTCCTATATGGGTATCAGCGAAAATATAGACCAGTACATTTGTTGTTGTCGTTATTAAACGTTTTTAACCGGCTAGTTATAAATTAATATTGTATGTACTTCATGGGACTGAAGATTTTTTCAACTCATCATTCCTGAAAGTTTATACTGATGTGGAATGCTTTTATTTTATGTGGCATAGTTTCGTAAGTTACCTTTTCACTTGCGTTCCGCTGTGTGCTTATGACACATAAATTCCAAGAAGGTAAAAGCATATTACTTATTTCATTATTATTTTTTATTCAAGGTGACATAAGAAAATTATATAAACTATTCTTAATGGTGGCTTCTCAGGGTGAAGATGCGAATCAAATATAGAAAATAGAAATAGCTAAACTACTCAGTGGTGGGTCTGGTAGTTAAAATGTTTGCACTGCCTTAGTTGAGCAGCAGTTGAGTCGCGTGCTCCGTTTCCGCTACCGCCTTGATTTTTCTAGAACATTTCCTGTCCTGTTCTGGTTTAGGTGGGAAACCACAGGTCGTGGTCATGGAGTTTTCTCTCACATACATTGTACACACCCAGTTTTCAGACAGTCATACTTAACATTATATAAGCAGCACGATATAATTAATGTCACGACTTCTCAGTGGCTGTCGTCAAGAAGGATATTAAAATTACCCATCATTGCCGATAAAACGTGCTGGGAATCGATTGTCAGATGCAAAAAGATTTTCTCGCGTACTGAAACGTATATTCACGTAGAAATGATTTATTTTCTTTATGTTGGAATCTTAGACTTGCTGTACTGATGTAAATTTCTACCAAAAGTTATTAATTGCTTTTATTTATATATATTTTATTTGATGATTATTATTATTATTTATTTATTTATTTATTTATTATTATTATTATTTGTTACTTAAGCTGATTTATTCAGACGTCAAAGAAAGTAAATTCCGTCTTGAAATGGGAATTACTTTCTTTGCATTCATATTCATTGCAGCCCGAGTGGCGAACCAAATAATTTCATACCTTTACATACCTGGAAGGCGCACTATAGCCACATCAGCTTATGCGCCATTTAACACACACACACCTGGACGTTTCGCAGACTGCAGTTCGATTTGTTCAATATTTGCAAAATAATTGATAAGTAATGAAACTTTTGTGTGTACAACTTTTGTGACATGTGTTAAATTAATCAGAAATAGTTTTCGATTCAGTAACGTGGATTCTTCGACTACTCTCTTGGAGGGCCTGGCCACGAATTTATGGACCGAAGTACAAATTTATTATTTTAATACACATTCAACTTCCTTCCTGAAGGTTATTTATAATTATAATTTTATTAGAAGGGCGAATTTTACTTACTAAGCTTAGTTATCGTCTTGATTTCCCGCTTGTGGAGAAACTGAACTTCCCTTCCGTATTTGGGCTCTTTCTCTTGTAGGGTACAAACAAACCTTGTTTCATTTGCGGAAATTTGCCTTTAGCCAGCGGGCAGTTGGTTTGTGGAATAGACTTCCATCACTTGTTGTTGAAGTTGATAGCCTAAACAAATTTAAGGCTCAGCTGGACAGGTATTTCGAATGAACGGAGGGGTGAAATGGGAGTAGTGGTTGTGCTTTTTTTTTTTTTTTTTTTTTTGGCTGATGCTGAATAAGCTTGCTTTCTTGCATCATATGCCTCTACTAATGCTAATTTAGAACAAGGCAAAAATTTGTTGTACTTATTTGCGGACTTTTTGGCATGTCAACTATTTTGGTCATAATATTGCAACGGTTCTGATTAGGTTATTATATGTTATGTCCTTACAGGTGCGTGTTAAAGGACTGATTTTCGTGCGAGCCGTAAAGATCTCTCATTCCGCATAAGATCAGCTAACTGCAGCTCTGAAAAGGCCCTTTGAATTCCTCTGGTCTCCAAAGAATATAAATCCCAGACCTCTCCAAAAGAATGACATGCGACACCCAAAACGGCAGTTGTAGTCTAATAATAAAGTTAAATTTTAAGTTTCATTTGGCATTTTCCGGTATTCCAAGGTGTACGCCTTTGACTGTGACATTATATGCATATGACCCCTACTGCTTATCCAGTCAGTAAATGAAATCCCTTTCTCTTTCGGAAACACACTTCTAACGCAAGATGATTAAGCTTAATTTTTAATTTCTGTTCTGCATAATCGCATAACGTGTTTTTGAAAACCTACCAAAACGTAAAAATTTCTACCAGAAAGTTAGAATTATTTTGCAGCTTTATTCACTGCGTTTTGCATTTCATGGCACAGAAAGAACAGCATTTATTTTAAATCATTTACCATTTTTTATAGATTTTCATTTGTGTTATTTTTATGTGGATTTTAATATAAATTTCTTTGTGGATTTTAATATAAATTTCTTTGTGGATTTTTATGTGATTTCTTTGTGGATTTTAATTTATACTATTTTTAGATTTTAATTTATACTATTAATACGAAGTGTATAGTCGCTTCAAGAGCCTTACAAAACTTTTTATGAAGTTGTTTTCTGGAGAAGTAATCAGCGTTTTGTTGATAATTTGGGATTGGAAAAAATAAATAAAATGGAAATTTAATTACCTACAGCAGTAAAACCTTTGTTTTATTATTTTATAATTTTTCAAAGGAGATAAAATTCTGACCAATGTTGGTAGCACTGCAGCAACTACAAATATTGCTTAACTTTCCTATGATACCCAATACATGAACGTTCTGATCCACATTTTTCACTGAGTACCTTGACTGTTGCCAAGCAACAGCAGTGACGTCATGTGATGAAAATAATCTGATGGTAAATAATCCGTTGTTGACATGTTTCATCTTTTGCGTAGGGAGGATGGCGACTAACCTTGAAAAATGCAAACCTCAGTTGATAAGTGAGAGAGAGATTTTCTCTGCAAATTTTTATTAACAATAATTACAGCTTATTTAAAAATGTTTAAACATAAATAAAAGATAGAATTGCAAAACTATCCTTGGCACCAAATAAACAATCTGAACAGTTTGTTTTAAGTTGGTTTTCTCTTAATTCTGTAATATAGTTAATAAATAGCTCTAAGAAATTTAACTCGATTGGCAATTAAATTACAGATTTGCAGAATTTATGATAGTTAATAGATTATAATCTTTATAATCTATTAAATTATAGATTTGCACGATTTATAATAGTTAATAGATTATAATATATTAAATTATAGATTTGCAGAGCATATATAATGAATAAATAAAGGTTTTGTTTTGTTGTTTTTACATCCATATATGAGTTTTAATAAGTACTGTAAGCCAAATCCAAAAGTAGGATCCATTTCTTTCCTTTACTTAAGATTAATTCTCTCTCTCTGAAACAGCCATGTAATTTTATAGAACGTGTATCTACATCCGTATTTATTCAAGTGCATTGTATATTGGACCCTCGCGGGTAGCACAGTTAGTATAATCACGGCCTTCACCACATCTGGTGGAAAAAGACCCGAGTTTGAAACCCGTTAACGACCCAGGCTTTCGCTCATTGCTATTATTCATAATAGAGCGACCCTTTCTTAACCTTATCTGGTTAGAATTATGGTAACAACTTAGTCGATTTTAACCAACAACAATAAACTAAAGAAACGACTTTTCGAGTTTCCGTCCCCACCACGAGGAGGTAGGTCGCTCCATCGAGGAAACCTAATTGATTTGACCATTAGTACAGTTTTTGAATGTATGGCCTCGCCCAGCACAACGGCCACAGAACTCGTCAGCTTGACAATGTTTAGTAACATGGCCAAACGCCAATCATTTGTAACACTGCGTTGGTGCTAGCAGATCATGCACTCGGTACGACCCCCAGTTAATAAAGATTCTGTTAATGAAGTATGGCTCCAGAAACCTGAATAACATAATTCAGGCCAGATGACCGTTCGGTCTCGAATCGATCTTACTGCCAAAACCTTGACAGTAGGAAGAGCTGGTCCAACAACACCAGTCAGCTCCTCCTTAACTTGGTCACTGGTCGAAAATCTATCCGATTTCATCTTTATGATTATTGTCTTTGTTCCGGGTTTATCCTCTTCCCGAGGTCTAACTACATCCGCATAAGTCCTTTCTTGAGGCACTCGTCCCGCAAGAAGTTATAACTTTCATTTTAGTATCTTATTTTGTTGATTCATTCCAAAACCTTCTTCTCCATCTTGTTCCATAAATACAGGATTTCGTTGGTATCCGAAGGTCCTAGATTCTCCCTGAATACCAGTTCGCTAAATTGACCTCTGGTCTGTAAAATATCTTTAAAACCCATCGGATCTTGTTCTTGAGTCCACACCAGGTCCAGCGGCAGAGGCCCCCTGCCTCTCCACAGCACCTCGATCAACAGTCTCCAGTTCCTCTTCTGAATTCTCAGAAACTTCTTCAACAGAAATAGGCTCCGGCTCTGGGCCTCCCTTCTTTTAGAAGCCATGACTCTAATCTAAATCGAAAAATGTTAGCACAAAGACAACAGAAACAGTTCGCTCTATCTGAGCTTGGCAAAATCAACGCGAAGCCAAAAACCAAAGCGAAATTTAGTAAGAATGCTAAAAACAGCTCACTCTGCCAGCTGCCCGGCCCGGAACATTTGGAGGTTGAGCTCTTCAAAACTTATTATTCCGTGGGGAAAACTCTAGAAAATGAAGAAAATTTTATCGGAACCAATCAAAGTTGCTGCGATAAATGAAAACTAGCCACTGAATAATACTCTTTGGCACCTGGGCATTGCGAGAGTAACGATTCCATTAGCACTGATGATGATGGAATTGCTCCATCACCAGCATTGATCTTACTCAAGTCACTCAAAGTTTGACGGACAATCGGATTTAAGGGACAGGCCTCATCCACATTTAGTCTAAGTTGAGGTTTTACTGTATTTAAAGAAAATAAGCCCTTGGCTTGGAGTCCGGCTCGCAAAACCTATACAAAGTCTTGGGCTGATCCAAATTCGTCATCAGATTAGATTGGTTGGTGGTAGTGATGTATGCTAAGCGCTAAAACTTTGCTTTGAGGCTTCAGTATTAGTGTGTTTGTAGTAGCGTATATTCTTCAGATGGTTTGCTTGCTTAATGGATGAAATCAGGGTTTCTGGAAGATAAAACCATGTAACCCTTGGTCAAGACCAATTAATTTGGCTCTTGAAAGCACTGAAATAATCCGATAAAAACTCCTCCTTTCCACACAGTGTGGTAGGAAAGAAAATTGTAACACCTGTGCTAACAGTGAGGACGTTTTATTCTTAATAGTCATCTTCTAATTTGATCTCATATAACTTTATCAAGATTTTCTAGTAGAGAAGGAATAGGCACCTTGTGTTCATTTCTTAGAGGTTTCAGTGCAGAAGAACCGAATAAGAAATGCTATGTTTACTTGGAGGGCTATGATTCTGTACGTTATAACCTTTTGATGGATTAAAGAAATGTAGCACTGAGAAAATATGACATAAAACTGTATAAAAAATATATAAACACATCGCACATTAAACTCAACATGATCACGACAAAAAAAATATGAGTTATATCTACTTATACACACATGAGTTATATACACACAAACATCCATATTTATAACCACAGATGTGACTTTATTGCATTTAGTGTATTCACGAAATGATTCGGGAATTATTCATTTATTTTGGTTGTGGCCGTATTGCTCTCACTGGGCAATATTCAGTGTTATAGTGAGGTTTGTAGGTGCATCATCAGGATTAGATGAACGAAACAAACCATGCCACTGTCGCCTGAGACCTAGCAAGTGGTTGGTTGTTGGAACAACTTCCATCTGGTGCTCTAGAAGTGGATGGTTTGAATAAATTCAAGGAAGAAATAGACAGACTATTAGAGGGGAATGGACAGGTAATATGGGATTTTGTTTTTTTGGGTGATGTGTAAACGTGCATCATTTGCCACTACTTACACTAATACTAAACTCGAAATAAACATATACATTTTCCGATTGCCTTAATATTAGGGAAAAGTGCTGTATAATGAAATTAAAAACATTAAATGTTGTAATTAAATGTTAAAATAATATATTTGTAAAAGAATAAGAGCAGTTTACTTCAATATGATACGTAGAACACTTCCGTTTGATACTCTCAAGAAATTAAAACGAAAACAATTAAAAAATCGAAAATCTTACATTACAGTAAGCAATAATTAACAATAATTAAAAACCAAATGAACACAATATTATTAGAAATCAATTTAACGCAATTAAAAATTAAGTAAAAAATTAATTTAACAAAAAAAATTGGAAAACGAATTTTCCTTCCTGAAGCTGACAGTGCTTTTTGACCGTATGTCGAGATCACAGGAATGAAAATCATTCATTCTGGTTCATACTATTAATATAATATAAAAAACAGTATTATAATATTTACGAGTAAAATAGTTTTAATTTTTAATGTCTTAAAGAAGGATTAAACAAATTGTTGGAGAGGATGCACAAATGATGTGGGTGTTTTCTTTCCTTTTTTTTTTTTATGCTGATGCTGTATAATCATGCTCCTTTGCATCACTACTAATTATTAATTGTAACATTAATATTAATTATTGTGACATTAGTATTAATAATTAATAGTAATAGTACTATTATTAATAAAAATGTTACAAATTTTATAGTATTATTGTAAATGCAATATTTTACTGCAATTATTATGTTCAGTAGAAGAGCTTGAAAGTATTGTGTTTCGTATAGTAGCAGTGGAAACTGTGACTAAGGATTATTCAGTCTGAAGATTCCTTGCGTATTCTCTCTGGATGTTCAGATGAATTCCTAGTGTGTTTGACCATGCCCAGCAGACTGATGGAGAGAAAAATCCTGGCTCCCTGGCACTTTTCTTTATTGTGAAAATATTTTCATTCATCCGAAATACCATCAGACTGAGACAGTTACGTCACTGGGTCCGAAGCCCGATACGGCGAGGATATGCTGTGCTTCCCATTCTTGGTGCAAATCGTAAGACAGAATTTGTTCATGTTTTGTCCAATGGTATGGTATGGTATGGTATGGTGTACGGTTTTATTGGCGCATTAACAGCAGTTTCTTTGGTCTACTGCAATAATATTGGAGGATTACTATGTACTTTAGAAACTCCTCAATGCAGTGAATGGAAGGTATGTTCTCTTTCACAACCACGGCAACCAATATTCTTCTTCTTCTTCTTAGCCATTACTGTCCCTGCTGGGCAAAGGCCTCTCCCAAAATCTTCCATCTTTTTCTGTCCCGTGTTGTGGTTCGCCAGTTTCCTCTTGCAAACTCCTTCAACTCGTCGCACCATCTTTTTTTTTTGTCGACCTCTGTTTCTATGTCACCAATATTCATACTTCTGTTTTTATATCTTATTCTGTTGACTTGAAAGAAACGTATGAAAATCTCGAACTTCTAGAAAATGTTCAGTCTAATGAACATGGATTCTATGCAAAGACCTGAGAATTCTGAGCATGCTACTTGGACAATAGTTCATGAATAATATAACAATCATTATGATTGTTTGCTTGTTTGTTATTTGGTTTTTAGGAGCATTAGCAATTAAGGCCATATTGCTCCGGGATATGCGGCGGTCATTCCCGGACCTTTCCGCATCCTCCGTATTTGGTGGTGACGGGCTCGAACCCCGGTCTAATCAAGAAGGGTGTGCTACGCACTGCAATCATTATGAAAAATGCATTATCATGAAAAAGTGTGTGTGTGTGTGTGTGTGTGTGTGTGTGTGTGTGTGTGTGTGTGTGTGTGTGTGTGTGTGTGTGTGTGTGTGTGTGTGTGTGTGTGTAAATGGAAGAACAGATCAAAAATCCAGCTTTTGAAGAAGTGTGGCCGCACAGCATTTTGATGCCTAGCTATAAAAATATCATTTATACTACTGTTACCTCCATTTCACATAAAGCTAGACTTGATGAAGCAGTCTGAGAGGATATTGGATAAGAATAGTATATTTGTAGCAAATTCTCAGGTCTCACCTGTAAGGAAGTGAACAGTTTGAAGAAAGAATGAATTGTGATTAAAAAAAAAAATAAGCATAGCACAGTTTCTTAAATGTTATTCAGAACTTATTGGTGAACAGGCAGTATCCAAATTTCAGAATGATTTCAGAAAAGACAAAGACCAAATTTCAAAAGTTGGTTAGCATATAAGCTTGAAATTTCACTTATTACATCAAGGCAATGGATAAAAGAATCGAAGTGGAATGGTAGCACAATAGCTAGTTACTGTGGATTACTGAACGAATGCTCTCAATGAGGTACACAAAAATAAACCGAAAAGCTCATATTGAATCTCAAAAGTAGAAAAATTAGAAAAAAATTCGCCTAAATTTGTATACCATCATGTATAATTTTCAATTTTATTTGCATACGACAGACGAAATTTAAAATAAACTTTTAATCATAGTTAAAAATGTTCGAAATCCCAGAACCAGATTATAATAAACATAACCAAAACTAGGAAAATATATTTTTCATTTTTTAATTAGAGAAAAACCCTAAAGTTATGAAATTAAAGTATTTTACTACCGTGTTTGTCAGCTTATAAGACGCTGCGCATGGAAGACGCACCCTAATTTTGGAATGATAAATTTAAGAAAAAAAAACTTTTGAAAAAAAAATTTAATGTTAATACAATGGAAAGTTTAAATTCGATAAGAAGAAAAGCCAATAAAGAAAGGTATATAATTATTAATCTTATTATCTATTATTCAACTTCAGATTCATTACTGACTTGATCATCATTATCATCATCCTCTTCACTAGTATCACTGTCACTCTCACAATAAATGATCTTCAGTGCCTGATATGTATAACTGGAATTCACTTGTTACTCCAACAACAGCCTGGTAATTACTGAAAAGTGTACTGAACGTGATTGCGATGTAAAGTATCTGTTAACTACATTTTGTCGCTTGCCAATTTTTCGGTTTTGCGCATGTGCTGTATTGCAACTTTTGGCTTCTAGGACGCAGGGCAATTTTTTAAGGTATTTATAAAGAGAAAAAGTGCGTCTTATAAGCCTACAAATACGGTATTTTATTTTACTTTTTGTAATTAGCCTCCTTTATTGCATTCATTGCATTGCTTTATTATAATCCAGACTATGAACTTTTTGTACTGATTGGCAGAGCATTATTATTATTTAAGGGTACATAGCATCGGCATATCGATTGCAAATCGTTTATGTTAATATAATTTATCCCTCTATACATTAAAAAAGTTTTGATATTTATTCAAGTGATATTTGTGATATATAAGCTCCTAGTGATATTTATTCAAGCCAATGGTAGAAGAGGGCATCGCAATTACTTCACTACAAATGCACAGGTAAATAATTACATAGGTCATTTCCTGGTTAGATTTCGATCAGTGCGTTATAATGTTAGTATATTAGATAAAGTTATTATTATGAAAATAATAACATTATACAATACAAACTATACAAATATTTACAAAAAACTAAACTATTTACAATCACTCTACTATATCGGGACAATGGGTTCCTTCATCAGCTGACATTAATATACAAAAAAACATTACAATGGAACATCAAATGATGTCGGGCGTGGTCATGTATTAGACAGTGAAGCACGTGCACGAGGATGGTGAATGTTAAATGGAAGGCACACAAATGGGTTACTGAGCAGAATCTGATACTTGCTGTTGACAGTGTAGAGCACATACATGGGATGCATGCCAATGTTCAACGCATTGAAAGAAAACTGCCTCCATAACATTCACTAACCTCATGCACTTGCTTCACTGTCAAATACATGACTATGCCTGATATCATTTGATGTTCCATTGTAAGGTCAGCTGATGAAGAGACTCGATATAATTTGTATATTTGTAAATAGGTTAGTACTGTATTTTGTAAATATTTAAAATATTTGTAGTTTGTAAATAGGTTAGTACTGTATTTTGTAAATATTTAAAATATTTGTAGTTTGTAAATATTTTAGTCCTGCTCTTTCGGATGCAACAATATTCTTCATGCATTATGGAAGCCCGAAGCAAAAGGCCTTTTCCAAAGTGACCTACGTAAACGCAGGTAAATAATTGCATAGTAATATTTATTCCACCTTGAGAATGCCGCGTGGTGGGGGATGGCCAATGGGAGAAGAGGGATGCGGATTGCGTGGTACAAGTGGGCAGGGCAATTGCGTCACTACAAATGCAGAGGTAAATAATTACATAGGTCATTTCCTGATTAGTATCGAACAGTACGTTTAGACAGGTGTGTCTTTTACGTAGAAAAGATTTGACTTACTCCGTCTTACCTCTACATTTTACATAAAAAAGCATGCGCGGGGTTGGCGAGCAGGGGGCAGTGCCCCCTAGTTATGTTATTATTGTATCCTTAGTTGAGAACCAACTAAGGTCACATGGTTGAAAATATGCGGAGTATGCTTTAAGGCATATATATATATATCTTAAACAGGTACTGAAATGTTCCTGTTGAAACGAAAATGCCTTAAACATATCCTGGTCTAAAGTTTCATAGTTTTATAGAGCTTAATATAACTGAAGATTAGAACTGGTTGAAACTATTTTTGCGGCTCTCTATAAAATATGATATAATGTCGCACAAGCTGCTATGGCGTCCGCAACTGAAGACCGCAATTCAAAAACATTCTAAGTTCATATTTTTGCCATTTTTTTAAGTGCAGTTCTGTAGATTCTCTTTAATTTTAAACATTGTACTGTACAAATTAATTAATTTCTATTACAAAATTAAAAAAAAACAAATTAATGCCACAGATGTCAAATATTCTTATTTTGCAAAAATATGTAAGATAGACTTAGTTTTGGAATTACACTATTCGATCAAAATATTGCATTCTGTTGCAGCCAGAAAGCCCCGAGTGCCAAGCGAGTAATAATAGCGATATGAAGCGGCTTCTCTCCTTCGCTGATTAAAGAGAATAATAAAGTCATTTAATATCCATAATTACTGTATTTTATTTTTGGCTTCTTCCAAATAAAGAAGTAAGCTTATATCAAGAAAGGAAAGACACCTTTCTTCTTGTATATAAAACTAACTTACTAATTAACACACTAAGCTGTTATCGCTCGGTCACTGGTGCCGAGGTCGGTAATCTGAATATAAATCCAATACTCGGGGAAAATATAGATCCTTAATCTCAGACCTTGAATGTGAGTTGTTGTTGTGGGGTTTTAGGAGCATCAGTGACTAAGGCCATATTGCTCGGTATATGTAAATTGCCTGTGTTCTGAGGTCGATTTTCTGTTTGGTGGACAAAAAACCCAAATTTCCGGGAGAAAAAAACCATACTACCTTCGCCTAAGACCGACTAACTCAGTCAAGTTGTGAAAAAGGCCCTTTCACATTGTCAAAAAAATTCTCTCGACTGGAACCAGATCGGACGTGGGATACTATTAGATAACCCCAGCTGAAGTTGCAGATGAACTCAACAGTTACTTTGCATCGATATTTACAGAAAAAAAACCCCTTGTGTCAATGAGAACTTATGGCAGTGAAGCTGAAAAAATGTAATTAATGAGGTTGAAATTAAATAAATTAATGAACAAACTTTCGAGTTTGCAGGCCAGCAAGACCCTGGGGTTGATGGCATATACCCTATAATCTTAAGGGAGGTGGCAAGTGATTTTTTTTTTTTTTTTTTTGATTTGGTAGTTGTT
Source organism: Mastigoproctus giganteus (assembly GCF_048544385.1). NCBI lineage: Eukaryota > Metazoa > Arthropoda > Arachnida > Uropygi > Thelyphonidae > Mastigoproctus > Mastigoproctus giganteus. The sequence continues at coordinate 113,062,950 of NC_143585.1, forward strand.
GGCGCATCGGCTTCTATGGCCATATTGCACCTCCCAAGGTTTTTGCAGTACTTTGATCCAAGCCCGAGGCGGGAATCGAACCCGCGACCTTTGGGTTGCCGGGCAGGTACTTTACCCACTCGGCTAGCCCGGTCGGCGGTGGCAAGTGAGTGCATTGAACCATTAAAGCTAATAATGAGGTCATCACTGGACTCAGGAGTGATTCCGTTGGATTGGAAAAGTGTCAATGCATTTCCAATACATGAGGGCAGCTCTAAGGTTGAAGTGGAAATTACCAATTACCGGCCGGTCAGTCTAACTTCAGTAGTAGGAAAAATCATGGAGAAAATGATCAAGGGTGGCATTCAGGATAATTTAGATAGAAGTTGAATCCTGAAGGATACTTAGCATGGTTTTGTAAAGGCAAAATCATGTTTAACTAATCTGGTTAACTTTTTTGACAGAGTCACTGAAGAGCTGGACTTAGGGAATAATTTCGACATAGTTTATTTGGATTTCAGCAAAGCATTTGACTCACTCCCACATGAGCGGTTACTTTATAAGCTAGAACAGATTAGAATCTTTTTCGGAACGGAACCTTCATAACGGTCCCGAGGAAAAAAATAGTAAAAACCTTGTAAAAAAAACCTGTCTACATGTTCCTCATCCATTTATCTTAGAAAGGTCAGAGTTAAACTCCTTCAACAACAAAAAGAGAATCTCATTAACTATGAAAGACAGATCTGAGCTCGACGAATTCGTAGGAAAGCAAAACAGGATACCTAGATTAGATTCACTTCTACCATCAGCAGAAACACTAATCCCCACAGTAATCTGGAACAAGGTCCACAGCCATAGTAGAAAGTGTGAAAATGTCAGCAAACTTCATCCCAGTCGTATCTTGAAAAGGAACTTTACCACTGCAAAGGCATTACTAAAACCTTTGTTGCAGTTTGATCCTCTGCTTCTTATGAGGACTCATTTAGTCCCACAAAGTTGAACAATATAAAATCAATATGATATAGTCATCGGCATACGCAAGTTGTTGCACATTTTGAAATTCAGTCGTCCTAAGCAGCCAATCATCAAGAACTAGGTTCCAAATCAAGGGACCGAAAATCGATCCTTGGGGGCTGTAAACAGTGAGAGAGACAGATCTGTGAATCTTTGTGCTTTTAGTGATGACGGTGACAGTACGATCAGCAAACGGTTTCTAACAAGTTTATAAAGCTGAAGAGAGCAATGATTGGAACGGAGTCTACTGAGGGCGCTCTCCCACCACAAAGTATCAAAAGCGCCCTCAAAATCGATAAAGATCACCATAACGTACTTGGAAATGGAGCTATCAATAAGGTGGTGAAGTTCTAATAAGGCGTCTTCGCATCCAAGCCCTTGCCTAAAACCGTATTGAAGATAGGATGTGGAGCTTGTAGCTCCCTGTAGTGTGGTAATTTTATTAGCGATTAGTCTCTCTAACACTTTTCCCAGGTGAGAGAGCAAGGCTATAGGATGGTAGGATCTGGCATTATCTAGTGACTTACCAAGTTTATGTAAAATATTAAGAATGGCGTGTTTCCATGGTTTGGGAAACTTTCCAGTATTTAAGCAGTTGTTGAATGATTTAAGTAGAACTTTGGGCCTTAGGTCATAAAAATGTTTGATAAATATATTATCAATCAGGTCATCGTCAGGACATTTGTTTGACAGAATTTTATTCAGGATTAAAGTAAGTTCCTCTGCAGTGAATGGACTGGTTTCTTCTAAAGGAAGGTATTTTTGGTTTAAATCTTGAATAGATAGATGGTATGAAGTGTCAATAGTGAGATCATCATTAGGCAGCAGTTGGTCCAAGATGGCATTTATGGAGTCTGTTTATGTGTTTCCATACTGTTGGAGGTAATGGAGTTAAAAATGTCATCCAAGATCATTTTATTTTTAGCAATTTTATAAATGACACTCCAAAGATTATTATTCCCAGATGTACGGACAAAATTGTGCCAGGATTGCAATTTGCTTTCATAAATCAATTTTACGTTTTTTCTTTTGAGGGTTTTGCATTCTTCATGTAATCTGTTAACTTCTTCTTGAGGCCAAGTACGCCGTTTGCGCTGAAAATTTCTTCTGGCTTTGTGTACGTTTCCGAGTAGAAGAAAGTTCGTTATTCCACCTAGGTGTGCAGTTAGATTTTAGCTTCTTCTTATGCGTAGATTTCTGAATTGCAGTAATGATAATGTTTTGAATCTGTAGAGCTAGTTGTTCGGCGGTAAGAGAATTAAAATTTTCTAGGTTGTCTTCAGACAAATCAGAGAGAACGGAACGATTAAAACGAACCTATTTTATGTTTCTAAGAGAATGAAGTATGAGATTACGAAGAGGTTGTTGAAGAGGAAGAGTTGATCCCAGTAGGAAGACGATAGAGCGATCGTCACTTGTTGTTAGGTCAGTTTCTACGTGCCAGTCAGTAATATAAGGAGCAATACGGGCAGTGACCAGAGAAATGTCTATATTTGATTCACCCAGGGAATTAGAAAAGGTACATGGCTGGGTTGGTTGATTCAAGACAGTAAGCTGATGGGAGAAGATGGTGTCCTCAAGCAATAATGTCCGAGCATCTGTGAAAGAACTATGCCACAATGCAGACTTGGAGTTTAAGTCGAGTAAAATTAACAGAGGAATAGCGACTAATAAACTGAATACAGAATCGATATAGGGTAAGTGAGGAATTATGTCAGATGACGGTGGTTGTTGTTGTTGTTGTTGGGTTTTTAGGAGCATTAGCAACTAAGGCTATATTGCTCCGGGAGGGATATGCGGTGGTCATTCCCTGACCTTTCCACATCCTCTGTATTTGGTGGTCACGGGCTCGAATCCCAGTCTAATCAAGAAGCGTGTGCTACGCACTGCTGCTCCTGCCCACCTGGCTACGGAGGCGCCAGATGACGGAGGGCAATACTTTGAGATAACATAAGTCGAGTGATTAGGGCTCAAGATTTGAATGCAAATGGCATGCTGTGATGTCAAACAGGACAAAAGTAAACCGTCAACATTTTTATTAAATATTACGATGGCTACCTTAGGATCTGGATGAGTTGGTTGTAAAATCCGAGAAGAGTAAGGATATCCAACAGTTCGTCCGTTACTATGATATAGTTCTTGAAGAATAAGAATGTCAACGAGTTCCTCCTTAAACACACGATGTAGCTCATCTGCTGCGGTGCGTGAATGGTGAGCATTGGCTTGTAGAAATTTTAAGTTGGTAACAAACGTAACCACATTTAACCACATTACTGTCGAACATCTAATGCAGAAATGAAAGTAAAGTAACTACAGAAATGTCTACTTTTGCACTTTTCGCCCCATGACAAGGAGCAGAATCGTAACGAAAAATGCAGTTACTTGGCACATTGAAATGGTCGTCTCTAATGGTTGGCAGAAAATTGCCTTCCAGTATAGCCAGATATCCATTGGCATTTACGGAACCTTTTGTAAACTGCAGGTGACCTACTCCGCGATAGGAAATGCACACCCATGTCATTTGGCTGGTAGGGAATTTCACTGTAGACACCATACAGTCTCGATGGTATTCTTCACCACATCTACGGCGAATCGTTTGTCTCCCATCAGAGCCATGCAGGTTGAATTTCTTCTCATCCGAGAAAATAACTGACTTCCACTGCTCGGGGGTCCATTTGACATGCTCCTTACACCAAATTAATCGGGCCGTTTTCATTTTTTCTGTGAGGAGGGCTTCTTCTTATGACGACGGGCTACAAGTCCATTTTTGAAGAGGCGTCTTCTGACTGTTACTGCACTTGCTACCACTCCTGTATGTTCTTCCCATTCTATTTTCAGACTCAGACGAAGAAGTTTTACGGCATAAGCGCTTCAAAACGCGGTCCTTTTTTTTCCTATCAGCAGAATCAATACATGAGTTTGGAAAGAAATCTACTCACTGTCGACTGATTACAAGACACTCTATAAGCAATAGGACGAGAACATCCTTCCTCACCTAAAGCAACAATAGCACTCTTCGTGGCGTCAATTGCATGTAACTCGCCATCCTGACACAAGCAAGGAATGACTGCAACTCTTGCAGAGCGTGCTTATTTTTTATTTATTTTATTTTTTTTATAAAGCTGAAAGTAACAGCTGATGCAATATTACGTCATCACCTACGCTTGTCAATCTTATCTGATGCAATCTGTAAGAAATATTGCCATACACTTACGTTATTCGGACGAAAATTACAATTTTAAGAGGTGATGCACTTTTTTTGAACACCAGTGTATATCCGTTCATTTATAGGTTGCATTTTGCTTTTTTTTTCTTATGATGTCCTTATTTTTAACTTTATATGTTAGTGTTTTTCCTTAGTGTTTTCATTTATATGATTACATTATTTGTTTTGTTTTTGCTGTTTACTGTTTTCAGCTGCATTTGTTATTTGTAGATCTTACTTCGCATCCCAATTGATGTTTGGATTCTTCCAAATTATGTTATTAACCCCCTTCCCTTGATATTTTGCTGGCTTTCATTGCTTGTTCTGCTTCTTCATGAGTTATTCCCGAACTCTATCTGTATTCTTAGGTAGTTAAATTACATTTTTGTTCTTTCATTTTCCTTTTAATTCTAATTTCCATTTACAGCTGAGTGGTTCTTTTTGCTATTGTTAGACTCGTTGTTTTCCCTATGGATATTTCCATATTATACTCTTTTGCTGTTTTTTATTAAAATGATGTAACATTCTTTGCGAATTTTTTACATTTTCTTCTATTAGTATTGCATACCAGATTATTATTATTTTTTATTCTAATTCCTTTATTTTGTCTATTTACGTAATTAATTAATTCATCCGTTATGAAACTGAAAGAGTTGGACTCAGTGAGTCTCCTTGTTTTATTCCTTTATTTATTTCTTTTCTTCTTTATTTCATTGATCTATTTTTTTATTTATTTGATTTAATATTTGATTACTTCTATTAATTGTTTAGGAACTTTGCACAACTTTAAGATTTCTCTTATATCTTTGATTTTAATTCTATCAAAAGTTTTGTTAAATCTACGAAAACATAAATTGGTCTATTTACAGGGTGATTCAAAAAAGATTTTACAACTTCGTAACTGTATAGAAATTTATTCAGGAGACATATAATTTATTGAACTGTCATACTGTAGCAAAAAACATAAAGTTTTACCTAGAACAGTCATTTTGGTTCGATGTGATAAGGCAGACATCCCATCTGAACTCAATTTCCTCCCAAACGCAACGTAACATATCCGGCGTAACTTCTGTAACTGCGGCGGTGATTTTAGTTTTGAGCTCGGCAAGATTGGTAGGTAAGGATGGAACAAACCCTCGATCTGAAACCCCATAGAAAAAAGTCTAGAGGTATTAAATATGAGGAACGAGTGGCCAAGTTAACGGCTCTGCACGACCAATCCACCGACCTGGGAAACGGTTATTGGAAAGTAGCCATTTTTGAAATGGAAGCCGCTGGCGCTCGCGGTGACGGAATTCGGTACTATGGCAAAACTTGTAACCTAAAAACTTGCAAAAACAAGTAAAACTTGATGTGTTTTGTTACAATATGACAGTTCGATAAATTATATGTCTCCTGAATAAATTTCTATACACTTACGAAGTTGTAAAGTCCTTTTTGAATCACCCTGTACTCTAATGATTTTTTCTGTTACTTACTTGCTTTATCATAAATATTGCATCTATGAATTATATATTTTTTCGAAATCCTTATTCCTCATCACTTAATTCTAAAATTTCATTTTATTTTTCTGATATTACCTTTGTATAGTTTCAATGAAGTGTTTAATAAATAAGCAATCTGGGAATGCTTATCTCCGTTTTTATAAATTGATATTGTTATATTTTTCCGACAATCACTTCGCATGTTCTTTTCTTTAAAAATCTGTTTAAATAATTCTATTCTGTAGTTTGCTTTTGTCCTCCATATTTTAGCATCATTTATTGTAATCTGTGCCTGCACTTTTTTCTTTGTGCCCCATAGAAAACATGTTCTAATTCTTTTGAAAACCTATTCGATGAATCTTATTTTGTTTTTCTTATTTCCTAATTGATTCTATTTCAAACAGTTTAAGCGTGCGTCCCCCCCCCCCACTTTATTTATACCTCTCTCTGAAATGAAATATTGGACTAACTCCTTTTCATCACCCTTCCAAAAAAATTAAATCTTGTTCGACTCTGGTATAAAAATTAAAATGTATAATTTTATTTTAAACATGTATTGCGCTTTTAACCTAATAAATATATCTTCATTGGAAGAAATGATATACATATCTATACTCTGTATCTATACATACTCACACTAATTGAGCAGTTGGGCACCAGACATCTATTTGAACTCGTCTTGTGACGTCATGCACCACTGGCCGAAGCCCGATAAATAAGAGCCTTGACTTTACAGTCATCTTTGAAAGTAACTATTAATAGGTGTTGTTTTGCAGAGAACAGGTTTATTCCACCAAGACAGAATTATTGGGGAGGGAAGGCTACTAGTAGAACAACTCTCGAAGTTTATCGACAGTGCAGTGTCCTTCACTTCACTGACAGCCACTTTACATCTCTGATTAAACATTTACACAGAACGGTTTGGAACATAGGTGAGGTGGCTAGCGAGATTTCTTTTCAGATAATAAATATCAGTTGAGAGATTTTAAAATATGTCTAGTACGAGCGCAGTAATAAAACCTCCTCGGTGAGACTCGTATATACATAAATGAAATGTTTTTTTTTTTTTTTGCGACACGCGTGCAAACAAAACGAGAGTATAAAAATTTGGTTTGGTTATTACTGGAGTTTTGCTTTACTACTGGATACCATTTTTTTGTTTTACTACTGGGTATCCAGTAGTAAAAATAGTGTAGGGCATATAGAAAAATAGCATTTTTGTAACAAATGTGCCCCGCCAGTCTTAAGAAATCAAAAGAAGTTTACTTACAACCAAAGTCTGTTGATCAAGTGCTGGCTTCCTAGTTTTATTAAATGTCAGTTCATAACTTGTTATAAATTTTCTATTCGGACGTTGATCGAAAAGAATAGAGACAATGACTTTTTTTTTTTTCGGGGCTTTGCTAAATTCCTTTCAAAATTGAGGAACATAATGCTTTTTTTGTATAAAACAACAACAAAAAAAAGAACCTTGTCCTTACTTTAATCACTCCTCGCTTTATCTGTTGTTCCTTTCTTCAAGCAATGCACTGGTTTTTTTTTTCAGTAGGACTGTTAAATCACATGATAACAATACCGTATCCATACAGAACGTATAATTTCTTTCAAATCTCATCACTTTCGGCGGAGAATGGCATAAGTTGTTGATGCACCTAAAACAACCAACGGACCAACCTCATCGCTTTCAAGGTAGACCAAAAGTCATCACAAACCAAGGAAGGGAGATCCAGAAATGATGAATTTCTGACATTTTTTCATTTGAAAACTGCCCTAAAAAAATGCTTAGGTAAAATTTCCTTGCGAATATCATTAAAATCTTCTCTTCTCTTCTCTTTCTGTAGCCTGCTTCTGGTTTGCTGGAGTGTATCCTGCTCTTAAACGATAACTGATTAAAAACTATAGAGATGTGAAAACTAGGATATTGTACTTATAGGGGACAGAAGGTTCCCCTCCTTTAAAGTAGGTTCCTTTAATACACTAGTTTTGACAATCGTGCCATTCTATAGGGACCTCTGGAACTCGGTTTTCTGAATTGCCCATATTTAATTGTTTTTATCTAAAAACTACTGTGCTAACTGTGACCTCAATTACGACCCATCTTATCCCAAAATATTCAATTATAAAATACATTACATCAGAAATTCTTGCAAAATTCCTTCATCCATTTTTACAATTTATCGTTTTTACCGGTCAAACGGTGCTCATTACACTTGTCGCTGTGGACAGACTTTCCTCCCCGTTAGAACGACAACCACTGAAAACGATGTGCACAGCTCTTTGCTGAATCTCCAAATAATAGTTGCATCTGTCGATATATTTCTTTCGTCGTTCCAGTTGTAACGCAAAACTTAATGCACACGCATTGTTTTATACTCTTGGACATATTTAATATGTGACCTATTTTAATTAATAATATGCAAAAGATCAGATAAGGAATGTACCGCTTTGCGTTACATTGGATAAATGTATTTAATCTCAGTACTTTTTGATCAGTCCTCTCATGTGTTGTTGCCGGATTGTTGAAACTTTCAGTAAACCGGATTACTGAATGATTAAATCTGTTTTACTGTTGGTTAATTGGTTAGTAATCTCTAGAGTGTTTTGCGTTCGCTGCTTGCCTGGGCTACATCGAAGTTTGAGTTGCTTCGAAATAAATCGAAAAATTAATTCTCTTCTCATTTAGTAGAAGCTGAATGTTTGTTCAAGTACGCATTCATACTTCTTCATAGTAATGTTCTGAAATGTAGGACGCATAGAGTGGCTCTGGTCTCCTTTGCATTTGCAATAGCTGAGATTTTTTTTTTTTTTTTTTTTTTTGAGAAACATTATAATGTTTCTCAAAAAAGAAGAGTTTCTGGAGGGAAAAAACATGCAACCCTACCTGAGACCGACAACTCAGTCATGTTGTGAAAAAAACTGTAAAGATTTCTCGTGTCGGTGCTTATACACACTATCCACCCTCATTGAAGAACCTTCTTTTTTTAGAGAGAGAAAAAGTTTGTTCTTCAATGGACTGATGGGGGTGAGGGAAATTTTCCAATCCGAATAGTTCACTCTATCCTAATTAGGGTATTCATGGACCTTGATTTTGGCTTCCTCTCCTTGATAGTAGTTTCATTTTGTACCAAGATCCGAATGTCACTGTTTATATCATCTTAGGTAATAATTCATCCCAAATTTTCGAAACAAAAAATAGAATAATGTGTTTCTAATTTATTCTGACCTTTGTTTATCTGGTACAGTGTATCTGGTGACCCTTTAAGTCAGCATAATCACATCACTTTAAACTGGGATAATTGTCTAAATTTTGAAATTTGTTTTAATTTCGGTTTTACGAGTAAAAGTTTCTGAGAATTTTCTGGTATTTATTTATTTGAATACTAAACTGAAACGGTGATCCTTGAGTGAAGAATTCGCCATGGGTCGAAAATCGTTAACATAACCCAAGGCATTTATATCTAAACCAATTTCTTATGGAAACTCTATATAGCGTATTAAAAATTAAAACAGGACGGACTGTTATTTAAAAAAAATCCATTCTCGAGAAGCTTTTTGCCTTGTTTATCCAACCTACCGCAATAAACGATAAAAATGGACTTCTGTTATAGGAAATGTGATTGCTTGTTGCTCATTTATAAAAGAACACTTCCTTTAAATAGGTATTATCCTTCATTAGAGTTTAGAATATCACATACAGATAGAAATTAAGAAAATGAAGTAAAAGATTCACGAAATCAAGTGGAATTTTTGTTACTTAGACAGGAGGAATGCAGAAATTAAAAAAAACAAAAAAAAAAACGTATATATGTTTTAATCAATCAACCAGATCTAACTCAGAGGCATGTTGGAAAGTGAGTATGCGCCTATTATCTTCAGCATGACTGTCCGTCCGTATTGTAACGAATTTAACAATAGGGACGGATCATGCTGAAGATAATAAGAAAACAGTATATACTCCACAAATTCATGCTGTATTCCAGGACTAAGCAGTGATATTCGGCGATCCAGGTACATCATTGTTTTTGGGGTCAACCCCTCCCCTTTCTTTAGGGCATCAGATTTATATCTATCCGATTTTACTGAAATTTGGGAGGGCTCGACAAATCTTTCTAAAAGCGAAAAATGTGAAATTCATGAAAATCTATCCACTAGAAGTAGTGTTATTACATGCGGACGGACATCGTGAAGACAATGGTCGCTTTACCTATATATGTTCATACACCTAAAAACGAAGGTAGTTAACGCGCTCTATCAAGAATATAAATTGTACCGTGATCACTAAATTAACTATTTACAGTACGGCATATTAAAATTTTGCATTTTCAATCTTGCTTCATACACTGGAAGCTGTTGACAGTGTGCATGATCTGGTGATGAGTGTTCGACATGTGACAGTTCTGTACATTGCCAGCGTCTCGGGCATCTTATCTGCCACATTAGCATTAGTATTAGTTGAGGAATATGATGCAAGAAAGAAAGCTTATACAGCATTAGCCAAAAAAAAAAAAAAAAAAAACCTTCCCATTTCACTGATCCGTTCATTCCAAATAATAACAGACATTCTTGCTATCAAAGGTATCAGCACGATGGGTCCCAAAGTTGTTGACAGCAGAACAAAAATGCACAAGAGTTGTCATATCAAATGAACATTTGTATCGTTTTCAAGCAGATACAGAAAATTTCCTTCCAAGGTTTGTGACCATGAATGAGATGTGGGTCCATCACTTTCAACTAGAGACAAAGGGGCATATATATATATATAGTTTTTGGGTCTATGCCCTTGCTTTGCTTTTTTCCTGTGCATTTTGCTAACGTAACAAAAACACTTGTGTAAATATTCTAATAATGTTTACAATTTTGGCTATCTGTAGGGCTAGCAGTTATATTTTTTCAGTCCGCCGTTGTTATTTTTATTTTAATATAGCGTGTTTCATATTTTTGCTCTATTAGCTAATTTATATAATTTATATTATTTTAACTTAAATTTAAACTTAAAGCTATTATGTATACTATCTCGCCAGAGAAGACAAGCTCAATTCTTAAAAGGCTCTCTAGACCTAAGAAGGCCTCCGCAAATCAAGGTCGGAGGGACAACCATAAAGCTCAAAACTGAACTCAAATATCTTGGTTTGGTTCTGGACAAGAATCTCTCCTGCACACCGTACCTCTGCTATCTACGAACCAAGATAAGAAAAATTTCCAACTCATTGCTAGGGTTACCCGGAGGGACTGGGGCCTGAAAAGGAAAACGCTCTCTCTCTTTTACAAGGCCGTCTTCTTCCCGGTACTGGCCTACGCAGCTGGCGTATGGTATAAAAAGGCAACTACAGTAGTGAATAGACCCAAGCTGAAAACAATTTACCGCTAAATTCTGTTAACGATCACTAGAGCATGTTGTACAGTCAGCACCCACGCGCTCCGGGTCTTGCAGGTACTCTCCCCCTGGACCTGGAAATTATCTGCTGTGGGCTGCTTTTTCAACTGTCAAAAGGGAGAACAACCGCTTGCATTGGCTTCATTACAGACCAAACAAGAAAACAACAATAACCTAGAAAAGGCACTACTCATGACATTCCTGAAGCAATCCTTGCAGGACAGATGGTCAGCCTCGACAAAAGGCACAGTTACCAAAAAAATCATCCCTGAGATTAATCTGTTATATCTGCATCCTCCGGCCTTGTTTTCACCTGGACTACACACTACATATCTCCTGACTGGACATGGCTCTTTCAGAAAAAAACTCTTTGATTTTGGAATCTCGGAAACACTACAATGCTCCTGCGGACAAGAGAAATCGTGGGAACACCTCATACACGACTGTGAAATCTATGAAGACCTGCGATGCCAGCTGGTCACAAGGATCCACTCCCTACTCCGAAACCAGGAACACCTAATAATACAGGAAGAAGAATACTACAGGACATTCACCCAATTTGCCCAGGACCTCTTTTCACGACAAAGAGCCCTGCCACCTCCATAACAACTAGTGATCTCCCGGCTCTGGCCGACACCCCAACACTAAATGACGACGGAATTGCACAGCCGTGTGGCAACAGTAGCCTACAAAGACAATATCAGGAACAGATAACTATAGTGCAGCAAGCCCAAGGATTCCAAACTCAAAACTCCTGGAAGACTGTCCCATGACTCACGAACATAACTGGACAAGACAACTGCCGCATTCCACCTGATTGCCAGTCCCTGGATCCCCTTACCAGACACTCATTAACTGCAAACTCAACCACTGAACATCGACATGCAAACTGGAACTGTCAATGGACTCCAACAAACTTAACCGAACAAGGACTCTCAAAGGAGTTGACCCCTGTCTTCAACACGACACTGAACTGAAACCACGAAATGTGACCAACAAACCAATAAGACAGAGACATGACCATACACTGACTGGACCTTGGTGCCACAAATTTGACACCAGAACAGTACAGTTAAGTGAAACACTGGACTAGACTGATAAAATCAACTCACCAGATTGGACTTACACTGGATTGGACTACCTTCCAACACCGGATTGGACGAGAAGAATCTGGACTACCTGATATGACTTCCTCTTGCAGCTATGCAGCTAAGGCGCCCACTGGCGATCCAATACCATGCTCCCTTGCATGGTACTTTCTTTCCACCACCTGGGGGAGGGAACAGACTCCCTGTCTTCCCCCCTATTTTCTTCCTCTTGGTGGGGTATGGGCCTGCCCCACTGATCTTCCCAGGGGTCACCTTCCTTATCGACCTCATACTCTACTTTCACCCCCCCAGTCTTCAGTCTCCCCCCACTACTCTGTCTATGTCAACAGCGAATGTCCCGCACAACCAAAATTTAAAGCATCCAAATTAATGCGCAAACTCTCTCGGCCTAGGAGATAAGACCCTAACAGCGTCTTATCCTTTTTTTTTTTTTATTTTTACAAATAGGTCTTAGCCACTGAAATCTCAGGAAATTAGGTGGCAGGACCTACCAGAGTACTTATCTAAAAATGACTGGTGTACCTGGTCTGCCTCCACGGGGCTTAGTGTGGGCAACGTTGGGCCTCAGCAGGAGTCCACCGGCTAAATGGCCAGATGAACAACGGTACATGACACTACACCCCCACAATATCCATACACTTTTAAATCTCTGGCCTTTACAGCGTACTGTAACACACGACAATGTATACTATGCTGAGATGGGGGGAACCCCTGGTGCCGTTATACCCTAAACACACTTTACACTATATTTATTATATAATAATATGGTGAGGTTGGCATATAACTAACAGAAACAGATAGCGCATGTTGTTATTGATGGCATATATTGAGAGGCGCTAGCTCCAGTTGACGTGCCTTTCGATGTAAACCTTATTCAGTAATGACATTATGGTGCTTTTGATTTGGTATTTTGTAAATACTGAATTATTGTATTTGGTATGACTTCGTTATATAGAGAGACTATTAGGGTCCTTTGTAGGTTATGGTTATTTACCTCTATCTTAAGCTATATCGTTTGAAATAAATAATATCTTGTAATATCTTGTCTTGTAATTTGTCTGTATTTTATCAGTTTTTTAACATATCTGGATATTAGTGACAATATTGTATATTATTTTCTGAAAATCGGAAAGCTCACCTGTCTTCTCCATTACCGGATCAACTAAGAAGCCCAGGAAAGCATATTTCCTGGGCTTCTTAGTTGTGACAGAATTTGTGTTGTGAAGTTGTGACAGAATTTGATGCTAAATCCTACATAATGCATGTATCTGAAATTTAATGGCACCTATTACTTTCGACAATTGTGTGGCGCAGAATGATTTGTACTGTTGTGGGAATATTGTTTTATTGTTTCCACAACAGTGCATAGCTAACAAATTTTTAACGAGTGTTCGAACTGGAAAATAGGAATTGTGACACGTAGCTACCAAGATTAATTATGTATGTACTTAACTTGCAATCGACAATGGCCATCTTAATATTTTGGAAAACTTTCCTGGATCTGTGACAATCGAAACGCTCTGTGGCCTTAGATGCTAATATAGGAGTGCCTGGATATACCTTTTTAAAGACGATTTTCATGAAATATAAAATTTCGTGAAAATCGTCTACTGGGAGCCGAGTTCTTACATACAGACGGACAGGGTGAAGACTATATACTTGTATGCTATGTAAATAATAGCAAAAAATAGCATAATCTAAAAAAAAATTTATCAACAGGTGCATTTAGAACTGTATGCTTTTAAGTAGTTCTACCTTAAAAGTTTACCATTTACCGATAAATATCGTAAAAGGGAATAAAATTACAAATCTATTAATTTAGTGCATACTACATATGATGCACATTTTTCGCATACTGTTGTGCTGTATTTGTTTGATAATTTTTTAAAAATTACTCCATGGAAATCCCCTATAAAAATTGTCGAAAATGTTGAGTTTCTAGTATTCCATTCCATTTGAAGTACCACTACCAAGGCCGAAGCCCATACTTGTCTTATTCTTAACATCTGGCAAACCGAACCTGTTGTGTTAAAATATTGAAATAATAAAATTAAAATTGAAATAATTAAAATAGATGCGCATAATTAAAAATTGGAGAGCAGCCACTTAGCCCAGGCTAAATGAAATCAGATTTTGGAACATACCCATCATCCCAATGAACTTGGTTACAATTCCTGCCCCTGGGAGATAGTTTCTACTATCTAGCATTCAAATATACCCTTCGTCGAAACACTTTAGCCACGAAATCATTAAAATATGTAAACAATCACCTATCAGTAAACAGTACCCAGAGCTTATCCCTCAAAGACATTCTGACTAATCTGTCTAAATGATCAAATGTAAATAAATACTACACTGTAATATGACATGACAAGAAGTCTTCTCCTGACCACATATACATAAGCTGCTCTCGAACCAATCCAGCTGAAAAAGTCTTAACGCAAGACCATGACCAGATATTAAAAATGTGGCATGCAATCCAAATTGCAGCCACTGTTCGATCTTATTATTTACAATATCTACCTTCGGTAAGAAAGCATAAGTTTGTCTTCCTTTACTACATAGGTTCCACCCATCTTGCCATAATGAGTACAATTCAATTGATAAGCTCTCCTTCTCATTCTTTACATCTAGCTTATTATATACCCGTTATACATCAGGATAAGTTACAATATTCATGATACTGACAATGTTGTTCTTAGTATAAAAGGGTTTCTAGTATGCGATTTTATTATTTGAGGCAGTTTCGGTTCCCATCATCATCAAGGATAATATTACAAAATAATAAATTTGTTTATGTTAAAACACAGTCCATTAGAGATGTGTGTGTGTGTGTGTGTGTGTGTGTGTGTGTGTGTGTGTGTGTGTGTGTGTGTGTGTGTGTGTGTGTGTGTGTGTGTGTGTGTGTGTGTGTGTGTGTGAGTGAGAGAGAGAGAGAGAGAGAGAGAGAGAGAGAGAGAGAGAGAGCATCGCCGTATTTATTATTCATGAGCCATGGTCAACTCAAACGCGTGTATTATTGCATCCTCTAATTTGACCACTCTTCTAGCGTTCACTGTACGTACATTGCTCTCTAGAATTTTCACGCGACAGTGAAGATGTTAACGTCTCTTAGCCGTATAAGTTTACATACAGAACGTATTTTTTGTTTATACTTCTATATGTAAGGTACCTTTTTTGTTTAAAAAATGAGAACATTCTAATTAAAACTTTCGATTAATTCTACAATGATTTGATTATTGTGGATCCCCAGTAAATCTCAACTCTCCTCCCCGAAATTAATTATAGCTTGGTAATCGCGAAATAGAACTAGCCGGACCTAGTTCGCTATGTTCTAGACAGAATACTTATACGTACGCTAAGAATAGTTAGAACTTTATATAGAACAAAAGTTTAAAATTTCTTTTGGTAACAATACTGGAATACTAATATCGGGAACGACATCAACATTGGGAGAATATGTGCATTCAATTATTTCTTCTTTTCTACATTCAGAACGGAAGATCGAAATTTATATCTTTCTGTTGGATAATCATGAAGACAGCTTTAAGTTATTACTGTATTAACAACATTGGTTAAATAAAATGGTGTGTGTATATATGTGTATGTAGTTGGGCGTGTGGAAGTTTTTTTGTTATCTGTTGTGTGGGAGAAGGCCACAGGAGTAATCTACTGAGCTTCGAGTCGGAGACTGCAGGAGGTTGGCAGCGTGTAATCAAGACACTTCTGGGAACTACTCTCTGTTCAGCCATCTGGAAACGCCCAAACCAGCACGCACTCACGCACGTACAGACACACAGAAATCATACACATGAGTCGCTTGGCAACATGCCAGCAGCTCCCCCTTCCTCTTCCCCGCTCCACTACTTCCCTGCTCGACGCCGAACCTTTCCTAATCTCCTGACCTCCGCTTTGATAGCAAGGCAGTGCGCAAATATCGCTGTGTCAGTTGAGACCTCAGGGGGTGGGAGGAGTTTGACGGAGTTCCAGTTTTGCTTGTTGTTGCCTGTCAGTTGTTTGGTAACTGCCGCCAGGTCGAATGTTGATGTATGGCCGCCATCCTACCATCTTGTGCCAGTTTATTAGGTGTTTATAGTGACTCTTGAAGCTTCCTTCAACATCTTCAGTATATACTCGACGGTATTGTTATTGGTATATGAGCTTATCATATTTTTCTGCAACAGAATTACGAGGATAGTAACCTAAAGTGCGGAAACCTTCCTTTAGACGAATGGAAGGGATTTTTACAGGATCTAGTTCCAACACTATCGATTAGCGTTCATGATTGTGATACTTTGAAGTAATCGTAGGTATGTACATTATATAATTACGCAGTTCTCTATGAATAGTCCATTTAATAACTGTAAAATGGCATAAGTGAGGATCTTATTACTATAAATTTTGTAGTTTAGTCGGACATCTAGAAAAACTGTGTCATGTGTTGAGTTATTTGACCTAATTTACTACTTTTAAACTTAATTTTAAGAATTATATTGTTTAATGAAACGAATTTAAGAATATAACAGCGTCTTCTGGAACTCGGAAAAGATCCTTACGCAGCTAGCTGAAGGCAGTGGGGAATAATTAAAAATTACTCAGTACATACTCGTTGTTCTAAAGATTCGTATTTATTAATCCTTATTGCATTAACTGTAAGTAGGTAACCTGAAGTGCGGAAATGTCCTAGGCGTAAGGAAGGGATTTTTCAGAGAATCTAATTTAAACACTATCGATTAGCGCTCATTATTGTGATACTTTGAAATAACCGTAGATGTACATTATGTAACTAAGAACTTCTCAGTGATTAAACCATTTAATAACTAGCATTATTATTCAGTGTAATATTTCGAAAATTTTGCTGAACGCAACTGAATATCATTAACAGTTGAACAGTAATAGCGTTTTTCAACAAATTTTGAATATAATTTTAAGCTCATTATTTTTAACAGCTTTTTTTTATTATTATTACTATTTTTTTTTTAAGCAGAAACTAAATGCATGCAGTTAGAATGTCATTTGACTTCTGTAGCCTTCTTTGCTTTAACTGTTTCAAATCCAGTTATGGGAGAAATATTTTCTGGGCCTTTTCAAAAAGTCTAATCTCAGGTGGAGCTGTTTCTTTTCTTTTGTGTTTTTGGTGATGATAGCCTTACGAGGTTTTGCATCCAGCAAACAGGTAAAACGACCTTAGGATGCGTGCATATATATTACACATTGCTGATCTGCGACATGTCTGATAACTAGGAAAATTCCTGTAGATTAAGCAATAATAAATGTTCCCAGGAAGCTAGTAATAGTACGAAAACTAAATCCGATTGCTAGTCTGTCGAGATTTCCCTGTTTTAGTTAATTTGTGTCAGAAGTGAACCAGCCACTATATTTGTGCATTGGTTTCTTACTAAGGTCAGTGGCCTCTGACAGTTTCCCGCACCCTCCCCCTCTCTTTGTGTATACACGCGCATGCGTGCATGCTTGTGATGGGGTAAGATACCTGCAAAGTTTTGTACGTTGATGTCATTCACATCATTAGTTTGTTTAGAGTTTCTTTGGAATATTGTTAACTAAAACATATGTTCGCATACGGTGGACAGAAAAATAGTTACGAGTGAGTAGACTCTCCGTAATTCTTGTGTTTTTATTAGCCTATGGATCATTAGGTTTAAAAGGATTAATTTTTAATTTAATGTTCATTAATATAAGATTCGAGTGGATAATAGATTTGTATACATATATGAAAGTATTACTGTTAAAAAGCTGTGACATAATTTGCTGAATGTTACAGTTAAACTGTAACTGTTGTGATTGGTTGATATGTGTTGAACTCAATGCTTTAGTTCAGTGGCAGGCCATCTTGTGGTACGTGTAATCCTAGGATACGCAGTTCATTCTAGAGAAAGATTTTTATTATTCTCACTGGAATCGTGTGCATTTTTAAAATTTTAGCACGATATGAGAGTCTTTGATAATGTTCTTACTGGTAGTTAATCAACACTGCTTTAGAATAATGACAACATTATCTAAAGTGTTATTTCCCTTCTTCTTAGTACAACTATTTAATGTGTTTATTTAGTAGTATTATTTCAACTATTGATTATCGGAACTACTATTTACAGAAAATTATACAGTACATTGCGAAACACCACTGAAAAATAATAAACCAGATCTTACAGTAACCGTAGACTTCAAATCAAATTTAACGATTTCATTTTTAGTTTGGGGATAGATATCTAGTGATGCAAAAAATATAAATATCATATTTATTATTTTTTTTTTTTCGCGTAATAGTATTTTTCATTAAACAACATACAATTTTTCACCATCTGAAACCAGCCTGAACATCATGACCATGCCTGTACATTTACTGCAATGGAATGCGGTAGTTCCCTTCTAGCATTTATGGCTGTTCCGGGGTACATGTATAAAACTGATTAAATAAATAGTTAAAAATAGCAATAACAATATATTTGTACTTGTGCATTTGCGTACTTTTATATGGCAAGGAGCACAGTCTCTCTTCAAATATTCGCAAGATATTCAATGGTTTTTAGTATACACAATGAGTTCAGGGCTGACAGCTTAGTTGGCACTCCTCCAACTAAAGTGGCACAAAAATGGCTGAAACCAGTCAACCGGTTTTGTACCGACTTAAATGGATTCATCCGACCAAATCGTACCTACCCTTCCATAAAAAACGTTTCACGGAACTCTGCATTCTGCTAAAGAGAGTTGTAATAGTTAAGTTAGTAGCGTTTATTAATAAGAATGGAATACGGTATTAGAAATGTCCATTAGTTCCAATCTCAAAAATGGATGCATTCTTCGTTACAACTTTTGCCTGCGTCAGACAGATAAAAGTGCAAGAGTATTTTAAATATCACTACCGTGTGATTTCCATTTTTAACCTGTACGGGCTGCATCTTTGAGCAGCAAGCGAAATTAAATAAATCCTTATTAAATGTACCATAGCCAATAAATAAAGTAAAAAGTACATAATGCCCACGGCGGGAAGAAAGACCGGGAATAAACTGTTTCATTTTCATTTCAATCATAATAATTCGCAATAAATAGTAATTGCCAAAAAGAAACCTTTAAAAAAAAAAAAAAAAACCAAATTAACAAGGAGCTTATTTTTAGCGAGTTATTAATTCATTTTTTTTTCTTTTGTATTATTTATTTGTAATAATGCGTGCTGCGCGCTGCTTTCTTCACTTGGACTATTTTGTCATTTTGTATTTTTAAATTACAACATAAATAGCACAGTATTTATTTCAAAAAGTAGTTAAAATAGCATATTTAAGAAAAGACATTTTATTTTGTAAAGGTATTAATTAACCTTTGCAGTTTTTCTTATTTGAGGTTTAGATTTATGCCGCCTTTCGATTTCATGCATTGTAACAGTGTGCAGCCCCGCCCCATCCACATCAGGAAATGACAAATGGGTTTTTTTAACAAAGGAAAACAGATAACTTTAAGATGGAGCAAGTTTCAGAGTATTACCATAGTCTGTGATTAAAGTATATCGTGCGCTTCATTAAAAAATGACAGCTAAGAGTATTGCTACGGATTTCTTGCTATTTGTTTTCTTTAGTTTATCAATGCTACAAGATGACACAAATAAGATGGGTCCAGTTGTTACTATTGGCGAAATTTTGAACAATTGTAAAATATGGAATTCTTATTTGCATCGCCCTTTGTAATACAGGCATGATCGAAGATCATGAAATACAAGAAAAGGCAAAAGAAATTCAGATTATCAACTGTACTCGCAATTACAGTATAAACTACCTTTTGCTGGTTTCTTAGAAGCAGAAGTTACTAGCTCCAGTAATTATTTTAACATGACGGTTTTAAAAACTAGCTTTTCAACTACATAATTTGTTGGTTATTCTTATTATTCAATTAAGAATGAGCGATATTTTTGAGCAGATATTCTGCCAGTCAAATTATCGGATTATTGCTGTAGATAAATCGATGCAGTTGTAAATTTGTAACGTTTTTCGAAACGAAAGCGTATTTATTTAACAATACTTTGAAAAACATGATCTATAATTGAGAGCCTTAATACTCGCGCACTAAATAAATTGTCTGGGAACACTCAGCAACTACAGTAATAATAACTAATAATAAACACTATTATTTCACGAATCAGTCTGTTTTTGTGTTTAAATCTGGTTTTATGATAATAGCTCTTTTATTGGCTAAGTGAAAAGGCAGCTGTTTATTAACACGCTTCTGAACAGTTAAGAGAATCGAGAGTTATTAAAGCACAACAGACATTGACAAGTTACATTACATTATTATCATATGACGAAGACAAGTTGTGAAATATCAGTGCTTATAGCCTTAAGTATGCAAAACTGTACGCACTGGTCCGTAAACTTATGCAGGTTGGTTTGCTACCGCACATATTTACACGTATATAACTGATATTTATTTTTAATAGCTATTATCGTTGCGATAGTACAAAAGGTCACTTTTTTAAGTTCGTGACAAGGTGATTGGGTTTAAATCAATGCTTTCGATTTTATGATACGTATTAGAGACCAAGCATTTTGGGATAATGCTGAAAGTAGGTTCCTGGATCGATTAAAATTTGAAGGAAAGTCAATGCTAGAACATTAGTGATTTAGAAAAGACTTTTTTTTACATTTGCTGCTATAATTCCTTTTCCTACAGACGGGTTATCAAGGAAATGGAAAATACAGCAGTAAACATAATATAGCAACATCTTACAAAATTTTGAAAGTGGCTTCTAAATAATTGTTAAGATAATTTACAGGCATTCATTTTCATAGTATTATGCCTGGCATGGTACTTTTTGAAATCGTCTGAATGGATGTCACAGGTCTCCAGTTATGCAAGGTCTGGTTTAGTTATGAATGCATTTAACTTTTTAATAGTTGACTACTTGCCAAGTACTGGCAAGTAGCAATCAGCTTTTGCTGATTATTGTTTGGATGTATTGAATGATGCTTACCCTTGATAAAGTGGAATTTAGTGTATTATTTTCTAATAATTATTAGAATATAATTCTAATATAATCTAATAATTATTAGAAAACAATACACTGAATTTTATTAATTAATGTTTTTTTTTTTTTTTAGCAGTTTCTCTTAGGGCACTCCTACCTTTTCCTTTCAGCATAATTAAGTGGCATGTTTCTTATGCTGGGCACTAAAATCTGCTATTGGCATTATATATATATATACAGAATGAATTAATAAAAAAAAAAAATGCACAAAGATGGAGCAGTATAGAACATATAAGGTGCCGAGGATAATAGAAAAAGGAAAGTAAGAAAAGGAAAAGAATTTTAAGAACCTAAAAGAAATTAAAGGCTGAATTCAAAGAGCCAATTAGAAGCTGAAAGGGAAAGTAAAATATATGATTAATAAGTAAAGAAAAAAAAATGAGCATCAAATTGAAGGTGGGGCGATAATAAAATAACTAAGGGAAAGAAAAAGTTTGATGCAAACTAAAAAAGGTTGGTACATAAATCAGGTATTTCATAAGGGGACTACACCTGATTATGTACCAAATTACTGCATTTCTATACAAACTTATGGTTATGGAGGAAAGATTAAAATAAAAAAAGTGTATATATATATATTATTTAAAAAGGAGAGAGAAATGATAGATCCTCCAAAAACATGAGCAAGGTAGCCCCAACGCAGTGTATCTAATTAATTTAAAGAAATTAAATTAAAGTATGACATGAATACTAAATTAAATCAAATGACAATGAATACCTTGAATTCATGTATATACCTTAAGTCGATATCGTAATTGTAATAAAATATATATGGTAAAAGAATTGTTTTGTATATCAAAAAAAAGGAATAGTGTTAATTTTGCGTGTCAAATATAGAGAGGTAAATTTTAAATGAGAAATTTGGAAGTCAAAAATGTATTAAGTGTAACAGGCAATGGTATAGAAACGGGAAATAAAACAGGGTAAGGGAAGAAAAACAGCAGTAAAACCGAAAGAGGCGAAAATAGCAGAGAAGGAAAATAATGTCCGAATCGCCCTCGTATTTCACTAATAGCTCAACGGACCGAAGAATGAAGAATAGAAAGTAAAAAGATAAAAGTAAAGAAAAGAGTTTAAAGGATACTAGGCAAGCTAGGTGTGTTAATACGTGGAGAGAGAGAGAGAGAGAGAGAGAGAACACGAAAGTATGGGGAACTATAAAAAATGGAATAAAACTCTATATATATATATATATATATACAGAGAGAGAGAGAGTAATTTATATATATATACTGAGTAGTCATTTTATTAGATACATCTACCCTTATCATAAAATGCAGCGTCCTTTCAGTGACGGCATCTCGTCTTCGTACCATGCGATGTAAAGCAGGTGGGCAGATAGGGATGTTTAATGTGTGCAATTCAGTGCGAGAATGGACACGACGAAAGTTTTAAATGACTTTGAACATGGCCCCGTATTTGGCGCCAGGCATTCCTGTATTGGTGTTGTGGAAACTGAACCCAGTTGGTTTTTTCGCGTACGAGTATGTCTCGGGTATATAAAGGCTGGTCCAATAACCAAAATAACATCCAGCCAACGGCGATCCTATGGTCAGAGACAGCTCGTTGATGCAAGAGGCCAACGGAAGTTGACAAGACTTGTGCAGGGTAACAGAAAGTTTACCGTCAGACAGTTAATAACCAAATACAACAGTGGTAACCAAAGAGCTATTTGAGAACGTCGTACCTTGTCACGAATGGGTTCTCACAGCCAGCAGCTGAACCGGGTTCCGTTTCTCTCACCAAAAACAAAAAGATACGGTTACAGTGGGCTCAGAAACGCCAGACTGGACAGTGGAGGATTATAAAATGGTTGCTTATCTGTCGAATCTCAGTGCTTGCTGTTTCACATTGATTTGCAACAACTGTAGGACGCATCAGTCCATGGACCCGTCCTTCCAGGTGGCAACAACGCAGGTGGTGTTGGCGGTGTAATGATGTGGAAGAATGTCTTTGGTGCTCGTTGGACTCCCTTTAATACCACTGGAGCAACATTTGGATGCCAAAGGTTATCTGGAAATTGTTTCCGACTAGGCGCATATCTTCATAGCTGCAGCATATCCATCTGCGAATGGATTCCTCTAACGGAATAATGTTCCATATAACAGAGATTGAAATCATCCTATTTCGGAGTCCTCCCCAGGTGCCAGATCTCAGTCCAGTTGAGCACCTGGGGGATGTAGTGAAAGCAGCTTTTTGGAGTAGAGATCTGCAATCATCCAATTTGCAACAACTGTGGAAGCAATTGAGTCAACATATCCCGGCATCCCTGTGGTAGGCTTTCAACCCCACCGTTGTACTCATGTCACGATGAATCCAGACTGTTATGAAGACTTGCTCGCTCTCTCTCTCTCTCTCTCTCTCTCTCTCTCTCTCTCTCTCTCTCTCTCTCTCTCTCTCTCTCTCTCAGCTCTTAGGTAGGTGTAATTAATAAAGTGGTTTATAAGTGTAAGATTTCATATTATGCTGCATAGATAATAAATATTGCTTTATTCAGGCCAATAAAATCAAAATTACAACACTTCTATAATGACAGAAATAGAAGTCCACGATAATATGAAAAATAGAACTACATGATGATATACTTTTCATTTGATTGAAATATTATAGAGAAAGTGAAATGCTTAAATAGCCTAAGCCAGGACTGGGAAGGTTTGTGTAGTGGGAATTACTTCGCGGTACTGTGCGCTCCATTTATTTTTGCTTAATTTAAATAAACTAATATACGGTATATTTTCCTCCATCTGCGTCTGTCTCAATACCATGCCTTTGCAGTCCACTGAGGTATGCCGGTCGGCGACTTGCATAACTCTGGACTTAAGATTTTTCGATACTGCAACTGGCGTGGTATGCTTAAACAGTTGTTATTTGCCATGCAATCTGCTGGATACTTTTGCCCGTCTTTCAGCCATTTCAGAAAAGTAGTGTAAGGCAGATATGTGATTACTAGAGGCACGCCCACGTATCTACCGTTTCGCCCATCAACATCAAATTAAAAGTTTTAGATGTAGTATTCGTCTATTATCACATTAGTACACTTAACTGTAGCTAATCTACCCAGAGGTGTCTTTAAAAAAAATGTGTTATATTTTAGTACTGAGATACTTTACTTTTGACTATTGATACAGGGACTTATTTTTACATAGTATTTGTGTCGGAACGAAACTTTATTTCTCCAACTGGTCTTCCTATTTGTTTTCCCACTGAATACCAACTAGTTTAGACGAGATCTTTCATAATCAATATACAGTCGAAGCTCTATAACGACACCATAGAGGAATGAGAAAAACATTATATTAATAGTTCAGAAAAATCTCAAAAGAACAAAGAAAACTTTGAATATTTAATGTAATTCAAAAAATATATAAAATTTATTTAGAATACGTAGAGTATTAAAAAGAAAGTGAAGATTGTACATTTATAATTAGTAAGATTAATTTGTCAATTACGTATGTACAGTATCTGTGTGTACCTTCTTTATATAGCTCTCAAGGTTTAACCATAGGCAGTTCCAATCCTTGATAGGCACCCTTCAACTTCTTTATCACTACGAATTTCAGGTTACGTGAGTTCTTCTGCAACGAGTTCCTCTTTATTCGTTCATATCCTGAAACATGCTTTCCTCTAAACCACCTTTACTGGTTGCATTATTCAAGGCGACAAATCCAACATCTTTGAAGCAGTTGGCAATCACTTTTTCGTCAGCCTCATCCAATGCTGAAACATAGAAATACATTGCTGTTGTTTGTGTGGGCTTTATGGCGCAAGGGCAACACGGCAATAATCGTCGCCACCGTAATCATACGGTGCCGACGCCATAATGCGCCTATGGTGAAGTTGATTGTGCTGTTTTTATCAATATGAATTGCGATTGAAGTTTATAGTATGTTGTAGAGTTGTATCCATTTGAGGAAAGTAAAGATTTTGTCCACGTGTGGCGTATCTGCTAGGAGATGAGCAATACTCAGAGTTCGTTGCTGAAAATAAGAAAAGAGAGTTTGTCGCGATAGAAATTATAAGTCAGGGTATTCCCTAATAGAGATATGTGATTTTGTCTAGAAATCTGAGTGTCATCGAAGATAAGCATAGAAACAGAAGAATCCTTTTTGTGAGATATAAGACAGCACTGAGTTTTAGAAGGATTGAAATTAACTAAGTTATCTTTGCCCCACTGGAGAATTACCTGGAGATCAGCATTTTTAAGGACTTGTCAGTGGATATTCGATGAGTTGAAGCTGTTTGTACAGTGCAAGGTTTCTCAAACTGGAAGGTGGAATGCAATGTACCATCATCAGCAAAACAATGGATACGATTTCCGGCCAGTGGAAGAAGGTCATTACTATACAAGTGGTAAAGGCATTACTATACAAGTGGTAAAGGCATGGGAAAAATAACTGAACCTTGGGGGACACCAGTTAGTTTAACACCATTTACCGTCACCCGCAGTGAGTATCAACGAGGAAACTAGATACCCAAGCACAAAGAACAGTCGAGAATCCATAAGATGGAAGCTTATTTAGAAGACTATTATGCCAAACATGATAAAAGCATTTGAAACGGCAGGTGCAACTGCTCGAGTTTCAGGTGGCAAATACTCGACAGCGGCTATTCGCTTGACTATGAGTGGTGCAATTATACCCGAACAGCAAAATTTTTGTATTCTCCCTGCTATATTGCGATTTAAGTCTTTGATCCATTTTTAGTAGATTTTTGGTGACATCCAAGGCTTTTGGTTTGTTCGATACACAGTAGGCAATGCCTTCAAACTTTTAAAGCAGCGGTGCTTCTTGGCTTTCCGAATGATTAGAGAGGAAGCTTCTCTGTGCCGGACATGTTTGCCACCAGGCGAATGGCAATTGGTTGTTCCCCCCCCCCCCCACTACATTTCTCTTTAAATGTCAGTGTTTTATCCGATAGTTAAAAAAACCAAAAAAAAAAAACATAAGTTCTGTCAGCATTGAAGATGTGGTTCTGATCGTGTCTGCAAAACATACAACCGCTGCACTTTCGCCGTCCGCATTTTTGATGACAATCTTTGGCAACCCCGCCGCTTATACACAAAATCAATCAAATAAAAGCCGCTAAAAAAAGGTAGTTTCTGATCAGGAATGTATTGCCCACATCATACAGTTCAAATGAGATCCTAACAGCTCCTCAAGTTGCTTCTTGGGTGTAGTCGTTATTGTAGCTTAGAGAGCTACAATTAGGTTTACTCATTGTCATACAACAAAATCCATACAGCACTGTCATTATACTGTGGTATACTATAAACAAAATTATGAATACAATCTTTGTCATGAACAGCGTCTTGTATTTACAGTATTAGTACCCGTAACACAATGTAAAACCGTTACTCAAGAAAGCTCTGTGAACTGCCAGATGATCCGTTCAACACACGATCCATTGTGTAGCACCGTGGGTAGCTAGCAACATAGCAGCACGACGATCAGGTGGTAAAATCCAAGGAATCTGTACAGTGCAGCACTATTAACTCCCAAGAAAGAACAGCACCAGAAGATTAATCAGGCTATGTAGGAGTAGCAACTTAAACTTACAAAGATGGGCAGATCAGCATGCTGTATAATGAAATGAACTTCTAGGCTAAGTTATTTAAATTACACCAATGAACGTAGGAAATCGCCAACAACAAATTTCCACGTTTAGCCTGCAGGCTCGTCATTAGCTTTTAATGAATTGGCGCTTTATATTTTGAAATGTGAATACTGTAATTAAAAAAATTGTAATTTAAAAAGTTAAAAACAAGATAGATTGGTGTGATGGACATTTTTTTCCGTTATAGAGAATTCGTTCGTCTTTCAAGGTCGTTAAATTGAATGTAAATTAGCATTAAGTTTATGTGAAATTGTCTGGGACCTACCACTTAGTCGTTATAACATGCTGGAACATTAAAAAGAGGTTGCCTTTTAAAAACTTCAACTGTATAACGATTTCCTAATCTCAAGGTTACAGTAGGGAACATTTCATCCGTCTTCCGTAATCGCTGTAACATGCTTTGTAACTTCTTCTCTTTCGCTGGAATTCTTTAGCCATCTTAAAATTCTCAAGTGCAGTCCCATTTATCATTTTTTGCGCAGCATTTTACGTTATAATTTTTCCCAAATGAGCATGAAAGCGGATTCATATTGAAATAAAAAATATATATATTATTATAAAAAATCTGTGGTTGGAATGGAAAACGTGCGTCCTGCGATTGCATTCAATCATCACAGGAGCCAGTATTCTGCTGTGCAAGTATATTGGGGTCGGCAACCTTTTACGGTCGACTGCCGGAAAAAAATTTTGTACTTTTTTTTCAGTCCTCTCGCGTGTCACTAGGATTTCTTTTTTTTTTTTGTTTTTTTGTTTTATAGCATTGATGTTCTAAAAAATGTATACTTGGATCATTCTAATTAACAGTAACTGTTGGTGATATTAAGAATCTTAAATTTACTTTTTATGATAGCATCCACATATGCCTGCATTACACAGATCGGTGTAAATTTTCTAGCTTGTTCAGGATTTCTGACCCTTGCTCCATATATTCAGTTAAACTTTACTGGTGTCACAATATTAGTGCTCTTTGGAGTCTGACATGGTAAGGTGAGTAGTAGCACACTACAAATTGTTATCTATTTTTTATGGGTGACGAAAGTTTTCATCACACACGCAAAAAAAAAATTAAAAACAATAAAATATTTTTAAATAAATAAACGCAACAAACGCCTGGTGAACATATATATATATAATTTCATTTTAAATAATTTTCTCAACAAGAAAAAAAGTTAAGTGCATAATTTTATTGATGTTTTAAATAGTAATCCTAAAATAGATGTACCATTCATTTAGCTTGTCATTAAATCAAACTTTATTTATCGAATTACTTTTGCGATGGTATTGTGTATGTGTGTGTACAAAAAAAGTTCTAGTATGTATATCCGAATCCAAGCAGAAAGAACTTTGTAATTTATTTATTCAAAATATATATATATATATATATATATATATATATATATATATGTGTGTTGAAATAAGTTCAAAAAGCGAATAAATACGATCAGTAATGCCAATTTCT
The DNA here is from genome assembly GCF_048544385.1 of Mastigoproctus giganteus. Taxonomy (NCBI): domain Eukaryota; kingdom Metazoa; phylum Arthropoda; class Arachnida; order Uropygi; family Thelyphonidae; genus Mastigoproctus; species Mastigoproctus giganteus. The sequence goes on from NC_143585.1 coordinate 113,091,218, forward strand.
GCTCTTAAACGTGAACACTTTAAATTTCTAACTATACCTGTGTTCATCGCAACGGCCGGAAGAGAGGAGCATTGAAAAGGGCAATGTCCTGCGAATGCCTTTTGACTTTAGCAACAATTTCTGGAACAAGATCATGCAGCGAGGCTTGACACAAAGAAAATGATAGACTGCTTAGCTGAAGAAGAGAGGCTAGATATCCATTATTATTTTAACCATAGGCCAAAACATGCAGCCAGCGTTGACAAATCCCATCGATTTCCCACATGAACTAAATAAAAGTTATAATTAAGAAAAATAATTTTGTTTAATATTTTGAAATGCAGAAAAATTTTATATGCAGGTTACAATAAAAGAAAGATATATTCATTTAGAGAATCAGATTTTCAGACATCCTTTACGTTTAGTATTTTGCGGACTCTTTTCAGTTTTATTGGTTCTCAAAACCTTTATAGAGCTACGTGTAAATGAGAGCGTTTTGAGAGCCCCTCTCACCTTGGATTTCAATGTGCCTCACAATTTGAGAACTACGTGTTTTAGATATTATTCTTTATTATGCATAAACATCCAAGCCCTTCTCACCCTCACCGTGTTTTTGAGGAATTCTTTGTTTTAAATTTACGGCAGGAATGCTTACCACAGTCGAATAAAGGTTGAATTTGGAACAATGCCAGACATTCATGACCACACCTGTTAACACGGCTATGACCCTACTTGCAGCCATCTAAAGTATGAAACCTATACAATTGTTACAAATTTAATAATTCATGAATAAGTAAATTTTCACAAATATTACAGTGCAAAGGTATAATTAGGTATCGCCAACTGACCTCTCCCCGAGTGCCGTCAACTTTCATAGTTAACAGGATTAAACATACACTCAGTGATCACTGAATTATGACCACATCATCCGTAATGGACTATGCAGCATAGCTCGAAAAAAGCCGAACAGCTTCGTACGTGCAAGTCAAAGTGATAAGGTAGCAGTTATGGTACGTAATAAAGATATTGTGGGGTTTCAAAAGGGCATGATTATGGGAGCTCGTGTGTCGAGTGCTTCCATATCGGAAACGGAATATCTTGTCGGTTGTTCACGGCCGTTAAGGTGTACAAAGAATGGTATCCGGAAGAACTGTAAAGGATTACGCAGGGTAGATGTTCATTGTACGGACTGAACGGCAGGTAACTGTGCGATAGTTGACATCACAATACAGTATTGGGAATGCAAGAACTACCGAAATAACGATGCGTCGCACACTCAGACGTATGGAGGTTCCACAGCAGACGACTCAAGAGACACCCTCCTCTTACTCCTGATCATCGTCGATGGCAAATGTTGTGGTGCCAACAACACGCTATTTGGACACTGGAAGGCTGGAAACGAGTGTGCTGGTCAGATGAGTCCAAAAACCTGTTGCAATGCGCCGACGGACGCCTTCGTGTGTGGCGCAAGCAACACGAGTCCATTGACCCATCATGCATGGTACCCACTATCCAGGCAGTTGTCGGTGGTTGCTTAATATGGGACATGTTTTGGTGACAAGAACTAGGACCCCTGGTTATGGAGCAATGTTTCACTGATAAGGTCTACCGGCGGCTCGCAGGAGACCATGTGCACCCTACCATGTTGCATTTTTTTCCCCGGACAGAAACGTATCTTCCAAGATAAAGCGCCGTATCATCGAGCCCGCACTGTGCAGAAGTGTCTCGAGGAACACAGTCTGTATATCACCCATCTTGATTGGCCTTCATACTTGCCTGACCTCAATCCATTTAAACACCTGTGGGATGTTTTGGAACGGGTAGTCGGGCGTATGGACATGCAATCATCGTCTATTCCTACACTGTGGTAAGCCTTGCAGAAAACATGGCTGCAGATCCCTATGGACGTCTTCAGGCATCTAGTGGAGTCGTGTAGACGAATAGCGGCTGTTATATCCGTGCGAATGATTGCCCAACACGGTATCTGGTAGGCGGTCTTAATTCAGCGATCACTCAGTGCGTATGAAAATAATGATAAATGCTGATACTTAAAGGAGATTCCCTGTATAAGATTTACCGGTAAATGAAATTTAGTGCGTATTCACGCTGAGCGTGGGTCCGATGAGCCTCTTCCCCGCCTTCCCGAACTGTTTGTGTGCCCCATGAGTACTTCGAGGTTTGGAATCCCTGGTATAAATGAAGGCTAGTGAAGGCAAGGTTTCCATTGGCAGTGGACAACCCACTGAAATTTACAAAGCAAATTTGATGGTATTTCGGTGTTGGAATGCCATAGCGCAAGATTTCGTATAGAATGGAGCGTATTTCTGTTGACTCACACCATACATTAATAGAAATTGTTCCACGATTTTGAGTAGTAAGTTTTGAGTATTAAGTACTACTATAGAGTAAAGCTCTTTTAAGTAACGCTCTGCCTTCCCTCTTTAAAGTGTTATTTAGAGGGGGATATACCTCTAAATTTGGGCTGCAGGTGAACCCATATTATGCAAACCATCGGAAAGTGTATTTTTCTGGACGCTGAGTATATTCTATAGTTGGACGAGAAAATCAATTTCGGGAAGAGGCGGGGGTGATATGTGATCCCTCGCAGGAAATTGGCTAACTCAGGCACGGAGTGAGAATAGCTCATAAAGGCTTCTCCCGTCTGTGACGGGAAGCATTTCTCAACTTTAGCTGGTGAAATCGAATCCAGGCCATTTCCACTTAGTGCGAGAGAGAGAATACCAAAGTTTTCGACACTGTTACAAAAAGCAGAGAGTGCATATCAGGCTTATTAATCAAATCTAAATGATCAAGCTTATTAATCAAATCTATATATATATATATACGGCGTATATATATATATATATATATATATATATATATATAATATTTATATATACATGTATATATTAAAGAAATAACTAAAAGTATTGCATAACAATGAAATTCTAATAAATTTATTTTTTAATTTTCAGTAAATATTTTAATATTTGGTTTTTTTTTTTTTTTTCAAGTCTTTCAAAAACCAGAAAGTATATGCTATTCTTATATATATGTGTGTGACTAAGAATCAAATAATGGAGGAATAAGGATTCTTTTTTATGTACAGGTTACATAAATTCAGGGGAGTGCCAGACACTATTAGTAGCTTAGTTTGGACTAATGTTTTGGCGTAATTTGCTTGTGTTAGCACCTTGTATGCAACCTGTATTAAAATTCCATTTGTTTGGGAGAGTGTATGTATATAAGTATCTTGCTGGATATTCATTAGTTGTTATGCCGTAGAAAGTTTATGCCAGGCCTTGCCCCGTAGATAGCACTTCCTTTTTTTTTCTTTTTTTGTACTTAATTAGTGGTATTTTAAGTACAATCAGTAACTGTGCTTATTTTAACAAAAGGCGGCGCGTTCGAATACAATATATACTCGGCGGCGATTACGAACTCCCTCTTTACTTGCTAATTTCTGTAAATGTGATTAGATTAGTAAGTACTGTACAAGTATTGTTTTATCTGATGCATATCTGTATGACGTTGGGTTCCAATTCCAGTTTGCTGTCATCTCCTCTAACGATGAATATAATCTATATTAATATCCGGACGCTAATTTCAAAATAATAAAACAGTCCTTACTAACAAAATACAAATGTATCTAAAATAGTAAAACTGTTTACTAATGACAATAGAAACTGGTATGCATGAGCTATTCATATCGTTTTGTTATTACTCCGCTTAAAATTCCCGAGGAGTAGATATTCATCCATGTAGATGAATGGATTGATAAAGCTAGTATTACTCGTAGTATTAACATTAGTTTGTTTGTATCATTATATTTTTAGTATTAGATTAAACATAGGCGTTATACGTTGCTACTAAATTGTACCTTTAGGCACACCTGGTGTTAGTCAGCACGATATAGACTTTATCCGCCTGTAATGAACTGAGCAGTTCATGTAACCTCACATTATTCCCAGAATATGCATTTATCTATATAAAATTTAAAATGATTTAAAATTAAGTTAAAATTTAAAGTATATGTAAGTATGGTTGGCTTGAGGTGTTCATTACATAGGATATCAACTTAAGAAAGTGAATAATGGAAATTAGAAATGTAATAAGGAAAGAAGGATTTAAAACTAAAAGAAGGCGAAAAATAATAACAATAAAAAGTTATATAATTAATATGAGAACTATAATATCTACATAGTTACATAATGTCAGCATAATGCTTAAATGTTTTAGTAAATAATGTGTAATAAAAAAATATTTAATATGAAAGACAACAAAAGTAGGAAAAAAATGTTCAAAACATCAGTATTGAGAGAGAGTGCAGGAGAATGGAATGTCACAGTAAACTTTGTCAGGGGGGAGGGGGGCACAACCGTCATAATCCAACCTAGATGGTTGGATTATGAGGGTTGTGTGACGGTTGAAATAGATGTACCATTTCTTACATCTAAAGCAGTGGTTTTCAACCGGGTTGCCGCAACGACATTCCAGGGGTGCCATGTAATTTGGGTTTAAGTTACTTTAACTTATTATTATTTTTTTAATTTATATGTTTATTCCATTATAAAAAGGTGTACAGTATTTTTTTTTAATTTTGTGGTGATCTTTAATTGATGTTTACTTAGTACCTCTATATAAAGAATAAAATTATTATATACTGCATATATAATTTGTATTATGAAATGCAATTTTTATAATTATATTATTGGAATAACTATCATATAACACACATATATATATATATATATATATATATATGTACAGAGAGAGAATCGGATCTAACAGGCAGAAAATTGAGTAGGGTGCCGCAAAACAAAATAAATTACTTAGGGGTGCCGTTATTAAAAAAATGTTGAAAACCACTGATCTAGAGCATGGAAGTAGATTACTACTGTTACTACTAATGATAATGCAATGTAAATTTATTTTAAATTTAGAAACCGCAGCGGCCAAGACGGTGGTTCCGATTCTACTTACCACATGTTTTAAATCGAAATTTTTCAGTTATTTTAGAATTTCAAAAAAAATAAAAATAAAATAAAATAACAGTTCAATGATTCCAAAGAGTATGTCAGGAACATAATGCGGAATTGATGATCATGTTGAAAGTTACATACGCTTAAAGAGAAGTTTGTTTTACTGTGGTAAAACAAGCTTCTATTTAAGCGTGGTCACGCGTTCTAACATGACCACGCCGTACCATTCTTGATTTCCATATGTAACGTATTTATTTAAATAAACTAAATGCAACAAGGCATAATATTTGAAGAGTTCAAGATTCTATATCTATATAATGTCGGTGTAGATACACCATAGACTCCTAAAGAAAAACTACGATCGTAGTGTGAAAGGCACCCACCGATGAAAAGCCAACTAGCTTTGAAACGGTGCCGTCTGGGTGGTGGCGCCCACCGAGAATAAGTAACAATAGTCTTCTCTATTAATTAGTGAAGCGTTACTTCATGTTAACATGAAATCAAGTTAACAAATATTTAAAAGAAAGGTTTAAAGTTGGAGGAAAAAGGAAATAAATTTTTCTTGACTTAATTAAAGATTAAGTCAAGAAAAATTAGGAAAATGGCTAGAAAGAATTAGGAAGGCAACATTCCTTCACATGGCCGTCTCTTTGCTACTTCCACAGGGGCTTTGAACAGACAGATAGCCATACTACCGAATTAACAGCACGCAAAGCAGTGCTGTTAATTCGGCCAGTCTTTTTACTGCAGTAGTCATCGCAGTTGAAGTGATTCTGCGTAACTTTCTTAAAAATATTTATATAGCCTATTTTTTAGCACAGTATTCTAGTATAGACTAATATAACGTGGTTAGCAGAGCTTATTAGCAGATCTAAATGTGGTATTTTCAAACAGAGGAGAAAAGTTATTTCAGAGAAGAGTGACAGGGAAAGGTTGCCGAAGTGGAGGTCAAAATAGTTGAAAGAAATGGGACAATAGGAGTGGTTACCTCGCCTGCTGATATTCTGAAATAGCTTGGAAAGCTGAAAAAGAAGAAATAGAAAGAGAATACTTTGTTGCTACTTTTCGAACTGTTTTATTTTAAAGAGCGGCACCTGCCATTTAATATTTTTTTTTCTTAAAATTTACACAGCCTTCTTACTTTCATACCTTCCAAAGAACGAACGAACACACACACACACACACACACACACACACACACACACACACACACACACACACACACACACACACACACACACACACAGTTCCAGTGGAAATAATATTTCGCTGTTCTGTATACAGGACATTTTTTTTTTTTTTTTTAATGTACCTTCTGAATTCGGCCTCAATGATTGACTTCGCACACATCTGTCTAGTTCATTCCATAGATGCTTAATGGGGTTAAGACCGCCCTGAGAGTACTTATTGCTTGCTTGATATTGGGCATCCCTTTAAAGTTTTAAAGGGATGCCCAACTTTTAAGCCCTGTAGTGGGTGGGGAATGGGAAACCTGGTATTGAAGGAAATAAGAGTTCCAAAAATATTACTTGCAAGTGGCTTGTCGTAGTGTCTTTGCATGCGCTTGGTGTGGTGCAAAAGACTATGAAATCGCACTGTGGTCAGCTCCAAAACCCACATTTATTAACTGCCAGCAGAACACCCTGCACATTCTCAAGTGTGCTAGAATTGGAAGAAAGAAAAAGAAATACGGAGATTTAAGGTAGAACTGAACATATCGTACCAGAAGTGAGAAAGCGGTGAAACCAATGAATAGCAGTAAGCCAACGTATACCGAAAAGGTTACAAAGAGGTGTTCCCTTGGGACACAAACAGAAATGAGTATACTGTACATCATTGACAAGACTCCATGACCTTATAACGGGGGCCTGCTGTATTACCAAAAGTCATTTACTTCTGTTGCCTGCTGTTTACTGAGTTCTCGAAAACTCGCACACGGAAAACTCAATACTTAATGTAACCCGGCGATCAGGACTGACTTAACCTAATGGTCAGGAACGAGAGTGCTGTAGCACACGCTCTTTAAATGGACCGTAGTTCAAGCCTGTGACTACTAAATCCGATTAACGATTGTATTCATGATTTAATGTAAACTCCTCTGACCTGCTGATCGTGCCGCAATATAAACAAGAACATAAATAGCATTCACAAACAATCCAAACACCAGCGGTAGTAAGGGGGGAAAAAGTACGTAGAAGCTAGGGAGTTACCTGACAGTTAGTCTTAAAACTCTTCGTAGAGAAAAGAAATGGGCACAAGGCAGTGTGCATACTTCACAAAAAAAAAAAATAAATAAAAAATAAATAATAATAAATTAAAAATACAGTGAGAAAAATGAGCTCTCAACGCTTTCAGAAGCCGACTGATGGATCCACCAAGCCCAAAATCATGTCTAAATTTCTACAGTAGAATTGTGATGGATTCCAGCAAAATACAGATGGCATCAAAGGTCTCCTGCAAAAATATAAATCTATGTTTTTGCTTGCAGGGGATATACCTAAAAGCAAATGAAGGCCCTTCCTTGCATGATGTCATCCATAAAGATAGAATTAGGAAGGCACCTTCCCGTGGAGGAATGGCTATTTTTGTAGGCAACCAGACTTCCTTTTAGCCTTTGCTACTCACAACATACGCAGAGGCAGTAGCAATCGTACGTTCTTTCCTGCCTTGTGGTACACATGTCACGGTGAGAACCGGTAAATTTGATACTGCAGTTTCGTGGCATACGGTCCATACAAAGTACTTCATCGAAATGGATAAGGGACGCGAAATTTCGTGAATAAGGGGGAAAATTCTGTGCGCGCCGAGCACGCATAGCGGAAGTTAAGTGAAACTTCTTTAGGCGAATATTTATAATTGACCGTATGAATGCCGCAGGCGAAGAATCTGCATGAATGGGAGCATCGGAGATATGAGACGTTCCGTTACCAAATCTAGTTTCGGCAAGTGCTGTGGCATTGGATGATATTTAAAACCATTTGACTTCGATAGAGCCGGAATCATTGTTATTGAGAAAGCCACGATAGCTGTTACAGGCCGATATTTGACTTACATCCTCATTTGGAAATGCTGTTTGAAGAAGAGCGTGATCTCGAGATCACGCTCTTTTCAAACAGCTCTTCTTCAAACACTAGCTTCAACGATGTGAAGCTAGTGTGTGTGATAGGCTTTCAGCCGATCACACATCGAACAGCCTGAACCGAAATCATTATCCAGGAATGTACGTTTAAACTGTGCATGCATGCTTCGGTGTTTCTTAAAATCCTGTTGCTGCTCCAGCTGTATATTACGTGTTGAGCGATTTGATGGAGTACTTCTGGCAGTCGCTTTTGGCTTCTTCGCTTTTCGTTTACAACTGGGCTTCGAGCACTCGCCATCGTTTTCATTTGCAGCATTAACTTCCATGACTCCTTCCAAATTCACTTCTAACATTTCTGAGGAGATGTAAAAAAAAGGATGATTGTTTGGTTCCGGTTGAAAGATAGTAGTATTACGTAAACTGCGAATCTTGGGGACTGTTTGCAGAGGTTTCGTAGTTAAGGTGTTACAAAAGGGGACAGATAGTGTGCAGAGCAACAGATGGCGGACGTCCAAGGCCTCGTCGACGATCGTAGTGAACATATGCTGTTCCGCTTTGTGTCAATTGATAGATGGAAAACGATAGAATGGCTGACCATGGACCTTCGGTTGTAGATAGCAGGTCCCCCACCTCCCGACATCTTGGGTTTTTCGTCCTGCAAAATAGACAAATCGATCAAAGAACACACACACACATTAATAGGCCGCCGTAGCCTAGTGGTCAGGCGCGCGGGTGCATAAGTACACGTGCCTTGAGTGACTGGGGTTCAAGCCCGTGACTACTGAATACGGTACTGTTTCTTATATTCTGTCTATCTTGTGAACTCCTCTGACTGTTTGGTCGTCCCGGAGTATAAACAGAAAATTTATTTATTTCATTTTATAATTTATGAACATAATACACATTAGCATATACGTTAGTTCTTGAGTGGCCTACGCCCCATTCTGAATGCTAAAAATTGTCTGTCCATTGTGGCTGATCAAGTACACCCTTTCATGATGGCTGTCTTCTGGATGATACAGGTGTGTTCTAGAAGGATAATGCGCCCTGCCACGTTACCGGAACTTTTATAGAATGGTCCGCCGAACACGAAAGTGACTTCCAAGTGCTGCCACCTCGATTGTCGAATTCGCCGGATATGAATCTCAGTAGAATATTTCTGGGATTCCCTATACCGGCTGGAAAAGACCTTCCTCACGTCATCGAATCCCGTCGATGACGAGGAATTTTTATAGTCTTTTTTTTTTTTTACGACATGAATGAGTTATTCGGTCTCAGGCGAGGGTAGTGTGGTTTTTTTCTCGGCTTTTTCGCCCAGTAAATAGCAAATCGACCACAGAACACACGCAACTTACAGACATAATATATAAGGCGCAATATTGCCTAAGTCGGTGATGCTCCTAAAACCCCTACAACAACAACAACACTGATGATCTTATTATACAATTGTCTTCCTCTGTCTCTTTGTAGGGATTTTAATGGACATTTGGTAACCGAATTTGGTAACACTTGGAAGTCACTTTCGTGTTCTGCGGGCCACTCCCGAACAATACCGGCAACGTGGCAGGACTGGGCGTCTGGAACTATTCTGCTATTAATGGAAGAGGACGTGTAATACAACATATGCTCACTGATAATGACCTCTACCTTCAAAATGCGGGAACTAACACCTACATGCCCATCCGTGTATTCGCTGTCGTTAATCTTTATATATATATGTTCCTCTTCTCTTTTTTTCCCTTCATTTATGTGGGAGGTGGAAGAGAACCCGTATGGAAGTGATCATCTCCCTGTGATAAATTCGTTACTTAGTGCAGATCGTGTCTTCCTCTTTCATTATTACGATGGAAGGTTGATCAGGCTGACTGGAATGCCTTTCAACATCTGCCAGAGATTAACATCATTACAATCAGAGGCCTATCAATGTTGCAGTGACGCACATCAGAAGAGATATTATAACCAGCTGCATTACATTTCCGAAAATATCTACCCGGTTTCCACAGTTTGCTAAACAATGGTGGAATGCAGAAGGTACAATAGCAAAAAAGGCTCAAAACAAAGATTGAGAGACATTTCAAAGATATCCCACTTGAACCGATCCATTCGACGTTAAAGCCAAAGGGAAACATGGACCCATTTTACATCTTTTGTTATGTATTTCTCCGTGCTCTCACCTCTAAAGAAGTGTGCAATAAAGGCCAGAAAATTAAGGGAAAACACGCATCCACCATTCATACCTAGTAACTCCTACCATTATTTTGCGCATAATGGCCTTTAGCTGCCGTTGCGCCATAAAACCTCCAACTACAACCACCACCACCACCATTCATCGATCTTGGATTATAATGGATGTGCTATTGCAACTGCAATAGTTAATGCTCTTGGGAAAACATTTTCTGATATGTATACAACCTCATCTAATTTCCCACAGTTTAAACAGCTTTCAACAAAATCTATGGATCATATGCTTTTTCTGTATAACAGAATCCTTCTCGAAGAGCCGTTCTCGACTCCTGGCTCATATCTATCGTTCTTGCCTTTACTAAGCCAGGAAATATTCTGAATTCTATTGCCGTGAGTAGCCGTTTATGCAAAATTCTTTAGAGAATGGTGTCGATGATCGTCTTATATGCTATTTAGAAGCAAACGACCTTCTCTCCAGAATACTGTGTCCGAAGGAACTGGTCCACATTGGACCACCTAATTAGACTGGAAACATCTGTCTGAGATGCGTTCCCAAATTGAGAGCACCTGGTGTTCTTGTACTTCGATATAGAAAAAGGGTATGGCAGAAAGTGCAGATTTTCGATTTTGAAAGATCTTTATAGCCTAGGTTTTAGTGGTCACCTTCTCAACTCCTGAGCAATGGCCACTGGCACAGGCTCTCACCGCAGAAGACAGTTTGCATTCATTTTTGTCTCAAGCGTAAGCTTCGTCCTGAACCTGAACTGACACTTGGAAAAATGTTTATTATAGTAGTATAGTATCAGAATCCTTGGGGGCTCATATTTGATAAGTTATTTGTTATTTGGTTTTTAGGAGCATTAGCAACTAAGGCCATATTGCTCCGGGATATGCGGTGGTCATTCCTTGACCTTTCCGCATCCTCCGTATTTGGTGGTGACGGACTCGAACCCTGGTCTAATCAAGAAGCGTGTGCTACGCACTGCTGCTCCTTCCCACCTGGCTACGGAGGCGCCTTATTTGATAAGAAGTTGACCTTCCTTCAACATATTCGTCAGCTGCAAACAAAGTGCATGAGTGGTTTAACAGTCCTCCGTGATGATCGATTGCAGACCGGTGCAATCTACTATAACTTTATCGCGCACTTGTTAGATCTAGATTATAGGTCTCAAGTACTGTATACGCAACTGCCAGACACAGTCTCATTAGATGGCTAGATCCGATCCACCATCAGTCGATTTGTAGTGCTGCTAGAGTGTTTCGAAGATCTGTTGTCCAGATGTAAAAACAGACGATGTTCGGCAGTCATTATTGTTCGACAGAAGCAGTTGTCTCTAAACCATGCTTTTAAAGTGCAATCCCTGCCTGCTAGATCATCCCACGTTGACATCAGTTTTTTTCTAGTCACGTTGAGGAAATCTTTATAATACTCGTCAGACTGTCAACCATCCATTCGGTATGCGTGTTCAAAAGCTCTTAAGAGATCTCCATATAACGGTAAACAATGGTTGCTACGTCATCAAAGCAACCCTCCCACCATGGCTTACTCATGTTGTATTAGCATATGATTTCTCCCTTAACAACTGGGGTAAGGCCGTTATTCAATCTCTTGTCTGCCTGCAACTCTATTCAGCACACCGAATTGAACATGCTGACTTCAAGTCGCTTTATACAGATGCTCGAAGTCAGAACTGGCTCCTGTCGCTATCTTTCCACCTATTATAATATCTGTGCAGATTGCCCATGAAGGTTATATATACATTGCAGAGTTGCTCGCTATAGAGTTAGCCTTAGGTCACACAGAAACCTTCCACCACCAAAAATATATCCAGGAGCGGCTACATTATCTTTTGGAATCCAATTTCTATATCCATTTTTGCTGGATCTCCAGCCACATTGGGATCAGAGGAAATGATTTGGCAGACACAGCAGCTGAATCAGCTGTGACCCTGAATAACCCTTGCCCAAAAAAAAAAAAAAAAAAAAACTGGTTTCCGATGGCAACTTTCGTGTCATAGGCAGGCTGCAAATTATATAAAATAAAACCTGAAATCGAATGATGGCAGTCTACTCTGTACGGAATCATAAAGAAGAAATTATTTTAGCTCGTCTCTGCATAGAACACAGACATCTCGCACATTCTTTTTTGCAGAAGGCTGATGATCTTACGTGTGAGCGGTATATGACATTTTAACTATAAAGCATGTCTTTATAGAATGTTGCAATTTTAGGAATGCACGCCGATTTTTTGACATGGTAATCTAATTTTTGGTAAAATACACCTTTAATGTATTTTATCTTCGGACTTAGTGCATCATTGCTTAAGTTGCCCATCGTCATGAACATAAGAACATTTTGTCCTTTCTCGCGATATTTTAAAAACGTGATCTTATTAAATTGATAATTTTCTTAACCAAGTCATTAGTTCCTTTATGTTCTGGTTCTGTTCCATCTGTCTTTATTACAGAATGTATTTCTGGTGATACTGTGCTACCAAATCATAGGTAGAAATTTTCCGCCATCTTTTAGAAAAGGGCTTAGGAAATAATATGGTGGCCAATAATTAGAATGTGATTGAGATATACGTTAACTAAGTGGAAAGCTGGTTATATTTGTTGCATTGTATTTGCGGTATTAGATTCAGATGTTTGCAAATATTCTCGCGGTGTTGTAGCATTTATTTACTTCATTGTTTCTGAATCTTCAGTCGTTCTAAATTTAATGATTTAGAAGTCAGTGATTAATTAAAACTATAACTAAATATTGTAGTCGTGACCTTGTGAGATATTCTAAGGCAGATACAATTTTAAATTGTTTCGAATTGATTGTAAGCGCAAAAAAAAAAAAAAAAAAACTTAAGTGATAAATGTTTAAAAAATTGATAAAAGTAAAAATAGTTCTATACAGAACTTAGAACTACAACCGTTTTCTTACAAATTGTCTTGTCTGCTAATTCCAAAAGAGACATTATATAGTAATGAATAACGGCGAATCCGTGAATAGCTTTAAAGTGCGTTATCCAGTGCTCCTATTTTTGGAATCTTTTGGCAACTGTCCGACATTGCTGCTGCAAGTCTGGTTACATTTATACCATGTTGACCTTAGCGAAGACTATCATTTGAAACGTCTAAACATTTAAAGGTAACTATCATGTCAAAAGAATTTTACGATTAAGCCGAGAATCTCTTAATTACTGTACATATAATACGAATATCTCTGGATCATTATACAATAGTCAGTCCTAAGCCGAAACTTTCTACGCACACGAAATCTTGTCTAGAATGCTTGACTGTGGAAATGAACTCGTACAGTATGAATTCTCAGTAGTTCATATATACGAATAATATTTGTTTTGTGATAGCGTTAATTGATATAGTAAAACTGTTTTCTGTGGTAACTTGCTTAGGAATAAAAGTTTGAAAAGTCAGTCCCTAACAGTTTTTAGATAGCGCTGCCTTAGAAATGATATCTCTGGACGTAGTACTGCTGTTAACTCAGTTAGCTTTGCATATTTTAGACAGCCTTCCATCTACATTTGTTTTATTCTTATACTGACTGATTGGCTGTTGACTGTCTCCATAATACATTCTACTAATCTTTACTAAACTTAATTCTGTGGTTGTCAGCTTCTGCACTATTTTTCCTACCGACGAATGGACAAAAATCCTCGAAATAATCCCTTTTTTTATATATATAAATGCACGGACCGCTAAATGACCTAGTACCGTTGTAGTGAACTTTTAACTGAGACGACGTTAAGTGAGAACAGATTGTACATTCTGCGGTGGATAATTCTCAAGAATTTCCACTTTAATTATAAGGAGAATATTCTCATACATGTATTGCTATATATAAGCTCACTTTTTCGTGTTTATTATATTGATGATGTCTTAGGCCTGAAGTTCCAATAAAAGCAGAAATAATATCATACCAATTTCCAAAGAAATATTGATAAAGTTCCTTCTTAGAACAATTAAGAATTATCATAGCATCGTTTCACGCTAATCATCAATCCTCTAAATATAAAAATAAACAAATAAAACATATAAATATATAAAAAGGTGAAGGTAAATTTTGATTTTGTATGTAACCCCGAAACTTAAATGTTAAATACCCGGTTTAGATTATCGGAAGAAAAACGTAAGACAATTTAGTATAGAAAGTAACGTTTTGGTCTTCCTTAATTCTAATCGTCACACAGAACATACATAGTTGTATCACCGCACCGATAGTTTTCAAAACGAGGTTATAATATAACACTTTAAATCTGTAATTATCTTTTTTCTTGTTAGTTTTTTTTTATTTTTTTTAATCGTTTCTTGTTCTTTTCCATAGCAGTTTAAGAAAGGTTTGTAACTAGTTATGAACGTCTTTATTCATTGCAAGGTGTAAATCTTCAAACCAGATAATATATAGTTGCATTTAGGCTAAAAGCTCCTTTAGTTACAGATAATCGTTATTGAAGTCGACACTTTTTTTCCTGTTACTTACAGCTCTCCTTGATCCATTACTCGTTTCTTGAAACTTGATTACGAAACCAGAAATTTTGATGGTGATATTGCATTTCTGAGGCAGTTAGTCTTTGGGAATAAGCCTAATTATAAGTGCTCTGTCAGTGCAGTGGGTTCATCTCTTGTCTCTCATGATGAGACAGAATAAACGGAAAAACTGTAGGACTTTGTCCCATAGTTTCTTGCGTTTTACATTTCTTCCCGATATTCGAGATACTTTGCGGTTCAACAGTCGTAGAGGAATACTGGGAGAATGGAGGAAAATAGATAATAAAACTCAAAAGTTGGAAGCTTGGATGGAATACTATTTTAAATAAAAAGCTTTAGAGGGGAAACTACTGAATGGAAGAATAATTCATTTTTAGCAAGTATGATTTTGAATTGGCAAGAGAGCAAATTCACTTGTTTTTCACCTACGTGAAGAACAAGAATACACCGCAATATCATAACCAACAAGTTGGTAAACATTAATCACATGCTTCCTGAGACTAGGCGAACTAATATTATTTTAACTTTGATACTGTTTTATGCAGACAAAAAAAAATTGAAGAACCGGAGACTTGCTAAATTTAATGAAGAAATATTGAGTGACTCTTCAAATAGGTGAAACTTTTAACGATTTGAATCTTCCCAAGCAATTCCAGTTATTATAGGACATGGCGAAACTGGTTTGTAGTTCCCTACATTTGCTTTGAACTGGTTTTTGCACAGGATGTTGCGATTGTTAGAATAAGCACTTAGGCAGCAAAGGCCATGTCTGTATATTGCATTCTCGTATTCTTTAGTGTTGTTTAAG
Source organism: Mastigoproctus giganteus (assembly GCF_048544385.1). NCBI lineage: Eukaryota > Metazoa > Arthropoda > Arachnida > Uropygi > Thelyphonidae > Mastigoproctus > Mastigoproctus giganteus. The sequence goes on from NC_143585.1 coordinate 113,106,749, forward strand.
GAATAAAAAAATGCGAGTTTCCAGGAGGAACAACCACCCACTTATCGTAGGAAATCGACTAACCACGGTTTCCAAAGTACCTCCCGTCTCGACAGAAAGTATCGCTCATCAGCCAGCAACAGAAATTGAATCCAATCCTTTTCAACAGAGTAGAGTATAACGAAATTTATGGTAATGTGATGTTAGTCTAAGTTTGTTGCATATGTGCAGAAGATGTTTTTCCAAAAGTATGTGCAAAAGATTCCTGGAAGTATTCGAAGATCTAAACTAAGAACGGGGAGAGAGTCATATAAAATGTGTTCAATTCTGAACAGTTACAGAGCTATGGCTGTTTCATGAATTTTAAAAATAATAGTTATGGAGTCTTACGTTTTATTTATTGATTTATTTATTATTATTTTATTATATTATTTTTTTTTTACCATTCAAAATTCCACAACCTTTTTTTTTTTTTTTTAATTCGAGAAACCGTGGTTCCGTAACCGTTTAAAATCGGACCCATGGGTAGTGTTTATTTGGCTTTCTTATTTTGAAGTCTACAATACATTTCAATTCATTACACTCTTGAAATACCCTGTATGGACACACACACCATAGCCAGAACCCCAGTTGGTAATTAGGTGAATTTGAATTGAAAATGTCCTATGATCATTATTCGATTGCAAAACGTTAGAGCAATGAGCTATGCTTGGTTGTTGCTGGAAATTAGATATATGAAAATAAATCGCAAGAATTCAACTGTATTTCTGATTTCGTTTAGTAATTTATGATAAGTAATAACAGTAAATGCGAGTACTTTTGGTATACGCTGCATGTTTAGTTTTTACATCTACTCAATAAAATTATAATATTAGATAAATTCCAATGAGATATCATATTTAATATTTTAGATGATAAAAAATCTCTGTGCTGTCTTCCGTGTTTCCAAGTAGACATTGGTACTTTTCGAATATTTCAATAGATCCCCGTTTGTGAGTAGCAGCGTTACTTATTTCACACCAAAGTTATATGATTTCTGCTGAATTTCTGTGATTTTATTTGCATTTACTTACTTTTCAATAACATCTATATAATATGCATATTTGGATAATGCATATTAATATGCACATATTGGTAATAAGCGAGACTGGTGTGCCTTCTGCGGTAGATGGGCAAACACCACAGCCGTAACCCTGTAATCAGTGTTTTACAGCAGACAGGCAGGGTTTGTTCAGCCTTGTTTGAAAATTTACTGCATCAAAAATTGTTGCCTAGGCATAATGTGAGATAAAAGAACTTCACTAATGTTGAAAAACATACAAATAAACACGCAACACAATACGAATAACAATTATACAGTTCGGATTTTTTTATACTGACTTTATATAGTTACCATTGAAAGTGATAGTTTGTGTGGGTATTGTGGAAGGATAAACTGGGTTTTCGTAAATTACAATACTCGGCATGCTTCTTTGGGTCCCATAAATTGTAAGACTAAGCTTGTAAACATGTCAGTGTTTTAATTGCATTGATGATGGTGCTACTCTGTAGCAAGAGGTTGGAATGTTAGAAGCAGCATGCCTACGAGGATTAATCACGAAATAAAATATCAATGAACAGAGACAAAGGTCTTTAAAATATTAAAACTAAAAATTTTGGTCCATCAGCAATTGTCTAGAGAGCATACTCACGTTTAAACTACCCTTGTATCCTGTGTTGCAGATAATCATTCTTATTTATACTTCAGCACGACCACCAGAGGAGTTTACAATAAATTATCAATACAAACATTATCAGTATTTAGTAGTCTGGCTTGAATCCCGGTTCACTCAAAGAGCGCGTGCTATTTCACTTTCGCTCCTGACCACTCGGCTACGTCAGGCCTATGTTCTAAAATATCGGAATGGTGAAACAGACTTCAGTTTTAATATTTTTAAAGACTTCACGCTTTTCATTGAAATTTTGTCTATTCTGTATAAAATGAGCCTAAAATTTATTATAGACAAAATTATTGTTTAAGAAGAGGCTTACGACACTTCATGAAAACACAGAATTGGCGTATCGCATGTACTGGTGCAGTACCATATGGCCAAAGTAGTTGGGAACCAAAAAAATACAGAAGCAACTTGTATTCGTTATCGAAGAATGTGAGCTATCGCGTGAGAGTCACCCAATGGATGTGATAAATCACGTGATTTTGCCTTGTGGTGAGATTTTCCTCCCATTTCCAAAAATAACTGTGCAGTTTCAATTGCTTTTCCTTGAATAAATACGTACGTATAATTCGAAGTTCTAAAATTTCCTTTAAAAAAGTTCTAGGGAGCGGTAGTTCTGTTACATATTTTTGTTGACTCAAGAGGCGTCACGTATTTCAAAAAATGTTGCTGCTAAATTAAAAATGCCAAAGGCACACAGATGGTTAGCACTGGAGGGCATGGAGAGCCGTATTGGTAACATGCTTCTGCATGCATACCGAAAGCTAAATTGTATCAGCAGCATGTCTTAATTGTGAGTCGTTAAATAACTTTATTTAACTTTTCCGTCAGTAAATAATAGCATTCTGTTTTTATCAGCCATGATTAAGAATAAAATAAGTTAAAACTGCTTAAAATAACTTTTTAAGGATGAAATATTAAATCAAAACTAACTACAGCCATAGTGTGCTTACCCATAGAACTCAGGTTGCCGCTTATCAGCAACCAGCAGCGACATAAAGCGGAAGCTTCTACGTGTAAGCACCCTTAGGGTGCTTACACGTAGAAGTTGCACTGGTCAATTGCTTTCTATGTGTTCATAGCCAGAAGCTTCCGCTTAATGTCTCTGCTGGTTTCCAGTAAGCGGCTACCTGCATTCTACGTGTAAGCACCCTTAGTACTGGAAGCATATCGAGAGGCATTGACTGGGTGACATGTGCAGCATATTCCAAGTCTTTAACTCCGTTCGCCATACCTGTAGTCCTTTGAGCAGCAGAAACAGCATGCCGTAATTGCGAATCAGACTGAGAAACTTAACTAAAATAGGAATGATTGGAGGCATTTTCTTTCAACGCATGTAAGAAAGAATTTATCTGCAATTGTCTCTTGCATATGGATTTTTTTAAAAGAAGAATAGTAAACTAACATTCATTTACTAGTGCACATTATCAAATAACATATAATAAAATCAAAACTTCTAAAAAATAATTTTATTACGAAATTAAATATACGAGTAATATAAAGGTCAAAATTAAGGTTCCAGTTTAACTTTCAGTGATTAATTCATTTAGTCATGAAATTATTATTTTTTTTATTTTTTGGGAGGGGAGAGCGCCCACAAACACTTCGGTTACTTAATTTTGTATTTAAAAATTAACTGATTAAATTCTGGTTAAAACTTTCGAATTATATGTAATTTATCTTTGTAGATGCAAAAGCCTGAGGTCAGTATCGTCAACAAATATATATTCAAGAATGATTCTGCTGTGTATTATTTGGAAGTGTGCATATCAAAGATATTTGGAATTGATTTGATTGTTTTTTGTTGTTGTTTTTTTAAATTTATTTTTGTTTGTTTTCATTTAAAAAAGCGACAGGTTAATCCCTTTTCGTAGGCAGTATTCTCAAGGTTGAATGGAGAAGCGAGATCGCTTTTCATACAAGGGAACATTATCTCTCTAGTCGTAAAACACATGCACCTGGTCTTGAGACTAAGGAAAGTAATGGCAGTGGAGTTTGGAAATGGGGGGGGGGGGGGGTAGTGTACGTGACAGATTATCTCCTTGGCATGCCATTGATAAGGACACTGAAGTTACAGAACTTCCTTAATAACTCCCCCCCCCCGCTCCATTGACCTGTACTGTTCTCGTTCTTTTAAATCCCCTCTTCCCCCTTTCTTTTTGAAATTGTGAATCCTTTAAATATTTTCCAGCTGTAGAACTACAAATAATCAGTGTTTACTGTGAATGTCTTTTAATTGCAATGTTTTGTGTTCATAGGATTTTCGTAAGTTCGAGTTGTGTAGCTTTGTTTACAGCGGTTATTACGATTCGTTGAGCGCTTTCCAAATTTTTGATGCTGACACGCTCTGTACGTGCCAAAAATAAATCGACACCCCATTGAGAATTTTGTCATTATTTGAAACCCTGGAATTTTTATTCTATATCTTTTTTAAGTTGATGGCAAAATCAATGGTGCGCAACATCCATCGTTTCAGGCCAGAAACATGTAGCCAAGAATGAGAGAGAGAGAGATGGTGCTAAGTTAGCCAAGGCGATCTAAAATCGACTATGTCAGTTATTAGCTTTCAAAAAGGAAAGAAACGACCAGAGCTCACTGGCCGCCGAATATTCGCCATGTGAAGAAAATAAATGTCAAATTTATTTTAAAATAAAATGTACTCTTATTTACTTGCAGTGAAAGGGAACCAGAATGAAAACAATGCTGATGGGATGCCAAAATTTGGCGACACCCACTTTAAAAAGCTCTGCTTTAATGTTTTAAACGATTGCTTTTTTTCTGGCCCCTAACAAAAGCAGTTCCCTTGCACGTTCAGATTTAGATTAATTCATCATCTGCTTTCGGAAGCATACATATTTTCACAATTAGTAATGTTACTTTTGTTATTCAGTTCACATTATATCATTTCGGTGTTTGTAGTAAACTGCATTCCTTTAATTTCATTTTATTTCTTTTACATACAGTAATTACATTGATCTCACTGCTTTGCTGTCTGTCTTTTGTGTATTTTTTAGTTCTTCGCCGTAATTTTCTTTCTCAACAAAAACTTTCATTGTTCCCTGCTGTTTTTATTATTCTTTTTGTCCATTGTTCTCTTTCATGCAACTTAATGAATCTGACGTGGTATTTTTCTTCCTAAGAATTAGTTTAGAAACCTAGTGCATATTTGTTTGTTGTCTTAGTTACCCGTAGATTTTAACTTTATCTTATTATATAATTTATTTTTTTTATGAAGCCGTTTTTATGAATACCCATTGTATGGTATACATACAATGGGTGTTCCAAAAGTACGCTACAGATGCTCATAGCAAGTGTGTAAGTTCACGAGTGGAACCTAATTTACCGTCAAATATTGAAAGATATAAATACTTGTTTGAACAGTGCTCAAGATTACCACATGAGCACCCAAAATGGTTTGCGAGATTGGAGAATTGAACACATATACAGAAATAAAGAAGTTAATTTGCTTTCTGCACGCAAAAGGCAACACACGTATGCATATTCATCTGTTCCAGATGAATATGCATTGGCGTATTGCCTTTCTTGGATACAGTAAGGTGTCAAACAATTTGACCAAACAACAAAATCTTGTTGTTTCCGCTCTCCGCTCTCCCAGTACGAGAGCGGAGCATTGTGGAACACCAGTGATGAGGTTGAGTCCATCATCGTGTTACACTTGAGCCAAAAGAGGACTCCATGACGTGAAGTCTTAAAAAAGAAAAAAAAAAAAAAAAAAAACGATAACAGTTTTCTAGAATGCACAAGGCATCGTGTGGGTGGATCATCTTCCAAGGATTGAGATAACCGGGTCAGCTTTGCTGCACAGCGAATGAACTGCGAGAAACTTCCCTGAGAGGGACAAGAAAAGATGCAAGATGGTGTGAATATGAACCACGACAATGCGACCAGTAGATCCAACAGTGAATGCAGCAGTATGGGTGAGGGGCGTTGCAGCATCACACATACAGTTCTGACTTGCTACCTCAGATTTTCATCTCTTTGGGTCTCCCAAACTTAATTTATCGTGTCTCTGGTTTATGAATGTTATTTCTGTGGTGACGACCTTGTTGCAGTATTTTGATCGGGGTATCTTTGAGGGGTTCGAATCGCTGATTTTCCGCTAGGACAAGTGCCAAAACACAGGTAGCTATTACAGTGAAATGTAATGTCAATATGCATGTATTTGTGCATTCAATTGTTTTCTATTAACAAGTGCTGTGACACAGCTCTTATTACTAGAACTGTCGAGTTGACTACTTACTGAAGTCTGGCTCACTCGGCAAACTTATGGAAAATAATGGTGAAAAAAGTCTAGCACGCTGCCTGATTGTGAAAATATTTTAAATGATGGTAAATACCATCATTCTGATGTTACGTCACCGGTCCCGAAATTCGTTTCATCGAGTTTTTTTTTACTATTACTATTTTTAAAATTTTTTTAAAAATAATTTTTAGTTTAGTACGAAACAAATTTGAATAATTAAACTCTAAATTCTCTTAGTAAGAATTGTTGAGTTGATTAATATTATAGTTGCTGGTATTTAAGTAGAGTTATCCACATCTAGATCCTAATACAGGGTTGTTAAAATTAAAGTATCCCTGTGTAGAGGGCTCTGGAGTGAGTTCTAAGGCTCGTACTGAAGAGAAATTTGGACAACAGGTACAATAAAGAATGCGCTCGCCATTTATCGGGAAAAGAAATTAGTCACAAAATTTGTCACTATATGGCGCTGTGGAAATACAAATCACTTGAAAAGCGCAACAGTTGTTCAATGTGTCCTCCATTTTGGTGAACAACAATTTCCATTCGAAGAATAGCATTATCTGCAGCAGAACGTAACATGTCAACTGGAATAGCCAGCACATGACGTCTAATGCAGTCCTTCAGATCTGCCAGAGTTTGACATCCTTCCCGATACACCTGGTTCTTCAAAAAACACCCCACAACCAGAAGTCGCATGGGTTTAGGTCCGGTGATCGGGGTGGTCAAGATGTCTGGACACAACGGTGGATGTGGGGTGGCACACCATCTTGCATAAATATGGTATCCTGAAGGCACCCACGTTGTTGCAGCTCTGGTATTGCGAAATTTGCCAACATTTCATAATATCGCTGTCCAGTGACGAAACAAGTACGGCGTCCAGTCGGTGTTACCTGTTCAAAAAAAATATGGCCCAATCATGAATGTGGCCATAAATCCACACCACGCTGTCACTTTTGGAGAATGCAACGGGACCTCTTGGATAACTCGAGGGTTTTCTGTTGCCCAAATGCGACAGTTGTGCGTATTCACTTGTCCATTTAAGCAGAAGTGGGCTTCATCACTCCAAAGGATGTTCCATGGCCAAATGATATTCCCTGTCATTCGCGCCAGAAACTGAAGTGCGTATGTGAAACGAATATTTGCATCACCATGCTTTAGCTGCTGTAGCATGTGCATCTTGTAAGGATAGTACCGCAACACCTGACGCATTACTAGCTTTACAGTGGAATATGGCATGTCCACTTCACGAGAAACAGCTGGCACACTTGCACTACCACATGGAGATTGACTTGATAAATCCACGACAGCCATAGCCACATCTTCAACACAAGATGTGGCTATGGCTCTCGTAGCCACATCTTCAACAGAAGAGGAGTCCATTCGTTTTCGACATCTTACCTGGTTGAACACCAAGATGTTCTGTCGCTTCAAATTTCGCAATCATTTTGCGGACAGCGCAAACAGTCATAGGTCCACACCTTTTGCGCTTCTGACGCCGGAATTCTTTGATAGCCGAAGCTGCATTGTTGCTGTTCTGACAGTACAGCTTCACTAATAGCGCCTTTTCTTGCAACGTTGTTGGCATTTCTGCTGTAGTGCAGACAAACATCTACTGTATGATTTTGAAGAGACTGCTTTGCCTTTATACAGTACAGTAGAGCTCAGCAGTGGCGCTGTGGCAATAACTTAAGTTATTTGCATAATCGTAACTAAGATAGTTAAGCGCCATACAGTGACAAATTTGTAACTATTTTTTCCCCCAATTGTTTATTGTACGAGCGCATTGTTTATTGTACCTGCTGTCCAAATTTCTCTTCCAGTACGAGCCTTAGAACTCGCTCCAGAGCCTTCTACATAGGGATACTTTAATTTTAACAACCCTGTATATATTGTGTTACTGTTTTGAATGCCTTATTTTGATGCTGGGAAGCTCTTAGCATTTGTGATAAAAATTCTGCACTTCGTACGTTCGAGCGTTCAGGATGTCTCAGATACACGCTTTCCGCCGATGAGCGTTATGTGAATAACTGGTAAACCTCATTATCGGAATACAAAGAATAACCCATTTCATAGGTGGTTGGGCGCCAGACTGGCTGACCACTTTGTGATCTGGCTGTTTAGTCTTCTAAGTAACTTAAGTGTTGTTCTGGCAGAAATAAATCGGCCACAATTTCTGTATTCCTTCTTGATTTAACATTGCATCATCTCTTGCCTTTTAATAAACTATTCAGCAGTAATTAATTTATTCTTCTTTAGACAGAATCAGAACTAGTTTTAATTTTTCCTATTTCCTAATTTGGAATTCCAGACGAGAGTAACTTTTAGTAACTGCCCAAGATTTGCATAACATCCGCAACGAGCAGTCCACGTTGCATCCGTTCTCATGTGCCCTTTGATGCGACTGTTGAACCAACATAGACTATGTATGTATCAGATTTCTGGTATTCGAATTTCAGTCTCACAGAAATTTGTGGCATGTACTCGTGGATCACAGAGGCTATTAATACAGTAAAGAGAAGGTCAACAGTAACAACTCCCATTATGAGTACAAAGATACGAATAAGAAACGATGGATGGAGTGGTGAAAGTTTGCTGCCAGAAGGAGAACGCTTTCACAAAGCTGCAAAACACAGACTGTAGTTCCTTGGCCCTTTTATTAATTACGATGATAATACATATAATGCGGTAAGGGATAGTGAGTAATTACGAATATAATAATAATTATTTCTGCGTACGCTAACAAAAATTACGCTACGCACATTTTGATAGTACATGTCGGGTAACTAAAGGATTACACTTAGTTCGTTTCTTTATTTTCATATTTCTCCCACACGATAAAACTTCAATGAGAATCGTACCACGGAGTAGAACAAGTATTTCCCAGCAGGAGTATTTCAAACATTTGTCTAGGTGTTTGGTTTGGTTTGTCACACTGATAACGGGCACTGTCCCATTTATAACTAGATGAGTCATAACATTTGTAAATTAATCTAAATTATACATAAATGAAATAAAACTTATTTCATTTCTGGGATTCGAATTTCAGTCTCACAGAAATTTGTGGCAAATTTCTGTGAGACTGAATTGATGTAATTGTTCGTACAATTACATCAAGCGAAGTGTACTTAATTTAGCCTATACTGAGCTTGCAAAATGCTCTGGAGAATTCTTTTATGGAGGGTAATAGAATATTTCTGCTATAGTTATTGCTGATTTGTTGTTTTATGGCGCTGCAGAATATGCAGACACATGCACAGAATTTCCCTTTCATTTATTACTTTTGATGAAAATGAAAACTGTATAATAATTCACGATGAGTAATGAAGGATAATAATCATTATTTCTGCTAACGAGAATTACGCCACAAAAATACCCACAATTTACAATAATCAACTTCAGCTACTGGCTGTAATTTCATCTCCCTCCTCCACATTTACGAAGGTTCTCAGTGAAGAGGTTGTGCTGGTTAAATCAGATTACCACAAAGACATATTGGTATATTGTGTTCTAATGATTGGTTGGTTTGTTTGTAATAGGAATTCCTATTGCTTCTTAGATTACAATTTTAAAAAAGGGAGCTTAACAATCATGCAACTGCAATTCCTATCAGCACAACTTAACAGGTAGACTACTAAGAACAGTACAAATATTTTGGCTTCAGAAGCAAATGCATATTTAATGTAAATATTCTCCACTTCCTTTTTTAAGTGTATTAGCCTATGTACATACGCACACATACGCAATATCTTCGTATGTACATACGCACACATACGCAATATGTGCGTATGTACATAGGCTAATATGTACATGCTCCATCTTTCTGTCCCGCCATCTGCATGTAACTAGACTCCTAGTGGAAGAATTTTCACGATTTTTTATATTTGGTTTATATATGAAGATTTGTGTAGCCATCCCAACTTTCATTCAAATCAGACAAATAAAAATCAGGCACTTATTTCTTTTTTTCCATACAATTCGTATGTAAAAAAAAAAATAATAAAAAATTGCAGATTAAATGTAGTTTTGATGATGTTAGCTTTGGACAGTCCGTGCACGTTTCGCGTGTATTATTATGTAAGACTCGTGAACGCTTGTGAAGAGATACATAAATACTTTACTGAGAGAGAGAAGAGGCTCAAGGGGGGGGGGGGGAGTGTACAGCAGAGGAGTAATAAATATGTGTTTTAATTTAACTGAAAGGCTGTTTCGAGAACGTGAAACTATAGTTTTATTAAGTGTTATATAAAGTAATCTTAGTAATTAATTGATAACTGTTTACTTTTCACTTCAATTAATCACAGGAAAAAGAAAATAAAATTTTTACCTAATTTCAAGAAAAATAGCATGTGCCTGAAATGTAACGCAGTGCTTATGTTACCTAACTTGTAATGGAATACTTGTTAACGATATTTACATATTGCTTAATAAGAAAAAGTTCAATCGATATCACATTTTCATCGTACGCTTTGTTGGTCCCTGGAAAGCTTTTAAGTTTAATCATGGCCTCTGCATTCCGACCACAAAAATCTATTCATATACAGTAAATGAAAGTGTATTTCGCATATTACTCTAGAACGAAAAGCTGGATCGAGGCCAAATTTTCAACCTGTTCTTTTGGTCCTTGAGAAAATTTAAATTCCGTTTACGATTTCACAGCTCTCGTTCCTCCCTACCCAAGTGCGCGCGAACACACACACACACACACAAATCAGCATAAATTAAAGTATGTTTTCGTATTAATTGACAAGAAAAATGGGTATTGCTACATAATTTTCAACATATATTCGGTTTACCTTTGTGATGGTTCTAAGTTCAATTTCGATTTCATAGCATTCCTTCCTCGGTTCATCCTACAGAAATATTACCATAAATTTGGAATAAGAGCTTTTAATTCATTTCACAATTTCAGTGCTTATTTAGAATATTTTAGAAATCCTTGTAACGAATTTTCATGTCGATGGGTTGGTTCACTTACTTTTGTTATAAGTCATGAATTATTACTGGTTTATATACATTTTATAGCGATCCTCTTTTTAACGTCCCACACGTTATAACGTTCTGTGTATTTGGTCCCGGCTGATTTCTCATTAACCTAATATTATTTTATGAACAATCGATATAACGCCCTTCTAATATAACGACCGTTTTTCTCATACTCTTGTGGGGTCTTATATAGAGCTTCGACTATATTTGCTAACGCGCTTGAAATGTAACGCATTGCGATTGTGTAGATGGCAAAAGTTTAGCAAATTAATTACGTGAAAGACAACTAAATCTGACAATTAAACTTAAACTGCCCAAATGTAGTCAGTAGGAGCCGATGTATTTCATCAGCGAGAAATGTAGCGTTTATTTCATGGTATACAAGATAAATTTCATTCTCGTATAAGTTTGGCATATTTTATACCTTACAACCGATGTACCATTCTCTTTTTATCAGAATTGATGCATATTACATATATTTGAGGAAAAACTATTTAATTGAGAAAACACACGCATGTGGCGATTAAAATTTACATTAAAATGTAATTATTAATGCGACAGAAAAATTCTAAACATCAGTCGCAAAAAAAAGTCACATAATGTAAAAAAATTAAAATAACTTTTCATAGTTTTTATTTAATCGATTATTATTATTAATCTTTGTCTGCTGTTAAAAACTTCATAGTAGCGTATTGTATTATTAACTTTAAATTTTATTGTTTTGTTACTATTATTATTTTTTCCTCTCGTTCGTATACATATGCATAAAGTAACAATTAGATGAGATGAGATGTTGTTTCATTCCATTAAGCGATTTTCATAAATTATTCTTATACGCATTACAGAACTGGACTCTAGACAAAATTTCAAGAAATTTTATATGTAAAAACTCTTTTAGAAAGATTTGTTGGGCCATCCCAAATTTCATTAAAATCGAGCAGGTAAAAATTCTTCGGTTATTTCTATTTTCATAAATAATACATAGGCTATCCATATAAGAGAATACTGTTGTAGCTCAAGCAATATTACACTATAGCGAAGAGAAAAGCAAGAGGCAGCTCAAGATCACTCACTAGATCTTCTTTTGCATGTTAGTACGGAGTGGAAAGCCCAGTTTTTCTTGAGCGGCCTATTGTTTCCGAGTGCTGACTGGAGGAATGAATGGGCAATATTGCAGGTGGCAGAAACAATATATATTTTCGGTTAAAGCAGAAAAGTCGTTGCTTTTTTGAGTATTTTTTATCAGTTTGCTAAATATATAAACAATGAATTATTATTGTTTACTTATTATATTAATTATAACAGAAACGTGGAATAGGTTTTATATTTCAGTTATTAAATTACAGGAAGAAATAAATAATGAAATCATTACGAAAGTGTTGACAGCGTACAATCTGCAGTTTAATTTTTATTAAAATCTAGAAGAAAATAAGCACATTACAAAATGTTTAGTGAGTATAATGTTGAGGTATGCGCAGTGAAGTGAAAACAATAATTTTTATATATTCTTAGTTAATTAGTAATTAACTTGAAACAGTTAATTAGTTATTTTATTTTCACCGCTACAACAATATCACTAGACTGTCTGTCTAAAATTTCAGCAATAATAAATTTACTTGCTGTGACGAACTGAATAACTCTGAATTCACCAAACCAGAGAGTAGAATGTGCTATGGTCTATATCCACTTTATCACTGCATTTGATAACATAGTCCTCTTTGTGCTACTTAGGAACCATTATCATATAAAAGATGTGCTTACTTTTGTCATGATATTGACAAAAATCTCCACATAAGTTCACCCTCGAGAAATAAATCCACTGATAAATCAGAATCAGTCTACTCACCGAAACTGGCACCAGCCAGAATCTATTTTTTATATAACCGAACCATGGCCAATCAGTTAATATTCATAAATATCTAAAAGTAACGTCTGATTTCAGGTTTCGCTTTAATTGAGATTTTAGTTGAAAAGATGAGGAATATGAGATGGCATGCAAAGTGGAATCTATTTCGCATGAACAGAATAAACCTAACAAAGAACCACCTGACAGCAATCTACCAATCAGTGCTATACGCAACAGAAGTATGGACATCATCCGCCTCCCCACTTGAGGGTTAAAGCAAGTCTTTGCCGAAGAGTACTGATTACTTAGATAGGCATCAAACAAACATTACCTTCCACCCAAACTGCATCCAACGCAGATGGCCCAGCTACTAAAAATACACGACTCCAGACTGTTAAACAGAAGAGTAACAATAACAACCGTGCTCATGACGTGTTATCTCCAAGAATTCTGGTATCCCTGTATTAGGCTAACAAAACTGCGTACTTTAGGATCAGGACTATCATTTCGTCCGATTTTCCATCGATTCCTGCTAGCACAGATACTTCGAGTAATATACCAACCGGAAGAAAACGGAGTTGATATACAGAAATGCGCTAAAGATATAGTCAGTGTAATATAGAGAATAGTATTCTGATATATCTTTACTAGCAGTGGATCGAAGAACACTTTGTGTGCTTATTTTATGAGTTTTAATAACTCTTAATGAATGGTGACGATAGCGTGACTTTTTAATAATTTTCATTTTTAAAATGAAAATTATTAAATTTTCATTTTAAAAATGAAATACGGCTTTAGGATGGACTGAAATATAGTTTTAGGATTGGTTGAAATCTGTCAATTGCAATCTGTAAATTGATCTTCAGACTGAATAGAATTGATGAAATCGTGCACAGTATAGGGCTAGACTTAATTTTTCTTTCTAAATATTTATAACTGATTATTGTTTATAGGCACATTGTAACTCTAGTAATTGAATTTTTGATGTTAATAGCTGTTAATTTGATAATATATAATCATTTAATTAATTAATCACTTACGTTAACCCAGCATTACAGTACTAACTGTTGACTCAGTTGCTCACTTTGTAGTGGTAATATTGCTGTATTGTCTTATTCTGTACTATCATACCAGTTTTTAATGTATATTTTTTTATTGTTAAATAGTAAGCGGGTACTATTTTCCTGGGTGTAAGGACTACAAATGATTCATCCTCTTCACTACCGCATCGGCGCCCACGAATTTTTTGATTCAAAGAATAATGATATTTCGAATTGATCATTTGAAATCGTACATAAAGGCTGTCGACATTTCAAATGATATATAAATATCGTCTGTGCGGTAGCACAGTGGTATCGTCACCGTTTTCCCCACACCGGGTAGAAAAGGCTCCGGTTCGAATCCCGTCGATGACGTGAGGAACTTTAATGGGCTCTTTTCACTCCGTGGCTGAGTTAGTCGGTCTCAGGTGTAGATAGCAAGGTTTTCACCACAGAAACTGGGGTTTTTCGTCCGGCAAAACAGACAAATCGACCGTAGAACACATTCAATTAACAGATATAAGACACAGCGGCATATGAATTTAAATATTCGAGTGGCCTAATTTGGTTTTTATATATAAAAAAATCGATATCATATTCATACAGTAGAACAAGAGACTTTCACTCTACGCTTTAATCATTCTTTTTGAATCTATTAAGTGTGGAAATAAGTTTTTTTTTTTTTTTTTTTTTTTTGCTGGACTAGAATGATTGCTATATCCATATTTAAAGCATGGTGTCCTCATCTGAAATATAGCTCTCTCACGCACACCTTGATTTAAGAAAAAAAAAAAAGCCGCCCAGAAATGTCTTGTGTCATACACCCATAAGAGGCCTCTTGCCCTCATTTTCATTCTCTGCTCCTGCGGTTTCTCATCCCCAAGCGCTTGAATAACCGTTGTTGGTTGGCTACGTATGTCTACATTTACTATGTAAAGCGTTTGTGCTCTGTCCCTACCAATTCTTAAGAGACTTATTTTAACAATTAGGTCGACCACTAAATCTTCAAATAATTCTTACGACCATCATAGATTTAATTTAACCACAAACAAGGCACATCGAACAAAAACTAAATGATTCTTATGTCGCTATAAATATGAGCATGGCAATATTACATTGATAGAAAAAAATAAAAAAAATTATGGTTTAATGTTTTGAAATCTCCCTTTATACATTACAAGAATTATACTTTATACATTACGTTATTCACGAAGAGAAACCAAGACAATGATGATATTAGAAGTAATATAAATTTATATCACTTCAGTTTACGTAGCCTTGTACCTGTTCATGAACAAGCTTGGTTGTTCGTAGCTCTATAGCGACACCACCCCAGTGTCAATGTCTCCACCTCTGGGGAGAACCATTGGTCTATTAAGTAGTGGGAACTACTTTCCTGTTGTATTTATAAATCGTATTGTATTCCCGACTGGTTTATTTAAAGTTCAATATGAACTTGTGCAGAAAATATTTCCTTTTTTAGAGTACAGTATATGGAAATATTTTAAAATCATGGATATCAGAGGGGGAAAAAAACAAATGATGTTATATACCCTTAATTACTGTAATTGTTATCATGTGATCAACTTTCAACACCGCAGAAAAATGTAAAATAATTTTAAATACATGTACTTGTTTTTATTATATATCATGTGTATTTAGTTTACTATATTAATATTTTTAATTTAAAACCCATTTTAAAAATTAAACAAAGTTGATTTTATTTCTAAAATAAAATTAATCTTTTGTGCTTGAACAAATATTAATATGACGTTGCATTCAAAGTAAAATATCTAATGACATGTGAAGTCACGTGCTAGGTGTTTATATATATATTTATTTATTTATTTACATGAAGCCCAGCAGTCGCACTCCTGGGCAAGCCTCTGTACATATTTGCATATAGTTATCGATTATGTATTATAAATATATTCCTTCAATCCTTCTTAACAGACAGATAATACAGAGTGTCCCCAGTCTAGCGTCTTCATTCCAGAATTCCGAAATCAGCAAGTCTAGGATAGTTCGTGAAGTTGTCAAGTTGGTTTTTGTCGCTGGCGCTAGGGAAAATAAACACCAGTTGATGATTAGCTGTTCAGCTATCTTTTCTTTTAGGTTCCTGACGCATCGGCGATTTAAATAATATTGCGCTAGTGTGTCTATACAAATGTGTGTTCACTGGCCGATTTTGCTTGTTGTGGGGACTGACAAACCAACCTCCCTCCATTTGAGATCGGCTAACTGCAGCCCCGATTAAAGAAGGCTTTAGAAATTCCTCCTGGCTACGACAGACTTGAACCCCAAACAATTGGTGTTTTTCCATGCTCTGTAGAAATGACCTAGTTTTGATTCTGTTGGAGGAGGGATAAATTTTAGTGGACACTTTTCTCATGGCCGTTGAGTCGGATAAGGGTTTCTTGGTTTTTTTCCTCCCTGAAACCTGAGTTTTTCATTTCTCAAGCAGGTGAACTGGCCATAAATTACATGCAGTTTGAAGACGCAGTATATTGACGCCTCAGTGCTAGTACTAACGACCAAATTTAATTGCCCCTTGATATGCAGAGTGATTCCGAAATAAGTACACAAACTCCTTGGATTTATTCAAGTAAAATTTTTTAAATTCTGGAAAGGTCACTAGGATTTCAGACTTGCGATGTTTAACTATATTTTATATCAGTTGACTTCGAATATATTAATTCGCCAATAAAGCTATTTTTACTAGGTTAAATATCAGTAAAAAATTATAATTTTTTTTTAATGATATTAAAAAAAAATTCTCAGATAATTTTTTTTTCCTATGGTGTAATGAGGGCTGCATAATCGAAACCATTTCACATGTGACGACTACAGTAACGGATTTAACACTTTTGGGGCCCTAAACTGAAGTTTTTTTCATGGTGTAAAAATGCGGCTATATAAACTTGCAAAAAAACATAATGGACATGTTTTTAGCAAACTAATTAACTTTTAAATACGTTGCAAGTGATGTCTTAATGTCAGGAGTCCTGGGTCTTGAAATTGTATCTTAAATACAGTAATTTCCGGGGAAACCCTTATATTATGAGATTCAAAGTGACCACTACACCACACACCTACCTAAATTCGCCTCTGGACAGAAAATATTTCTAAAAATTATGCTTCTTTCATTAAAATCGAGTATTGCATTAAATCGTTATTCTCTAAAGCTGATTTGAATTAAAATGGTCAGAAAAAAAACAAAATAAAATCATAATTACATGATATGCATACTTCAAAAGTTCGAAAATTGTTTGATTCGTTTTCCAGAAAAGGTTTCACCTCATCTGGGTTTCTCCACGTGTTTCCCCAATGTGTTTTAGTTCTGAGTGGTGCTTCCTCGAGTAGCAAGCAGAAACACCCTTTCCCTCGCCATCTGAAATATTTTAGTGTTCTGCCGATAATTTCAGCTAATAGTAGGACGACCTGTACACGTTTTGTGTGTCAAAGGACCTTCGGCCGTATGGGGATCTAAGCTCGAACAATGTCGCCAACTCCTGGCCACTATGTTGTGGTGGCCTCTCGTAATATACAGTTTGCTACTTGTATACAATTTATTTTTCTATGTAGTAAGAAAGTCTCTGTCTCTCTCGATTTCTCCCCCCCCCCACCCCCGGAAGTGAATTTACTATGTAAGAGACAGTACCAAGGGATTCAAACAGTGTAGGCTGGTTTGTATACATTGTTTGAATCAAAAAATCAGGGGATATTCATATCAAATATGAAATGTTATTAATTGATCTTTATTGTACGTAAAGGTACCATACAATATTTCCATCACGGCATGCTGCCAGGGAACATACGTTAAGAGCAAACTGTTCTGTTTGGGCTGCGCTTTATCATCCTACACATTCCTCCCGTTCCGCTATTAGAGTGATCATTCCGGTTTTTAAACTTCGTTCCTGTAAAATCCAGAATATATTCAAATTGTCCCGTTTTGATCACATTTTGTATTCTCTCTGTAACGAAACTTTGGACGATAAATATGCCAGCAGAGTCCTGACTGTCGATATTGCCGTTGTCGTTCAGAAGCTCTTGGTATAGTCCTCCAGTGCTCCCGGCAACAAGCGACAGTACTGTAATCAGCTTTAGGCAGAATTTAATCAGCCTTAATTTGCTTGTTCATAAAATGTGGGTTGAGGTTTTTTTTGTTTTTTTTTTTTTCTTTTAAAGACAGACTCGTAACCTACTAAAGATTGTAGAGTATGTGTTGTTAGACAATGCCAGCGAGGAAAGGATATTTTCAATTATGAAAAATTTGTGGACCGATAAACGAAACAGTAAATGTAGAATTCGAAAAAGCGGAATACAAATTACAAATTCATTCTAATAAAAATTGTTCCGAACTTAGACTTCGTTAGAATGCAGCCAAAATTTATAGCTGCTGTAAAGGCAAACAAATGTTCCTTTATATATTTTTTTAGTCTGCTATAATATTTCTGTAATATAATACAGCTGTACGTATAGTGCAAGTTTATTATGTTACGTATTTATAATAATAAACAGTACAGTATAAAATAAAAGCGCAAATGTTACATTGGAATTTACGTTTTTTTTTGTTTTTTTTTCGTTTTTTCACTTTTGAAAAGTGGCAACCCTATCTACACTTTTTTATTTTTTTCTTGTAATGATAGTTGTTAGCAGAAAAGGAAAAAAAAATGTTGCGGCCGAATGTGTTAATGAGACTGAACAAATGCATGTGGCTTGGGCAGTTGAAGTAAACAAAAACCTGATTTATTAGGATTGATCTCATTTTATAGTATTACTTTTGTTGAGCATTTAGTTAAAAACCTGGAATTAAATAAATTATTACTGTATTAAAATTATAGAATTACTGTATTAAGTCAAAGCTTCAAAGTAATGTCAAAGCGATTAACAATCTATTACCTAAATATGGAACAACGCCTGAGTCTTGGTTTCAGATTGGCCACTACTTCCTACAAATGTTTCTCCACCCCTGTTATTGTACAATATTCCTTTAATTATTTATTATCCTTTTGCCGTAAAGAAATGAGGCAACGAAAGTATAAACGTCCGCACTATGTGCGTGCGCGCGCGCGCGCGTACACACACACACACACACACACACAGATGCCCTTTCTTTCTTGCTTCCTCCTCCGTTTATTGATTAAACACATTCACAGGTTTAAATTAAGTGAACATACGTAAGATG
Organism: Mastigoproctus giganteus; assembly: GCF_048544385.1. NCBI lineage: Eukaryota > Metazoa > Arthropoda > Arachnida > Uropygi > Thelyphonidae > Mastigoproctus > Mastigoproctus giganteus. Next base: position 113,125,764 of record NC_143585.1, read on the forward strand.
AGTTGCTCCGCCTTCGGGTTCCTTCCCCCCGTCTGGAAGCCGTCCTACTTGCCTCCGTCATTGCTGGAAGCATTGCCAGCTTGCTGAAGAAATGTGACAGCAGCTTCAGGAGACGGGGCGGAGTCTTACGAGATCTGCTTGAAGCAGTTCTCTAGCCCAACTGGTTTTTTGTTTTTCTTTATCCTAATGCCGACCTTGACCGAAGTGAAAGACGGCATTGTGTGCTTGTCTTATGTAGTATATTTTGTGCATTCCGTTGGATACTGTATTTACCGATTGAACTACACGAATGTTGTTTCGTAGTAACTAAAATTTTCTCATTCAAACACAAATGCTTATTTTGTAATAAATGGTATTCATATATCTCCCTAGTTTTTATAAGGACATCTTTGTGTCATATTAGAGAATGGCCAATTGCTCTAGATTTCACGAGTAATTTTTCAAGAACAACAAATGCCATTTCATAAGAGTTTCTGCTAATTAGTCATTATGTATGGAAGTTTCTGTTAGTCGAGTAGACTTCCTTTTTTAGATATTCGTTCTATTGTGTTGTACATAAAATTAATGTACAGAACTTCAAGAAAAATCCGTCCTTTATGTAAAATATGCAGATTGCTTTCCGGTAAATTCATATTAGCTCGATACAGAAAAAGTTATTTCTATCTTAACGAATAAATTTTATTGTAATTTAGTTCACTAGACTGGTATCAATAACCCGTTGCCTATGTTTCTTTTTAGATAGTAATAGATTTTCATCCAGAAAAAAAATTGTTAAAAAGTTATAATTGTAATATTATTAGTATTTATGTGTGTAACGGGTTGTGTCATGTAATATGCTGAGAGGATTGATCAAGGAGTATTCAATATAAACAAAGATGTATATAAGGCAAAAATTGTGTTCTTCGTCCTTATGGATCACAATCATCATGCGTTCCCCTCCCCATCTTTTACTTTAACTATTTTGTTTCTACATAGCCGTGATACTCGTACAAAAGTGAGCTTAACATTTCAGATGAAACTACAATAATCTCAAGCATCTTTCATTTTTAGCTTTAAAGATAAACTATATTTCTTCAGTTTTTGCAGTAATATTTGCAGTGTCTCCCCCAAGTCATGTCGTTGATTTTATAGATGAATCAATGCCTGTTTCATCTGTAAAATCCAAGGAGTGAAAAAATGTTTCACCTTTTTTCAGATTTTTTCAATGATGCCAAGCAGATTAAGACACTTTGATATTGGATGGGGTTGGCGATCAGAGTGCGGAATCCCCTAGTATATTATCAATGGAATTCCATATATTATATGGAATTTTGACGCGAAGACGAGGTTCGCGAGTCAAAAAAGGTTGGGAACTGCTGACGTAGATGAAAGGCTAGTGGTTCCAACTTTTTTTTTTTTCTTTTTTTTTTTTTTCAGATTTCAGAAATGAGCAGTTAGCTTTTGGTAATTTAGGTTCAGAAGGTAATTTACCTGACTTAGATAATTTTTTTGTAATAGGCATATTACATATCTAATTAAAGCTTGTTAAAAGAGCAATAAAACGAGATACATAACCGATTCCCGGTCTACACCAGAGGGCTGGTGTGGAAAAAATGTCTAACACGTTTAATAAATGTCTAAATGTCTATCTACCCCGTAACTGACATTGGAAAAAATGTCACAAGAGAAGGAAATTAAATTTTGATGCTAAGATATATGTAAGGGCCTTCAGGAGTGCATTCACTGCAGCAATGATGTCACTGTTGGTGGGAAAATTAATGCCAGCAGGTCATTTTTTCGAATTAGCAAATAGATGAAAGTCTTTTGGTGCTAGATCTGGTGAAACATGAGGAATGGTCCAAGATTTCATAGTCACACGCATGCAATGCAGCCATGGGAATGACAGACTTATGAGCAAATGTGTTGACCTGGTGGAACAAGACTTCTTTGCTGAGTTTTCCTTGCCATTTGTCTTTGATGTTTTCACGCAAATACCTCACAAGGTTTGCATAATATGCGTTTGTGACTGCCTGGCCTTTCTGAAGTTAACGACTAGCAGCGCTCCATCAGCATCCCAAAAAACCGATGCCAACACCTTGCCACGAGAAGGAATTGACTTGGCTTTCTTTGGAGGTGGAGAAAAGCTGCGTTTCCGCTGTTTAGACCGCTCCTTTGTCTCCGGCTGATAAGTCCATGGTCACAAACCTTGCAAGAAAATTTTGCTGCATCTGCTATAAAACGATGAAATATTCACTTGACATGACATGACAACTCTTGCGTGTTTTTGACCTGCTGTCAACAACTGCGGGACGCATCGTGCCGATACCTTTTTCATAGTGATAACCTCTGTTATTATGTGGTACACACGTTTAGATGAGATGTCCAGACGCTGGCGATGTTCTGAACGATCACTCATCATAAGAGCATTACACACACTGTGGAAAACTTGCAACTTCTGGAGTATGGACGTTGCAGGTCTTCCACAACATGGGTCATCTTCCAGGTTGTGGAGATCCTAAAAAGGAAAAGATTCTTTCTTTTGTTCACTGACTCCCTCGCTTAAATTCTGCTGCCCACTTCTTAACCGTGGAATGGAAAGAGGCATCGTCCTCCAGTGTTTTAACTATATCCTCGTGAATTGCCTTTGGCGTTAGGCCCTTTTTCTTTTTCCAAATATTGGATTAATGCGAACGGTGACACTGATTTTGTCCGTTTTTTGTCATTCACACAACTTTGTTGACTTCAGGATTAAAAAAAAAAATTAATTAAAATTAAAAATGAGACTTGGTAGTTACTGTTTGAAGTGTTATTCTTTAAGTACAGAAATTCTTAACACTATACCATTAACCCTTTCATACTCAGGACAGGAACTTTTCATTTAAAGGCCCCTTGTATACATATTGTATACAAGTCTTTAAATGTGCTTTTAGGAATTCAAATTTATGAAATTATTTTCGTACTTCTATAAAAAAAAAAAAAAAAAAATATGGTTACAGTATCTATAAATAATGGTACGGGCACAAATGATATTCGTTTAATTGGAGGAACATAACAAAAAGAATGAGAAAATTTGGTTTACATGATTTATTTCGCAAAGTACAAGTGTAATTTGTACTTTCTCTTGACGTACATAAATTTAAACGATTGGCTATTTTAACTAGTTCAAATGAATTTTCTCTGATACTTTAATTCATTATTGAGTTTATTAGTTATAGAAGAATATCGAATTTAGTTTGTATCGCAAGCATAACATAAAGTTTATTTTATAATGTACTATTTACACTTAGTATGATGGTACCAGACAGACTTCTATTATTTAGAGATAACTGTTTTAAGTCTAAAATTTGTCTCCCCCTGCTATTTCTGATACTTGTATATTAGCACAAGTTTTTATCGATCATACATACCTGAGAAATGAAAAGACTACCTTCATAATTCAAGCATTATCATTATAGAGCTTATTTCACTAAGGAAACCCTGCCAAGAAAAAAAAAAAAGGCTTGGCAACAGGAACTTGCACTGCACCTGAATGAGCGAGTACCTGAATATATCAGCGAACCAGAGCATGAAGGCTTTAATGGACTGAAGTAAAACATATAGCAGTTCCTTAGTGCGTTGTGTAACCCTTCCGCTTCTGGTTAGACAAGTTTTCGTTACTGTGATCCCATCCCTTATAAGTACCGCACCATAATGACAGCAGGTTATTTCTCCTCCATTACAGATCAGGCCTAATTTAATAACTTTAACTATAATTGTATTTCCTTCTACCCCTTGAAAAGGGTTTATTTAGTGTAATAAAAAAATTTTAAACTTTTGAAATGTCGGAGGGGAATTGTGCGAAAATTGGTAACGTTTCTGAAAGAGAAGATTATTATTGCTGTGATTCCACAACGTGGGTCATCTTCCGCAGAAATTAAAAGTTATTAAACGAGTGGAGTGGTGAATATTTCTAGCTAATGTACTCATTAGGTGTATGAAAGTGTAATTTTCAAGTTTTACGAGAGAATGTTTCTAACTTTACTCAAGCCAAATTCAAATACCAAAAATAAAAATTATCCTTGTTGTCCTAAAACTGACTTTTCTACATTAAAGAAGTTTAGACCATTACTCGTTTATATCACTAGTTTCTCACATCGCTGATGATCATGAGGCGTTTGCAAATTGAAAACTGTAGAATTGGATTACTATTCCGTTACTTTGCCTAAGTTTTCTGCGCTATTTTTAATTTTACATTTTTCCGCAAAGATTAAGGAAATAAAGGAAAACATGGTTTTTTTTTTTTTCTACTGTAATTTTTTATTTAATTTTCCTAAATAACAATTTATATTTTCAAGGGCGGATTCGGAGAGTGATAATTGGGATAATACCATACTCTTCCATCTGATTAACGTTTGCCAGCATGGATTCTTTAGTATCGATCCACTGGTAATATCTTGGCTTGTGTTACTCATCTTCCCGCGAATTCCTTAGAAGGGTTTGAAGAAAATTCTTCTGTGGAATTCTCCATCAGTTGCTATTGACCTTTTTTAAGGCTTGCAGTCGTGTTTGGCATAATGCTCTTCTTAGAACGCTTCAGCGTCGTCTGTTTTTAACAAATGGGTAGCCAGTTTTCTGGCTTGCTACTTGCTGCGTGTAATGAGAAATTGTTGTTTTCTGATTTCTTAACCGTAGCTAGTTTCCCAAGGTTCTCTTCTTTCAATTGACTCTTTTTCTGTTCGATGAACCTTGCTCTGCACAGTCACACATTGAATATCTACAATATCTACCACTAGTTCCATAAATAATTCTATTTTTCCGGTATTTCTCCTGTTGAGGAGGGGAAAGAAAGCTTAATTAATTCAGTTCTAAACTCTAGTCTGGTTTTTCTCGAAAAAAGGGGGAGGGGATTTATACCATGCTTATCCTCAACAACACTCCGATTTCTAGACGAGAACACATATCCTTACTGGGGATAAGCTTGATTTCTAAACTGACTTCAAATGAAAATACAGTAGAACGTCGATTATCCAAACTAACTGGGACCAAGGTTCGTTCGGTTAATCAAAAGTTTAGATAATCAAACATACATGAGAATATTCAGTTTGAATACCTAATTACAAAATGTAATTAGGCCTACAATTAAATGATTGTACGCAAGGTTATTACTACTGTATTTTGAAATATGAAGTATTATCAAAAAATAATTGATTTAGAATATGGTTGTAAATAATAACCAAAACGTTTTGAAGAAACAATGTATGTTATATTTATTTTGAACTTATTTAATTGCTTTACATGGTTTCAACTAAAAATTAAACTTTTTTTACATAAACAGAAATAAAAAAACAAGTAAGAATATAATGAATCTTGGGAAGGTTTATTTTTTACAATATGTAACCTTGAATTTTTCTTTGAACCATGCGAGATTAATTTTTTTCGCGGCAAGGTCTCTCATCCTCTTTAATAGCAGTATCTGTACAGAACTGCATTCAGACTGTTGCTCACACCATGCCATTGCAGTTTATAGTGCAGTGAAGGCCACAGCGTGAGTGTGCCAGCTCTACGCATCCTCTTCAGAATCACCTTGGTTATATAGTCAGCACGTTCTTCATCCTGGACTAATGCAACAATTTCTTCGGTTAAAATATGATAACCGGGATCACCAGCATCGTTGTTTAACCATGCTTCTGCATCACCTTGCCCACACTCGGAAAACCCGGGAATCCTTTGAAATAAAGTTACAATCTTACCTATGTCTTCATTCAAATCTTACACATGTGAACTCCTGTAATAACAAATTAAGACTATTTATAGGCTATACTGCATATATCTTCAAATAATCGTAAACGAACGCATTAAGCAGCAGGAGTAATATTTAAGCATAACAACCAGTGCACTAAAAGTAGATACCGTACAGTACTGTAATTTGTGGGGGGGGGGGAGAATGGTTAGGATAATGGACGTTCTACCGTATAATGAAAAAAAAAAAAAAAAAAAACCCACGTTTACTCCTCGCTGAATATTATTCTTACATTGGAGTAATGAATCCTCAGATTCTCTTACATGCCTAGACTAAAAGATGGCAGTTGGATTAATTAACGATCCCTTATTCTGAAGCTTACTCCATGTCCTGTCATGCAGCCGTCAAGTTCAGTTACATATCTCTTATATAGAACTTATCATTGTTTACTATTTTCTTGTGTTTTGTGAATTAACATCCACCTGTTTATTCTAAACCAGTCCAAACACATGCATCAACTAGTCGACATCTAATTACAGTTCAACCCCAACGTTGACCTTACTTTTCTTCTTCCTCATTTATTCCTTTTGTTATTTACAAGTCTTCCTTCTTTTATATTTCCTTAAAGTCACAATGTCAAGTATCTTTTGTTTCTACCTTCACCCCCATACATGGTACTAAGGTCATAATTTGCAATGCCTTTCATGTTTGAAATTGCTATAAAAAATAATAAGAAATAAATATAAAAAAACCAAACATATTGTTGCATAATTCAGTAGTAAAATGCTTCCATTGATATTTGCCAGTAATTCTTATGCAAACAAAGTAGGAAAATTGAATGGCCACAATATTATTTCCTAAATTTACTCTGTGTTTGTGCACGCGCTAGGCAGAGAGATCGATACGATCAATATTCTGAAGATATATATAGGGTGAATCGAGTGACATGGTGATACGTGAGGATAGCTTCGTCGACTGAGGCGAACGTTCGTTTTGGTTACCAGTTAGGTGTAATGACTGTCCCTTTGTTGGGGGAGGGAATAAATGATGATGAGAAGACCGTTTTATTATACCTCTTTATATGTTTATTATTATTCTTTGTATTATCCATTAATTCATTACATTTCCTATTTATTATCTCGCCACCATTTACTTTTGCATTTGCACTTCTGCACACCCGTTACCTCAGTTTTGTTCACAGACAATTTATGTCAATCTTTGACGGCAGCTCCCCTCAAAACACTAAGACACACAACGCAGTCTGGCTGCTGTGTTATAATTCTAAATGCGATCTGAAGATTCCAGAAGTGAAGTTTATTTTATATACAAATATTGATTTCGGCAAAGATATATCATCAGCAATTGCGGTTGAAGCTGATACACAAAATGGAATAACAAAACGTTTACGATATACATCACGAATAAAGAATCATTTAAAATTCTTTTAATCAAGAAAAGAAGAAAAGTCAGGAATAAAGTCAAATTTTGAAAATTATTTTATTACAGAATTAAAGATATGAGTAATAGGTTCCAGTATAACATTCAGTGGTTTATTTAATATGTAAATTTTCTTCTCAGCGAATGATTTTTATATTTATATCTCTTTTATATAACTTGGTTCAGTTTTTTTCTGTTCAAAAGAATCAAAAATTAGTAGTAGTAGTGGCGGCAAATAATGCAAGAAAGTGAGATGTTTCACCATCAGCAGAAAAATAGGACGAAGAAGAAAAAAAAAAAAACAGCACCCCTAGATTTGATTGCATACGGGAGTAACGAAACCAAGTATGAAACTGTTCTATCCATTATGCTACTGTTTATTGTAGTGCGTCTTCTGTCCTGATTTACAAAATCAGTTAATTTCGTATTTGAAAATTAACTCATATTTTTGGTTAATATTATAAATACGATTTCTGGTTATGACTTTTTGAATAATACTGTATATGATTTATCTTTATACGTAGATTCCAAATACAAGGCTAAATCCATGTACAATTTTGATGATGTAGGACTTTCTCGCAACATCTAACTCATGACGATTAAAGGAGGTAGGAACAGAGAATTGTGAAGTCTCTTGGATAGCTAAATTTCTTTATTTTCGAAGGCAGTGATGGCGATCCTTTTTCCGACTTGCCACATATTATAAGTGTAAAGTGTATTGATGTCTAACGGCACCAGGGGTTTCCCCCATCTTTGCGTTGCTTTCAGCGTAGGTGTACCAGTTCACTGGGAAGGCCAGAGATTTAAAAGTGTGTGTGGGTTTTGTATATGTGTAGTGTTGTGTAGCGTTGGTCATCTGGCCGTTTAGCCGCTGGACCCCTACTGAGGCCCAACGTTGCCCACACTTGGCCTCGTGGAGACAGACCAGGTACACATAATGAAATTTTACTCTGGCAGGCCCTGCCACCTAGTTTCCTGAGATTTCAGTGACTAGGGCCTAAAAAAAAAAAAAAACCACCTCGGTAGGGGTGAGCGCTGGAATTAGAAAAGCCAATTGAGGTTTATGTGGTTTAATTTGGACGAAGTTAAGTTTTTGCAGTTTGTGTTTGTATCCCCCCCTACTCTGCCTAATACGCCAGCGTATTAGGCAGAGCAGGGGGGATACTGAAGGCTGGGGGAAAGACAGAAGTATAGGGACGATAGAGAAGGCGACCCCAGGATTTTCAGTGAGGCAGGCCCGTGCCCCATCAGGAGAAGAATAAGGGTTGGCAGGGGAGGAGAGGAGACAAGACTGTCTTCTCCTCTCCACCAGGGGAAAGGGAGTAAAGGGTACCAGGCAAGGGAGCCCGGTACAGATCGCCATCAGGCATTGACAGTTGAGAGCACGCGAGAGTCCAAGCGATCTGAACCTTCTTTGGTGATCTTTTTCAATGTAGGAGTCAAATCCTAGTCGCAAGGTCATACTTGAGCAGTCTCGTCCTATGGTTGGTCATGTAACCTGTTCAGGTCGCCTATTGTGCATGTTATGAGGATGCAGCCTTGGTTCATTTTTTCTTAGTTCGTGCGTTGGTCACTTGGTTTAGTCATCCAGCTAGTGGTCCAGTGCGAATAATTTGTATCCAGTTCATGTCAAGTCCTGTGTCAGTTTGTCTCTGATTCAGACGTAGGTCTTCCTGGTGTCAGTTCCCTCGTGAACAAGGCTAAATAATGGTCATGTTCGTGGTTGTGGGTTATTTGGTACAGTTTTCTTGTGTATTCCGGTTTTCTCCAGTCCTAGTTTTGAGATTCATCATCAGCTTCCGGGTGCTGTGCATGGTGGTTTGCTATAAGTGCTCGCCTTCTAGCAAAGAGTTTCTGTGCAAAGATGGTAAGGGCTTTGTATTCATGTTCCGAGTCGAGAAGATGCTGTTCCATGTTTTGCGGGAAGTAGGTGATAGCAGTGGTGAGCATGCATCGCAGGTCCTCATAGTGGTCGCAGTCATACACGAGATGTTACCATGTCTCCTCGCGGCCACAGAGGCAACGGGGATCCTCAGTGATTCGGAAGCTAGATAGTTTTGCATTAAATGGCCCGTGCCCTGTGAGCAGAAAGGTGACGTGGAGCCCCGGTTGGAACCAACTCAGGGGTTTTTGGAAAGACTGTTTACGCTCGGGGGGAACTTCTTGGTGATTTCCCCTTTAGTGGATTCTGTCCACCGATCCTGCCATTCCTGTCGGAGGTGGTCGAGCAGTCTGGTTTTGCCACATTATATTAGAAATTCGCGTTTCCATCTACGGGCCAATTCAAAAGCCATCCGCAGTCCAAGATAAATCGAATAAAAAAAAAAAAAAAACTTGCAGAACACATACTATATTTAAGAATTCTATTACTTTTCTATTAAAAAGCTAAAAAAAATCCCTTAAAATTTTTAATGTCAGGCTTTTAAAGGGAATCCCCTCTCTTCCCTCATTGATGCGCCACCTAATATTTTTGCTAACTGTGTTAAGGAATTTTATGCTATGCACTTGAAATGATAAAAGAATGACAATACTTGTGGTTACGATAAATAAATTTAATATACGTTAACGAAGAAATGTTTTCCTTCGTGGAATTGATGTCTTGAGGAGCTCACTAACCGTCTAATCTACCTGCGCTAAAATGCGGTAAATATGAACAAATAACATTAATTAATAAGAAATAACATTTTATGAAATGTAGTACTACGTTAAGAACAAATACTCTGTTATAAGTGCGCTATAATAATATAATATATGTAATAAGCAATTAATGAGATCTTTGTGCAACTTAAAATCATATAAACCACTACTTTTGTAAGATACTATAAATAAAGATGTGAAAGCAACATTTGCTGGAATAATAATAACAGTAAAAGCAGCATTCAGACTGTGTGTTGTTGTTATTGAATTTAACGACACAAGGGCTAAATTGTGTCTGTTCATCGTTTATTCACAAGTCAGACTTGTGTGTGTTTATCTTCATTTCTGATTTTCAAAACCACTTTTATAATATTTTACGTTATTTTTTACACATCTGTCAGTATTGACAAGATCTGTGAATGGAACAAGTAGCCGCTCCTCCCTTTATTGCGGTCAGAGGAATTTGCAACTTCACTGTACAGTAACTGTTTTATTGCAGCAGATAAACCACTGCACAGTTTAACAGTGAGTTGTGCATGTTTTTTTTTTTTTTTTTTCAGCTTTACGGGCTTAATCTGGCAATGTGCGCGCCAGTGTCCATGTACTTTACCCCAGGATTGGTATACTATTACATACTTCTGTATGGTTCACCTCTACATTTTCTTGTCTGGATGATTAAGATAAACTTTAATAATCTCGATCAGTATGCGTTACTGTGCACCTTTTATTGTTCTATTTATTTATTACTTTTTGATTACAGTATATGTACACTTAAAGCCGAAGTGATGAAAAATGTCAAAAATGATTAGTCTGTATGTAATTGACCTTGGTATACAATAAAATGTCAAAATGTTTTAAGAAATGCCCTATATTTTAAAATATAATGAGTCATCTGTAGCGGAATTTATAGTAACCTCTTACTTGTGACTTCAGAATTAAATGTCTTCTATGAACAGGAACCAGTAATAGCTTGTTTTCAACAGCAGAACTGGCAGATAGCCAAGTCACAATGACCGTGAGGAAATTGTTGCTTAAAACAACCTTGAGTTGAGAAACCGGATTAAAAATAATCATAAGCATAACAAAAAAAAAACTTGTTGTCGTACGTCGAAAATTAATTACAATGTCTTACGGTATCGAAAGTGATATTTGGTAGGTTGCTTTTCGAATCATAACACACATCATCAATTTTCACGTAAATGTATTAATATTTAAATTAGGAATAAGCTCAAAGAATTCATTCTACATTTCTTTGGAAATTAATCAGATTTTTAATATTTCAAATTGTTAAAAAATTAATTATTTTAATATTTTGAAATTATTTGTAAAAGAATAAGAAGTTTACCTCAATTTGAAATTAATATTTGTTGGTGTGCCACGATAATATGAAAAAGCCGACCGGGCTAGCCAGGTGGGTAAAGTTCCTGCCTGGCAAGCCAAAGGTCGCGGGTTCGAATCCAGCCTCGGGCTTGGATCAGAGTAAAATGCAAAAACTTTGGGAGGTGCATTATGGCCACAGAAGCCTATGCGCCAACAACTACAAAAAAAAAATATGAAAAGGTTTTATCACTGACGCTTTATTTTCCTCGAACCACAGTAAACGTTAACTGACCGCACGGACTGATCCGCTTTAACTATCGATTTTATGTAGATGAATAACCACACGCAACCAGATCATGACCTGTGCATTCTGGAATTATGATTGTAATCTCGTGTATATAGGTGTCAAGAAAATCTCCATAAGCACGACATGGAACATTGCCCGTGTAGGACTATTGCTAACGGAATATACAGCACTTCTCTGCAAGGATGCATAAAATAAGTTGAATTTTCGTATAGCTTCAAAAGCAGGTTGCAATCAAAGCAATGCAAGGGTACATATTCATTCTCCCGAGCGAGTTTAGATCAGACTTTACAGCAGTGCATTGTTCCTGTTTCGTTCTTTGCTAATATTGATTTAAAAAATCTTACATGTATAATAATTCATTCTAAACTTAGTATTGCATTTAAAAAAAAAAAAAAGACTGCTTCCATGATTGGCTCCTACCATACTGCTTCATAAAAATTAGGGTAGTACGCTCGAATCTAGCCTGTTCAAACGTGTGACTGTTACTATTATACTTGTGTTATGATGTATGTTTTTTAATACCTAATGAGTTGAAAAATATTAGAACCAGGTAGCTGCCATTACAAATTCTGGAATACCAGTGATTATAATAGTTGATAATTCCACACCATTGAAAAGGTCTTGGTTCGAATTCTGTCTCGACAGAAGAAATTTATGGACTTTATAACATTATTATATCCGAGTTAGTCGGTCTCGGGAAGGGGTTGCATGTTTCTGATTTCCCGAAACTGTTTTTTTTTTTTTTTTTTTTCATCCAGAACAAGCAACCAAACCATATAAACGCGCAATTTGTTGGCACAGTGCAGTGCCGGAACAACGGCGATGCAGACGGGCACTTTCCTAGGCGCAACAAAGTCAGGGGTGTAATCCACAAAAATAAAACTAGAAGCATTCTTTAATTTGGGGGGGGGGGGGGCATATTCAGTGTTTTTCTCAGTGCACAAAAGTACAGAGTTGCGGTACTAGTAGGGTGTGGTGATGTCGCATGGCCTTTGTTGCCTATATAAATTTAAAAGAACTCTAATCATCACAGTATAAATTGATGACATATTTTAGCCATCAGTTTATACTATGCATATTTTCTAAAATTGTGCAAACTGAAACAGCTGCTTCCTCCATTAATTGCATCCCCTGCTTTGCTACATTGTTACTGTAGCAAAGCAGGGGAAAATCCTTAATGGTGGTACATTTAATCATACATTCATGTTAGGTAAGATACATATACACGTGGAAACTGGTGGTGTAATAAACATAAAAATACGAATTAAAAAAAAAAACATGCGAGTCATAAAAATACGAATTAAAAAAAAAAAAGGAAACATGCGAGTCATATGGGTGTTTGCAGATGACAGAATCGCCACAATTAGTTGTCGGTCTCAATTTGTCCTTTTAAATATCAGAGCTAGATTTGGCAAGAATAGTTATTACTGAAACGACGGTATCAAATACAGTAGGTCATAAGTATATGGGCTAAAATTGTTGACGACGTCTAATCTGTTTCCAAGCAATTTACATGCCGGTAGGTACGTCATATATGTTGTATTTAGAACCACAGCCTGCCTTTGTTGAATCAGTGTGTGTGTTGATGTGCCAATCATGGTTGTCTCACCATGATTGGGCTAGCACATTTTGGAGAATAAATCTAGCCAGTATCCAGATATAGTAGGTGCTATTTACCCATTAATGGGGATGTGGTGGTCCTGTGTCGTGGCAACCATGATTTCCTGACATTAATTCTTGGATTCTTTTTTCTTCCTTTGGGAACATTGCAGTTGGTACTGCATACGAGTTAATGGCATGAGGGATCTGATGGCCAAGGTACATGTCGTTATTACCATTTTATATCTTGATATGTTGCTTGTGCAAGCGAGTAAATGACATGTGATATATTGGGCAACGCACATGATTGGTATTTTGAACATTTCTTCTTGGAAACAATTTAGTGAAAAACACTGACATCTGGTATTCCATGCGACGTATGGTATGAGATGTTTGCCACGATATTTTTCGATGTATGAGCGTATTACTACGTATATTTTCATAGGAGTTATACATCGATACTCTGTTAAATTATCTGGCATTAAACTTATTCTAGTTTGATTATGATCTTATCGATGGATTGCACTGTCGGAAATCGATACTATAGTACACATTGCAGCATATTTTCATTGATTGGAATGTTCTAGAAGCTGTGATGGGGCATGATGTGACATCATAGAAAATTATTTCCTCTCATGTCAGGGTATCGCCTCAGACAAATCTGCCATATCAATACCAGGGAGAATGCTACATTAGATCTCTTCCACAAAAGACCTCTAGGACCTCCTGCATTTTAATATCTTCGTCAGTGACCTTCCAGTTATACTGGCAGGATCTTGAGTCCAAATGATATCAGACTATTTCAAACTATCTAACCAGAATCACCACGAGCAAACTTTCAAAACTGATGCAGGAAGTGATTTGAAAAAACTCTCTCTATAATGCATTTAACCGTTCCTTTAACTCCTTATCCCCCATGATCGTGTAATAATTTCATAATCAGCATTTGCTTGAGAAGATCATCTTCTCAATCGAATGCATGCCGATTCAACAATCATATCTTCTATATTAGACTAACTAAAAAAAAAAATATATATATATATATTGTAATTCATCAAAAGGAACACTTTCTGCTTCCCAAATGGTGTGCATTGAGATTAGGAAAACTTCATTGAATCAGTGGCATCACTTTAGGTGTGGCGCTACTATAGCATCTTTTAACTCTGTGTGACTAGAGTTTGGGAGTGGGTGACAAAAGTTTGTGAGTCACCATATTACAGATGCACAGTACTACTCTACTTGGTTTATACAGCTCTTATATCAATCATTGACTGAGTTGGTTGTTTGTAACCGCTTTAGGAAGATTCACTCTAATAAACATGAAATTGCCCAAGTTAATTTATAAGGTTAATCTTTAAATATCTTTATTGCAGGCAGTGATTGGTTACATGATTGCCTGATGCCCACAACAGCGACAATGCTAGGGGTTTAACATTAAATAACTTATACAAGAAAAATTACTTAAAACATATATTAGGACATAAAACGTATATTTACATATAAAATTAATATTAACATGTGAAATGAAGACACATGAAAGGACGATGACAGTCATTCGGTTGAAGACGAAAGCTGTTCCCTGATGATGCGTCCTCTGTACGATTTATCCTCTATGAACTTTTTGTAGTCCACATTTATCTCCTGGACGTTGTGGAGCATCTCCATGGGCAGAAATCTATCCCCTATTCTGAGCCTCCACGCCACAGACTGCAGAGGGGGGGGGCTCTTAAGGGTTTTGGGGGGGAGCCTCCAGTTGCACATCTGCCAAAAATTTGGCTTATTGACTTCACCCGCTATCATTTTAATTGACACAAGCAAGCGGAGGGCAAATATCCGTTTGGAGACTTTTCTGTAATTTAGAAGTTGGGTGATATCTGAAGTATGTATGAGTGGTGGCAGTTTATGCTTGAAGAGGACCCACCGAAGACGCCAGTACTCATCAGATGCAATGGTTTTTAGTGTGGTTTTCGTTGCTGACGCCCGGATTTCTGACCCGTATTTCTGACCCGGCTGGCTGCAGAAACCGGTATATGTATTGGAGCGTGTACTCAGGCTCTGTGACATAAAGGAGGTGTTGTTTGGCAAGCCATCTTGCTCTGCAGATCTTGTTGTGACTGTCTGCAACATGGTGTTTGAAACTGAGTTTAGGGTCGAATATAACGCCGAGATCTTTGTGCTTGATGACTGGGGTGATGGGGGTTCCGTGGATTTCCAGGTTTAGTTGCGTTGGGTTTGATTTGAGGGAAAATACCATTTGTGCAGATTTTTTTTTTTGGATTTATCTTAAGAGAGAACTGTGCCAAGTATGTAATCAGATTCTTGAGGCTGTTGATAATGTTTTCAGAAACAGAATCAGGTCGGGCGGTCCCGTTGATCCGATAGAGGAGCTTCAAATTCCTCTTCCAGGGATCCTCTACTTATCAGTCCTCTAACTATATAAATCGGCTCGTGATTATTTTCAACTTAAAACTTAGAAAAACCTTGGCTAGTTTAAAGTTTCTCTCTAAAGTCCTCTCTCGGAATTACTCCGTATCTCTTTACAGCCAACCAAGCATTGGCAAATCATATATATCCACCCATCCAGTTGTGATATTATGAAATATAGTCCAATGAACAAGCTCTCTTTAGTAGTTAATAATCGCAACCTAGGCTTTTTTGATAGACCACAGAAAGTCCTTGATAACATTGATGACCTTGTACCTTTTCTTCGTTTAACAGATTGCATACAATATCTGCTTACTTGATCCCCCCCTTCTTGTCAGGTTAAGTTCCCAACTTCCTTCTCATATCTCGCTTATTATTATTGATAGTATAAAACACAGCTACAATGCTCAATACATTCTACATTGAAGAATAAAAGAAATTTACCTTAATATGGTAAATAGAACACTTCCGTATGACACTCTCCAGAAATTAAAACGAATATAAAATCAACGTAAAATGATTACAGTAATAAATTAAAAACAATTAAAAAAGTTTAACGTAATTTTGCAAAAACGACTTCGCTTCCTTTCTGCTAAATTTATTAAACTTTTTTAATTTATTACTGTAATCATTTTGCGTTGATTTTATATTCGTTTTAATTTCTGGAGAGTATCATAGAAGTGTTCTAGGTAACATATTGAGGTAAATTTCTCTTATTCTTCTACAAACACGTATTATTATTGATACTGTTGCAAACACTTTTCTATTTCACGTGAACTGTATAATTACAATGCATGTGAAATTTCCTCGTTAAATAACAGAGAAATAAAATAAATAAGAATTAAAGTCAAGAAATGTAGATCATTGATCGAAAGAGTGAAAAAGAAAAGGATATGCAAAATAGGAACTTCAATATATAATAAGATCATGCCTAACCAATAGTTTCGACTTGTTGATGAACCTGCGTATGAAATGTAGGTTATGAAAGTAACAGAACATCTAAGGCCTTGTGGTTAATTTTTGATAGTCTCACATACTACAAAGTAAGGTCGTTTGACACTATGAATGGAAAAGCATACTATGCAGTAGCATGATCCTTAGAAAGAGTTTTTATCAAATGGCTTTTTGGAAATGATCCCGAAATGCAGTCATTGTCATTTTCAAGTCGGGTCTGCCATTGCATCCTTTTCCGTAAGGCCAAAAATAGTGTTCTAATAATAAAAGTGTTTTCTTGAGCCGTAAACACCAGTGCAGTAACACAAAATCAGTAAGTATGACACTAAGAACAAAACAACATTGACAGTTTATAACTTGTCTGAAATGCATAATTTTGCTATTCGGAGCGCTCATGCGTTAGTATACTTTATTTTGATATTGCTGTATAATTTTCTTATTAATTTGTGGTTGTTATTTATGATCTGTACTCTGCTGCAATTATGATCCGGTATAAATAATAGGATAGTAGATCGGCTCGGTGATTGATTGGTTGCTGTTACTCAACATTTTAAGTAATTCGGCCTGCCTGTCCCTCTTTTCCCATAAAGAGTTGATGCAAAGCCTTTCCTTACCTCTCGAAAGTTAAGAAATATCGGGTTAGAGCCTGTGACGAAACTGCGTACCGTCATCGCGGGAGAGGTACGAGCGCAAAGGGGGTCTGTTCAAAAATCTCGTAGTTACGCTTCTGGTAATAGCACAAATACCTTTGCAATGAATGATCCTGTTTTCTATTGTTCGTTATTCGGTTAAGAAATCTACCAATTTACTAACATAGTCTTATTGAGAAGTAGTTCGAAAATGTAATTGGAGGCGATTTTCCCATACATTTAATAATGTTATGGGAGGATGCTTGCATAAATTTTTAGCATGCATCATCCTATTAATAGTGCATTGTTACAAGATAATTGTTGCTTTCTTAATTTAATAATTATGTAAAAATAAATAAATAAACAAAAATTTTCTGTTTATATTCCGTTATATCGCAGCTTTGGCCGGTGCATATAATTTAAACACTGAGTAATGCGTAAACTCTTTGCGAAATCATTCCAGGACTACTACATAACATCAGAAGGTTTACATGTAATAATATTACAGCTCGTATTTTGTGTTATTACACTATTATATTATTCGAATACACAACTGTCATATTAACAGTACTGTCCTGGTGGTAGTGCAATGTCTTCAGACACCATATGGAAAAGTTCTGGGTTCGATTTAGCGGCAAACTACCATACTTCCAGGTCATCACCTACGGCGGGGAGAGGCCAAGGAATAATCGTTGGGATGATATGGTTGTTAAGAAACCCGAGGGGGGGGGGGAAGAGACCTTCAGAAATCTGTCTGGGGGGAAGAATTTATAGTTATGCGGTTAACCGTCTGGTTTAATGTGAAATTCATAAAACTTCTCATTAGGACGGGCTATAGATATTTTTTACCACTTTCACAGCGTTAGTTGGTCTTAGGCCAGGTTTTTTTTTTTTTTTTTTTTCCTGTCGAAAATCAATTTCATCTAGCAAAACTGTTGACTGACCATAAAATAGGCAATTTTTCTTCAGCTGCGAGACACTGGCGCCTCACGACCTTAGTTGCCTCGACGCAAAATTAAACACCCCAAACAGCAGTCAAAACTATGAGTACAGGATTGTGCCATCCATTGATAAACAAAATAATGCAATTGTCGAATATCTTTTATTCCGTTTCCGGTTCTGGCTTCGAGGTTCCTGTGTCTCAGAATTTGTATGGCATTTATTTTAAATGCATTTTCTGTGCTATATTAGAAAAAATAAATAAATACCGCAGTAACAACAATTTACAAAAGAAAAAAAATAATAATAATAAAATTCTGTAAATATAGAACTTCAACAAAAAGTTTGTAAATTAGGAGTTTATTGTGTTTCAAAACAAAGGTGCCATCTATTTAAATTAATTAACGTAGACGTATTCTACAAATATATACTCTGGCAAGCATAGCGGATCCAGAAATGTTTATCTGGGGCAGGGGGGGACACAAGTTCTCATGTCAATTATGATAGTTTAGCCTGTATCACAACGATCAGGAAATTATAGTCAAAAAATACGAATCGTTTAAACTGAAATTTTTTACTCACACATTTACGTATATAATTACAGCCTGAAACTTGCTACATAATTCACTGCTACTTCACTTACCTGATTTCAAAGGTATTTCAAGTTCCTGCTAAATTTTAGGCACAAGAATTCTAGCACTTCTTCTTTTTCTTTCGTTTACTATCCGGCGCAAAAATACTTTTAAGATATGATCTCGTTTCCAATTCCGATTTGGGGTGGGACGTTCCCCGTGCCCCTCCCCTCCATCTGTCTGTGATGGCAAATAAGGCAGTTTGTAGCTAATTTCACTTTCACGCAAACTCTTAGATATACAAATGTGTATTTATCTGTGAATTATCGTTCCGTTACAAAACCTCTTGGCAAAGATCAAGACTAATGATTTTCTACAAGTTGTACCATCACTAATTACTTTTTATTTATATCTTCCCCGCATGACCATTCTATTAATGGTGTGGTAGCTTTGCTGTCATCGGAAAACAAAAATGACAAACGCATAGAATAAGACTTACATGCCAAATTATAATCCCTGACTACAATGCAGAATTATCACCGACGACATGGGAACCGCCATCTTCAGAACCGATTCCCTAAGAGTGGATGCGGAACTTTCTTCATGCAGGCAAAGATTATCAACAGAAAGGAGATGACTTTCATCCTATCTTTTAAGAAAATGTGGAAGAGTGAGGGAGGGGTCCATTTAAGCCCTAGAAAGTTGATTCGTCATGCCTCATATGACTTGAAATTACTTATGGCACAACAGTGCCTATGGTACTTCAGAAATCATCTCTGCCATTACGCTTGGCCAAGTGTGGATGCTACAAGAAATCACGTTAGAACAGTGAAGCTTACTTCATTCGCGGTTGACATCCTGGACCAGAGATTGCGAACCATCAGTGGAAAGCGTGCCGCGATTGGCACGCATAGGAAAATATATGGGCACGCAAATCTTGTTTTAAAAAATGTATTTAAAGAGTATTTATTTTACTTGAAGACGAATTTATTTTACGGTCTATGTGGTGGTGAAAAACCGTAAGCGTTAGTGTGCGCAGTATTATTCAGCACCTTAGTTATCATTAGAATCTCTCAAGTATAATAACAACAAAGAAATTGCTTACTCTAACCTTAGTCCTTTTTTCCTTTTTTTTGTTCCCCCCCCCCCCTTTTTTTTTTTTTTTTTTTTTCCGTGGTCAGCCATCGCTGTCCTAGACCGTAGCATGTTTTAGACATGCTTTGCTTTTTCGGATGTAACCCACTTTCAGAATGAGTTAAAAACCAATTAACAAAATTCGAAAATATATAATAATAATTATAAAAACTGTATAGTATATATTCGAAAACATGCTTAATATAAAATATATACAGCATATAAAAAAACATACTCTGTATATATTCGAAAACATGCTTAATATAAAATATATACAGCATATAAAAAAACATACTCTGTATATATTTGCATTTCGAGAAAGCACAAACAAGAGGAGTATAAATATGAAAAACTCTAACTAGAAATTTTGCAGTTTTTGAGTTAACACTCTAAAATTTACATTTTGATTACCTTAAAACATAAAAAAAATAAGTGGAATCATTAACGGACCTATCCACATGAACAGAGAAATTAACTTAGGGCAAACCTGAATGTGAGAAAAAGCGATCTAATTTTTTCAGCAGAGAGACAAAACCTAAACGTTATGCGTTTTTTGAATTTTCCAGAAAGCAACTGACCAAATATTGAAGAAATCATATTCCCATACAAGAAGCTTGGTTCTTGTATGGGAATATGATTCAGATATATGGTGGTATTCTGAAACGTTCAATTGTTAATCTCAGTTTGATACGAACTAATGAGCAATCACATTATAGACCATCATTTTCTTAGAGCTTCAGTAGGTCTCCAATTATTTTTAACGGAAAAAAAAAGTCTCTCTTCCCCCAACATACACTCACTTAAGGAGCGGACAAACCTGGAGTCAACTGCTTCGAAAGAAAATTACACGAATTTACCTCCGGATGCCACGGAACACTCAAACAAGCGCGTAATTTGCATATTTGAGACGCAACCTTTATCAATCTCACTGAACTCCTCTCCTCCCCACGTCCAACGAGACCTGTAATTCCTCAGCTGGCTACTCATTTTGATTTGCATGTTTCGCAATTGGCTTATGTTCACTCACGGTACTGCTTGTGCCATAGTGTACTTCGATATCAAGTTTCACTGACTTTTTTCAATTATTTCACGAACGGTTTATCATTTATTTGACATTACTATGATTTCTTTATACTCGTTCTCTGCAGTATAATTTCAGTGCCAATGTTTATTTTTAAATAAATATGACTTTTCTTTCTCTCTCTCTCTAGGAAACTGACGGAAAAAGTCATCCTGCCAGTAGGGATTATTCGGAGATACGTAAGGCTATCAAACAGTGGACCGAATTTCAAGACGGCCAGCGAATATTAGTGACCACTCCGTCAGTTCTTGTCGGTTATAGAGTTGAGGTGTATCGGGCAGAGGGAACCACTCAGTGGTATACAGCTGTTATAGTTTCTTACAACGAAAACACTAGGGTAAGTAATGACAATAAAACCTTTAAACTTACAAATTAGAAGTTAAATAGTAAATTATTTACTGATTATACTTATTCTGATTGGCGATAATTTCAGATTTGTATCTTATTCTGACGCTAATCTTTAATAATCTGCTACTTTCCTGCCATATGTTTTTTTTACCTCGCAGAAGTAGCAATTATAATGTATGTTCTTTTGCACAGTTTGGAAAAGAACTGAGTAAGAACGTCGTCTCGAGAGGAGGAGTTTCCCCCTTCCCATGGTCAGGTTAGTCTTGGGTATGGTTGCATGATTTCCTCCCGGAAACTGCATTTTTTCATCCTTCAGAATAGGCAAACCAAGCACAGACGACACGCAACTTCCACGCAGTATCCTCAAGACAAATTTACTGACAAATTTTTAAAATTAAACTACTCAACTCAACGCAGTATTTTTTCATACTGCTATCTTTCAGAAGCCAACAGCCAAATGAAAGTAAAAGAAAGGTGTTCCTACTCATCTTTCTAATTTGATTGTTCTCAGTGGTCGCCTTTACGAGCGATAGGAAATTTTCATTTAATTATACTGTAATATATTAATAATTGGAAACAAATGAGGAGAAAAGAAGGGTATAGTTCATTTATTAAACTTTTAAAAAATGGATCGAATAATTAAGAATTAAGACATTGTTATACCACGTGCGAGTATACTATCATTTTAATTGGTTAGTTACTAGTTTAAGAATAGGTAAAGTTGGTTTATTACAGAGTATGGACTGTCTCTTGAAACTGAGAGAGAGAGAGAGAGAGAGAGAGAGAGAGAGAGAGAGAGATCTTTGACGGAGTCTTAAAGTTTTTACCGATTTTATTGTTTGTTTGTTATTTGGTTTTAAGGAGCATTAGCAACTAAGGCCATATTGCTCCTGGAATATGCGGTTGTCATTCCCTGACCTTTCCGTATTTGGTGGTGACGGGCTCGAACCCCGGTCTAAACAAGAAGCGTATGCTACTGAGGCGCCACCGATTTTATGATTGTTTTGATAACTGTTTTCATTCTGAGGAACTTAAATAGTGTGACAGGGACTTGTAAAGTCGAATTGTTGAAAAGGAAAAGAATAAGTGTCAAACGACAGTCCAGGTTAAACTGGGAAATTGTATCAGTTGCTTCAGAAGGGAAAGTAGGTAAAATTATTTCGTAATGAGTAATAAATCTCCTTATAAAGTCATTTTTCACATGCTGAAATCTCTTTTACTAAACCCCCGCGTGAATTACCACACTTCTCATAAGTACGCTCTACTTTTGCAATTTTTCCTAGTAATTGGCATAATACAGAATCATAATCGAAACATCGATTAATTAAGTGATTATGAAATCGACAACGCAAGAAAAAAAAATGAACAGAGAGAATTAAGAAAATCATTCGATTATGTTCATCTCCCATATGAAATATGGGGTCGAGTTGTTCATAAGTTGCGCAGAAGCAATCGTGATAATGGGCCAGATTGATTTCTAATATGACATCCTGGTGGTGTCCTATTGGAAGTTACTAAGCTGAAGTCCTTGACCTATAGTTCATCTACTGTATTTCTTGATCTGCTTACAGAAACGATGCAATAAATTGTGTGGCTCCCCCTACCTCCGAGTGAGTTCTGAACTTGATCTTAAACGACCATACCAAACCAGCTATCGGGCCCCTTGACTTTTTGCCTCTTCCGCGGTGGCGCACCTGGCGGCATGACAATTTCGCCACCGTCTTCTTACTTCCATCTTGAAGGCAGTTGCTTTTATAATTATTAATGACATGCGGATGGTGGCTATAGTTTATTTTCCCCAAATCTCAGGGTTGTCTGTATACTTCTGGCAGTATAGTTCATATTGCGGGGGGAAAAATATACAACGTGGTTATAGAAAGGATACTTAACTGTTTGGCGATATTTAGGAGCGAATCAAATTTTTCATGCAATGTTACGTATACTCTGGAAGCGAACAGTTATGAAGTGTGTGTTTGCAGATTGCTGTAAATCTTAGTTCGGCTAATCTGCAAACCTGATCGGATGCCTCTCTCAGAGGATTAAAAAAAAAAAAAAAACTTAACTAGATATTTTTTTTCAGATCAATTTAATGACAGTTTTTGAAGTGGTTTTATATTCTGTCATATTTGTAAAATTATTCGGGGGAGCTTCCGCAGCGCATGATTCTGCGTGAATATCCCTAAGCCAGTGGCACGTGAGAGAGAGAGACGAGCGTGTGGATGCTAGAGAAACCGTTACTACTAAATATAATTTTTCATTAAGTGGTATTTTTTTAATCACTGCACAATCTGAGATATATCATGTAATCGTCAATGCAGAACTAACTGTAGTAACAGGACCACTTTACAACAGAGAGAAAGAAAAAGAAGTAAAAAATAGAAAAGAAAACACCATTGTTTGTAGATAAATTTAATAACTGAGCCGTGAACTAAACAGACCAATACAGTGCGTGAAGTAACTTTATGAAAGGTAGCAGGAAATTCCAGGTAAGGGAAATGAGACGGTTTCCTGTAGAATCCCTTATCTGTTTTCTTTGTTGTAGGTGGGGAAGGTACGTTTTATCAGTGAATAGTTTTCTATTTTGATATGCTCTATATAGATATATTTAAAGATAACAAAATTTCTAGAAACATGACAACCAGGATTCTCGTAGTCACCTATATATCATTAAAATATTTAATAATGAATTTCTAGTTTTTTTTTTTTTTTTTTTTTCATTTAATTTTTTTATATATGTAAAAACGCAATTTCAGAATTTCCTAATTGCTCTCGTTATAAATAAGCTAGTACTACAGTAGATTCCCAAAATAACAGCACCTTCGGGGATTCACGTTATTTCGATTTTTCCATTATCTAGAATGTTTTATTTATAATGTATTTAATACAGAAATAATAAGGCAAATAAGAAATAGAGAGATTAAAAATGCAATTTTATTAACTGCACATAAAAAAAAAACATAAACACGTTGATGATCCAATGTTATGTTATATTCTGCCATTAATACACTTCTGTTTACGACCCGTTCTATTTTCTTTATTATATCAAATTTAGTCTGCTCGGTAGCACAGCGATATCATCCTCCCCACACTGGGTGGAAAAGGCCCGGGTTCGAATCCCTTCAATGACGCGAGGAACTTTTATGGGCTTTTTTTCACTCTGTGGCTGAGTTAGTTGGTCTTAGGCGTAGACAGTAAGGTTTTTTACCCAGAAACTGGGGTTTTCGTCCAGCCAAACAGGCAAATCGACCAGAGAACGTACGCAATTTACAGACACTGTACATTTGGGTATATGAATTAACTTTCCGGTTGATCCTAATGTAATAGTTTGGATTATATCCAGTTTGTCATTAAGTTTTAATGTCGTTCTTCTTTTCTTCTCTCTACGAAGTTTATTAACTTTAAGAGCCATAGTGAGGGGTTTTTAATTTAAAATAAATGTAAAACAGCGGTATAATCCATGATATCAGTACAGAATTCACTTTCAAAATCGCGAACGTAAACAAATGCAGTAATCACCTGACTTGCTGTTTTCTTTTTTCGGCACTGCAAGACATCTGCGTTGTATGTTTACATCCGATCTCAATGTGCCGTTATTTGGGGCGCCATTAATTCGACAGTCTACTGTACTGGCATCGAAAGGGAGGCAATAGGAAGGTCTTCCATCACAGGCCTGGACCTTGTGTATGGAGATCCTTTTAAAAAGCTGTTAAAAGGTGAGCTCGACGAGTTGACTGACCCGGGCCTTGTTCTCTACGCCACTGCATAGCATGCACGTTATAAAAGAGTTTATTTGGATAATATACAACTTTACAAAAAAATTCAAATGTTTAGTGATTATGTACTTCCGAACTCTGCATTTTTGACGGTATTTTAGTAAGACCGTTGGATCACTAAAGAGGTTACAAACCGAGACGTGTTGTTTGCTTCTCAGAGACCAACGCTCATCGAATATCCTATTAAGGCTGCCTCTTGAAACCTAGACATTATTAAAAGGATGATTAGAGTTAAATGATATTTATTTTTTCATAATCGAGTCTTATAAAGCTTTTCACCCGCACTCTTAGACTGTGTCTCATATATGATATGTTGAAAAGCACAAAAGTGTTTTCACAAAACCTTTTTTATTTTTTGATATTTTAACTTTAAAATGAAATTACTATTCAAATCCATGCTGCTTTGTTGCAGAAGATCATTTATAATTTGACGCTGCTTCTAGGCTCGTATAAATATGCTTGATTTTCAGTATTCGAACTGTGACTGATATTTGAATCTATAGATGTCCTGAGCGTTGACTTAAATAAACTCCGATTCATTATGCTTCAGAACTCGGATTCGAGTTCTGAAGCATAATGAATCGGAGAAGGAATCGAGAAGAGAGAAAGCGTTCTCCCTTCTGTTAGTCATTTCTCAAAAGAATTTACATATTTTAATATTGATTTACACGGTCACTACCTCTGATCCCCAATCTCCTTTCTTTGGGGATCGCACGACTGATCCCCAAGAAAGGAGATCGCACAAACCTCCAAAACTGATCCCCAATATCCTTAATGAATACAGATTGCAAAATTATTTGCAAAGCCATCGCCAATCGATTGAAATCCACTCTTCTTGATATCATCGATCACCAACAAACGTACTCAGTACCAAGAAGATCGATACACGACAGTCTTAATCTGATCCGTGACTTGCTCTCCACTGCAAACAGCCAACAGGAATTCCTAGCGCTAATTAGCCTTGACCACGAAAAGGCATTCGATAGAGTTGAGCACTGCTACCTCCTTGATACCCTGAAAGCGTTTGGATTTGGGCCTTACATCATCCGAACAATACATCTGCTATACAAGGAAACTAAATTCTGCCTGAAACTGAATAACCAGCTCAACCGCAACCTTCCTTACTCCAGGGTGATAAAACAAGGCTGTCCACTCTCTGGGCTACTCTAACCAATTGCCATTGAACCTCTCCTTAATAAAATTGCCACCAGTCTACAATCCCGACGAACGCTGCTACCAGAGGCTCACCTTAAAATAACCTACACGGCATACGCAGATGACGTCACAATTGTTATTCGCCACGAGAGTGAATTTGAAGACATCCAAAAGGCTCATGATCTCTACGCTCAAGCATAGAGATCGTAGCACCTGATGACTAAGCATCAGGTGCCAAACTGAATCATTATAAGACCAGTGGCCTTTGAGCTGGCAACTGGAAAACCAGAACCAACAACCCCATTCAATGCACACGGTACAGCAAGGGACAGAAATATCTAGGTATGTATCTCGGCAATGTCCACCCCCCCCTCTTTTCTCTCAGAAGACCTAGCTCGAATTGAGAGTCGTTTCAACAGAGTGCTGGGGAAATGGAGAAGTGTGTGTGCTATATCTTCACTGAGAGGGAGAGTGCTTGTGGTCAACCAGATGACGGAAAGCGTTCTCGGCACACCCTCAGAATTCTTACTCCACCTAGTGACTTCCTCCACCAAATCCAATCATCTATCCGATTCGTCCTTTGGAACAAAACCAACTGGATTTCCTGCTCTAAACTCTGCCAGCCGCTCACTCACTGGGGACAGGGGTTGGTCTCTCTTGATGAAAAAATCACCCCTTCCGGATCACCTTTCTTCTAAAGACGCTGCAAATGAAAATCTTATATTTTGCCACTACCGTTAAACTACTAGCAACAGCCACAAGAGGACTATCTCTTTCAACAATCTTAAGAATGGACATGGTGCCAGCATCACTCAAACTACCCTTCTTCTACAAAGATGCACTGCACCGCTGGAAGAAGCTTAACCTTCACCACACGCTTGAGGAAACATCACTTCCTACAATACTCTCAGAACCCCTCTTCTATAATTAAAGAATAACATACCCTGCAACTGCTCACCTCCTTTTTCCTACATGGAATTGGGCAGGGATCAGGATCATAGACAACCTCCTAACCACCCCCGCCTAGAATGGAAAGGTTCAGTAGATCGCACAAGCCCTTCCAGATATCACTACAGCTAACGGGATTGGAAATATCACCGGATCGTCACCTGCACCAACCTTTGTCATCACAACACCAGACGATACTGTACCTCTGTCTCCTGTACCCTCCAAAAAAGTTTATCTGCTAATTATGTCACGTCTCAGCCACGATGTTCCCGTCATCCACTTGCCAAGCTCTCCCTGTACCCTTCTCCATTCACAACAAGCCATCATCTAACTTTCAGTGGAACCTTCCGTACAGGACAAAATGTTTCCAATTGGATGCGGACATCCAGTGGAGACTGTGGCTCAACATCCGTCCTACCCCAGCTAAGCTACAAAGTTTCGGACTACACGCCTCAAACCACTGCCTCTTCTGCACCACTCCAGGTACCCTGGAATACACATACCTGACGTGCCTGTGAACAACAAACTGATGAAGTATTATTATTATTAGCCATATGGTGCAAGCAAGTCTAAGGCTTATGCTGCACCCGCCAAAAAAAAAAAAATTCCGAGTTAGCCTGAGAGAGAGAGGAATCACCAAGAAAGAGAAGAATGATGATATCCAGCTCAGGACACTGGGTGTGCCAAGCCCATACTCACCAGATGTGAGCCCCTGGTTGGGAAGAAAATGGTTAAGATGGTGTCTATGTATGTTAAGATGTCTCCGTGCACTAGATGTCCCTAGTGTTAGAAATTGGAAGTAGTAGATATAAAAAATATTGCAAAATAATTGAGAATTATATATATATATATATATATATATATATATATATATATCTGTCTATATGTAAAATACTGGGAGGGTGTGTGTGTGTGTGTGTGTGTGTAAAATTACTGAAAGGATGTGTGATGTGATGTATTTGATGATAAATGCCAATTAGATACATGAAGGGCACTCTGCCCAGGACAGAAAAAAGAATATTAATAATTTACAAAGTAGCAATAAACAGAGGCTAAAACCTTGTTGAGGTAAAAAAAGTTGGGTAAAGGAAGGATGTAGCATCTCGACGTTGCATTCGTAAAACTGATGGCTCACGAAAAATAAGATGTAGGAATAGAGGAAAGCAGAAAGATAAATGAAGTAAAGATAATAAATGGGCTCGTGTATCATTTTATACCATGTATTGTTTCCGAGCATCAGAAACAGGCTTGCATATTGCCTTCTTTCACGTAATTTCAATGGATGACCTCTGACGAAGACATAAGATGCGATATGTTATCGCATCTTATTTCATTTCATTTTATGTTTTATTCAACCTCATTTCATTTTCTTACTTTTATTTTACCTCTTTTCATACTCATTTGTGTTTGTTCTTGATATTTATTTTATTAATTGCTCGTGTATACTGATAACCCCATGGGCTTACATCTGGCGAGTATGGCCTTGGCACACCCAGGGTTCTGAGCTGGATATCATCATCCTTCTCTTTCTTGGTGATTCCTTTCTACTTCCGTCTCTCTCTCTCTCTCTCTCTCTCTCTCTCTCTCTCTCTCTCTCTCTCTCTCTCTCTCTCTCTCTCTCTCTCTCGGGGTAATTCAGAATTTATTTATTGTTATTATTTTTTTTTTGGATGGTACAGCATAAGCCTCAGGCTTCCTTGCACCATTTGGCTAATAATAATAATAAAGATTCGACAGTAACAGCTTTCACCTATATATATACATTTTCTATATATATATAATGGAAATATAATAAAAATAAAATGTTTAAAAAATAATAATTAATTACTTACTTTACCTCATGCATAACTAGTTTTAAGAAATAAAATTTACCTCTAAAAGCGAAAAAAATAAAATAAAACGTGACTTGCTTTATATTGACGCAACTTAGGAAGTGGATCCCAAAATTAGATCACCTGTATACCCTAAATTGGACGTCTTGTTTCAGAATAAACCTAATCTGTAAGAAACATTAATGAAAATTATGAAATATTTTAATGAAAAAAAAAAAAAAAAACTCGAATGTGATACTGATACCATAAATGTAAACAACTTAGCATTAAAAACTATTATTATTAGCTATACGGTGTACCAGCCAAAATAAAAATTCCCGAGTTACCCAGAGAGAGAGAGAGAGAGAGAGTGAGAGTGTGTGTGTGAGTGAGTCAAAAGTAGCAGGGAATCACCAAGAAAGAGAAGAATGATGATATCCAGCTCAGGACCCTGGGTGTGCCAAGACCATACTCACCAGATGTGAGCCCCTGGGGTATTGGGAAGCATTTACGTTCTGAAAAAACATTTTCGCTCTTACAGTAACGTCTGCACATGTATTCACATTAAAGGATTCACGTTTTGTATTTCAAGCACTGAATCATGTCAACTCTTTTATTTGCTTTGCAAATCCTATAGTACCAGACGATGTTATTACCTTCATTTTTATATAAGATTTTTTTGGATGTAATCTTCTTGTTTTTCAAACCAATAGGAGATTTATACTGCGGTGATTCTTTATAACGGCTGCTTGTAATAATTGTAACAGATACTTTTTTTTTGTTTTCTGGTAAATAAATGTTGAAATGGAACTCTTTGTATCGTATTAGATTTTTCATGAATGGGCACATCTGTTGTTTTCAAACCGGTGTTGGCTTCATGATTCTGTGGAAAAGTTGGCGCAACAAAATTATGGATATTTATTTATTTTATTGAGGCATAGTCGCAGTTTTTGTTGCTACGTCATATTAGGTGCTTAGTCTTGTAAGGTTGTGGCTCTACTGTTGGCTTCTGTCAAGGTTAAAAAATAGCAATCCTTAAAAGATATTTCCATCGAGTGGTCAAATCTCGGTGTTAGCAAATCCATTGGTTACATTTCCTACAGTGGCAGCCGCCGACCGGGCTAGCCGAGTGGGTAAAGTACCTGCCCGGCAACCCAAAGGTCGCGGGTTCGATTCCCGCCTCGGGCTTGGATCAAAGTACTGCAAAAAACCTTGGGAGGTGCAATATGGCCACAGAAGCCGATGTGCCAACAACTACCAAATCAAAAAAAAAAAAAAAAAACAGTGGCAGCCATTTCATGTGCTTCTCCTAATAGCGCCGAGACTGAATTTAGTTAAACTTTTCGGTGATTTTATTCGAAAAGCTGTGGCTTAATCTTGATTAATAAGATAATATATTCAAAAATGACACGTAACATGGCTGTAAACATGTATTGTATGAACTGTAAAGTGAGAGCAAAGATGTCATTATTACAAGCTTATAATGTGATTGCTACTTAAATTTTTGTGTGTTGAATGGCTTCGAGGAATGGTTATCGTAACTGGGTTTTACGAATCCAATGAAATAAGCGCAATGTCTTTTTTATAGGTGCAGTATCCGTATTGTATATGGATACTGCACTTGAAAAAAGACATTGAATTTCTTCAAAGGGTCCAGAGGCGGGCGAGACGCTTGATGCGATCATCAAAAGGGTATATGACGAAAGACTTCGAATATTTGCGCTCCAGGGCTTGGCAACCAGCATTAATACTAGCCAGTTTACGAAATAACATTTGTAATCCATCCAACCATTCTTAGAGCACAACAAAATTTTGTGCTCTAAGAATGGTTGGATCATATCAACATGGGTGGCATATTGTATGCCAGCTCCACTGAAATAAAGTAAAGTGCAGCCATTATCAACCCACTGCAGGATGGAAGCCTCCTCAACAATTCATGCTGAGGGAAATGGACCATAATCTGCCACGCTGGTCCAGTGCGGGTTGGCAGATCGACCGTATTCAGCAGTCAGGGGCTTGAACCCCGGTCTACTCAAAGAGCGTGTGCTACTGCACTCCCGCTCCTGCCCACTCGGCTACGGAGGCCGTCCGAAATAGCACATACCAAAAGGATTTGTTGCCCCTTTCCAAGTTTGTTATTGAACCAATTTGATGTTTGCCCTTTATAGCCTATATTTGTGTGGGTTTTTTTACTGTGCCTCCTTTCGTATACATTAAATATGTGAATGACTTTAAACAGGCATTATCGATGATTTTGGCAAGTACATGAAAAAAATACCATAACTTTCTGAAGAAAAACCTAATTGTTGACGATGCCTTAGATCTGTATGACAAGCCATGAAACCACTTTCCGCCAACTATCATTCTTAAGTCTATTTGCTATTGCGTTGGCATCAGCAATCCGAAAACTTCACCTTTTTTTTTTTTTTTTTTTATGTTTGGTTGGTTTAATTAAGTCAGTTAAATTTTTACCACAGATAAAAATTTAAAGTCGTTTAAGGAAACGTTTCAAGATCTTGCCACTGTATTCAAATCAGCCATCATCGTTACGAAAGTGCATCTCTTTCCCGTATTCTGCCTTCTAGGACCCCTTTCGTTTATTTTCCATTCTGAAAATAAACAAATGTCTTCAGGAATCATTTTAAGAGACGATTCAATAGCTGAAGTACTTTTCTTTTATTAGATTGGCGAGGGCTCATAAATACAGTATAATGACTCTTACAATGATCCACCTCATATAACCTATATAGAACGGACCAGCGTATGGGGTACACTTCGGCTGCTCAGTTTAGGAAACATCGCCATTTTGGTTTCAGTGGGATTTATTAGTGTCAGCATATGTCTCAAGGTAACAAATTTGAATCAAATATCAAAATTTATATTTGCTTACGCGATCTGAAGCAGACAGTTGAAGAGGGAAGTGAAAAACTAGATCACAGTGACTCAAAATACAAATCTTCACACCAAATTCCAATTACTTTTTCTACGCTTCATTATTTCCCATAGTTTCTGGCATTGTAATTGACGCTTTTTTTTTTTTTTTTTTTCCGATTAATTTTTAGTTCAGGAAATCGACAAAAAAAAAAAATCTTTCGATTTGTGAACCTTTTCAAATTAGGGACGTTTTCTCTGTCAGTGCAATAAATCTAAACTTTATGTGATGGTAAACTGAAAGAATGTTTTTCTTTGGACCATGGATAAGATTGTTAATTCGGACGAGGAATTTGAAGGAACAGCTAACAAAATAGAAGCGTGGAGATTCAAAAATGTTGCTCATAACTTTTTAGGAGACAATGAAGAAAGTATCGTTGAATACACCGATGAGCTAAAACATTATGACCAGCGAGTCATATGACCAGCGATTCGACCAGCAAATCGAAGCAACTGCAGCTGAACTGCGGCACGTGCGCGGGTTGGGAAACCGTATAAAAAACACCTGATACTGAGCTCCGTTAATCAGCGTTACTCTTGTTCTTCAGATGGGAAAATGCAGCGGGCTTAAGCGAGTTTGACAAATGCCAAATTGTAATGACCAGACGATTGGGTCAGAGCATATCCGAAACGGCACGGCTGGTGGGATGCTCACGGTTAGCCGTGGTTAGTACCTACCAAAATTGGTCCGAGGAGGGGAAACCTACGAACCGCCGGCGTGGTGTTGGACGACCACGGCTCATCGGTGCTCGAGGTGAGCGAAGGCTCTCCCGGATGGTACATGGCAGCAGAAGGGCGACTGTGGAGCAACTAGCCGGTAATTGGAATGCTGGTGATGGGAGTAATGTGTCGCAACACAGTACATCGAACTTTGCTGAAAATGGGGCTGTGTAGCCGCAGGTCCCTCCGAGTGCCCATGCTAACCACAGTTCACCGGCTACAGCGCCTACAATGGGCAATCGAGCATCGAAACTGGACCTTGAGTGATTGGAAGAAGGTCGTCTGGTTCCTTGAATCATGTTTCCTGTTGCACCATGTGGACGGCTGCATACGTGTGCGTCGTTTATCTGGGGAAGTGATGGAACCTGGATGCACCGTGGGACGAAAACAAACTGGTTGGCTGTGGTGTCATGCTTTAGGCGATGTTCTTCTGGGATACCGTGGTCCAGTCATTCATGTGCTGGGCACTCTGACATCTACCACCTACCTAAACATCAAGGACGCTGGAACTCTTCTATAAGGTTGCCTTCTTATCTATCATCACCTACGCATCGGGGGTTCAGGAAGACCACCACCGCTGTAAATAGAGCAAAGCTTGAAAAAATGCTATGTTACATGCTTCTAACAACTTCAAGAGCTTGCAACACTGTGAGCACCCATGCGCTCCAGGTTCGGGCTGGGACCCTTCCCCTATACCTCGAGATTTTCCTTTGAGGGCTGCTCTTCTGCCTCTACAAGGGCCGCGAAACCGACTTTCTAGATTTCACGGCAAATCCTGCAAATGACCCAAAACTATTTGAAAAGACGCCTTATGAGCATCTCCAAAACATGTGGCAGACACGCGGGGAAGCCTCAACGAAGGGGGCAATCACAAAAATATTTCTGTTCAACGTACGTACAATGTATCCCAAGCATCCAAGCTGGTTTTCACTGGGGCTCCTAGTCACGTATTTACTTACAGAGCATGGTGCTGTCAGGGAAAAACTAGCGTGGTTTGGGCTCAGTGAAACCCCCCTTTGCTTCTGTGGTGAAACTGAATCATGGGAACACCTAATGTACAACTGCAGCTTGTATGAAGACCTTCGTTGCCGCCTGTTGATTCAGCTCCGATACTCACCAAGAAACCAGGAACACCTAATCCTTATGGAGGAGAAAGACTACAAAGTATTCGCACATGCTCAGGACCTCTTCATCAGGAGACAGACCTATCCGCAACCTTAGAAGTGTCAAAACTGCCACTACTTACAAACCTACTGTGACCTTGATGAGACTCAATGATTAGAACTACCCTTGACGGGACTTTGTCCCACGAGCGACCCATAGCACTGTGTGCTGGGAAAAGACTACTCTTCTATCTAGGACCATACAGCAACCTACCCTGGACAGGAACACCGCAGTAAGTGATCCTCAGCACCGAGCAACCGAAAACTTGATGACAGACTGCTAGCCGCAACCTCAATAGCCTGAACTGCAAGGATGGGACTTGTCCCAGAGTGACCCACAACCCTAGCCATCAAGAACCATTGCCAATGACCAACCTATAAATAGAACTACAGACTTGACCCCAATGCAGCTCTGGTGCCAGTGCCATAGGCGATCCTATACCTGTGCTCCCTTGCACGGTAGTGTACTTTCTTTCCAGTTCTTGGGGGGAGATAGTTTCACTGTCTCCTCCCCTTTTCCTCCTGGTGGGACATGGGCCTTCCCTACTGACCACAGGGGTAACCTCCAGCGACCCCTTACTTCCTGTTTCCTCCCCCCCAGCCTTCAGTCTACTCCCTACTCTGTTCACTTTCACAGCATAAGCCCCACACAGTCTAAATTTAAAACTTTCAAATTCCATTGTACAAGTATGCCTCTGGGCCTCTAACCCATTCAGCGCTCAATCCTACCACGTTGTTTTTTATATATATATATATTTTTTAGGTCCTAGCCACTGAAATCTCAGGAAACTAGGTGGTAGGACCTGCCCGAGTACTTACTTAAAATTCTGGTGTTCCTGCTCAGCCTCCACGGGGCTAAGTGTGGGCAACGGTGGGCTCCAATAGGGGTACAACGTCTAATTGGCCAGATGAACAATGGTACATGACACTACACAACAATATCCATGCACTTTTAAATCTCTGGCCTTTACAGTGTACTGTAACACACGACACTGTATATTACGCGGAGATGGGGGAACCCATCAAAATGTAAAACACAGCAAAACGTAATGTGCCAGATTGTCTCAGGCACAGTATTGTCACATGCAGCAAAATGTCATACAGCGAATTATCATGCACCAAATGGACGTGGATCCAGAAATTCCTTGGAGACCGTCACTGAAGTAACACTAGCCGCAATTTGTGGAAATTTTAGATGTTTGCAATTATTACTGTCCTGTTTTCTTTTTAACAGCTGTTGACTCTATATATGTAATGCGTGAGTTTTAATTAAGAACTAAGTTTCGCTATTCATCTGTGATATTGCTCACTGCAATCCCTAATCATTTAGTTTTTTTTTTTAGTTTTTTTAAAGAACATAAATGCATTTTTAATAATTTGTTCTCGTGATTTTTTTTTTTTTTTTCCCCATGAAAAAATCCACAAGAACATAACTGCTTCAACGAGGCGAGTCAATTTTTTCATACACATTTTTATTCGAGATTAGAAAGCCGTCCTTCGAACCGCTGTTTTTGGGCCTATAACGTACGGCGTATAGCAATTTGAAGGACATATAATGAAAGGTGGTGACATATTGACTCTAAGTTCTCTGTTGATATATTGGTTCACCAGTAGACTGTGGACTTAGTACCACCTAACACAATAAATCTTAACACAGTCTCCAACTGATTCAGCACCTACAATCTTAGCGATGACTAGTCGGACATATCACACTAGCCTGCTTCAGTAATCCTCGTAAACAGTCATGCAGATGGTTTAAATATGGGGATGGAAAATGAAATCCGGCAAAATATGCGCAGTAATGTTTTTAAAGTTCATATGAAACCAGTTTATAACCTTAGAATTGAATAAAATATCTGTCTACATATCTTGATAATTATGTGGAGCAGGAGTACACTTTACTGATACCATAATTTACACAAGTTTTATTCTCCCTCTCTCAATAAAAAGTGTAATATTTTTTCCAAGGAAATACATTACTCTTCGTGACCAAAACATTGTGAATTTTTTACCGTAATTTTATATGATAAAAAATTTTCGAGAGGAAAGACATTTAATTGAATTACTTTAAAATTTTATCAGGTGTTCTGTGCATAAAACATGATAATCATCAAAAACGTGGTTTCACTGTTTGAATTTTCTGGCAAGACTGCTATGTGCATATTAAAAGTGTAAGACTTCATAAAAGTCTTATGAAGTTTTCTCTGCATTGTTATTCAATAAGAATGTTCAATTTTTAGCGGATTCTTGTACGTATATGTGCCTATTGTCTTCACCATGTTCGTCCGTTGGTCCAGTAGCAACTCGACTCCCAGTGGATGAATTGTTGTGAAATTTTATATTTAGGTATTTATAAAATATTTGTCAAGCCATTCCAAAATTGATGAAAATCGGAAATGTAAATTTTTTCTTTTTCCATACAATTTGTATGGAAAAAGGAATACTACTAATTTCGGTCGATCTGCCAACCCGCACTGAACCAGCGTGGCAGATTATGGTCCATTTCCCTCAACATGAATTGTTGAGGAGGCTTCCATCCTGCAGTGGGTTGATAATGGCTGCAGTTTATCTTTGACCTAATACTTCATAGGTCCTGCTGTTGCCCTCAGTACAGCAGCTATCCGACGTGGCATTGCTTAACAAGAGGTCAGAAACGTTCGGGAGATATGGCCAATCAAGGTGTGTGTGTGTGTGTGTGTGTGTGTGTGTGTGTGTGTGTGTAAAATGCAGCTAGCAATGCAGGTATAGAGGTGATTGGTGTGTCCAGACGCCTGATATGCCTTTCCATAGTGTCTCACAAGTGCTCTATGGGATTGATACCGGAGGAGTTCGGAGGCCAATCGATATGCTGGAAGTAAGAACTGTGTTCCTCAAACCATTCCTGCACGTTAAGTGCCCGATGGCTCGGCGCGTTTCATCTTGGAAGACACCATCGCCATTCGGGAAAAAGTGTAACACAGCGGGGTGTACACAGTCAGCAAGCAGCTGCCGATAGCGGAGACCATTGATACATTGTTCCACCTACACCAGGGGTACAAGTTCCTGCCAGTGAAACATGTCCCACACCACACAACCGCCTCCACCTCTACCTCATGTTGTTGACGCCAAATCCGTACACGACCATCCACGGTGTGGAGTAAATAACGTCACTCATTCGACCAGCACACCTTCTTCCAGTCTTCTAACGTCCATCTTGCATGCTCTTTGCACAAGACGACTCTTTTACGTCGTCTGGTTAGGAAAGGATGAACCTTGGTTAGGAAAGGATGCCGTAGGGGTTGTCTGCTGGTATAGCCTATACGTGCGAGCGTTCGACGCATAGCCATGGCAGATATTGTTACGGGTTGGCCCATGTTGTATTGGGTAGTCAACTTTTCAACAGTGCTGCGCCTGTTCTCCTGTACGAGTCGTTGGACCCGGCGTCACCTCTAACATCAAACTTTTGCTGACCTTTGCAGTTTTACCGTCGGGTCGTTTGACCATTTTGACGCTAGTCCTGGTACACCTTAACTACGGCAGCTCTCGAACACCCCACCATCTGTCCTTTATCAAAGTCCGATAAATCCTTCCTTTTACCCATCATGCTCGGAATTTTACTACCTACTGAACCATTGACACCCTATCTATGCCACGTAGGTCGATTAACTGCACACTCTCGTACCTCACGTGGTCGCATTCAGGTTTCATAGGGGTGGTCATAATTCAGTGACCACTCAGTGTGTGTGTATATATATATACGTTTAGAGAATAAATAATTTTTAATTTTTAAAGGTTTTTTTTTTTTATATGGCGCAGTTAAGTAAAAATTAATGTAATAATATTATGTAACAATATGAGGTAGATGAATAGTATAAAAATTGAAAGAATAAGTAAATAAATACTCATAAGCATGATGTATCCATTAATTTATAGTTTTAGTCTATACCAGGATTTTCAAAAGTGTGGTCCGCGGCCCGGTATCGGTCCACGGAAAGAAAATTCCAGTCCGCGAACAACTTATTTGAAATATACCTACATAAAACTATAAAAAAATTTCCTTATTTCCTTTCCTAAAATGTGTAAATTTTATGTGAACTTTTGATAATAAACAAAGTAATGAATTACCTATCTTTTATTTATATTTACTGATGTTAATGGATACCTAATTGCATGATTACTGGTATGTTAAATGTCCTAATGGTAGTGCCATTATTTCCTGAAAATTTTCAATTTTCAGGAAATAATTATTGAAAATACATTAATTTCATTAATTTATAGCTATAGGTGGGCTGGGAAAAAAAAAAAAAAATTGCAAACACCGGTCCGCGCTTGAAAAAGTTTGGGAAACCCTGGTCTGTACTATCTGCAAATAGGTTAATCAAATGAGCGTGTTAGCAAAAAGAAATTGTAATAATTCTCTTACTGAGGGTGATGCTAGATGGGTCTCTTGTCTTCTAACTTCTCCACTAATGCTGGTGTCCCCCAAGGTTCAGTTCTTTCCCCCACTCTTTTTTCTCTTGTATATTAATGACCTTCCCTTGACTGGAAATCCTATACAGTATATAGTTTTGCCGAAGATAGCACATTGCATTCCACTTTCCATTTTGAGAAACCTTGCCCTGCTCGATCAGCTTCAACTTCTCGAATATCCGCTATCAATTCCTTAAATGCCGATCTCCAGGTAATTCTCCAGTGGGGCAAAGATAACTTAGTTGATTTCAATCCTTCTAAAACTTAGTCTTGTCTTAAAGCTCGCAAAAAGGATTCTTTTGCTCCTATGCTTACCTTTGGTGACACTCCGATTTCTAGGAAAAATGATATACAGTATCTGTTTTGGGGATTACCCTGACTTCTAATCTCTCTTGGCACAAGCACATTACAAATATTGCTTCCTCTGCATCTAAAAAACTTGGTTTTCTCTTTCGCTCTCGGCGTTACTTTTCTTTCAAACAGTTGTTCACTCTGTACAAATCGCAAATCCGCCCTACCTTGGAATATTGTTCCCTGGGGTGGTGCCCCCAAAACCTCTCTCAGGCTTCTAGATTCCATTCAGAAGAGGGCGGTTAGGTTAATTAATGACTCCTCTGTAACAGAGTCTCTCCACTCGCTGTCTCATATACGTACTGTTTCGGCTGCATGCCTTTTCTACTGATACTTCCATGGGCACTGTCCTTCTGAATTGGCTTCTATAATTCCCGCTCTCTCTTTCAAAACAGTCCGAACATGTGCCGCCACCAGCCAACATCCATTTACTGTCCAACTTCAAACTCACAGAACCAACTTTTCATCTTCCTCGTTTATTCATTCAGCTGCCGTTTTCTGGAACAACCTTCCTTCCTACGTATTTCCTGAAAATTTCAGTCTACAGAAGTTAAAGTCTAATGTCAATAAATATCTTCTTTCGTGTTCTCAACCTCCAAACCCAAGCACGGTACTAAGTACTATAGGTTCTAATACCTCTCGTGTTTGGGGTTCACATAAAAAAAAAAAAAAAAAAAAAATCAGACCTCTAACTATGGTTCTTAGGTTCAAATTCCGATGCAGTAATTTGCAATTTAAAGAGAACCCACTTAGCGTTTTTGGTGAGGATTTTGTAGGCTGTGCCAAGGTTTTCCAACTACTGTATTAATTGATCACGACATGCTCACAGGGTTGTAAATCTATCCTCTAAACATAAACAGCCCCTCGAGAGTAGGAGGGTGTGGTCCTCCTACCACTTCGTAAGATGTCGACTATCAACCAGTAAGGTCGGGTAGTGAGGTACATTTAATCAAACAAGATGAGTTTGAATGATTTGATTCGAGACTTAAATTGGCCGAAAAAACAAGCTGAACTGTTTGAACAAAGATTTCGGTATTTCGAAAAAGACATGAAAAGTTTTCGAAATATTTTGCTACGGAGAACAATATGTGTTTTTATAAAGACATTGTTGAATTTCTGAAAGAAATGTGTCATGCATAAGTCGGATGAATGGTGTATATTCATAGATGCCTCAAAATTAAGTTTAAAAAAAGTTTTCCTTCTTAATTGCAACGAATTTCCATCAATTCCTGTGTTTCATTCAGTTGGACTTAAAGAAATTCGAGAAAGCATGTCTAAGGTTCTACATGCTATAAAATACGATTATGGTTGGAACATGATCATCATCATCATCATCATCATCATCATATGTACACTCATTGGAGCATTTCCGGAGCAGTAAGCTCAACAACGCAATTTAACTATTTACATCGCCCTATTTAGCCTTCCTTACTGGAAGCCAGCAAGAAAGTTTACCATTCCTAGCCCCGTGGAGGCAGGTCGCTACTACCCTTTTATATTTATACTTTATGCACTATTTATATAAGATCTGATTGCTTTGATCAAACCCACAATCAAAATTTACAATCAATTTAGAGGTAAACTAATATACATCAATTGAGCGTTTAGTTTCATATTTACATATCAATACAATAAGACAACGACAAGCAGTTGCAAGACAATACTAACATCCGCTAGCATGCGGGAATAAACATTGCTTACAAAGTGTGCCAAGCACAACACACCTATTTACATTTTTTATATATATATATATATATATATATACAACTATTATATGGTAACCAGCCTTTCAGCCACCATGAACGGTCAGCCCATGGAGAAACCAACACTCGAAAAGAGCACCACCGTGTCTGCTGAGCCGCAGGAGGAGCACTGACCAAGAAGAAGCTGAACTCATTGAGCAGTTGCTATGGAAGCTATCCATAAACAACCTTACTTTTAATCTGCTCAAGGTAGTTCTTGTAGATAGTGCAATCCCTACTACGAACAGAATGGTCAGAGGCACCACCGCGCTTCAAGCAATTCACGCAGGTAGATTTCTCGGCCTGTTTTAGGCACTCCTTAAGAAAGTGGCCCTCCCCAGCACAATAGCCAGGTGGGAAGGAGCAGCAGTGCGTAGCACACGCTTCTTGGTTAGACCGGGGTTCGAGCCCGTCACCACCAAATACGGAGGATGCTGAAAGGTCAGGGAATGACCACCGCATATTCCCGGAGCAATATGGCCTTAGTTGCTAATGCTCCTAAAAACCAAACAACAGCAGCACAATGGCCACACTCAGCCTTGAATTTACAGTTCTTTGCTTGGTGCCCGAAGGCAAGACATTTGAAACGCTTCACGGTGAAGTATATATCTCGGACTTTGTAAGATGACCAGTGCAGGAACACTCTCCCTTTCTCAATCAAGATGTTCCGCATCTCTGTGGGAACCTCGATGATCCAGTTCTTAGTGTCCTTATTCGTGACTTTCGCCACTGATCTAACTATGGTGCTCGATTGGAATAGAGATCTACTCACACTGTAAGAACTAAGGGTACGCTCGAAGAACTGAGAAAGAAAATCTTTTTTGATATCAGCATCCACATCGTAGATGATGAGACGTTTACCTGGCTTCTTGGGGACCTCAGTCTTCATACCCTTCGCCTTTATTGTTTCACAGTTAAGTACCTTTTGAGCATCTTCTTGACTGGAAACCTCCAGTACAACTCCATTATCTTTAATGGTTCTCATTCTGCGGACGTTTACACTCTTCAGAACAGGCTTTACAGCTTGTAAAACAGTCTGTCTTACATCCTCACTGGTCCTCAGAGTCTTGGAGTCCGATTTTATCAGAACGGCGTGCACTTCCGTCTTCTTTGGAGCTGAACTTGTCTGGTTCCGTACGACATCCGCGTACGATGCGGACGCAACACTGACAGACGACTGACTCTTCTTCAACATCGCCTTTAATGACTGGTTTTCGGCATAAACTTCGATAGCCTTTGCTTCCAGCTGATCCCACATTCCAAGAATGGCGTACATAGCCACTCTGTTGGCCTTATTTGAATCATTAAACATAAAGTCATGGAGTCTCTGACGCACAACTTTCATGTCTTTGAAGTTTTCTTGTGGATCCCCTTCTTCGTCGGAAGCCGCTTCGAGCCTGTTTGAGCCGCTTCGCGGCAGTTCTCTGTACTGACTCAACAACCGCCGAGTCACTGGAGGAATCTTCATCCATAATTTCCACCAAGTAGGTGGTCAGTCTCTCGAGCACAACTTGTGCCGAGCCTGACGGATCAGTTCCAGCCCTACCGTCCGCAGAGCCACCACCACCAGGACAAGCAACGTCCATAGCCTCACTCTCCAAAGTCTTTAGAGATAATTTGTTCTTTGAGGACATGGTTGTATATAATACACAATAAATGCAACAGTACTTTTTAATGATTTAATGGCTTATATGGAAACACAATGTTTGTTCCAAAATAATCCCGAATACACTAGTCACTTTTGACCGACAAAAGTCCGTCGATCAAGGCCTACTTAGCTGACCAGGAGTCCCCTGGTCGCCCACCCCGGACTGCGTGGAAGTGAGGTCAACCCAGTCAGCAGTAGTCACTGCCAGTGTTGCCATTTTAGCGGTTTTCCCGCTAGATTTAGCGGAATTGCTTCAGGTTTAGCGGATAAAAATATGAAATAGCGGATAGCGGATTTTTTAGCGGGAAGAGTATAAATGTTTAGCATTTTATGTATTTTGGCAATGTAACATTTATATTAAGAAATATTAAATTAATTGTTCAATTAATTATTTAATTAACAATAAAAATAATTCATAATTGAAATAGTAGGGATATCATATTTCATAGTTTTTTTTTTTATAAAGCGAAGAATCGGTTTTATATTATTCTGGATTTCCCTGAGGAGAACCCCA
Source organism: Mastigoproctus giganteus (assembly GCF_048544385.1). NCBI lineage: Eukaryota > Metazoa > Arthropoda > Arachnida > Uropygi > Thelyphonidae > Mastigoproctus > Mastigoproctus giganteus. The sequence continues at coordinate 113,168,048 of NC_143585.1, forward strand.
ACAATTTTACGTAGTTACGCTCGCGGTCAAACGACCTGATCATTGGGTCATGGCTTTAAATTGTTGAATCAAATCTAAAAATGTGGAAAAAATTCTAATGACGCCTTTTTTTGAAACAGCGAAGGAATGGCATTGGATAATTTTTCTTCGTCGTATTTGTTTGGCTTCCAAGAAATGCGATCCGAATTACCGACATCTCTTTCAACGTTTCTAATAACCACAGAGCAATAAGTAATAAGAGTAATAAGTAATAATTATTTCTAATAACCACAGTGTAATAATATCTTAGTATAGTTAGTCCTCGTATAACACGATAGTTGTATTCCTAGAAACCCTCGTGCAATGCAAAATCGTGCGTTTAGTAAATCCACCAGCCGACAAAATCAATTCAAATATTTATACAGTGCCATAAACGATGGTGCAGATCCGAAAAAGATAGTGCATTCGTGTCAAACAAGGTGGTTATCCATTGAAGTTGCTATAACAAGAATTTTAGAACAGTATATTGAATTAAAAGCCCATTTTGAAATAACTCGTTTGACTGACAAATGTTATACTGCAGAACTTCTTTATTCAATGTTCAAAGATGAAAGTAATTTAGCGTATCTTTTATTTTAAAACCTATCTTATCTGAAGTACAAAGAGTAAACAAATCTTTTGAATCAAATACTGCCGATCCTACATTATTACTACATGATTTAAACATGCTATTGTCGATGATTGCCAATAAAATGTTTTTACCAAATACACATATTGAAAGGATAGAAGAGGACATTAATAATTATTTAGACCCTAAGCCATATTTAGGTTACCAATTTGAAAGAAAAATAAATGAATTAATAATGAATAAACTTATCACAACAACAACAGATGAAATGGCAATAACAGAGAGAGATGCCGTAATTTCTTGATTGATTTGTATCCACAATTAAAACAACGCCTTCCGGGCAACATAAAAGAATTAAAAAAAATGTCTCAGTTAACAATATATTAAAGCAACAAAACGAACCACTGATAAATTTATTACAAAATTTAAAATTGTCTGAAGTAGAAATTGAAAAAATTGAGCAACAGTATATAAACATTACTCTCGTTAAATGGGAAAACATCTACAATACAATGAAGTTTTGGTCAGAAGTTTCGAAATATCGAGATGCAAGCGGTAAAAATCCATTTAAAGAAATTAGCGAATTTGCATTGGGTATTTTAATTTTGCCATTATCCAATGCAGATGTGGAAAGAATATTCAGCAACTTAAATCTAGTAAAAAACAAAACACGCAACAGAATGAGTGTTGGCACGGTTAATGCAATCTTATTAGTACGATACGGGCTCAAAAGAGTTGAAAAGTGTTGTAAAAATTATGTTTTACCTGAAGAAGTGCTTCGCAAAATAGGTACACAAGAAGCATATGATGAGGAGGTATTGAATTTCGAAATTAATTTAGATTTTTAGATATTGATTTTATATTAAAAACAGAAAAATAAATAACTATTTATATATACTATTTGTTTGTTTGTTTTATTCACTACAAAGTACAAACAAATGAAAATTTAAAAAATTTGGCGGGTCAAGTGCTAAAAATAGCGGATTTTGAGTATGCGGCTAGCGGGAAATATTATTAAGAGTTGGCAACACTGGTCACTGCACAGTAATACGTCTCTTATTAGAAACACTAAGATCACACTAATAAACGCAAGATCAAAGCAATAAGAACACTGTGCACCCAGACCGCCAAAATGGTACCGGGGCTGGAACATGTGCAGTGATCTTAAAGTTGTTGGTTTGCAGGGGAAGGGGTTTCACAAAATATTGTTGTTTTTTGTGTTTGTGGGACAGCCGTGGGACAGAAGGACATTAACCTTGGGCAACATTGGGACAAGTTCATACCAGGACAGTGTAATGTAAAATATATTCCTTTAGTGCAATTAAAAAATAATGTTCTTCTTCCACCCCTGCACATCAAACTTGGATTGATGAAAATTTTCGTTAAGGGACTAGATAAAGAAGGTAACGGATTTGCATACTTGAGAAGTGTTTCCTAATTTAACATATGCCAAACTTAAGAAAGGAATTTTCGTAGAACCCCAAATTAGGAAACTCCTAAAATACGATGTACAGTATTTGAAACCCAGTTAAAGGAAGTTGAATTAGCAGCTTGGATCATTTAAGGCAGTAGTACATGGTTTTTTTTTTTTTTTTTTTTTTGGTGATAGGAAAGATGAATACTATGAAATGTTGGTGTCTAATTTACTCGAGTGCTACAAAAACATGGGCTGTCGAATGTCGTTGAAATTTTTTTCTTCATTCACATCTCGAATTTTTTCGGAAAATCTGAGAGATGTGAGTGATTAACAAGGGAAGCGGTTTCATCAAGATATTTCCACGATAGAAAAGCGGGTCGCTGGGATCCTGTAATGATGGGGGGGGGGGATTACTGCTGGTTCCTTGTGAGGGAGAGTAAGCAGGAATACAAGAGAAAATCCCGTAGTAGCACACATTTACAATTACAGTTATGCTGATTATATATTATTGAAATATAACTATTTCGCAATGATTTATAATATTTTTTCCGAAGTTAAATGAGTTATAGAGAACGTATAATATTTTTTTACACCGTATTACAAACTTGAGTTATATGCATATATCCCTTTATTTTCACATTAAACGTTGGTACATATTATTTCCTCCAGAATCATAATTTTCATTTGCCGAGGAATGACAAAATTTTTTTTTCTTGGCTGGTGATTGTTATTCTAGTAATTTGTGATATTAAATTCTAGGTTTAAGTTCTAAGATAAATAATAACAAATTACTAGAAATTAAATTCCCGTAATGATATATTGACTAAACCAACGAGGAGCTGTTATACTCAGTGTGCATATGAGCTCTTTTCTTTCTTCTTCATTTATAATCTCTGCAATGCTGATCAGGATCAGTATGCAGCAGTATTCCGTGAACACTTGAATTCTGTTACTTATTTACAGGGGCCTGCCAAGAACTCTAAGTACCTGGATGCAAACAAGAAAATGTTTCTTATGCCCTAAGTTCGGGAAGATTTGTGTTCAATTTTCCTGCCCTGAGAGCTTGTTGTATTCGCCAGGCTATCATGTTAACACGCCTGTATTTGTCAAACTGGTTAAACTATGCATGAAATCTTATATTCCAAGTCCCTTGATGACGAATGCATTAAGGATGCTAATGTTGGATACCTTTTGAAACTTATTCTCTGTTTTATTACAGTTTCTCTTGATTAAGTCTGTTTTAACCGTGATTAAATGGGGCAGTATAAAAAAAATACGTTTGTCGCATCATTTTCAATAATGTTTTGAAAGAAATTTGATGTCATACGCCAATTAATCTTTCTGCTCGAACATCTGGAATTTATTTTTGTTGTAATTACGCTGTCAAGAAACATAACATTAAAAAAAAAAGAAAAAAAAAGGAATTAATCGCTCAGACGAAATGATTCACGTCTTGTTTATTTGCCAATATTTTATCTCTTGTGACTTTATCATATCAGGTAAAAGCATTGTTGGATGATGAATCATGTATATTTGCTAAGTTTACTTATGTCATTTTTAAATTCCTCGTGAAATTCATTGGTAAGTCTTCTCGCTGCAGTTAAATGCTGCATTACACGTTGAATGTTTTTCGTTTTCTTGTTTATTTTTTTCGCCGTGTAAATTTTTTAACACCATGTTGGCGAAAAAGATTGATTTGCTCGCTACGCAAAACGTATTGTGCTGTTCACAAAATGTTATGTCCAAATTATAAAATAAGCAAAAAGTTAAATGTAAATAAATAAATCAGAATACAGTTGCTACCATTCTGTGTTTTGCCGAATTAATCTTAGTCAGAATTACAACCAGCTGCTCATCGTAATGATAACGTTACTACTATTTAAAAAAAAAAAAAAAAAATGTTGAACCAAAATCCAGTACTTGACCCACTCGCTATTTATTGACTGGTAAACACTGTATAATTATTAGAAATTTGAGTTGTATCGTTATTTTTGACGTAAATCTATTTGGACAATGAAAAGGAAAAATACGTGGCAGATTTGTATCATGCTGAAGGTGGGGGGAAGGAAATCAATATGAGCTGTGCTGCTCTGTTTTCCGGACTTTGACCTTTCTCCAGTCGTTAAACCAGATAGTCTACCGTGTCTCAATTCACCAAGTAAACTACGTTCTCAAACTACGTTTCTATCTTGGTGACATCTGCCGCTAACTTCTTATCATTGCTCTTTGACAACAGTGAAGTGGTTGTTTGTGAACCGTGTGCTCTATAACTCAAGAGCTAAAAACGCATGCAGGAGTTACAGGATTTCTTCTCTTGGTCTTGGGGTTTCATAAAGTCTGCATAAGGGATAAATGTCTAGTAAAAGGTGCGTTAAATTCATAATTATAATATTAAAGCCTGTTTCTGTATGAAGAGTTATCAGAAATATATTAGGTTAAAATATTATCGCATACATACCTAAATTAATATATACGAATTTGGTTTCGTATGCTATTATTCGAAATACGTATGCTTTATTGTCTCGTCTGTCGTTTATTGCTGTGATGAATATAATCGTCGTATAAAATAACTTGTACAAGGTGTTCTAATTAAGATTCCCTTCCATCTGTACTGCATAGCCAAGAATTATTCAGTGGAAAGCTTAAGATACTAAATATTAGAAATAATTAAATTTAAGATATTTGCGATTTCAGATAAGTGTTAGTGTATCAGACGACAATATTATGTATAATATTGGTATATCGATAACATAAACATAGTCTGTTTTTAAAATAAATAACAATTTTTATATAAAAATTGTTTTGTATTCTAAAACTATTTGACTGTTAAATCAAGCTGAAATCCATAATTGTCCAGGAATCAGTTTTTCAGTCATCGCGTACAATATATTTATGTACTGTACGCACCACATATTATATATATTCTTTTAACCTAAAAGAATTAATTTCTCAAAATTTGGGTTTCGAAATGAACCAAGAATTTTCATATCTAAATCGAGAAAATGTCCCGAAATCGCAGAAGTAGTTCCAAAATTCTAACCCTCCCCCCCTCTCCGTGGTATTTTTGAGCTCTCTACTCTAGATTAAGTGTATACAATTATGGTCCTCGGGTCTTTTGATTCTTCTCGAGGTATTTTTCTTCTACCTGCCCTTTAACAGTGTATAAAATTATGGTCCTCAGGTCCCATGATTCTTCGCTCCTCCCACCCACTTATAGGGATATCGGATATTTGCTGTATGATATTTTTTCCATTGCGAGGAATGAAATCTTGGAAAGTTAACTTTATTTTAACTTGTTTTATTTTCAACTTAATATTTCTGACTGTTTACACTCCTAGAGATTATAGATAAAGTTAATGATAAAATATAATCAACAGTGAAATCATTCTGAAAGTAAGAAGTTATCAAAACGACATTTATAATTTCAAATAAAGATGTATTTCGATTAATTAAGAACACATTGTATTGCTTTAGTCCCGCACATTCGTAACAATGATAATGGGGATCACTGTTAACAACGTTGTTCAGATTTCTCTGCAAGTTTTTGTGACGAAAGTTAATTACAGAAAAATTACATAAAGAAAGGTTTAAAAAAACAAAACATTTTTTTTTTTTTTCGAAGTTCCTTTGGAGAGATATTCTGCTAATCGATTTAAAAAGGCACAAAAAGCAACAAACTTGTTCCTCGCCTTTCTTTCTAGGTCATTACAAAAGGGGGGGGGGGGTCTATTAAGGTCGTAGTTACTAATGTGCCAGTAAAATCTTAACCGTAACAACGTAAAGAAAGTAAGTAAAGGGGGAAAAAACCCTGGATTACAAAAAGATAAGAATATTGAAGAAAAGAACTGCTTCTCTTTATTATTAAATATGAGTAAGAGTAATTAAAATATCCTTGTCATAAAATTCAACGTAATTTAACATCAGTGAATTTGCCAATAATATCATCGAAAATCAATTGATAAGATTTCGTTTGTTTGTTTGTTTGTTATTCCAGGGAATTCAGGAGAAAACGTGAATCTTCCCTAAACCTACGATACTTCCGAAAATGCACGCTCTACGCTACGTTTGGAAGGCATACTTGTATTCTGTATACTACTCCAACATCGATCGCGCGTGTACACGCACGTCCATTTACCGAATGACCTGCAAGTGCTTGTAGGGTAGCCCAGTAGATAATGTCACTGCTCTCTCAGTATGTGAAAAAGGCCTAGGTTCGATTCCTGTTGCCGATTAAAGTGATAAATATCTCCCGTTAAGAGTGGAAAAACATTTGTGGACTCTTCTCACACCGTAGCCAAAGAAATCTGTCTTTGGCAAGAGTTGCTCGAGTTTCGTCCCTGAAACGCACAACTGGACCATACGAAAACACGCAGTTTCAAATACGATATACTATACATTTTGATAGCTCATGGCCATCGTTACCTTTACCCCAACTCTACAGGTATGCCTCGGGAGTTCTAAGTGAATCGTTTTCCACATTGGCTACTCTGATGAGATCATTAATTTGGCATTCCCTTAAAATAAAGTAACCGAAAAATGAATTGCATTGCTCCATAGGACCCAGTGAGAAGTATTTGAAGAAATTTACATCTATCTGTTTTACATGCAAACTACATATCGAGGATAAATCGTTGTGTATGGGTTTATAAACAAATGCAGGGAGGTGACCAGTAGATGGTCTTTGCAGAAATGAAGCTCATCTGTAGCTCTACAGATAGGTTATTCTTTGGAACCTTATCTCGATTGGCGAATGCCAAACTTATCGGCAAGGAACGTATCTGGAACATTCCCTTCCTTCCTTCAAGTGGCCATAACTCATTTCTACGCAATAACTACTTTCAGATGCTGTCTCAAACCCATAATCTGTGATTGATGTGGCATTATGACACCAGCATCCTTGCTTGTTTGCTTTTTTCTGCTTTTTATTTTCTTTGTTAATTTCTTCATATGTATTATTTTTCTCAATATTTTATAATTCGGCTACATTTTTACTTTTTGGAGAAACATTAAAAGGTGTGGCTAGTTCAAGGAATGATTTTATAAGTTAAAAGCGAATTTGCCGATTATTTACTTTTGTCCTCTTCGTTGAACAGCTGTACAGGAAGTCACTCTTCTGCTACGATTAAAGCATTCCTGGAATTCGTTTACTGATATCGATTTCAGCGTCCCTACAGCTAGACTTCCTCCAGAGGCCAAAAATGTCTCCCTTTAGGCAACAAACTTTCGATATTGGGAATATAACGAAGCGAGCTATAGCCAAATCAGTAGAGTAGGGAGCTGTTCCATCTGAAGGATCTTTATTTCTCTCAGCAGTCCTCGTATTCCAAATTTGATAATTCCGGTTTCTCTACCCCCGCCACATGAAAAATCGTATATACTGTATACAGCTTTATTTCGCAAGACCGCGCAAAACATATTAACCTTTGGGAATAACCTGCACTTTAAAAATTACCTTAGGATATCCAGTGTGCTCAACCTGATACTGTCCGTCGAAAGTAGCCTTATCACTAAACATATTTGACAGATCGCCATTCGTAGTCCTATCAGTGAAATCATTACGTTATATGAAAATTATTACAGTGTATCATTAAAATATGTTTATTCATCATAAATATGATGAATCCCAATACAGCAATTCGGATAGAACTACAGCTTGTAGCATAGATGTTTTGTTTTGTTCACGTCAATTGCATTTCTGCATTACATTTAGATGCTGCATCCAGGTGCCTGTTAGTAGTTCGTCGAATTGAATGATTCATAAAGTGATAAATGGGACATAACCTGCTTTACACATAATTATGCATGTGTAATATTTTTGAGCATGGCAATTTTAAATACTGTATTTAGCAACGAGAGTACTTTTTAATTGTTATTATGCTTATTACTTGTGGATTCTAATTATTTGATTATAAAGAACACTGGTATACATTTTAAAAAAAAAATATGCTTTTTATGCAAAGGATGAGCATGTACAGTTTTTAGGTACTGATTCCAAACTCTTTAATTGATTTAGCCTTTTGCACAAAATGAAAAATAAAAATCTTACAGAAAATATATATCTACAGCAGATAATAAAGTACACTATATCTATGCATTTCGAGAATAAAAACTTAGAGTACTGTATTAAGAACAAATGGGAATTGTAGTCATTTCACTAAATCAGTACTTTATTGGTACGACACTTCCCCCCCCCCCCCCATATATATACATACACAGGGTGTCTCAAAAATATTGGTACAAACGTTTAGGGGAGTTAGGTAACATCTAAAGGAATGTGAATCGCATAGGAACTCATAACCGGAAACGTCACCGTAAGTCGGTACACAGCGCTGTTCATCAGTTCGCGAGAGGGAAAATTTCTGGTTTACTCATTCAAACAGTAGTCGCGTCGCCGCACGAAGAGCATGCATCGATATACGAACTGTAAGCTGACAGACATGCACTTAGTGTATGGTTTAGCAGAGGGCAACGCTTCCCAGACAGACTTGTACCGGACCACCGTTTGTTTGCGCGTGTGCATCAAAATTTGTGCGATTATGGGTCATTTAGAGGTAACAGGAGTAGTGCGGACAGACCACGTTCGACGCGAACTCCAGCCATGGAAGAAAGTGTGTTGAATGCCTTCCAGAATAATCCTACTACCAGCACACGTCTCGTTGCAGTGTACAGCGTGTCTGGCACGACGATTCTTTACACCCCTTTCATCTCCAAAGGGTTCAGTTACTGCTCCCCCAAGATCATCCTGCACGTGTGGCTTTTTCGCAGTGGTTTCTCCAAGAAAGTGTTCAAGGCTTGAATTTTCCAGCCTATGTTTTGTTCACGGATGAGGCTTATTTCACTCGGGAAGGCCTTATTCAATCAGCACAATGCTCATGTGTGGGCTCACGACAATCCACACGGTGTGCGCCCCGATGCGGCACAACATCGCTTTGCAATAAATGTGTGGACAGGTATAGTCGGTGACTGCTTAGTCGGCCCATACCTGTTACCATCCCGCTAAATATCGGATATACCTGTTCCTGTGCTAAATATCAGATCTGCCTTGAACAAGTTCTACCAGGGTTACTTGACGATGTTCCAGCAAATCTGAGACGCAACATTTGTTTTCAACGTGACGGGGCGCCTGCCCATTATGGAAGGTGTGTTCGTGACCATTTGAACGGGCGTTTTGGGCGTCTATGGATTGGCCGTGGAGCACCCGTTGCCTGGCCCGACGCTCACCTGATTTATCGAGCCTTGATTTATTTCTGTGGGGGGGCCCTCAAATCTATCGTGTATGAATCGCCTGTGGAGACGGAAATGGATCTCGTGGCGAGACTCGTGTGCGCTGCTGCTACTGTCAAAGAAACTCCAGATGTGTTCGACTGTGTCCGCCAATCCATGCTGCGTCAGTGTCACGCATGCATCGCGTCTCATGGTGGAACCTTCGAGCATCTGTTGTAACATCATGAAATGCATCCATCTCGTACTCCATTGTTAATATTATGTCAAATAAATGTTTGCCACTAATTACTGTCTTGTGTCATTTCTGCTTCTTGTGCCTCTGCTAGTACTTTCCTGTGACGTTTCCGGTTATGGGTTCCTATGCGATTCACATTCCTTTAGATGTTACCTACCACCCCTAAACGTTTGTACCAATATTTTTGAGATACCCTGTGTGTGTGTATATATATATGTGTGTGTATATATATGTATGTATATATATATATATATATATAAATAAAACGTTACCCCTATTTTTAGCATTATGACTATGAGTCTTATAATGGGGGATTTTAATTTCCCAGATATTGACTGGAATTTGTGGGTTGGTCACTCACACACTAGCAAGGCTTTTGTGGATTTATTCGATGATTGTTTTCTACATCAGCACGTTCGGGAGGCAACTAGAGGGAATAATACTCTTGATCTGATTATCAGTAGTGATCCTTCATGCATTAAGAATCTGCAGATAAAGGAACCACTAGGTGGCAGTGATCGCAGTGTGCTAAAGTGGGATTTACTCAAAGAGGTAACTACCATCAGGGGTAAAGGGAAGGGTTTTTGCTTTCGTAAGGGCGACTACGATGGTCTGAGACAGTATTTAAATTCTATACAATGGGACCAACTGATGATGTTAACAACAGCAAATTCAAAATGGGAATAATTCAAAGAACTTATCTTGGAAGCTACTACATACCAAGGCTTTACATACCAATTAAGAAATATTGTTCAAGGTTGAGGCCTAAATGGATGTCAGATGAACTAATGAGACATATGGCAGAGAAGAAAAATGCATGGGATACATATAAATTAATGGGTAACATGGAAGCCTGTGATAGATATAAGCTGGTCTGTAACCAAGTCACAAAGGAGATTAGGCAGGCAAAGGCAGAGTGTGAGAAATCCTTGGCAAAGGATGCAAAGAAAAACAGAAAAGAGTTCTTTACTTATATAAACTCTAGAAGGAAAGGGATGAATCAGATTGGTCCACTGAATGCTGATGGTTCAACAGTTGAGGATCCTGCTCAGGTGGCTAACAAACTAAACGTGTATTTTGCATCTACATTCACACATGAGGAGTTATGCAGGAAGGCGAATGCCAGAGGTGAAGTAAACTCTGGCAGCGAGCTAGATGATTTTGTAATAACTGAGAGGAAAGTGGAGGAGAAATTGTTGAGGATAAACATAAAAAAGCCACCTGGGGTGGATGGGATCTATCCAGCTATATTAAAGGAGGCAGCAAAGCAAGTAAGCAAACCCTTAACCATAATTATGAGAACTTCTTTGGACTCAGGGGAGGTACCCATAGATTGGAGATGTGCAGATGTGACCCCAATTCACAAAGGAAGACCAAAGGCTGACACAAGTAATTATAGACCTGTTATAGAAAATTAATGGAGGCACTGGTTGAAGAAGCACTGCAGGATCATCTAGACAAAATTCAGTTATAGCTCGGACACAGCATGGTTTTGATAAGGGAAAGTCTTGCCTGACCAATTTGATTGGATACTATGATGCAGTCCCAAAAGAACTGGATGCAGGGAATAACTTTGATATTATATATTTGGATCTTAGAAAGGCTTTTGATACTGTTGTACATGGAAGACTGCTGCACAAATTGGAGCAGTGTGGCATTGGAAGCAAATTGCTGCTATGGATAAAGGGATGGTTGAGGGGGAGAAGACAGAGAGTGGTAATCAATGGACACCGCTCATCGTGGTCTAATGTTATTAGTGGAGTCCTCCAGGGTTCAGTGTTAGGTCCATTATTGTTTTCTGTATTTATAAATGATATTGATGATGGTATATCAAGCTTAATGTCCAAGTTTGCAGACGATACAAAGGTTGGCAGGGTTGTTAAGGACACTACTGATGCTATGCTGCTGCAACAGGATCTGGAAAGGTTGAGCAGATGGGCTGAGAAGTGGCAAATGAAGTTTAACATTGACAAATGTAAAGTACTACATATGGGAAACAGTAACCCCAGAGCAACGAATCGATTCTGTGGCACTACACTGACAGTGGTAGAGAATGAAAAGGACCTGGGGGTAATTGTGCAGGCAGATATGAAGTTCTCTGAGCAGTGCAGACGGGCTGCAAGAGTAGCTCATGGTGTCTTGTCAGTGATATACAGGAATATTTCTAACAGGGATAAAAAGTAAAGTGCAGCCATTATCAACCCACTGCAGGATGGAAGCCTCCTCAACAATTCATGCTGAGGGAAATGGACCATAATCTGCCACGCTGGTCCAGTGCGGGTTGGCAGATCGACCGTATTCAGCAGTCAGGGGCTTGAACCCCGGTCTACTCAAAGAGCGTGTGCTACTGCACTCCCGCCCCTGCCCACTCGGCTACTGAGGCCAAGGAGGTGATTATTCCCTTGTATAAGGCAATGGTAAGGCCACACGTTGAGTACTGTATACAGGTCTGGAGGCCTCATTTCAAGAATATAGAGCTGCTGGAACGAGTACAGAGAAGGGCAACAAGATTAGTGAATGGAACAAAGGGTTGGTCTTACGAAGAAAGGCTTAAGTTTTGCAAATTACAGTGTTTGGAGACTAGGCACCGGCGAGGTGATCTGATAGAGGTGAAAAAACCTTGAATGGTTTGAGCATGCTCAATGCCGATGGGATTCTTCCTCTTGCTTAGAATAATCACCTTGAGAGGGCATAAATTCAGATTGAGGAAAGACAGATGTAGGATAGATGTGCGGAAATTTGCCTTTAGCCAGCAGGTAGTTGGTTTGGTGGTAGAAGTTGATAGCCTAAATAAATTTAAGGCTCAGCTGGATAGGTATTTCGAACGAACGGGAGGGGTGAAATGGAAGTGTTGTTTTTTTTTTTTTTTTTTTTTTTTGCTGATGCTGCATAAGCTTGCTTTTTTGCATCATATGCCTCAACTAATGCTAAACATAAACTAATTAGCTAACTAATTTCATTGTTCATAATGTAACCCCTATTTTTAACATTATGTTTATGGGAAATAAATTCCCGCTTTACGAGCGCGCGCTAGGAACGAATTAGCTCGTAAAATCGAGAACTGTCTGTAATTTATAAAATTGAATTTAATCAGCATAAGCTGGATCATCTACGTAAAGATTAAAAAGTAAAGGGCCTAGCGAGGAACCCTGTGGATTCCAGTGTTAAGAGTGAATAACGGAGACCGACTGGAATGGAAGTACATTAGATGAATCAAAATGAAGCAATGCAATTCTGTTGCCTCATGCAAAAGATTACATGGACGATGGCTGCCCTGTCTTCTTGAAGAAAGACAAAAACAGGATAGACACAAGCTCACTTCCTCAAAGAAGCTGTCAGGTCAAACACCAAATTCTGAAACCAAATAAAGCAGAACTTGATACAGTCGAATTGCAAGACTTATTCAGCAATGAAATCGAACTTGAAGATTTACAACAATACAACCCTGTAGGTGCCGCCGTAGCCGACTGGTCAGGCGCGAGGATGCATAAGTGCATGTGCTTTGAGTGACTCCATCGTCGATCCCTGGGTGGAGGGATGGCGATCTGTCCTTCCCTGCTGAGATAGCAGAAGCGCTAGCTACTAGCTCTGCAATATTTTGTTATGCTGCATACGATTCTCATTTCCAGCCTATTAAAAGCTGCGTTTCCGTGCCACTGTACTAGGTATTCCATTGGGTGGAAGGAGTTGTGCAGCTGAGGATCCTCAGAAAATATACAACAGGAGATTCATCTGATTAGCCCTCTGCTTGGGATCATCTGCACCAATGGTATTCAGCCGGTGGTCCGCGAGATGCTTTTTTGGGTGGGTATGTTGGCATACGAAATCGGCTTTATTGAAAAATTATTAAAAATTTTTTAATATTTATATGGTAAATTTATTTGCATTATTCATGTATTTGGATTAGTTCCTCAGATTAAATGTAAACTGGAGCACAGTATTCTTCGATAAAATTGTAATGGGTGTATCAACAAAAAAAGTTGATTACCATTTTCCCCCTGTGGTGAGTCAATACCGTTTATTCTTTTCCTTTTCCTATATATATATATATGGAAAGAATCCTTTAGTATATTTCTTCGACCTGTTTTCTAAATCCTTTTTCTAATATGCCATTTCTGTGTATATTAACCACCAATACAACTAAGACTATAAGGCGTGAGTATATTTGTGTTTATAATGGCATTCTTTTTTTTCGATTTGCCGGACGGACAAAAACCATGCAGTCCTCACAAGTCAGTGACTAACTCGGACACATTATGGAAAACCTGATAAAAATTGCTCCTATTAAGAGACTCGAATCCAGGTTTTTACGCACCGCTGGTGCCAGGCTATTTTGCGCCCTAGGCAAAGCTAACTACTTGCACTCTCCCAAAAAAATTGCGAAGTTCAATTTTCAAAAACGTATATCTTGTAGAAAAAAAAAAATGAAAAGCACAAAACTTGAAACATTGTGATTTAAGATTTAAGTCTCTTGAAAGTTTCAATATCAGAAACATCAAAATCTCACTTCTCGTGCCTTTTTCCTTTTGTAAAATTCGTCACCAGTTCCTTCAGGTCAAGTGCTGAAGCTTGGGCATATTCAATTGATATAGTTACCAAATCAACGGAGGCCTTCTTTTGCAACATTGTTGAGCGTGTGTAAGTTTTTATAAGTTTGAGCTTTGAGAAACTACGTTCACCACTTGCCACCGATACTGGAAGTGTGAGAAGGATCCTTCGAGCAACAGAAATATTAGGCACATTGTCCAGGAGTTTTTGTTGTAGTATGAAGAGAAGTACTTGTGATGGCATAGACTTTGGAAGTCTTCGAGCTATTGCTATAAGTTCATAACACAGATCTTCAGCATCAATATCTTTGTTTTTATTGTGCATCAATGATTTTTCCAAATTCTTGCAGGCCTTAAGTACATCTTCAATAGATTTTTTGTTGATATATCATACAGGAAGCCAAATTGGGAATTATACTATTGTAGCTATTAGAATCTAATTCTTCAACAGATTGTATGGCCATATCTTAGACAACATAGTAGAAACCTACTTTGAATTTGTGCTTTGGATATTGTGGTGCCTCTTATTGGGCATCATACTCAAACTGCTGTTTCTTTCTCCTTTTTCTAACTTATTCTGTCTGGAAGTCTGGTAGTAACTCTAGCTTCTTTGCAATCTCAGTATAATCTATCAAAACTCGTTGAAAATCCTTATCACACCTGCAGCCCACAAGATAATTCTTGGTCATTTGCAGTTGGCTTGTAGCTGAATTTAAATCTGCTTCCTTATTTGTAGTAGCTTGCTTGTAAGATTGGCTTCAAAAAGAATGTTGCACCGTGTAACAAGGGATACCACAAACTTGAATTTACAAATTGCCTTAGCTTCAATTCGGGAAGTATTTCCAGATGAACCTACATGATGTAACGTATCCAGCTGTAAACAGCACGTTGCCAACTAAGAAGAATACGATTTTTTTTTTTTTTTTTCTTAGCCAAAAATAGCACCAAATTTTAAAAAGAAAGACAGAACAACATATAGAAAGGATAAAAAAAAACAAAAAAAAACAGAGTATAGAAATTTTTTATAAGACTATTTTTAATTATAATTCATAGCACTGTTGTGGTATTTATCTTTAAAAAATATATACAGTAAACTGTCAGTTGCATTTTTTACATGGGTTGAAAAAACTAATCTGTATAAAACTGTGTCCTTCAAAGGTCAGTACTGCGCCCATCTGAGGTATGCGGCTGCCTAGTTGGCCTAACGATAGCACCGGCCTTGCGCGTGTGGAAGGATCATAACCACAAGGGCATAATCTGCTCCACCCCCATCCTATCCTGAGCAACCCGATTACAAAGTACTTTAGACATTATATATTGACAAAGTTTTCTTGATAATCTGTAGATATCCCGAGCAATCTTTTCTGATACCAATTTAATTCTTCGTCATTCATTTCAGTTTCCACCCTGTGCCTAACCTGCGTTAGTCGGTCTGTAGTGAGACTTTTGTCTCCGAAAACTCACTTTCCACCACAAAATGATGCCATATAATACTGCCTCCGCACATGTTCTAATTATCTCAATTAAGTAAAACTTTTCTCAGTGGCTGCGAAAATTAAAATCTGCAAATGAAATTGTAATGCTTATGTTAAATAAAATAACTGTCTGAACTGAATTCTTTTCTGAATTTGGATTCTGCCGCAACTGATAATTATAAACATAAATTGAAATTCAACTCTCCCCTCTGTGTAGTGCTTAATAGTGTGTGTGAGAACAGGCTTCCATTCTACCCTGCGCTGAGTGTACCAACACGAGCAGGTTAATGACCTTCACGCTTAGACAAGTCTGGTGTATGCCTGTTTCGTTGTAACAAAACTACGCCCACTTTCCAGGCATAGTTCTTAACCAAAGAAAAGCCTACCCACTCCTCTCACTGTTCTGTGATGTATATTTGTGTGCGTGCGTGCGTGCCTGTCCTGTTTAATATACGTCAGATACTTTCTAACGTCGCTCCTTATTTTTATTCTTTGCAGGAGCTTACTCTGACTGATGATACCGTGCTCGAAGAGCACAATGAAGACCCTTGCCTCGTACAGATGAAGTTGATTGGAGATGGAGGTAGGTGCTGCTGTCTTGTCTCTTCATTTCCTTATAATAAAAAAAAAAAAAAAAAAAGAAAGAAAGAGACAAATTAATAGTGAATCGCAGATTGCCGAAGTTCAATTTCTGGTATTACAAACAAAACTGGAAGTGACTTGGAATATTTACAAATAGGTCAAATTTAACAGACCTATTATTAGTAGCAGTAGTGGTTGCGGCATATGATGCAAGAAAGCAAGCTGAAAGAACATAATCCAAAAAAAAAAAAAACTTACATCACCTGCCCATCCAGTGCAATAATTTGTCCAGTTCTTCCTTGAATTTATTCAACCTACCCACTTCCACAACAACAGATAAATCAACCACCTGCTGGCTGAAGACAAACCTCTGCACATCTATCCTGAAACCATCCTTCCTCGATTTGAATTGTTTGTTATTTGGTTTTTTGGGAGCATTAGCAACTAAGGCCATATTGCTCCTGGGATATGCGGTGGTCATTCCCTGACCTTTCCGCAACCTCCGTATTTGGTGCTGATGGGCTCAAACCCCGATTTAATCAAGAAACGTGTACTACGCACTGCTGCTCCTTCCCACCTGGCTACGGAGGCGCCTCGATTTGAATTTATACCCCCTCATGTGTATAGTCAAAGCAAGAAGAATGTCATCAGCATTGAGCTTGCCCAATCCATTCAAAGCCTTAAACACCTCAGTTAGATTACCCTGCACGTGTTTAATATCCAGAAGCTGTAATTTGCAGAATTAAAGCCTTTCTTGGTAAACCCACCCTTTCATTTCCTTCACAAATCTCATTGTCCTTCTCTGCATCCATTCCAACTGATCTATATACTTCCTAAAATGAGACCTCCCAATCTGTGTGCAGTACTCAAAATGTGGCCAATCCATTGCCTTGTAAAATGGTATAATCACCTCCTTATTCCTTCTAGCAACGTTGCTGTATATCATTGACAAAACCCCATGAGCTGTCCTTGCAGCCTGTTTGCATTCCTCAGAAAATTTGATATATCACTGCACAATTACCCCCCCCCCACCACCAAGTCTTTCATTTTCCACTACCCTGAGTGTAGTACTACACAGTTGGTATGTTAATCTGGGATTACTGCTACCTATATGCAGTACCTTGCAGTTGTCAATGTTAAACTTCAACTGCCATTTTTCAGCCCATGTGCCTAATTTTTTTAGATCTTCTTGCAGTAGCTTACCCTGATTATTGTCATTAACCACCCTGCCAATCCTGTATCATCTGCAACCTTTAACATTAAGCCTGATATACTATCAATATCATTAATTAATACAGAAAACAATAATGGGCCCAGCACTGAACCATGGAGGGGGGGGGACTCTAATAACATTAGTCCACAAAGAGCAGTGCCATTGATAACCATTCTCAGTCATCTCCTACTCAATTGTCTCTTTATCCAGAGTAGTAGCTACACTTCTGCAATTTCACAGCAGTCTTTTAGGTGCAACTCTATCAAAAGTTTGTGATATCCAATTATATATCAAAATTACATTTTGCATCCAGTTCCTTTGTTACTGCATCATAGTATCCAATCCGATTGGCCAAACAAGGTCACCCCTTAACAAATCTGTACTGTGACTTCAGTATTTGCATTCCTGTCTAGATAGTCCCTACTTCTCTAACTAGAGACTCCATTATTTTATGTGGAACAGATGTTCAACTAAGATGTCTGTAATTACTCAGATCATCTTTTGATCCCTTTTGGGGATACTTTCACACATCTCCAGTGCAGTGGACCTCCTCTGAGTCCAAAGATGCTGTTATAAGTATGGATAAGGGTTTTCTTACTTCCTTAATAGAACTGAATAGATCCCATCTACCCCAGACATCTTTTTTTTTTATATTCAGCATCAACAGTTTCTCTTTTACTTTCCTTTCGATTATCACAAAATAACTTGGTTTCCGTTTGGATTTTGGTGAACTTCTGGAATTCCCTTCCCTAAAGAACTTCTCATGCATGAATACAGATACAAAATCCCTATTCAGTTTGTCAGCAACCTGAGCAGAATCATTGACATCAAGTGGACCAATGTGATTCAACCCCTTCCTTCTACAGTCTCAGCTGTTAGATAGATTGTTAGATTTGTTGGTGCATCAGCAACATAGACTATAAGTCTCAGTTGTGAAAAGCAGTAAATAAATCTTTGCTGCTTTTCTTGGCATTCTTTGGCAGAGACTTCTTGTAACCTGTCTGAGCTTTCTTAACCTCCTCTGTGACTTGATTACAGAATGGTTTCTCTATCAACCATAGGCTTTTGTATTACATGATAATTTATATGCCTCCCATGCATTTTTATTTTCTGCTTTAAGTCTCATCAGTTCATCTGACATCCATTTAGGTCTAAGGCTAGAATGGTATTTCTTAGCTAGTATGAAAAGCCTAGTGGCTTCTGCAATCACTTTCCTGAATGCTTCCCATTTAAAATTTACTGTTGGTAACATCATCAGATGTTATCAATGCCGACCGGGCTAGCCAGGTGGGTAAAGTGCCTGCCTGGCAACCCCAATGTCGCGGGTTCGTATCCCGCCTCGGGCTTGGATCAAAGTACTGCAAAAACTTTGGGAGGTGCACTATGGCCACAGAAGCCGATGCGCCAACAACTACCAAAGGGAAAAAAAAAAAAAAAAATTTATCAATAAATCCAATTCCCTCCAATAAATTCGCGAAAGTCTTGCCAGTGTGCGAGTGACCAATTCAAGTTCCAATCTGGAAAGTTAGTCTCCCATTCTAACTATATATATTTTTTTTTTGGGCTACTCTTATTTTTCTGTATAGTTATTTGTTATACTCATCAGAGTCATTAGACCTACTAACACACTCATACTCATTTTTATTTTCCCAGCGCTTATTTCACAACAGACTGACTCAGCATTGCACTGGCCAGCCATGTCGACTGGATGCACTACCTTAGATTTAATACGCTTCTTAAAACAAGATGCATTGTCGAATAAAAGGGCGACTTGCAAAACAAAATGAAATGAACGCTTGAACGAAATAGTAAAGAACCAATATAAATCAAAACGGAAAAAAGAGATAGAGCCCTCCAAGGCTGGATTTACTGAAGTTGGGGCGATTGCTCAGGGAATGTGAGCTGCGAGCTAGGAACAGGACTAAGTTACTAGACTCCTCCTCTATCCATATAAGAAGATAAATGGATGGTATTTAATAATCATTAATATTTTTACAGAATGTAGCATTTTTATTAGCCCTAATATTTCATACTTGCTACTCCCATCGATAACTATTGTCACAAATTTTATTTCATGTAATTATGCAGAGGGGGATGCGTTCATCTACTTTGCTCGTTATGTACGAAAGATCAATGTCACTATTGTATTTATTTATTTTTCACGATATTGCTTTGGGGAACGTAATTGTTCGGAAAGATGACAGTTTACGGTGTAATCTAAGAGGTAACGGAACTAGAATATGTCTGTCTGGGGTAATAGTAGCTATTACAGAATAGCTAACTACTAAAGGATAATATATCGTTCATGTTTTACAATATTTTTGATGGATTGGCGATAACATTGGTGCTTTGTGAACAACAGAAGTGATATTGACAAGAAGCCTCAGATATATGATACATTATCGTTAAGCCCCAGAAAGTGCACTCTAAAAAATTGACCAACTTATTAAAGTAGAATGTGGGGGCGAAACTTACGCACAATTCAAAATTTTGCGCATAGATGAAAATGTAAAAATTGATACGATGCCAACTGTTTGAATGGTGACTGTGTAGAGAAATGTGTTATTTGTCTCAGCACTTAACAAATAGAAGAATGGTGTTTACTCTGTGTAACACTTCTTCCTGACATTTACCTAATTTAGTTAATCCAGATGTAAGAGAATTGATTGGTCTGAATATGAGACCTTACTGGACTACTACGTAGCATAAAACTATGCAACTAGCGAAAAGAGAATTCTGCTTGTTTTTTTTATTTGTTTATTATTATAATCCATATGGTGCAAGGAAGCCTGAGGTTTATTCTGCGCCGACCGAAAAAAAAAAAAAAAAAAAAGAGAGAGAGAGGTAGAAAGGAATCACCAAGAAAGAGAAGTATGATGATATCCAGCTCGGGACCCTGGGTGTGCCAAGCCCATACTCACCAGATGTGAGCCCCTGGGGCATTTAGTAGACTGTCAATCAATGAATATCGGCTTCCAACCTTGACAGGCAAGAGAAAATCGGCACTTCACAGATTTAATGAAAACAACAAAAACACATATCCAACGTATATGGCCGTTTGGGTTATGTTGGGTTATTTTAGGTTGTCAAATTTGATTGGTTATTATAGCGCTTTTGCTGTACGGTTTATTTATTCTTTAGACCATGTTTTATTTTTTAACTTATTCAGACAACATTGCTTTTTTTTGCTTTATTTATTATTATTATTTTTAACTACATAGGAAAGCTCTGTGATGTTTTCTCAGAGCAAAACGAACTTCACCCTTTTATTTAGTTTCTTTGGTACTGCATTTCCTAAAATTTCAAATACATGATTATGAGGGGAAGGGGGTCTATAGTAATTCTTAGACAAAGCGGTAAAAAACATGTTCGATATAAATAAATTAAAAAAAAAAAAATATATATATATATATATATATATATATATATATATATATATATATAACTGCTAAAGCTATTTGGCGTAGTTGATGTTTGTAAAATTACAGGACTATTTTGTCTTTT
This sequence comes from Mastigoproctus giganteus, assembly GCF_048544385.1. Lineage (NCBI taxonomy): Eukaryota > Metazoa > Arthropoda > Arachnida > Uropygi > Thelyphonidae > Mastigoproctus > Mastigoproctus giganteus. The sequence goes on from NC_143585.1 coordinate 113,188,852, forward strand.
TACATATCTTTCTTTGACTTGCACAGTTTCAAGGACACAGGAAAATGTTAAAGACATGTGGAAGTTTGCGTTTATCCAGAGCCGGAGAGTAATTGAATATTAGAATCAATTTTCTAGTGTTGTGTTAGGAAGCTTAAATAAATCGAAGGAAGACTGGACAAAAAAAAAAAAAAAAAAAAAAGGACAAGTGTTTTTTTTTTTTTTTTTTTTTTGGCTGATGCTGCATAAATTTGCTTTGTTGCATCAGATTTTTCTTACCCAATTTAAACTCTATAGGTTGAAAAATGCACAAAAGGACACCGTAATGCTGCTTTTTTCCTATTTGCACACAAATCTCATGGATGTAGAAGTGTTCATTTGAACGTGATTCGAGTGGAATTAAGCGTATATAAAATCAAATTTTGCCAATTCATTAAAAACCGACCTACCTAACAAAAAAAAAAAAAAAAGTCCAGACATTTATTATTGCCAATTGTTCTAATTAAAAAGGTGCAAACCAATCTTTTTGAAACTGAAACAAATGTTGGAAAACCCCCATCTGCCAAATTAAATACGAATGCGGAATTTCAAATGATATCTAAGGTTTCCAGTATCCTGACTGGAGAAAATTGCTGTCTCTTTGACATGGAGGAAGAACTAATAATAAGCGATGCGATTTATTTCAAATATATTCTAACATTTGTTGATTGAAAGGAGCTTTTTTAGGTATAACAGCTTGTTTGACAGACGACCGTTGTGCTTCTACATTTGATAACCTGAGAATGCACGTTGTTGTGATTGGAATCTATTCGTAATAAGAAAAATTTTTGTTTTGTCAGAAGATAAAAGTAAAAACTGGTAACACTGAATCCTTTACATTTTTGTCTGTCATTTTTTTGCCTTTATGTAATATTTCTAATATTTTTAGGGCAATAAAGGCGCAATTACAAGGACATTTTCGGAACATTTTAGGTCACCAACATCCGAGTCCTAACAATAACCGTTTCCAGCAATGAAGGTAAAACACCCTTGCTAAACTAAGTATTAAACAGATAAAGACGTGTATTCATCACATTATTCACAGATATATACAGTAGACTCTAAAACAGTTAGTAAGGTAGGTGCTACAATATCCCTTCCTAATAATCTCCCAAGCACTCCCAATTGAACTACTCGTAGCTACACCGCCGAGCTGACGGTTGTACTTGAGTTCACTGAACAATACACTGACTCACTAAGCGTAATAAATGCTCTTCAACAAAAACTCCTCTACCCAACTGATTTTGTATCAAACTGATACGACTTACAGTTTAAAAAAAAAAAAAAAAAACACCAATAGTAACAACATTAGTTTTTCACATGTCTTTAGCAGGCTGCGTGGAAACCCCTTCCAAACCCCAGCACACAGCAACCAGATTCTCTGACCTTAACCTAGCAGACTTCTCATACAAAAAAAACGTGCTCTTTATGTCATCCTGAAATAGCAGTCTCTCTAATTGCATATGGTTCACCTAATACTGATAAGAATAAATCATGCCACTGCTGTTTCCAAATATTATTCCCTGTAGTAGTTGCGCCGAAAAACTCCCAACCAAACAAACAAACAAACAAAAACTTGTCATGAAAAAGCCTTAATTACAAGGCGTTGGTCTCTGAAGTTGCCAAGCTATTGTAGGAGTTTCCTCGTACTGTATAGTGTATGGCACCAAGTGGTGAAATTACAATGGTCGTTAGGTGAGCGAAAATCATATGGATATCCATATCATATCGTAATATACACGAATATTTTATATATATTCGTTTTTATTTTAATGGTTAGTAGTGATAGGTAGATACACGCCATGCAGATTTCCATTCTTTCATTGATATAAATAGACTTATCGATCGTCGTTCTGCTCAATGAGTTGTGTGCGACGTCAGCCCTCTCACCATGTCACATGATGTATGAACATTAACCATATAACTGACTGGTTTATATTAAATTTACATAATTTCCATTGCGTGGAAAATATACCTTATACTATGCGAATAATAATAATATGCGAAGAAAATGGAATTTCCCATCATTATTTTCCACATTTTGATCCTGGAAAAAAAAAAAAAAAAAAACGATTAGCTAGAATACAGAAAGGACTTCGTTCCACCAAAGACGGCACAGATTGTCTTACTGAACAGTGCTAGAAGATATAGGATGAAAACTTTAATATTGTGTGTAATTGTAAATTTCTTGTGCTTATTAGCAGGTTATAGTTTTGTAATTATAAAAAAATATATTTATTCCCTACCATACATAACTTTTTCATATCAGATTTATAATACTCTCCTGTTGTCAAAAAGTGTTATGTATCTACAGTATCCAAAATACTGTATGACAGTATTATGTATTATCATTTCCATATTTTATTATTGGAAATGCTGTATGACAATGGGAATTGGCCGCTTGATTGGTTTCAGTTTACACGATCAGTCTGGAATTTAACCTTCAAACGGTCCTCTGTCAAACAGTAAAAATAACAACTTTGGGTAGGTGGGGTGGACGTAAATAGACGGCGTGAAAAACTGATAAAATATTGAAATCAAAACAGAACAGTCACCTTGTTAGTACAGTACTACTACCACTTTTCTCGTTCAGCAATCTGCTTGTTAGGTTTAGGATAGGCCAGCTTTCTTGTTTCGTTTTCGTGTGGTTTCCAGTTCTTTAATAATTTTATCCATCTATCATTCTCCATTCTATCTATATGTTTTTCCGATTTTTGTACTGTTGTATTTCTTTGTGTATATCATATCATATATCATATCACTTTTAACTAAAAGAGCGAATTTTTTTTATAGAGGATTGCCCATATAATTTTCAAATCTCAAATTGAACAGAATTTTTTACTGAGAGAAAAAAAAAAATTGTTTTTCTTAATGTTTTGATATAGTACTTTAATACAGTACAAAAAGCACTGAACATATGATAGTCATAATTGTTACCTATGGTACTGGTGCACACTAGCAAATAGGCGATACAGTGCACGGAATAGCATGCGTCCCCAAAGAATTTAAGCAGTAACAGTTCTTAATTTAAAAATAAAAATAAAAATTGCTCGTATAGTGCGATTTTCGGATTAGATTGCCTCAGAGATGAAGGGAGTGTGGAAACAGTTTGGTGACTCAATTTTTACGCAGATGTACCTTTTGTACAAAAAATACCTTACCTCTTCTTTCACTGAAGAAATTGCCACAGGCATATAATAAATGAACATGATTTTACGTAGAAGTGATAGTAAATCCATAGTGACTTCAACAAAATATATTATTTAGAACCTCCCTTTAAGTAACTTCGTTATTTCCTTCTATATACTGTTAATGCCGCATAAATAAACCGAAAGCTTCTGAGCCCCTGTTAATTTTTGCGTTTATATAATGTAATAAGATATTTGCAATTAAAGACTGATGACTTTACATCCGGGGTGAGCGATCTGCGTTCGTAATGCGACGAATGTCTAGAATAATGACAAGGTAGTTAAAGTAGCCAGTGCATTACATTTCAGGCGCGTTACAATTTTATTTCTTGAATTAAATTAATATTTTCTTTTTTGGTGATTAATAGAAGCGGAAAGTAAATAACTATTCATCTTGTTACAAATTAATTACTAATTTATTAACGACTAATATGTATATGAAAGTAATTGTTTTACAACAATATGGTCAGTAACAGTGGTTAGTAACTGTGCTAATGAAACCTGTATTATATACATTTGTTTCCAGATTTTCTTCTTGAATTTGCTATCGACTACTTAGGATACAATAAATCATGCGGTTTACATTTGAACGAACCAGTTCTATAAAGTTTCCCCATCATGCATAATTAATATATCAAAATTATCGTAACTTGAAATAGCGGTAATTTAACAATAAGTACGTGTGTCTTTTTTACGTGAAGTCTACACCTGGATGAACGCTGAGTGTCCTGTTTTTTATTATCCATATGGTGCAAGGAAGTCTTGAGGCCTTTGCTGCCCCCAGCCAAAAACAAATTTCTGCGTTACCGTGTGTGGAGAGAGAGAGAGAGAGAGAGAGAGAGAGAGAGAGAGAGAGAGAGAGAGAGAGAGAGAGAGAGAGAGAGAGAGAGAGAGAGAGACTGAAGTAGAAGGGAATTACCAAGAAAGAGAAGAATGATGATATCTAGCTCAGGAGATGTTGGGTACTCAAACACAACAACCAAGAAACCTAAGAGCGAATATGTCCTCCACCTTTATCCCTCAGAACAGCCTCGATTCATAGTAGCATGGACTCAGCGAGTGATTGAAAGCGTGCCACAGGGATGCTAATCCATTTGACTCATTTGTTTCCCATAGTTACAAATTGGATGGTTGCATATTTAAACTCCAAAAAGCGCATTCCACCTTATCCCACAGGTGCTCAATTGGATCGAGATCTGGTGAATGTAGACACCACCACAGTAGGCTGAACACACTCTCGTGTTCATAGAACCAGTTCTGTACAATTCTGGCCTTGTGATGTGGTGCATTATCCTATTAGAAGAAACCATTTGCAGATGGATACACTGCAACCATGAAAGGATGCACCTATTCGGAAACAATACCCAGATAACTTGTTGCACGTAAACGTTGGTGCACTGTATAAAAAGGGTCCCCCAGTGTGCTCCACGAAAACACTCCCCCCGCACATTACACCGCCGCCATCACCTCCAGTCTGCATTGTTGAATATCCTACAGGATGAGTCCATTGATTCATGCTGTTTTCGCCGTATTCTATTCGTCCCATCAACGTTAAGTAGCAGGAACCGGGATTCGTCAGCCCAGGCAATGTTATTTACTTCTCTCCTGGGCCAACTGTAACCGTATCTCTTTTTGTTGTTGTTGATGGAAGTCAGTTCGGTCGTCTGCTGCGACACCCCATTCGTGACAATGTACTAAGAGTTGTGCATTCTGAAATGCCTTTTTGGTTAGCACTGTTGTGTGTTGTTATTTCATTTATTGTAAATTTTCTGTTGCCCTGCACAAACGTTGTCAACCTCCACGAAAACACTTCACCACACCATTACATCGTCACCACCAGCCTGCATTGTTGAATAGCCGACAGGATGGGTCTTTTGATTCATGCTGTTTTCGCCATATTCTATTCGTCCTATCAATGTGAAGCAGCAGGAACCGGGATTAACCATGTCCAGATCCAATAATCAAATGATGCCATTTGGTTATTAGATCAGGACATGGATAAGCTTTTCGATATACCTAGAAGCCTATCCATTCTGAATAACAGAGTTATAAAGCTTCATACAGGAGATCGCACCCTTACTAGATCCGTCACCGCAGGAGTCCCACAAGGAGGGGTCCTTTCGGGCCTTCTGTTTTCATCCATTATCTTCCCACTGGTTGCACATTCTCGATGTCTACTGAGCTATGCGGATGATATCAAGATACTCACTCCCATCATTCCCGGTCAAGGCCTAGATCTGGTAAAAGTGGAAATTAACAACACTCTCACCACAGTCACATCTTACCTCTGCCAGTTTGGGCTCAAGATCAATCCTGCTAAGTCCGAATTCATGGTGTATTCATCGAAGCAAACTCCTTCTCTCCAGCTTTCGGTCGGCAACACCCTCATCCCAATTGTGTCCAGCCATCGTGATCTGGGCGTTGTATTTGACCCAAAACTTCGATTCAACGCCCACATGGATATGCTCCTCACACGTGCTTCAAGACTCCGGTGGATAGCAAAACAGCATCTCCTTCATATCACAGATAAAAAGATAACCGTGGGGTACATAAGAACAGTTATCTTTCCACCTTTACTCTATGCTGCTGAAATTTGGGCGTCAGCGGCACCGTCAATAAAGAAACCACTCTTTGCCACAGAATTCTGGCTCCTAAAGTGGGCCAACAGGAAGCACAACCTTCCAGCTCTGATTCGTACCACACAGCTTGCCAACTCTCTCGGAATTCCACGGCTTCCCACCTTAATCGATGACCAACGCCTCCTAGCAACAGTCAAGATGATAACAGGCATAATGGCAACACCTTCATTCTGGGATACCTGTGGCTGGAGGATCCCCCTGCTGCCCTTAGGGCCAATCCCGAGCTCTACTCGCATTCAGCACGACTCCATCTCTCGGACAGGTTCCTTCCTCAGCAGATGCTCAAGCAAACCCAGGCACTGGACGCCGACCTGAACAAATTCGCTGCTGACCGGACTTACCGGAAAAAAATTATGACGAGTAGGACTAATCAGCAATGACTGATGTATACCTTGCATCTGTTCCTGTCTGATTGAGCTGGTGCTCTTATCTCGATGTTAAGTCAGCTCAAGCAGATTTAACTCTCGTAAGGAGTTCTCTCCTTTGTATTATAATATGTTTTCTTTGTAAAATTACCTTTTTGTAAATAATTGTTCAATTTTCCCAAGTTTGGGAAACTGTAAGCCCCTGGCTTTATGGCCGTGAAGGGTAATAAAAGATTATCTCTCTCTCTCTCTGTCTTTGAAGAAGCAGTGCTTGACACTGGTTATAAACAATTTTTCTCAAACTTGCATGATATATAAATTTTGACATCGCTTCCTATGTAACTTTGCAAATATCATGATCTGCGAACACATTCATTTCATCAACTGAATTATCAGTTACTTTCCTACACCGTGCATTAATTAAGGGAACAGTCTGATTTGCTCTTTTTTTTTTTCTTTTTATTTATATGCATGTAAACGTTATGTAGTTTAAAATGTTACTTATTAGTAACATAAAATTAAAAATAAAGAATCTTTATCGTTGTTTCACCAAGAACGGAAACAATAAAGATAAACTGCTCATTACATGTTTTTGTGACTACTGGACTAAATTAAAACTTATGGGTATAAAATGTATCCGACGAAAGCCGGAGAAACACGAGCGCAATTATAAATAAATTGAAATATTAAGGTGTGCGCGCGCGCGCGCGTGTTGGGGATATGGTTGTTTATTGGCGCATTAGCTGCTATGGCTATAGTGCGCCTCGGAGTAATAGTAGTACATACATTAGAAGGAAAGCTTGTAGATGATCAGTTTGAGTGTTCCGTATTCAGTAAAGATTGGTTTTAGAAGAGTCAGTTTATTCTTATTGAATGTATGGATAGCTCGCATACAAACGCTGAGTCAGTTGTTTCCTTCATTATGTAGCGCACAAAGTTGCAGTAGTAACTTTAGTAACATAATATCCTGCAGTTGAGGAAAGGGATTCGCATCACCACCATTATCTGTACTATGTGATAATTCAAGAGAATTGTCTTCACATTCTGACATTTTGACTATTTTAATATATCTGTGGAGTTGGGTAAACGCTTTCGGAGAGGGGGCGTATACAGTGACTATTTTGTATATACTTTTTTTCCTGTTTATTTAAGGTTGAGACAAAACGGGTGTCTGTCTGCTATCATTGAGAGGCTTATGAAGGTCAATCTGAAGAAAGACTGAATAGTGTATAGCAATTCAGGTGGGATTATTTTATAAATTGGAGACTGGGAAGGGGATTGTGCCAATGACCAGTGTCCTTTATATTGAATATTTTTGCAGTTGTAGTTCTCCGCAAGCATATTTGGTTTTGGCAGCCTTGATAAGTGCATTTGTTCAGTCATGTCAGTAGTACGTGCCTAACAAGAGAGGCAGTGTTTATGGATGATCAATATGAAGATTCAGTATTAAAAAACAAAAATAAAATTAAAAAAAAAACGATCTTTTAGAAAAGAGAAAGCTGCAGGTACCATATTTCAATCTCGGATATACCATTAACAAAAGGAATATTGCTACTGTCTTTGTATCATTTATGTGAGAGAGATGTTTCGTTCTTGTTTTGTTGGCATTGAATTTCTTCATGGAGATTTATATGGTAGTTGAACCTTGTCTTTTGATCGAAAAAGGATACCAAAATTTCTGTGGCAAGTGACATTCGGTATAGGCACGCTATCAATTTGTGAAAGTATGTGTTGAATAAGGGTTTTAATGGGAATACCAGAATGACTGAATTGTTCGTGTTCAGGTTGAGGCCAAAGCATCAGGGATATTGAGCAAATTCATTGAGCAGGTTCGGTTGATTATTAATCGTTATGGTTATTGCAGATGGCCATGATTTTTGAGGTATAGTTGGAGTATCTTGATGTTATCAGCTGATGTTAACACCATGATCCATATTTAATGAAGGAGCAGTAATAAAAAGGGAGGATAACAAAAGAATCTACATTCCTATAAAGTTTGTAGGAAGATTGTTTAAGGCTTTTAAATGAGTGTCTAAAAATATTTTTAACCGATGGATACATTGACAAAAGAAGACTTGTTTTTTTTTTTTTTTTTTTGTGCAGGGGTGAACTGGCCAGGCGATCGAGCGGCAATCGTTTCCTGGGACCAACAGAAAAATTGAGTCATCGACTAATAATCATGATACGACAAGTAATTCACGCGGGACCAAAATTTTTAGGAGCTGCCAGTCCAGCCGTTGTCTTATGAATGAACTAATCGTTGTTACAAGAGAGAATTTCAAGAAATAAACGATAGCGAATATAATTTGTATGCAAAATTTTATATTTGGTTTATTATGTTATTTCCAATAAATATTGATTGATATACGTGTACCACCTAGATAAATTTTTTTATGGGGTGTTCCATCAAAAACGCTGTCTCTGTAAAGGATAGTGTGGTTTTAGTGTAGGCTGTGTAGCGTAGTGTTGGCATGTTGTTCCTCCGGCCATGTGTAGTGCAGTTGGTAGAATCGCCATTCTCCCCACACCGGGTGGAAAAGGCCTGAGTTCGAAACCGTCGATGACGTGAGGAATTTTCATGGGCTTTTTTTCACAACGCGGCTCGGTTAGTCAGTTTCATGCGAGGGTAGCTTGGATTTTTTTCTTCCAGAAACTCTGATTTTTCGTCCAGCAAACACGAAATCGACCACAGAACAAACTCAGTTTACAGACAATATGTACGGAACAATATGTTCTTAGTCGATGATGCTACTAAAACCTTACTACGAAATCCTCCGGCCGTTTAGCTGTGGACCCTGGTGAGCTCCCGTTGCTCGTCCCCCACCAGCAGGAAGTAGGCCGGGTGTAGATAAAGTCTCTGGCTGGGACGAATCCTGGACGTCGTCTGAGCTTGCCAGGGAGGCCGAAAAAAAAAAAAAAAAAAAAAAAAATGGGAGTTTTTATTAGAAAGGAGCACGGTGGGTGGGGGGAAGGGATATTCAAGTGTTGGAGAAAGGTGAAGATAGAGAATGTGGATGATAGGAAGATTTCCACCTGGGAAACAGAGGGGGGAGCCCATCCTTCGGGGGGGGTGACTGTTAAGAGCATTGGAAATTTTGCGGTATAAAATAAATAAATTTTTTGTTTTTATTGCGGGACAACCACACGGTCGGAGGAGTTCACGAGAGAGAGAGAGAGAGAGCACAAGAAGCAGCACTGTATTCAACATACACGTCCTTGAACCTCAGTCACTCAAAGCACATGTACTTATGCATACTCCTGTTCGCGGGTTCGATTCCCGCCTCGGGCTTGGATCAAAGTACTGCAAAAACCTTGGGAGGTGCAATATGGCCATAGAAGCCGATGCGCCAACAACTACCAAATCAAAAAAAAAAAAAAAAAGCATACTCCTGTCTGACCACTCTGCTACGGCAGCCTGTAGAGGCCACCATACGAAAGGTTTAGATGGGGAAGGGTTGTTGTAGTGGGGTTCTAGGAAAATCAGCGACTAAGGCCATATTAACTCCGTGAACATTGTATGCCAACGTGTGTTCTGAGGTCGATTTTCTGTTTTCTTGATGAAGAACCCTAGTTTCCAGGAGAAAAAAACCATGCTACCTCGCCTGAGACCGACTAACTCAGCCATGTTTTGAAAAAGGTCCATAAAAATCCCTCCTGTCATCGACGGGACTCGAACTCAGGTCTTTTCCACCCGGTGTTGGGAGGATGGCGATCCTACCAACTGTGCTACCAACGAGGGCGTGGGGAAGGAAAAGAGGGGAGTAAAGTTATAGGGCCAGGGGGTTCTGTGCATCCTCGGTGGAGACCGCACTGTAGACGTATAGTGCTTCTCTGTTTCAAATCTCACACAGGCCAGCTGAAGCCAGTGTCCGCAGATACTACGTCATGCCTTAGAGCAGAGGGCCTAATGCCAGCAAGGCGGGTGGGGGGGGGTTACTGATAAAGTTGTCACTACTGCAGTCTAATTGCGGAGTGTTGTCAGAACAACATACAATCAACATTTACTCGGCCCACCTGCACACCTGTTATGCTTAAACATATACTTAGGGGAAAGGCTAATTAACAGCACACGAAACGCTGCATTCACATACACATTTGCCATCTTGCAATCATCATCATAGAACTAGACAGGACATAGGTGCCAACTAAATATAGACAATTACCAAGACAATCAAATATATATATAAAATACTAATCAGAAGCGTTCATTTGGTCACCACATAGTTTATACAGATGAACATTTATACAACTTCCTGCAGAATGGGAATTATATATTCTGGGTATAGTTAAAACAATTTACACGTATTGGAAAGACCCATGCATTCGCCATTCTCACACAGTTATCTCACTCAGTACAATATCCTTGAATTGGACGGCACATACGTTATTTTTTTATTTTAACATATAATTTTTTTTTTTGTTGCAAGTTAAGTGGATACATACATTCACTCACACGTATACAAGCACTTGACATACATATTTGCACACATATGCTCATTCACGCGCACACACACACTTACCCATATGCAGTCAGATAGCCCTTTACTCATTAGTTCATTCGCATATACGTAGATGGGGAACAATAGGTTTTGTACATTCTTGCATTCATTATTTTCAATTTTTCACTTTGGAATGGAGAAACACATTGGTCGGCTCCAATCGCGTCGGATAGAGCGGACAGACATGATTGAGAGCTCCGACCACGCATAGACTATATAGAGTTAAGCTGACCACTCGCGTTCCAACGCCGCAGTACGATTTTGGTGGGTACAATTGCAGTATAATTTTGCTGGAAATCGAATGAGCACGCACATGCTACGACTGTACAATCTGATGTTTGCGTCAGTAAAATAAACGTCTCTTTATGAACAAATAGCCTTATCTGTGCTGTTTGTATAATGAAAATTAAAAATAAAGGAAAACGGTATAATAAGCGAAGATGGTGGTGTAAAGCACGATTAATGAAAAGAAATATTTACTCGCATAATAATTTATTGGAAGAATTACGATTGTATCCAGACGATTGGCGTAACTACCTTCAAATGGACGAGGACAGTTATTTGGAATTATATCAGCTTGAGTTTTTAACCAGTTAAGCTGTCTTTTATAAGAGGTTCTAAAATTATTAAGCTTTTTCTTAACGATTCCTCATTAGCCTGAGGATCTACTTTGAATTTGATGACTGAGACTTGCGTTCTTGTAATCATATTCTGGTGACTACTTTCCAAAGGCAAGTATATTTTTTGTGTAATTCAAAAAATTCAGTCAGTAAATGTGTATAATCTGCCATATTATTATTATTAACATCATTTTATTTTCACGTCAGTGTGCGCCCTGGAACAGCCTGGTTCGGCTAGAAGGGTGTACATTATGCAAATTTCAGATGATTATATTGATTGGAATTACAAGAAATCAAAACAGAATAAAAATAAATAAATAATAAACAATAAAAAAACACAACAGGGAAGCCTTGGCATGTAATTTTTTTTTCACATAATGCTTATTGTTCATGTTTATAGAGTTCTTTCACTATGCCCTGTCTATAGCGCTTCGAGCTGCAGAATGATAAGGCCTCAATTCCCGAACGTATTCGCCGGAAACACTGACCTAAGGTATTGCACGATTTGCAGAGAAGATTGTAGACAAAGTGTTGAACTAAACCGGGTTCGTTTTGAGGTCCGAGGGTGTATAGAAACATCCCAGATGTCAGGCGAATCCATTTGGCCACATAGAAGTTGTGCCAAGGTGTGTAGATCTCTCTTTCTCTCTCTTTGATGATGGTTTCCCAGGGTTTCATGCCAAGGTTTGCATAGAGCACGCTCCTAGAGATGGTGAAAGTTTGCCCTTCTCCCTGTTTAGCCATCTCAGGAGCCAATATTCAACTCCAAGAAATCTCTTTAGTTGAGTAAAGGAGGCTCCTGACCAGAGTACCGAAGAGTAGAGCGGTACGGGTGTCAAATTCCTTTGGACTTTATTCCAAAAGGAACCCTGGAGTCCTAAGACCGACCAACTCCTCCTGGATTGCCCAGAGCGTCGCAAGCGTTTTTAACCTGGCCATCTTGTGGTGGTCTTTGAAAGTAAGCCCGTCATCCCACTTCAACCTCAAATCCGTGTGGGAGTGGACCTTTTTAATGACGGTCCCATTTATTGTGACAAAAAAGGACTATTCATTTTATTAATAGTCCTTTTTTGTGAAGGTCATCTGAGCTGCTTTCTGAGGATTCAGTTTAAGTCCCAGACGTCCTAGATAATCCTGGAGTTCAAACAGTACTATCTGACTTTCATAGGCGACTGCTTCAGACTTTGCTGGATCGTCGGATGTGACCAGCATCTTAAGATCATCAGCGTATGAAATGAAGTTTGGGTGCTTCGCAAGGAAGGACTCAAGTGCTGCGGCAAAAAACCATGATGAAAGAACTCTCCCTTGTGCGATGCCGACAGAGGTCGTGGTGGCTCTCTCCAATATGTGGTCATATTTAATAAAGATCTGCCTGTTGCTGAAGGGTTGATGGAGAATAGCAAGAAGGTTACCTTCGATTCTGAAATAATGCTTCAAAATTTTAACTAGCTCTGTTCTGCTAAGTGTGCCAAAAGCTGCTTGTATGTCCAGGAATAAGATTTCAAGTTGTTTCTTTGAGTTTAGAGCTATCATTCTGTCAACAAAATTGAATAGAATGGAAGGACTCAAATCGCATGATTGTACTGCTGCAGGCAACTTTTAACTGTCTGGGGTTAAAATCGAACCGATTCAATCGATCGCGCCCACACACGTTCAAAATCGCTTCAATTTTGCCGTATCCAAATCGTACTGCGGCGTTGAAAAACGTGAGTGTCCGACTTTTTGTCATACAATTATGTAAACACACATGGGGAAGAGCGTGATTTACATTGTTCATACATGCCTTTGCATCGTACAAGCTGTCATCACGGCCAGAATGGCGGACGTCAGTGAGAGTTTCAAAAAATACAGTTTCTCCTACAACCCAGTCCCACAGCCAAGTTCAATGGAACTCAGCGAGTGCGGGAACATACATTCCAGAACACAAAAACATGCACCCATTCACATAACTATATTAATTACACCAATGTAATCTTGACCGTTATTCATGCAATTATTCATATACACCAGTATGAATGGAATTCATACACTCAAAATATATGTACCCATTGACACATGTCAACTTTTTTTTAAGGAGAGATGACCTTTTTTAGCACATAATCAATTTCTAACATAACATTGACTGGGTGGGAAACACATGCTAACAGGCCAGTCTCATTTAGGTTTATATCTACTCCCTCGAGGACCACACTTTGATCTTAGCCAAAATTCCGAGAAGCCGCGGGGAGTTTCAGAATTTGTGGTATGGCTTCTGCAATTTTGCTCTTTTCGTTATTTTAAGTAAGCTTTTATATCACCATGATCACCAGCACCGCTTCTTATAAAAGTCATGTATATACACTTCTGCCTAAAAGTTTGGGATTTCGTTTTATTTTTCTTAATGTTCAAGGTTTTTATTAAAATGTTACCAATTGGTTTACCAATTTTTATTAACATATTTTCTATTATGTATATAAAAAACTCAAATAATGATTAAGAAATTTCTATAATCAAGAAAGGTGTAGATGATTCTAGAAAGTGCGAATATTGTTTAATATTTATAGAAGATTGTAAAAGATTCTAGAGTGTTTTGCAATAATATAAATTGAGGATTAAGAGCTGCAATTTATAAAATTGAACGTCCGTCATTCAGAAAGTGTTTGGTCAAGTTTTGTCATAGACATGGCAAGAAATGAGGAATCGAGTGTTGAAAAAAGAAGTGCTGTTATAACTCTGTATAAAGAAAGTTATTCCATGAGAAGTACTGGCAGAAAAAAACCCTGGGTGTTTTATTTAAAGGAGTGCAGACTATCAATCGACGATTCAAGGAGCCTGGCAGTTTAAAGGACAAACCACAATCAGGACAACCGCGCCTAACAACGGAAGCACAAGATAAGACAATAACACATAAGATTTTTAAACGCAGTCAACGACTTACTGCACCTGAAATCCGAGCTGAGTTCAATGGGAACAGAGAAATAAGCAAGACTTAATGGTCGTGTAGTGGCAGTGCCACCTTATACATTAATTAAGAACATATCAGGGTGGCGCTTGTAGTGGTCCGAAAACCCTTATTAAAAATCGGAAGAAACGGTTGACTTGGGCTAGGAGCCATCAACGTTGGACAACTGACGAGTGGAAAAATGTATTGTGAACCGATTAATCGAGATTTGAAATTTTTGGATCAAAGCATAGGGTTCAAGTGAGACGATTAACTGAATGAAAAATGTTGCCACATTTAATGCCTACAGTCAAGCACCGTGGTAGTTCCGTCATGATCTGGGGTTTCTTCTGTTTTTCTAGAGTGGGTAACGTCGTCAAAAACGAAGGAATTTTAATACAAGAAAAAAACATTCTTGAACATAATGCTGTATCCTCTGGACTTCGATTTTGGATACCCATAACCCGAAGCACACCTCTAAGCTGTGCTGTGACTTTCTATGAACTAAACAGGAGTGGGTATTGCAAATTATGGTGTGCCACCCCAATCGCCTAACCGAAACCCAATAGAGCTTTTATGGAATCATCTGGACTCTAGATGATCCCATAAAAGATTCTTGACCGTCAAGAATCCCTTAAGTGTGCCCCTCTCACAAAATTTATGGGAAATCTTGCAGATCAGTTGGAATAATGTTAGTCAAGACACTATTATAAACTTAATTGCCAGCATGCCACGTCTGTGTAAGGTAGTGATAAAATCTGGTGAAGGATATTTTGATGAAAAATCAGCCATAGTTGTTAATATTTCTCAATAAATCAGCCATAGTTGTTAATATTTCTCAATAAATCGAAATGCTTAAATGCTAAAATGCTTAATATTAACAACTATACTGATTTTTCCTTTAATACAAAATCTTAAAATAATTTGTAGTGTATTTTTATATTAATTTATAAAAACCTTACATTGTCTTAGCTAATTTTAAAAAAATAATAATAACGAAAACGTGTCATACATGTTATGATTCTAAACTTTTAGGTGGGAGCGTGTATTGTGAATTCAATTTTCCCACAGGGTGACTTTTTTTTTTTTTTTTAAATGTCCATTCCCTTTAATATTGTTCCTATAAACGCATAGGCATTTTACTGAATGGTGAGAAAATAAAATATTTGGTGTTTTATCAAACCACATGTATTATAACAGACTTCTTTTTAGTTGCTTGTTTATGGGTGCGAAAACAGTATGTGTGCTAATAAGTAGTGAGCAAGCGAACATGCAGTTCCTTGACTTTATTATGTTCTTGCACTTTAACAGGGTGGTGTAAATCTAGTTTACTAGAATCGCTTATTAACTATTTATTATGATAATATTAACTGTAGCTAAATTAACAAAATTATATATGTTATCAATTTTAACATCGTATATTTACTTCAGAAAGTTCAGTTCTTTACTTCTTATACGAAGATTTAGACAAATCTTCCTCGAAGCTTTTTTTTTTTTTTGGAGACACCAGGACGGAACGTCTAGTCATCCCAGCCATGTCGGCTGTTTGAGTGTTGTTTTTTCATTTCTGATATTAGAACACTGAAAAAGTGTTCTAATTTGCCTATAGCCAACGGGTGGTTAATTGCTGGAACAAACTTCCATCTGTCGTTGTGGAAGTTGATAGGTTGAATAAATTTAACAGGCATTTGAACTGGACATGCATTTGGAGGGAATGGTGTGTTTTTTTTTGCTGATGCTGCATAAGCTCATACACTTGCTTTCTTGCATCACATGCCACTACTACTACTTGCCTTTACCTTTAAATACTAAGATCTCATTCTGAATCCATCTTCCGCCTTAGCACCTCCCACGATCGCACCCTGTTAAGGGTTCCCGTTCATATGATAACACCTAGCATAATTCTCCTAGCGAATTCGCTGTACAGCGGTTAAAACGAATAAATAAATGATTCCATCGGGATCATAAGTTATGATCGAATCTAGAACATTCTTGGTCCCGGTAGTTTCCATTGTACGCTGATGCAGATTATAATAATAATCTAGTTCAGTGTTACCTAAACTTTTTTTTTTTTTCCCTCGCGGACCCCTTTTGGCTTCATAAAATAACCACGGATTCTCACATCGTAGCTCACTTAAATATGGGGTGTCTGGACGATAGGTATCCAAAATTAACAATTTATATCTCAGAATGATTTATTATATGTTTACAATCTACCTTTTTCAGACTGACACAAAAAAATAACTGAATACTAAACTGTCACAATTTGAGTATACAATTAATTTTACCTCATAGGCTACTATTGTGTTGTTTTTTTTCGGTTCACAAAGTCCTTTAAAGTTGGGAGTGATTGTAGACAATGGAATTCTCATGTCTGGTGCGACATCCAGTCCGTAACGATATTTATATTTTGTTTTAAAAAAACAAGTCAAATTCAAAGTAGCCATCACAGAAATTATCCACTGAACCCAAGGCATCCGCGGAGCACAGTTTGGGAAACATCTTTTCCATTAGGCAGTGTGCATAGTGCCTAAGAAGTTTTTAGGCACTAAAAACAGGAACCTGAAAAAATATAATTCAAATAAAATTCAACGATTTCATTCCAACAATAAAAATCAACAAACTAATTTTTAAACACAGATTTCTAAGATAAATTCTTTCTTCAGCCTTTTTTTTCTGTTTGCAAAATAAACGCCATCATAGTTAGAAACCATGTTATTATGCACAGTTCGTCTTGTTCGAAGCGTACGTAGGGCCTACGAACACAAAAAGACGGCAGTGATGATGAGTTTCGCTTCCAACTGCTCCAATCAGTAAAAGGATAAATTGCAAACTCCCTTAATAAACCACTTTCAATTTGACAACTTTATAATAGAATTATAAAATAAAACAATTATTAAAAATTGTTTTGGCAAAGCCTCTAACTTTTATAGTAATTTTTTAAACGACAACTGCTGCAGTTATTTTTATAAAATGAGCCTCAGAATAAAACTGAATTTTGAGTGTTTTCTTCTCTTCTCCGTTCGGCTCCCATGGTCAACTGGCGCCTATGGCTTGGGCCATATTCGCTATACCCTTAGTTACGCATCTGTTTGTGTATAATTGGTTATACCTTGTCGATCACCTTTAAAATGTGCCAGTTTAGCTTACAGAGAATTTTTTACAACAAACAAAAACTATAATAGAGTGTATTATAACTTCCAGTTGTAATCCAACTATACTTCTTGTTGTAAATCATGCATGTAAAGTCGTGTTACTAAGTGCGAAACTCATTCTTGTCTGTTCTCGGTCAGAATGCCAGAAGGTTTTTCGCGTGAGTCTAAAAGTGTAGGTAGTGAGAAAGTCGCCGAGCACAGTTCGATTAATCTTGAAGAATTATTGATCTGTTCTTCTCTGTTTTCCCGCAGTGGTGGAGTCCATTTTGAAGGGAGAGAATGTAGGCATCACTCCCCGCAGACGTGCATGCACCAGCCAACAAAATCCTCCGGTGAGTTGCTTTGCTGTTACTAGTTACATTAATGTATATGTTTAGTCATCATTTCGTTGTGGAAGTATTTTGCCGATGTACGATAGTTACATGCTCCAAAATTAGTGAAAAAAAATTGAGCTTAGGTTTAGAAGTTCAATTACAGATTTTTTCATTATGTCAGGTATTCAGCAAAAGTAGCTATGTGATATATATATATATATATATATATATATATATATATATATAATTTCACACCTATGATGCAGGTTGGTATTCTTAGGGCTGGATTAAAGCTAACAAGGAGTCAATGAAAGATCCTGACTAAAACTGAAACCAATCGCCCCCTCTATTACACACACTTTTCAGTGTGTCACCGATCGCGAACCTATAAACTTTTACTGTATATCACGAAAACAATTTTGATAATAAAAAATAGTTCCTTTTATTCATATCCTGATATAATAAATTTATTCATTACAGTAATGATAATCATG
Organism: Mastigoproctus giganteus; assembly: GCF_048544385.1. NCBI lineage: Eukaryota > Metazoa > Arthropoda > Arachnida > Uropygi > Thelyphonidae > Mastigoproctus > Mastigoproctus giganteus. The sequence continues at coordinate 113,207,064 of NC_143585.1, forward strand.
GTCAATAATCTTTTGGAAAGTCAAGGAAGATATTTGAATAAAGATATTTGCAGCAACTGGAGTGCCTATTACTTACAACTTTGGGTAGGAGTACATTTATAAATCTGCAGTCCCTAGACAAAACTTCCATATATATGGGCCTCAACTTGATGAACCCAGTGGAATTTTTCAAATAAAGGTGATCAGAACAATAAATTGAGGCTAATTTTTATTTAAAAAATGGTATGACTATAACATGTACTTTGTTCTAAAGCAACCACTTACAAACATCTAATTTAAGATAACAGAACGGAATTTGAATAGCAATTAACTGAACAGAACCCGGTAAAGAGTGAAATTATTACAGAACCTTAGACATTTGTCTAACTTGTCTAGACTAAAATTCAGCCCAAAAACAGGGGTGACTGGTGCTAAAATTGATGTTTGGAATAATAATTGGGTTATATATTCTAGAAGGAACACTTGGAATTTTCAAACCAAAAGTTTGTAAGTGGTGTTTGTAACAGAAATGGGGGGGGGGGGGGAGGTCAAAAATTTGAAACCTGAAAACGTTTTTTGGAAGTCTTGAAAATAGCAGAAGTTGTCATATAAGTATTTGGATATCAAAATAATAATCTAATTGTGGTATATCAGAAAATTGTACTTTTATTACTTTTTGTGTTTTCAAATTGATTCCACCTCTTTGTAGCATTTAGCTGAGTTGATAATCACCATCTGGACTTGAGGGAAAAAAAAGTAACAGGGAAATTAAAAGTTAACACAATGTTTTGTTAACATTAATATAAAAGTTTTTGTTTAGACTTAACCAAGAGAGGTAATAACAACTTCATTACTACAGCTGTCACACACACACCATACTGTTAAGAATGAGTTTCTCTGATGTGTATCATTATATAGCTTCAGACACAGCACATGTGCTTATCTTTGTATTCGTATTTGAATTAGTATCTTTGAATTAGTAATTAGTATTGGAAGAATGTGCAGGGAAAATAACTTGTGCAGTCCCTCTGTTTTCCAAACCCTTTGTTTGGAATTGACTCTATACCTTGAAATTGTGGTTTTACAGAAAGTTTTTTAATTTTTTTCATCATGTTTGTGATTCATCTAGATATAGTAATGCATGCAACACCCCATCTATCTAGAATCAGTCTGAATCAGCATGTTTTGAACAGATGGTGTTTTATCTGTTTAATTGCATTTTAAAATCAACAATTTTTCTGAGCAGCAAATGAGCATCAGATTTTGTTTCACATTAGGGAAAAGTGCAACGGATGCCCACAAAATATTAAAAACAGCTTTTGCAGAAAATTATTCTCACTCTGGTCGCCCTTTAACTTCAAAGAGCAATGATTCAGTCTCTTGTTCATGATCTGATAAGAAACTATTGATATTTAACTATCTGCAAAGTTGCTAGTAAACTGGTATTTCTTGTGACATGTCTTCAGTTTCCTCACAAAGATCTGGGAATATGACTTGCTTCCATGAAGTTGTGCCTTCCGTCCTCACTGATGATCACAGGGGGCTGAAAGTCTTTCACATCAAACTCTTTGTCAATTTTTTTTTATGCTTACCCACACATTTCTCCCATCATTACTGTTGGCAAATTGAATGACTGACCTGGAAACAAAGGCTCAGTCCTCTTGCAGGTAATGACAGTTTGGAGAAGCTCAAAGGTCAGTTGGATAGTTTGTGAGGAAATAAGCATGTATTTAGTCCATTTTTTATATACTTTTTATATATCTTTTTTTTTTTTTTTACATCTTCTATTATATTTTTATTATATAATGGAATTATTCTTTTGTTATTATTTTTGATTTTTATTTATTTATTTGCTTTACATATTTTTTGGCCAGTGCAGCAAAAGCCTGTGGCTTCCTTGCACTAAATGGCCAATGCTAATGCTTTCGATGGAAAACCCTGTCTTTTCCAAGGCCACCCCCCCTCAAAAAAAAAGTAAAGACAATATCAGTTAGACATAAAGATTGTGCTTATCATATTTTTTTGTCTCATTAAGCATTGTTTATTATGCATTTGTAGTGCATGGTCAAAAAGTGGACCAGGAATAGTACAAAACAATTCTATGGTAATTCTGTGATGCTGTTCAGAGGTAATGGCCAGAAAAGTGCACTTTTCAGAATTTTTGCTTGCATCATGAGCACTAATTCTGCCCCTGCAGAATTGGTGCTTTCCAATCAAGAATTTCTTGTGACATAGGAACTATTGGCAATTCCAAAAGAAGTCTATCAGTAATGCTTCTAGTGTTGTACATGTGTTGAAATTGGTGTATACAGTACCAAGGAGACTACTTTAGAAGAGATCCATCCAAATAGCCAGTGTGCAAATAGTTTAGTCCCTGAACTTTTTGATCACACCTCATATTCTGCAGTTATCATCGCAGATTTTAAATGCATCTGCCTTGTGTAGGTTATATGACTAAATATAAAGATGCCCCTGGTGTTCAGTTTACTCTAACTTTTATGGCTGAAAGTTCTTGGTCAGGTTGTCCTGAATTTGACACTTGTTTCTTAATGATTCATCTCTCTCTCATCATATTTTGTTGTGCCCTTTGTGAATTTTGTTGCTGTTCCCTGTACCCTCTTCAGGTCTACATTTTTCCTAAGGATGCAGATAGTGAAGATGTAACCTAACCATTGCTTTTTTTATAGAATGCTTTAAATTTCTTGGACCTACACAACAGAAATGCTAACCCTGCAGCAGAAAATGCTTTATTGTGAAGTGATATTTCAGATTCTTTTTCTCTGTAGAAGTTATTAGGAATATAGAAAATATTTCAAGATATACATATTACTAAGTAACTCCCAATGTATAGAAGAGTCGATTGAAAAATTAAATAATGAAAACACATGATGGCATTGCAGATAAAGAAATTATCTGTTGTCCATGCAGTCCATACTTAATTGAAGATAAAGAACTCCATCATTGGGTTAATTGCCACCTTTCCCCATGATTTGCTTCTTCATGTCACCAAAAATGTGTCATTGTGTTTGGCACAGAATGGTAAACACATCTAACTTACATCTCTTATAATGCATTGTTACTTATACAATGCAGTTTACCCATAATTGAAATTATATTTTGTTCCTGTGTGTGTGTTTAACTAGAAATATCTGTAATTTTATGGGTTTTGTAATTTAAAAAAAAACCTGCATAATAATGAAGTAATTACCTCTTTGACTCTGCTGGCACAGTTCCTGTGCATTATTGATAGAAGCATCATGAGCTGTTCTAAATTGCTGTTGTTAATCTAAGGTGACCAGATTTTGAAATGTTAAAAAAAAAAAAAAAAAAGCCAAACTGGCAGCATGCCACATGAGACTGCATAGGGTGTATGTGAATCATGAACATGTGATTACTGTGTAAGTTATTTTAGAAATGTAGTATCTATCACAGATGACTATGTTTTGACTTGCATTGCTATTGTGCATTTTAAACTTGTCTACTGTGAACAGATGTTAAATCAGTAAACATTAGTTTATCATGCTTGTTTTGTTTAAATACTTTTAACCTGACACGCTATTTATTTAATGTCTTACTTACTTAGTTATTCCTGTTTTACAGCCAACAGGACATCTAATAAAATTGGAAACAAGTACCATTTACAAAATGAATGTATAACATAAGATTTTCGTGTAAATTTTTTTGGTTACAGAAAAATGGAAGAGCAGGCTTATTATCACAATCCTAAAGAAAGGCTATCAGACAAAAATGTGTAATTATTAGGGAACCTTCAGGTTGCCAGTTTCATTAAAAATATTAAAGAGAATGTTGTTAATCAGAATAGTACCCTATATAACTAAACTTTTACACAGAAATTAAGCAGAATTACTCAAAGGGAGAAGTGCAACAGAACTGATTTCTTGTGTTTGATGGTTAATGGAAGGACCACATAACTAACATCTGCTTTATTCTTAATTTTATTTATGTTTCTAAGGCTTTTAACTCCCAATTGTTCCGAATCTTCAGGAATTGTAGAATTTCTGAGACTATTGTGAAAGCAATCAAGGCCCTATATACAAATGTAGGAGTTTTAATTGAAGGGAAAAAAATGACTGAACTATGGAAGTTGCCATACATGTACTCCAGGGTTCATAATCACAGTGGATAACATCTTTCAGAATCTGGAAGAATTTGGTTTTCTGCTACCATTTGAATTTTTAGAGTCATACAGAATATTTCTTTTACAGCTAAATGCTTTCATTGACAGAAACCTACCAAATGTGAAGCATCATATGTGAATAGGGTCAGTGCAATCGAGATAACTGAGATTGTTCAAGATTTAAATATAAATGGATGTCAGATGAACTGATGAGAAGTGGCAGAGAAGAAAATTGTGTTGGATGATGAAAAATTAGTAGAGGAACACAGAACTGCAGTAAGTACAAACTAGTCAAATAAAGTCACTGATGGGGGTTAGGCAAACTAAGGCAGATTATGAAAAGTTTCTGGCAAAGAAAAGCAGCAAAATTCTTTGCCTTTGCTTAACACTAGAAATAAAAGGAAGAACCTTAGTGACCAACATGAAATGACATAACTATTGATGATTCTGTTCGGGTTGCTAACAAGCTACATAAATATTTCGCAGTTACATTCACCTGTGAAGAAATTTTTGACGGGAATACCAGAAATGCTCAAATACCAAGTTTATAACTAGGAGCTAAATGATTTTGTGATAGTTGAGGAGGAAACTAGAAAGGAAATTTTTAAAGATAAAAGTAAATAAGGCAGCTGATAGTCCTGATGGGCTTCATCTAATTATATTGAAAGAAGCAGCAAACCTTTAGCCATAAATATGAGCGAATCCTTAAATTCAAGGGAGAGGTCCCTTTGGACTGGAGAGGTGCAAATATCTCCTCAGTTTACAAAGATGAAGTTAATAACTACAGATCAGTAAGCTTGACCTCTATTCCATGGAAAATAAAGAAGTTGGTGTTTAAAGAAGTATTGCAGAGTTGTCTTTACAGGGATGGAGTTATATTGAAATCACACCATAGATTTGTTAAGGGTTGACGGACCAGTCTGTCTGACTGGATACTGTGATGCAGTAACAAAACAGCTGGATATAAAAAAATAATTTTGACAACATATACTTAGATTTCAGTAAAGTTTTTGAAGTCTGTTCCACCCCTTTACAACTTGGTACATTGTGCCATTAGGGGCAGGCTACTGCTATGGATAAAGGAATGGAAGTGGGAGAAGACAGAGAGCTGTTATCAGTGGACACTGCCATTCTTGAACTGATGTTATTAGTGAAGTCCCACATGAGCTGATGTGGGACTTCACTAATAATATCAGTATTGGACCCATTATTGTTTACAGTATTTATTTTATGATATTGATGAAGGTAGCCCGAGGCTTAATTCTTAAGTTTGCAGATAATGCTGTTGAACTCTTACTCCTTACAACCTGTGAATCACTAAACATTCATGGGATGTTAGGATTTATTGTAGCAGTTAGATGTACTGATAAGCATAAAAGAGCATAAAAGAAAACAAATGGTTAAGCATACAAAATTCGTAACTAAACAAGAGGATCAACAATGCATCTTGCAAAAAACAGTTCAAAGCAATTATACAGAAGTTCTTAGCAGATGATTGCATTCTCTCAAAATAAGTAAATAAATATGAGAATATTTCTTTTGTTCCTAAACAGTTCTTTAGCTGGTTAGAAGCAGTGTAACTGTTATATGTATATCTCTTGGTTCCCCAAAAACATAACAGGAATGTGGAGTCTAGATTCCCCTGCCCCATCACTTGCATGATTATATAAAATAAAGACCATATTTTCAAATAACTCAAATGACAACATGTTATGAATTCATAAAAACTTTAGTTGGTCCAAGAGAAAGATTTACAAATAAATAAATAAATAAATAAAGTTTTCTGCTTAATGTCAAGTTTCTTGGCACTGCTCAATGTTAACAGTGGCCACTGCAAGTTAACTAACTTTGATAGTACACCTAACATCTAACAACACAGGAAAAATTACAGTGGTATTTAGATAAGCAGTACTTCATATCTTTAGGGCATATATAGTTCTCCCCCCCCCTATGTCCAAGGTAAAATGCCCTTCTAAAAATATTGACTTCAGTTACCAATATCACTTTATTCATTAAGTTGGCCACCTCTTTGTCTTTAGTAAATTAATTCCCTTGTGGTTACATTGCTCAGAAAAACAAACAAGTAAACTCCTCTTACCTTTATAAAAATTTAAGCTGCATACATAATTATACCTGAAGATACTTTTGCGAAATTTTAACTTTATTGATAGTTCCTTTGTCATATAATCTGTGCTTCCTTTTAAAAGAAAAAGGTGATTGTTATCAGAGTTTTATTTAAAATAACATTAAATGCCTTACATTTTCCAAATAAAACAACTTTGAACTTTAAAATAGCTTGCCCTTGACATAGCCAAAAATTTTTTTTTTTTTTTTTTTTTTTTGTAAATCAGTATCTCACTATTTTTATGTTCCATGTACAAAAAAAAAAAAAAAAAAAGCTGATTAGAATCACATAATATGATGCAAACTATCTATGCTATGTTCAGCTTCAAGCTTAACTTCATGAACTCTATTTTCAAAGCTTCTCTTCTTTCTCTTCTCTCCAGCACTAATAACCAAGTAGCAGTCAGTTCCATAAACATAACAAAAAACATGGAAAATGTATGTAAAAGTGAAATGGTATTTAAACATGCATCAAGAAATTATTGGATTATTTGTAATGGAATACCTAGGATTAATGAGGTAAATATTCAAAATGTTTGTGAACTGATTCATTAATCAAACAGCTAGTTACAGCATTAGCCAAGATGTGAACCATAAAATGACATCAAGTGTACAGCACATCTGAAATGATGATCATATACGTGGTAAATTTATGGGAGAAAACTACTTTCCAGTTCTCTATGCAAAATGTCTATTTTAGAAATCTTAGTTCATAAATAAAACCTCAAGAATGCTGCTCACAGCCTCTTCACTGCGATGGTTGGTAGGGTGGTTAGTGACAGAAATCAGGATATGCTACTGCAGAAAGATAGAGATGGGCTGAGAAATGACAATTGAATTTTAACATTTAGATATGCAAGGTACTGCATATGGATAGCAGCACTTCCAGTTTAACATGCCAACTGTGTGGTACTACATTGAAGGTAGAAGAGGACAAAAGGGATCTAATGTAATTGTGTGGTCAGATGAAGAGTTCTCTGAGCACTGCAGTGGGCTGCTAGGGCACCTCCTGGGGTTTGGTCAATGCTATGTAGGAATTTTGCCAGCAGGGTTGGGGGGGATAATTATTCTGCTGTATAAGACAGTGGTAGGACCATGTCTTGAGTCCTGCATATAAGCCTGGAAACTTCATTGTAGGAAGGGTGTGGATCTGTTGGACCAAGTGCAGAGAAGAGCAGTGCGATTAATGAAGGTAAAAAAAAGAAAGAAAAAAAGGCTACTTTTTCAGTGTCTGGAAACTAGGCACCTGTGGTGATGTATGATTGAGGTATTTTAAGTTTGAATGGATTGTGTAAGCTAAATGTTGATGGTATCCTTTTTCTTCTCAGGCACACATAAGGGGACATCAATTTAAATTGAAGAAGGGTGGTTGTAGGATAGATGTGCATAAATTTGCTTTCAGCTGGAGTGTAGTCTATTGTTGAAACAAACTCCCACTCTGGTTTTGTGGAAGTTAACATAAATTTAAGGAGGAATTGAACAAATTATTAGAGGGGATGGATAGGAAATGTGGAAAGTGCTTTATTTATTTATTTTATTAATTTAGTTATGTTTTTGATGTGAAACCTTCTTGGGTGCCCTACAAAAATTTCAGTGGAGTAAATCCGATTGGTCTCGAAAAATGCATCATGGAAGTGATTACGTCTTCCGCCAGAGGGACTTCCCAAGCTCCCACCACTAGTCTGTGTCGAGCACTCACTAGCATGGCTGTAGTGAAGGTATACTCTGTATATACCCACTGTATTTTTTTAGGTGAATAGCATATACCTTCTGGTTTCTGGAAGACTTGAAAAAACAAATTATTAAAATTAAAATATTTACTGAAAATTAAAAAACAAAAATTTATTAGAATTCAATTCTTAGGCAATACGTACAGTTTTTTATTATTTTATTACAGTTTTAATATATAAGTACGTAAATATGCGGCGCCTCCGTAGCCAGGTGGGAAGGAGCAGCAGTGCGTAGCACACGCTTCTTGATTAGACCGGGGTTCGAGCCCATCACCACCAAATACGGAGGATGCGGAAAGGTCAGGGAATGACCACCGCATATCCCGGAGCAATATGGCCTTAGTTGCTAATGCTCCTAAAAAGCAAATAACAAACAAACGTAAATATGCTGCACACGCGCACGCACGTGCTGTGTTGCCCTCTGGAATTCGATTAATAAGCCTGATATGCACAGTATCCTCTGCTTTTTTTTTTGTAATATTCATAGAGTATACCCTCTGCTAATTGTATGACCACAGCATTGCTCACTAGTAGTGCGATTAGAGCACATGGCACAATTTTTCACAACCAGTATGCTAACCCTAGTTCTAGTGGACAGATTTACAAAATTCAAGTAGCATTTGTTTGTCTATGTTTTTCTAATGTAGTTCGTCGAACTGCATTAGAAAAACACAGTAAAATAAAAATAAAAACCTCTTGTGCACTTTGTATTCACGAAAGATGTTTTATTTTATGTAGCTATTTTTTTGAATAATATATCACAATCCTATAGTAGTAATTGCAGTATTGTGACGTCATTGCAATCATACTTCCTGCAGAAATATGATTGCAACAATACAAATATTTGTTAACAATTTCTTCTTTCATCTCGCATTTTCACTACATTCCATTGTTAGGTGCTGCTATAGATGTTTTCACATCAATAATTTTCGAAAAATAAAATTTGAGCATTCAATGATGCCAAAGTGAAGTGCAGAGCATTCTCAAGAGTATCGAGCATGAAGAAAGTGACAAAACCTAAAAAAAAAATTAAGACGAAAGTCACAAGTATCGGGTACTTCAATTGATATTGTTTTCTAGAGACATTTAGATATATTGCAATTGCAAGTATACATCTCTTACTTTAGTTATCATAAATCCATTGTAGGTGCCCCCAAGGATGTTTCACATAAAACCAACTACTGTGCGTGCTCTGCACAGACACTTTTTTTTTTTTCTTGTTTGGTTGATGCTGTATAAGCTTACTTCCTTGAATCATTTGCCTATACTAGTACTATGATTAATATCAGCTCTTGAAAATTAATCTTTCAAGTGCAATGTGATGTTGAATCTGAAAGGATTGATTGTGTTCAGGGAGCCATTCTTGATCAGGTTGATGATTTTGAATATCTTGGTTCACACATCAAGGATACTCTAACAGATATCATTTATCATAAACTATTTATCTTTTCATAGAACACTAATGTGCATTTTAAAATCTACATTTGGAATAGTGATAACCACAATCAAGTTATCTTAGCAATAAATAAACTTGTACACCAACCATAAGAATAAGTATTTTACTGTAACTGAAAATTTAAAATTAAAATAAATAAAATTACTACACTGTATTTACAAAAACTGATATTATAATAAATTAAATTATGTACATTGTGAAAACATTAAAACTGTAATAAAATTCTTGCAATAAAATATACTAAAATAAACCGGATTAAAAACAATAAGAAACCTGGAGCTTTTGGAAACACATCGGCTTCCTTCCTCAGCAGTAACAAAACTTCCTTATATAACAGGCTCACGGTACTTATACACGTGGTTCAGTCGGCGGATGGTCTGAACTGGAAGTGGAAATAGCTCGGGAGCGTGCCAAGTAAAACCGTTCATCCGTACTTAGGACAATGGTTTCAAACAGAGGATGCATACGTATACCTCTGTCCCTATTCATGATATTGTTGTCGGATGAACTGATTCATAAGCTCCCGAGCCATTTACGGTCCCAGAACCCATACACTCGATCCACAATAACCACATCCTCTGGGGAGATTTGATGCTGCCTCTCCTAAAAATGCTCGGCCACAGCAGACTTGTTGTAATCAGCGGTTTTTATAGCATTTGCATACTCCCCCAGATGATCCTTGAGCCATCGTTTTGTGGACAAGACAACAATTTAGCCAACATATTAGTGGTCTACTAATTGGAAACCCATACCTTTTCTTCACTTCAAATAAAAACAGTGGTATTAGACTGGGATCTCTAGGGAGCACTTTTAAAAGTGTTTAATTTTGTGATTTTATTTATTCACTGTCTGTGTGGTTATGGCTCTCACTTATTCTTCTCTTCTGTTTCCCTATTTGGAATTTGTAAAATGCAAATTCCTCATAAATTTTTGCAAATGAACTATGAACTTTTAAATAAAATGGCATGATTAAAAAAAAATGTGACTAATTGGCATCCTATTCCATCTTTGTCAATATAACTGAACACCCTACTCAAAAGTGGCAAGTTCGGTCACCCTACATTAATAACTCTGTCCACCATTGTATCCCAGCAAACTTAGACACTGAACATGAAATACTTAGGTCAGTATTATTAATTAAATTTGAAAGAGTAAGGATTCGAGCAATGAACCCTGTGGAACCCCAATTGTAGCATTAGTTCATGAACAGCAGTGGTCATTTCTAACTACTCTCATCTCCTACCACTTAACCATCTGTTTGTCTATAATAGTAACTTTCCCCTAATGACAATGCTCCAATTTATAAATAAACATTCATGGATGACTGTATCAAAATTATATTAAAGTCTAAGTAAATTATATAAGAATTATTTTTTGCACTTAGTTCCTCTGCAATGACCTCACTCTGTCTAATCAATATGATTAGACAGTGATCCCTCCTTAAAAAAACCATGCTATGATTCTCTTATAATTCCGTTTCTATCCAGGTTTTCCTGTGTTAATTCTTAATTAAAGACTTTGATCTTCCATTACACAGAAGTAAAATTTACATCTCTAATTCCTAATTTCTCCCATCTATAGAGACTTTGTCTGAATCCAATACTGCTATCATTATAATTGCTAAAGATATGTTAACCTCTTTTTCAGTTTCTCTAAACATAACTTGATAGATTCGTTGAAACCAACTGGTTGTTACCAACAGCAAATTCTAAATGGAAAGCATTCAAGGAATTAATCTTGGAAGGTACTAGGCTTTTCATACCCCTAACAAATACTATTCAAGGTTTAGGCCTAAATGGATGTCAGATGAACTAATGAGATTCATGGCAGAAAATGCATGAGATGCATATAAATTATCAGGCAACACAGAAGCCTATGGTAGATATAAGCTAGTCTGTAATCAAGTCACAAAGGAGGTCAGGCAAGCAAAGGCAGATTATGAGAAATCTTTGGCAAAGGATGCAAAGACTTCTTTACTTATGTAAACTCTAGAAGGAAGGAAATCAGATTGGTCCACTTGATATATGAGTGATTCAACTGTTGATGATCTTGCTCAGGTAGCCAACAAACTGAATGATTATTTTGCATCTACATTCACATATGAGGAAAACAGTGAGCTTAAATGATTTTGTAATAACTCAGAGATAAATGGAGGAGAAATTGTTGAAGTTAAACACAAAAAAGGCTCCTGGGGTGGATGGGCTCCATCCAGTTAAATTAAGGGAGACAGCAAAGGAAGTAAGTAAACCCTAGTGATATTTATGGGAGCATCCTTAGATTCAGGGGAGATCCCTCTCCTACACACTGGAGATTTGCAAATCTATCCAGACCTGTTAGTTTTATTTCTGTTCTGGGGAAAATAGTGGAGCCATTAGTTAAGCAATTCAGGATCACCTAGACAAGACTGCAGTTATAGTTCAGACACAGCAGGAGTTTGTTAAGGGGAAATCTTGCCTGAACAATTTGATTGGATACTACAATGTAGTCACAAAGGAATTTTGATATCCTATACTTGGATTTCAGGAAAAGCTTTTGATACTGTTGCACATAAGACTCCTATACAAATTGGAGCTGTATAGCATTAAGGGCAAGTTGCAGCTATGGATAAAGGGCTGGTTGAATGGAAGAAGATAGCTAGTGGTAATCAATGGACACTGCTATTTGCGGACTAATGCTATTAGTGGAGTCCCCCAGGGTTTGGCATTGGGACCATCGTTTTTTGCTCTATTTATCAATGATATTTATGAAGGTAAATCAGACTTATAATGTCCAAGTTTGCAGATGATACAAAGGTTGGCACACTTGTTAATGACAGTAATGATGGTACACTGCTGCAACAGGAACTAGAAAAGTTGGACAGATTAGCTGGGAGATGGCAACTGAAGTTTAACATTGACAAATGCAAGGTACTGCACATGGGTAGCAGTAACCCCAGAGTAACGTACAACTGTGTTTTAGAAGTTTTCTCAGCAGTGTAGACAGGCTGCCAGAGCAGCTCATGGGATCATGTCAATGATAAACAGCAAATTTGCTAGCAGGGTTAAAGAGGTGATTATCCCTTTGTATAAGGCGATGGTCAGGCCACACCTTGAGTACGGCAAACAAGTCTGAAGACTTAATTTTAGGAAATATGTAGAGCTGCTGGAATGAGTACAGAGAAGGGCATCAAGATTGGTGAGGGGGAACAAAGGGGTCCTCTTACCCAGGAAGGCTTCATTTCTGAAAATTGCCATGTCTGGAGACCATGCATCTGTGAGGTGAACTGATTGAGGTGTATAAGGCTTTGAATGGTTTGAGCAAGCTCAATGCTGATGTGATTCTTCCTCTCAATCAGATTACACACGTGGGGGGGACATAAATTTAAATTGAGGAAAGACAGTTGCAGAATAGATTGGCTGAAATTTGCCTTTATCCACAGAGTGATTGAGTGCTGCAACCAGCTTTCATCTGTTGTTATGGAAGTTGATAGCTTAAATAGTTGTGACTAAGATTATTAAATTACTTTGCTTCGATATTTACAGAAGAAAAAACCCTTTGTATCAATCAGATATTATGAGAGTGAAGTTGAAAAAAATGTAATTAATGATGTTGAAATTTCACGTTTATTTAATGAAAAAACATTCGAGCCTGTACACCAGTAAGGCTCCTGGGGTTGATGGCATGTACTCTATAATATTAAGGGAGATGGCAAGTGAGTGCATTAACCCATTGATGCTAATTATGAGAGCATCACTGGACTCGGAAGTGATTCCGTTAGATTGAGAAAGTGCCAATGTATTTCCAATACATAAGGGCGGTTCTAGAGTGAAGTGGGAAATTAGTGGCTGGTCAGTCTAACTTCAGTGGTTTTTACGAAAATCATGGTGGCAGGGATCAAGGGTGGAATTCGGGATAATATAGATGGAAATGGAATTGTGAAGGATATTCAGCATGGTTTTGTAAAGGGAAAATCATGTTTAACTAATCTGGTTAATTATTTTGACAGGGTTACTCAAGAGATGGACTTAAGGAATAATTTCGACATTGTTTTTTGGATTTCAGCAAAGCATTTGACTCAGTCCCACATGAGCGGTTACTTTATAAGTTGGAACAGGTTGGAATCATGGGGAAACTCCTTAGATGGATAGCAGGATGGCTTCAAGGTAGGAGGCAGAGGGTTGATAAATGGTTATTCCTCAGATTGGGTTCATGTAAGAAGTGTGGCTCCCCGAGAATCAGTATTAGGACCACTGTTGTTTTGATTTTCATAAAAATTTTCACACCCTCTATCCCTATCGATGAAGGGATAGTGGGTGTGATGTCTAAATTTGCAGTTGATGTAAAGATTAGTAGAGTAGAGCTTCTTCAGAGTGACCTAGACAGACTTCAGGGATGGTCAGAAAAATGGCAGCTATGCTTTAATCCAACAAAATGTAAGGTATTGCACCTGGGAAACAACCCCAAAATAACGTATACACTTGGTGGAGTTGAACTAAAGCTGGTAGTGTAGGAAAGGGACTTGGGTGTTACGATACAGTCAGACATGTAGTTCTCTGAGCATTGTAGACAGGTTGCAAGGAAGGCCAATGGTGACCTATTGATGATTTATCGAACAATTGCTAGTAGAGATAAGGACATCATAATCCCATTATATAAGGCTATTGTTAGACCACACTTGGAACACTGTGTTCCAGTATGGAGACTGTGCCTCTTGAAAGGGTCAAAAACCTGTAACTCGCCTGGTGAGATCGGCAAAAGAGCGTCCATATGAGGAAAGACTTTGAATATGTGGGTTGCAGAGCTTGGAAACTAGGCACCTTAGAGGAGACTTGATTGAGGTCTTTAAGGTTCTGAGAGGCATAAGTAAATTGAATGATGACGAAATTTTCATGGTTATAAATGATTCTAGAAAAATTTAAAGTTGGGGGGGGGGGGGGAGATGTTTAGACTGGATTGCAGGAAGTTTTATTTTAGCCAGCGAATTAAAAATTACTGGAATAAGTTACATGCATGGGTGGTAGAGGCTGACAGTTTGGCGAAATTCAATGGTCAGCTGGATAATTACCTATGGAAGAAGGGTAACATGTAGGTTGACTATTTCCTTTTCTCTTATTAATTATTATTTTTTAAAATTTTCTTATTTTTTATTTTATATATTTATTATTATTATTATTATTAATATTATTTTTTGGCTGGTGCAGTGTAAGCCATAGGCTTCCTTGCACCCTGTGGCCATTATTACTACTAGTAATAATAATAATAGATTCAAGGAAGAACTGGACAGATGTTTGATGTAAATGGACTGTCGAAATGCAAAAGTTTTTTTTTTTTTTTTTTTTTAGCTGATGCTTTATAAGCTTGCTACTTTTTCAGCCTATGCCAAAACTAATGCAAATGCTAATAAGCTAGCAAATGTTACTAAGTCTATTAAACTATTTGTTGAAGACAATTTAATGTGCTAATTAAGTCAAAAAGAAAGCAAAATTTTCCATAAAAATCTCATCGTTCCCAGGAGCTCCAAATTCTTTGACTTGGCAGTTCACAATCTCGAACCAGTGTTGTTCATTTATTATGGCATGGTGCCAATATAGTTTATGAATAGGGCTCTGTATTATGACTTGGGGTTTGTACTTGTAATATGGTATACTTTCTTTGATTGACTGGTATTTTTGTGTTAGCTTCTGATGTGTTATCCTGGCAACCTAGGCATGTCTATGAGTGTACACCATCTGGGTGATAACCCTGCATCCTGAAGTGATGTGCTGGATTATTTTTGGGGTATGGTGGCATCTTTGACATATGTCATCTGTCACTTCAGAGTCCTTGGTGATGTATTTCTTGTAATTCCTGGTTTTGATTACATTATCTTGGATAATGAGCATCAATACTTCGGTCTCAAGGAAAAGCATGACATGGTGCATTATAATCATAGTTGTTTTTGCACCATAAAAATCCAAACTAAACAACAACATCAAGGAAAAGTCACCCACTCATGAGTCACAGATTCAAAGCAGTGTTATCTATAGAGGCTTGATAGAATTCAATGTAGTGTCTGCAATGCAGTGTCTCTTTTCTCATCCTTGTCTTGGTTTCTTTTGATTGTGTGAGTGGGGTTTGAGGTTGAGCGGTATGTGCTGTTTTGTCTATCTTACTTATGGCTTAGTATATTGCTGTTGTGTTTTCCTTGAATTAATCCCACATGTTCTTCATCGACGTCTGTCAACTCCCCCTTATAATATGACGTATGACTCCTGTAATATGACACGTTTGGTATATTCTCTGGATCTACAGACCTTCTTGTGTACATTAGCATTAGTAGTGGCATATGATGCAAGAAAGCAAGCTTATGTAGCATCAACCAAAATTAAAAAAAAAAAAAAAAAATTTCCATTTCACCCCTCCGTTCTTTCGAAATACCTGTCCAGCTGAGCCTTAAATTTATTTAGGCTAGCAACTTCCACAACAAGGGATGGAAGTTTGTTCCACCAACCAACCACCCGCTGGCTAAAGGCAAATTTCCGCACATCTATCCTACATCTGTCTTTCCTCAATCTGAATTTATGCCCTCTCAGGTGATTATTCTGAGCATGAGGAAAAATCCCATCAGCATTGAGCATGCTCAAACCATTCAAGGCTTTATACACCTCTATCAGATCACCTCACCGGTGCCTAGTCTCTAGACACTGTAATTTGCAAAACTTAAACCTTTCTTCGTAAGAGAAACTCTTTGTTCCATTCACTAATCTTATTGCCCTTATCTGTACTCGTTCCAGCAGCTCTACATCCTTCTTGAAATGAGGCTTCCAGACCTGTATACAGTACTCAACATGTGGCCTGACCATTGCCTTATACAAGGGAATAATCACCTCCTTATCCCTGCTAGAAAACTTCCTGTATATCATTGACAAGACACTATGAGCTACTCTTGCAGCCCATCTACACTGTTCAGAGAACTTCATATCTGCCTGAACAATTACCCCCAGGTCCTTTTCATTCTCTACCACTGTCAGTGTAGTGCCACAGAGTGGATATGTTGCTCTGGGGTTGCTGTTTCCCATATGTAGTACTTTACATTTGTCAATGTTAAACTTCATTTGCCACCTCTCAGCCCATCTGCTTAAGCTTTCTAGATCCTGTTGCAGCAGCATAGCATCAGTAGTGGCCTTAACAACCCTGTGTGACTTATGTGACATGATTTTGAAGGATGGGGTCTTCAATCAAAAATGTGTCAAAGTTTCTGTGTTTTTGACTGGTAAGATATGAATTCCATGGATTTCAAGATCCAGTTGTGTTGGATGTGATTTTAAAGAGCATATTATTATTACAAATTTTGCTGGATTTATTTTGAATTTAAACTGAGAGATATATTGTAATTGTCTGTAAGCAATTGATAATGGCTTAGAAACTATATTTAGGCTGTTACCCTCATTGATTTTATAAAAAGGAAGTTCATATCATGACCATAGCTGAAATCTTTTGCTGGCCAAGGAATAGAGTCCAGAATGGACCACTCCCTGTGTTACACCATCATTAATCTTTGCATGAATGATTCTTTATTCATAATTAGTGGGAGATCCCTTGTCATTTTCCAGCAGGGATAAGGAGGTAATTCTTCCTTACATTTCCTTACTGTGAAATTCTAGAACTGAGCATTTGATTCCACCACATTTTGCTCTGACTTGACATTGCAACTGCTTTGGGGGTATTGGTTCTAGAGACCAACTTTAGCCAGCATGTTCATAATATTGGAGATTGGTCTGGAAGCCTCATTTTAAGAAATATTTGGATCTGTTGGAATGGGTGCAGAGAAGAGCAAAAGATTAGTGAGAGGAACAAAAGGGTACTCTTACCAAAAAATGGAAATCTGAGGTTTATACACTGGTGTTCAAAGAAAGTGCATCACCCCTTAAAATTGTAATTTTTGTCCATATAACATAAGTATATAAGCAATATTTCTTACAGATTGCATCAGATAAGATTGACATGCATAGGTGTTGACTTAATATTGCATCAGCTGTTACTTTCAACTATATAAGCATGCTCTGTAACAGTTGCAGTCATTCCTTGCTTGTGTCAGGATGGCTAGTTACGTGCAGTTGACACCAGCAATCAACTGCCCATTGGCTAAAGGCAAACTTCCACACATCTATTCTGCAACTGCCTTTCCTCACTCTGAACCTATGTCCCCTCAGGTCTTAGCCTGAGCAAGCAGAAGTATCCCGTCAGCATTGAGCCTCCTCAAACCATTCAAGGTCTTATTCACCTCAATTAGATCACCTTACAAGTGCCTAGTCTCCAGATGTTGCAACTTGCAGAACTTAAGCCTTTCTTCATAAGCGCACCCCCTTTGTTCCTCTCACTAATCTTGTTGCCCTTCTCAATTCTGCCCTTTGGATGTCAACTTCTGAGTTTATTTGTATATCTAGGATTTTAGCTGGGACGTTCCTTCTCAACCGGTAGCATAGGCCCTGAAAAGTAAGAATAGGTCTGGGGGAAGAGTTCCTGCTATAACTTGCATCGCTGCTGTGGAGACAGTTCTACATAGGGCTTGCATAAAACCGAGAAATTTCAAAACCTAGTTTAACCGAAGTTTACTCTTACAACCGATTTTCTCAGGCTTAGGGAAAATAATTAAAAGCTTATAACACAGGTGTTTATATTATCTTGGGTAGATTGTACAAATCGTAATCAAATCTTTTAAACAAAGTCTATCACCTCTTATAGTAAAAAAAATAAAAAAAATTAAAATGCTCCAAAAAAGTAACCAGCTTGAGATTATACAAAATTTCAAATTGTATTCAAATCCTTTGAATAAAAACTATCTTCTCGTATAGTAAACAAAAAAATAATAAGCCCTATAATAATAATAATAATAAATAAATAAATAAAAATAATGTGCAAAAAAACAGCTTGGGGAAATTACTTTACTATTTACTGCTCAGAATTCTTTGCTGATTTCCAATTCACTCGGATATTTTGAAGGCCCTTCAGTTAATCTCTTTATTACACTATCATACTCTCGCATGAGTGTATCTCCAACATCGGAACTAGACGAGTCTTTGTTTTCTTCTAAAAGAACAGTTCGTTTATTTTCAGTTTCTTCATTCAACGCTAAGACTCCTTCGGAATGTTTTGCAAATAATCTCTGATAAATCTCTTCAGCATGCTTTTTCAAAACTTGCTTACTTGAAAAATCAAAAGTTCTTGAACCTGAATCTTCTTTCCTAAACTTTTTGGGGTTGTGTAGATAGCTCAGCAAAGCCACAGTTTGGCAATTTCGTCTTGCATTGTAACGCTGCAAAAGGCTTGGTGAAACTTTAAAGCAAATGGGTTTTCTGCTGTATCAAGCTTAGCAAGCAGAAATTCTATTGAAGACTCGGCTTTAAGTAAGTCTATCTTCTGAGGTAGTAAGTAGCCTTCAGAATCATTTCAACTGGTCGCTAAGTTTCACATAGCAATTCAAGTGTTTTCCAGTCATCGTCAGACACAGCTTCAGTTGACAGTACTGCACATAGAGCATTTGGAATGCAATTTTTCATTTTCAAAAATCTCTCAATCATATAGAATGTGCTATCCCATCTAGTCTTGCAATCTAATATACGTTTATATTCTTTCCCATTAAAAATTGCTTTAACAAAATTTTGTAATATGTCATTTTTGGTAGGCGATTTTCGAAAAAGTTTGCAAATTTTTCTGACTTTGTTAATAGTTTGTGCAATATTGGCCATTGGATTGAAGAAATAAATGAGCTCATCGGTAAAGTCGGTTTGATAAAGCATGCCTTGCTGTCTTTCGTCAACTTCTTCATCATCACTACTTTCTTCATTATTTTCATTTCCTTCATTGTCTTTGGGATACTCAGAGACTGTGGCACCATAATTGATAAACCTTTTTCATAAAGTGCATCTTTTTTTAAATTTTTTTTTATGAAACCCCCAAACACGAAAGGAATCAAAACCTATAGTAATCAGTACCGTGCATGGGTTGAAGGAGCAGTATGGGGGGGGGGGATGCCGGAAACTTGCTCTAGAGACTAAACATGGGTTTCACCACTTCAAGCCTCCAATACGCAAAGTGGTGGTATTTCACCGGTTGATGAAAGTCATCTACCACATCTATAACTGACAGATGTATACAATGGGCTATACATTGTTGATAATTAGGCGTAATTTGCTTGCTAAACTTAATCATCATTGCTGCTCCATCGGTGGTGCAGGTAACAATATCCTCATCCAAGTTCAAACCAAATTTCTTCAAGTGTCCATTCACAATTTGCTCAGTTCTTCTGCTATCAAGTGAACCATTAATCTCAATAAGACCTAACGACTAATGATTTTCTTTTGAATGCACATTTATATTCATATACATTTTATTTTGTATAGACGTATATTCGTCAATGAATACCGTGCACCCAAAACCAATGAATTTTTGAAATGCTGAATGAGTTCTTCTTTAGTTTTATAATAATTCAGAATCATATTTTTAATTCCATTCACTGAGGCTGGTGGTAATTTATCGTATTTATTTCTCTGAAGGTGAAGGCTTGATTGTATAAACTCCCTCTTGGCAATTGAATTAAAAGAAAATCCATCTAAAGCAGCTAATTTTGAAATCTCTTCTTCCATAAATTTTTTAACGATAAAGTTTTCTAATGTTCTTACCATTTGTACGGGAGGTTCACTGTTATCTTGTTTAATGTCAATCTGATGCATTTTCTTTAAATGCAACATCAAAGATGATGTAGATCCTCCAGACGACTTCATTATCTTCTGACATTTCGAACATTGTGCTTCATCTTTGCTTTTTCGAGCAAAATAATTCCATACATTTGATTTCATCTTAGACATATTAAGAGTAATAAATATTAATTAGTAGGAATTTATATCACCGACAATTTTAAATAAAAATATTGAAGATAACAAAGGCAAAATACTATGCGTCACTCCCGCAAGCACTGAATGAAGAATCTAAACGAGGCAAGTTTCAAAATTTTCACGCAAGAAATTTTTTATTTATTTACTCGCGATTTTTTTTCCCCAATTAAATCTATTGTATTTTCAAAATTACAGAAAAGCTAAATTTGGTGAAGCTGCTTTTTGGAGAACATTTGATCGCAAATTTAATAGGAATAAAGAAGCAAAAAACTTTCTACGATTGAAATTTGATGCAATATTCAGCGAATCTGTTTCTAGTGGGTAACCATCAATAAGGCGCGTTCCACAACTCACTCAGTCATAAATGAGTACACCTGCATCGAGCCATGATACAGGTGGGAAGATAAAAGGTACCCCTCCTAGATTTGGGCCACTTGCCCATGAGATTCGTACCTAAACATAAAATAAAATAAAATTTAAAATAAAAAACATGTTTAAAACAAAGCAGTTGAACGATCCAGACAAACGAAAGAAAATGTGCGTAACAAAAAACTATATTCCAGGGCTAACTAAAAAAATATTCGAATCCGGTTTTAGAAGCTCGGTTTCGGTTTTAACAACTCAATATGAAAACCGGATTTAACCGGTTTATAAAACCGGTTTGCAAGCCCTAGTTCTACAGAAACAATGTGTTGCTAAGATGATGTTCCATTGTATGATTGGTGTTTGCTCTTGATCTTGCAGTGGACCGCCTTATGGAACCACACTCCCGCAGCAAAGGTGGTGATTGGAAGGTGGACTGCATTGTAATATAATAAGATTGTTCTTTTGGAGAGCCCCCAGCCATTCTTTGAGATTCTGATTATTGCTGCTGAGAATTTTTTGATTTTGCCCTTTAGATGCAGAGTATGGGGTAAGAAGGATAGCTTATGATCTACTATTCCTAGGACTCTTGTTTGTGTGACTATGGGGAGTTGCACCCCTTCTATCTTAACCTGGGGGCCTCCTTATTTCCAGCTTGCCACCGAAGATCATCATATTAGTTTTGTTGGTGTTCTGGAGCTTTTTTCTTTTTTTCCAATCAGTGAGATTTACTGGTACTCTGAAGGCTTTGACCTCCAGGGCCTGGCGAGAGCACCCTGAGATGACAATGGTGAGGTCATCCACGAGGGAAGTTATTTTAGTCTCTTCAAAGGTGTTTGTTTGCCAGTCTGTAGAACAAATTCCAGACATGTGGACAGAGGACCAACACTCGTGTGCAACCTTGCTAATTGCTCCTGTTGTCTTGGTTGTGTTTTGATCTTACGGTGATGTATCTCTCTTGAAAATAGCTTCTGAATAGCCAATAGAGGTGCAACGTACAAGTGTGCTCCCCCACCAAACATTTTCAAAGGCCCCCTCAAAGTCAATGAAACCACCAGCTGATACTTTGAACTTGAAGTTTCTATGTGTAGGAATAAGTCCACCAGTGCATCTTTGCATGAGCAACCTGGTGTAAATCTGTATTGGGATGGGGAGTGAGGTTCTTGATTTGGAACAGATTTGTGAGGTAGTTTGCCCTTAGCCTTTCAAGGATTTTGCCTGTGTTTGCTAATAGTGCAGTTGGTTGAAAAGATCTGGGATTTGCTGGAGATTTGTCTGATTTAGAGATTAACCAGAGAAGAGCCTTGTTCCAGATCCTTGGAACATGGGTTTGAAGGAGGAACTTGTTGAACAACTTGAGGAATTGTTCGTTGCAGTTCGTAGAACCTTCTAATGAATTCGTACTCAATGAGGTCCAGTCCCAGTCACTTCTTTGAGTTAACTTTCTTGATAACTGCTTCCAATTCCTGCATTGTAAATGGTTCAGAGGAGGTACTAGAGTTGTACTTGGCATTCACTGTTCTGATTAGAATATGCTCTGCCGTAGCTATCTCAAAGTCATCTGATGGAAATAGTGAATCTAGGATGGCATTGATGGAGTCTTGCCAAGCGATGGTATCTTGGTCCTTGAAAGACACTGAACCAAAGATATTATGTGCAAAGGTTTTGTTCCTGGTTATTTTGTATAGGAGACCCCAACGGTTAGTCTTCTGATTCCTTTACAAATCCAGCCCAGGTTTCTTTCTTCCACCTAGCAAAAGCTTTGGTGAACCCATTCTTTTTAGCTAGATATGTTGTGTGCAGTCTTCCTACCTCATCCTGAGGCCAGTCTCTAAGTCTTTGGTAGTCTTTTCTCACCCTGTGGGCTCCTCAGTGTAATGCATCTAGCTCTGTTGTCCACCAAGCACAAGTGGTGGAGTGTCACCTTTTTCTTCTTTGCAGAACGATAGGCCGCTGCCAGGATGGTATTTTGTATATGTTCTGCCCATTCAGCTGCAGCCATCGTTCTAGAGGTAAGAGGATCACTGATATTGTATTGGCTGTTTATATAACTGTCAAAGACTCCCCATTCCACAGATTCACTGAAGAATTGTTGGTGTGGTTGACCTGGTATGGTGCAGATTGATTTTGAAATAGATGAATCTATGTTCACTCAAAGTCCAGTTCTGTATGCAGTCCAGACACTAATCTGATTTCTGAGGTGCTTGGAGGAGGCAGTGATATCTATATTTGATTGACCTGTACTGCTAGATTAAGTTGCGTATTGGTTGGGTTTATTGTATATGGTAAGATCGTGTGCCAAAATTAGTTTTTCCCGAAGTCCACTAGAGTCTGCTGCAGGACACTGCCAAAATGGATATTTGGCATTATGTCAGATGAAATTAAAATTGCATTGGGCCCAAGGGTGTCCACTGCAAGTTCCAGATATTGCAGAGGGTCTTCTATGTCCTGAGATGGAGGGCAACATAGAGATATCACGAAGGAGAGAGAGTAATTAGGTTACCTGTATACAAGTGGCAAATTTGTTGCAGAGTTTATGTATGACCAAATATCAATGTCCTGGTTAAGGATCACAATGCAGGTTTTTGGTTGGAGCAAAGTGGGCTGGATGACCCTAGTGCAGATGGAGTATCCTCTAATTCTGTCTTTGGAATCAAACCAGGCCTTGGTGACGAAGGGTTCCTGGATGGCTATGATGCCAATGTTATGATCTTCTGCTGCACGACCGATTTCGTCGGCCACTGCCCTGGACCTATGGCCGTTTCTTTGCATTATCTTTAGAGTTGGGGCATGGCCTTCTGCTTCAGTTTCTTCCTTCTGTGGGGAGGCGCCCAAATTAACTGCACGGGGTTGAGTCATGGTTGGAGGGAGAGAGAGGATCCCTGTTGTGGCTGCGGGAGATTGGTATTCACAGCCTATCCAAAAGTACTCTGGGTAGGCAGCGTCTCGAACAGAGTGACTGTGACTTTTCTTCCTTTTGCAATTTACACAGCTGGGGTTCTCCTCCTTAAATGAGCACTCGGCCAAGACGTGCCAGAATTGGCACAGTGCCTGCAAGTTGGTGACGTGTGCGTGCAATTCTGAAAGGTGTCCAAATCCCAAGCAAAGGAAGCATTTGGTAACTATGGTAAAGACACGAAATCGATGGTAACTGCAGTCTAGGAAGAGTCGGTCCAGGGACATGATGATCTTGAAGAGCTCCGTGTGAAAGTAATTCAGTGGGTGGCAGTGTTTGTGCGAGCTCTGTGGAAAATCTGAAGATTACACCTTGCCATATCACATATAATGCTGTTTGTTTGTTTGTTTCGGGATTTATTGGGCGCATCGGCAACTATGGCCATAGTGCGCCAACATATAATGCATGTCGTGAGCCATGCGTTTGAAGCCGTCTTATCCATATAGTTTTGATGAAGGTCATTGTAGTGTCTGCCGTGGAGTGCCTTCTTTCTGTGTTTCTTTCTTCTGTTTGTCTGAGTCTTGCCTCCTTCTTGAGGTTGAGTGGCATGTGCTGTTTGACTATCTTCTTTATGGTTTGGTAGATTGGAGCTGTGTTTTCCTGGAAATAATCCCTCAGGTTCTTAATCGCCATCTTTTGTTGTTCAGTGAGGTCTGCCAAACCTCTTCTTTCCGGGCTATGGTCAGTCTCTCTAGGGCCGACTTGGGGGGGGGGGACCTCTTGGTCATCATTTCCTGGTTAGTCTTATAATCTCCTCCAGCTCGGTGTTGATCCAGTCTATGATCCCGAATCTTTCCCTTTCTTATGTCTTCACCTGGTAGTTTTGGCTGACTGAATTTCACTGATGCAATCCTTGTATTTGTCTAGGCCAAATTGTATCCTAATGTCAGTGCTGAACTCTTCGTGGGTCCAAAGTAATTCTCGGTTGCCACATAGTGTGGCATCAGGTGAGAAGGTGTACGCACAGATTCTGCCTCCCTTCTTTTAGGGTATATCTGTACTCGTTGTTGTTGAGCATGGTGGACAGTGGGTTGAGTGCTAGTTGCTTTCTTGTATCGTTCTGCCATTTTAATACTAATTTCTCATGACCCTTCTTGCCTTGGCGCATAATCGAAACCAAACACTATTGGTATATGCAGTAAAATCCCATTACAATGAATTTTTCCGGGATGCAAGAATCATTTCGTGTACCCAAACTTCATTCTAATGAATATTGTTAAATTATTTACATACTGACTCTAAAATCAATAATAAATAAATAAATGAAATGCGTGCACCAAAAGCAAAAATATTTTGCTTAGAGAATGTCGTTTTTATAAATAAAGTAAGGCACATTCAGAAATACGGTACAGCAGGTATAATTTATTTTTGCCTTTCAAATACGTCAGTTTTGGTTTTAAATATAACTTTTTTCACGCATTAATATGAAAATTCAACTTTAGCACAAGTGGACACGTAGTACAAGTTCTAATAATAAATAAAATTTAGTTTAAAAATACATATTTTCCCTCCCCTCATTCCTTTCAACCTAATGCTCTGATAGCCGTACTTACAATAGCGACCACACGTCCCATTCATACACTGGTTTACAAAGAAAGTGCGTCACCTACGAATTTCACATTTCTAACCCTTTTTCGCGATGGTATGTTACATTTAATGTCTAGCATCACAAATAGAAATACAGCATAAACAAAAGATATTTATTAATAGTTAAAGCAAAGCTAAGTAAAATTTGACAGGTGCTCTCAAAATATTCCAAAAATAAGCATTTGCAACCTTTATACAACAATTTTGGTAAGCACGACAATTATGACTGAAATGTTATCAGAAGCCCTCAATTTACTTCAGTTTATCATTTTAAATGGAAAACAAAATGAAAAGTTCACCAGGTGAAACTAATATTTAGTTTAACCGCCTCTGGCCCTGATGACAGCAGCACACCGTCGTTGAAATGACAAGATCAATTTCTGAAAATAATTAACTGATAGTTGGTGGTTCTAAACACGAATTATGGCTTCCTGACGTTCATGGAGGGTCTTTGGTTTCTTTCTGGCAACTGCATATTCCACATGAAGCCAACACCCTCTAAGGATTCAGGTCCCGGCTGTTTCTGTCCAGCTAAGAGTTTTAATGGACTCTACCTTTTTTTACATGTAACAAATGTAAACACATTACTGTCGAACCTCTAATGCAGAAATGAAGCTAAAGTAAATACAGAAATGCCTACTTGCAATTTTCGCCCGATGACAAGGAGCAGAATCGTTATGAAAGATGCAGTAACTTGGCAGGTTGAAATGGTCTCTAATGGTTAGCAGCAATTTGCTTTCCAATATAGCCAGATATCCATTGGCATTTACGGAACGCCCCATATCATTTGGCTGGTAGGGAATTTCACTGTAGACACCATACAGTCTGGATGGTATTCTTCACCACGTCTACGGCGAATCGTTTGTCACCCATCAGGGCCATGCAGGTTGAATTCCTTCTCATCCCAGAAAATAACTGACTTACACTGCTCGGGGTCCATTTGACATGCTCCTTACATCAAATTAATCGGGCATTTTTTGTGTGAGAAGGGCTTCTTCTTAGGACGAGGGGCTACAAGTCCATTTTTGAAGAGGCTTCTTCTGACTGTTACTGCACTTGCTACTACTACTGTATGTTCTTCCCATTCTATTTTCAGCCCAAAAGAAGACGGTTTAAGGCCTAAGCGCTTCAAAATGCGGTCCTGTTTTTGCGGAGAGACTCCTTGGCGTTCGGTTCCTGTTTTTCCTATCAGCAGAACTAGTATTCTTGAGTTTGGAAAGAAATCTACTCATTGTGGAGTGATTACAAGACACTCTATAAACAATATGACGGGAAGAACATCTTTCCTCAAGTAAAGCAATGATAGCACTCTTCGTGGCTTCAACTGCACGTAACTCGCCATCCTGACTCAAGCAAGGAATGACTGCAACTCTTGCACAGCGTGCTTATACATATAGCTGAAAGTAACAGCCGATGCAATATTACGTCATCACTCACGCGTGCCAATCTTATCTGATGCAATCTGAAAGAAATATTGCCATATACTTACGTTATTCGGTCGACAAGTACAATTTTAAGGGGTGATGCACTTTCTTTGAACACCAGTGTGTGTTCCGAAAAAAAGTTTTTTTTTTTCTTTCTTTGGAAACGAAACATTAACTAAACTAAATAAATAAATTTATACTCCGGGACGACCAAATGATCAGAGGAGTTCACAAGATAGACAGAATACAAGAAACTGCACCCGCGCGCCTGACCACTAGGCTACGGCGGCCTAACTACACATTAAGCATAGGTAGACTTTGAAAATAATTCATTGTACTGAATTTTAAAATGTTTGTTCAAATGAGATGCACAAAGCATTACGGGAAGTGGACTAGGACCCCTAAATATTTTCGTTATAGTGAAATTCGTTGTAACGGATTCGATTTTAATGAATTTTATTTTTTGTACAGTTAGCAGAATCACTGTTTTCTCCACACCGGGGTGGAAATCGCAGAGTTCGAATTTTAGGGTCTTTTTTTCACAATGTGGCTGAGTTGTTCTCAGGCAAGAGCACATCCCCCCCCCCACACACACACACCTCAGAAACCTGGGTTTTTCGTCCAACAGAAGAGCAAATTGACCAGGGAACAGCCACAAACGATGAACCTCTCTCTCTCTCTCTGTACAACATAGCTCGACCGAGATATGAAATAAAAAAAAAATAAAAAAACGAAGTTTATTACGCCTAGACGAAAGGCAATCATAACCACCATTTGTTACCGTCGAGGGTGGAGCTGTAGTAATGCTATCCGAAACATGAACTGGAATGCTGGTAATAATGCAGATAATTTCAGAAATTAAGGTACGATCGGGAGCCGTGCCCAGACAGTTATGGTTCGGATGTGAACAAGAAAATTCCGCTCTTTGACACTACAATAGACTTGCGAAATTACGGAATCTTCAAGGATTCAAGGTGCCGTTATTTCGATTCCTGTCGATGACGCGAGGAACTTTTATAGGCTTTTTTCACTCCGTGGCTGAGTTAGTAGGTATCAGGCGTAGATAACAAGGTTCCCCCCTTCAGAAACTGGGGTTTGTCGTTCAAAAAAAAAAAAAAAAAACCAGGCAAATCGACCAGAGAACACAAGCAATTTACAGACACAATGCATATATAAGAAATTATCGGGTGAAGTTTATTAACTTTAGGAGCCATACTGAGGGGCATTCATTTAAAATAAATGCAAAACAGCGGTATAATCCGTGATATCAGTACTGAATTCACTTTTAAAATGGCGAACGTAAAGAAATACAGTAATCACGTGACGCCGTTTTCTTTTTTGCGGTGCTGCAAGACATCTGTGTATACATCCAATCTGAATGTGCTGTTATTTCGACAGCCTATTGTATATATATGGAAAGGTTTTGGCAATGCTGTAATTATTTTGCCCTTCTTGACATCTGGCACCTGTATGCTGCTCTTCCATACGTAAGTTTATCTTCTATCTAATCGTTTTCAGGTATCGTACGGAATTATTTTATAATAACTTGCCCAGTTTGTATTCCGAAAAAAAAAAAAAAAATAATAAATAAATAAATAATAATTAAATTCATACTGAACTGAACTTAGTCTTGTTGTTTGGCTTTTACTTTACACTGAACATAAGCCTATAAACTGTGTTCTTTCTTTGTGGCTCTTGTGATAGCACATTTGGTATAATAATCAACGCCCTCCCAACAATGTCAACGACGCAAGAAATTTTTATGGGTCTTTTTCACATGTCTGAGTTAGCTGGTCTCGGGCGAGGTTGGCATGGCTTTTCTCTTTCGAAAACTCTGGTTTTTCGTCCAGCAAAACACACGCAATTTACAGACTATATACTGCGCAATATGGCCTATTTTGCTTTCGCCCCTAAAACCCTGCAACTTATATGCATACTTTCTTTGTGACAGCAACCTAATCCATCTGAAAACATATTTGCATTATAAAACCGCATGTCACCTCACCAATAGCCACCGATTTTCGGTTTTTAGTGAATTTTGGCTGAAATACAGTCTGAAAAATAATTTAGAACTAGAAGCATGGCCCAGTACTTTGTCCCCTCCTTCCATTTAACAGATTGTGCGGGGAGGGGCTATCCCATTCCCCCGTAGTCTATATATATTTAGTTGTTATTGTCGACAATGGGTTGTTTTTAATTAGCAGAAACCTGAGCAAACCCCTCTCTCTTTCTCTCTCTCTCTCTCTCGGCATCTCCGTAGCCAGGTGGGAAGGAGCAGCAGTGCGTAGCACACGCTTCTTGATTAGACCGGGGTTCGAGACCGTCACCACCAAATACGGGGGATGCGGAAAGGTCAGGGAATGATCACCGCATATCCCGGAGCAAGATGGCCTTAGTTGCTAATGCTCCAAATAACAAACAAACATCTCTCTCTCTCTCTCTCTCTCTCTCTCTCTCTCTCTCTCTCTCTATATATATATATATATATATATATATATATATATATACTGTATATATATATATACTGTATATATATATACTGTATATATATATATATATATATATATATATATATATATATATATATATATATAGTTCAAATTAAAAATGTTATAATTAGAAACTCAAAATAAACCTATTACATACATTAGAAGTAAACCCGAGTCTATCGCTGAAAACCCCACTGGGTCTTATTACTGTATTTATAGTACTGCTCTTAATTGCGTTGATCAGTAGTAAATGTGACACATATGATCTCTTTCTCTCTGCGTTTTCGTTTACATATCAGTTATAATCATTAATACAAAAATTTCTTGCCCAATTCGTTTCACAAACGACCTTTAATTAACCAAGTTATTTTATTACGGTTTAATTTTTACACTGCAGTGAAATCGATTTGACAGTACTGTAATTGTATTGTCCATTTACACTCTTCGCTTTATAATCCGCACTTTTTTCCCTGAATGCATAGCTGGGAGATAGCTATGTAGTAGTATAGTTCTTGTGAGCTTGCAGGGATTCCTGTAGGTTGATCTCATGTGACGTCATAATGAACTGACGTTAGCTCCTGTTGGGCTTACAGGGGAAATGTCGGACAGGTTCTCTTTAAATAGCCTAGCTTCTCCTTGGCCGCGGTGGAAAAACAGAATTAGGTCACGCCGCTTTCATCCTGGAGTCGCTACCTTGGTGGCGGAACAGAAGCATTAGTTAGTTACGCAAGGGAGTTGGGGAGGCGGGAGGGGGGGGTAGCGTTATGGCCATTATCTGATACTGCAGCATCCAGAACGTTGCTCCCATAAATCCATAACACTTTAGATAAAGAGGGTGGCCTATGCCGAGGATTTCCTGACCTTTATGAAGTATATTTTTATTTGTTTACTTATCTATTGCAGTATTGATTATTTTCCAAGCCTATGTACTTTATATTTTGTAACAGAATTATTTTCTCAACGGATAGCTGGATTCTAGCTTGTAATTTTAGTTCTTTTAGGCATCTGGATTGGTTAAGAATTAAAAATAGAACACCATCATACACTGTGTTATCCTTGATTTTGCTTATATGAAAAAAAAAAAAAAAAATGCACTTTATATTGCGATCACTTAGTCCAGAATAGAGAGGATCCGCAGTTGGGACAGAGGCAGAAAGGATATTGAGCATGTGTTCAATCTCGGGATATACGTGACTGCAGTGTGGTGGGACGTGTTATCTTAGGCGCGTGATATTCAGAGAATCATCCCAGTATAAATGGCCCAAAGGCACGAGGGCGATACCAGGGCGATATCGGGTCTTGTACCAGCTAGTCACGGGCGGTGCTGGTCTCCTTGCGCGTCTTTTCTTGAGTCATTTTGTGGTTCGCGGGTCGGCCGCGGTTCCAGGTTTTGAATGTAAACAATGCGGTAATACCAAAAATTAATATATTACTCATAAATTAACTGTTTGAAGTCGTTTCCCCCCCTACATAATGTATCGTAGTTTTATTTTGTAAGTTGAATTAAACACACTACTCTGTACTATTGATATCATTTTAAATTGGGTACATTCCCTTACGATTGGTTTTCTAGATTTAAAACTATTATCTTGCCATCTCCCCACCTCACTCTCAATATTTGCCTGACGTGAAAAGTAAAAAAAAAAATTTTTTTTTTTTTTTCGATTTCTGATTTATCTCTGTGATGCTAATTGTTATTATTATATAGCACAGTACCACCGTCGCAGTATTAAAGATAGTGCTTCAGAATTAAAAAATTAATCGAAACTAAAAATAATATCTTTCAGTACCAAACTGAAAAATGCACATGTTTAAAAGCGCGACTCTTTACGATTGCATTCATGGGAAATTCAAAATTACGATATGATAGATTACATCGTAATTTTGAATTGTATATTGCTATTGTTTTGTATTGCTAATTTGCTGTTTATGAAAATTATTTCTATAAGTGTATATCTGTACTAGAGTCGTTCGAGGTAATAAGGATATAAAAATGGATTAAAGATTTCATTTGAATTTTTATGGTGTATGGGAGACTTGGGCTATGATGCACCAAGTTGAATGATATAGAAAATATAATTAAAGAAAAATAATAGATTATTTAGAGTTCGAAATCGAGACCGGAAATTGGATGGGGGATTCTATTTTATGTAGCCCCCTTCCCTTTCATTGTGAACGGCCATTGTAGTTTTGGCCTGTTAAGCGATCTGCATAAATTATACAGTATCATCCGGGTCAGTATGACAGGTGGCATTTTATCGTACACAGTTCGTCAGGTACATTCTTCCCATCTGTTGCAGAACGATAGGGATTCAGTTCTTTCTATTCCTGCCAACAATAACAAGCGAAAGAGTTTTCTGCATCTGCTTTTCTCTAATCAAGAAAGAAGAATACAGCTAAACCCGGAAACTGTTGTCTTGCTTCCGCACACCAGCTTACCAAAAATTTGTAAAATTAAATACTGTATACTATGAACAGGTTTCAGTTCTTTTTCTCAATTAATTTTTTTTTTTTTTAATTTTATATATTGTAAACAATAAAATATTGATATTATTTATTGATTTATCTCAACTAAAAAGTTAACTATTGCATTATTACTGACTTACAGGAAATTTAATACAAATTTTCCTAATACTTTTTATTTTGCGGGTTGTTGGTACAAAGAGTGCGGATTTAATAGTAGTGGACCTGCAAAGGACTCTACTTCGGATTCGCCCTCCTTGGTCCTTGCTGATTGACAGTGTTAGTTACAACTTTGTTAATGAATACAGTTCACTAAGGTGGAAGTGAGAAAGAGTAGAATCGTAGACACAAAGCCCCATTCTTAAACAAAACAACATTTAACGATAACACAGAAATAATAGTAATGCTTTAACGTGTGATGTTATAATTATTTGGTGGTTAACTAACACGATTTATATGGCATCACTATGCCATGCCCGCGCCATGCACTATGCCATTGTGCTAAATTGTGGAGTAGCTGCCGACGCTTCACAAGGCGTGGATATTTCGGTTCTCAGGGGATTCTCACTCTCGGCTTCCACTTTCTCTCTTCATGTCCACCTATCATTCCGGACGAGTTAGTGACGACCTGGAGAGCACGATTTCGGCGATAACGATTAGCCTTCAATGACAATACTCTGATAATGACCTCAGGCCTGTTCTTTTATATCACTCTTTTCCTTTGCCTCTTGCCTGGTTGCAATTAAGTTCGAGATGCGGGAAACAACATTATATGTTAGAATTGCGATATTTTACGTTTTATTGGGGACTGCGTGTGTTAACGGTAAGGAAATATTAGCATGCTTTGCTTAGGCAGAGATCAGGTGCGTTTTTCGGATGTCTTTGTACATCGCGGTCTTACATTATATCTGAAAGTCTGAGACTTGGTCCCGTTCTGGACTTAGTTTTATGTTGCAAAGAGTAAGAAGAATCCTTTGTTATATTTTGCAAAAGTTCGGGAAATCGCCCCTTTTTAACACAGTTTGGTTCCTACAAAATCTCGTGTAATGCGAAACCGTGTTATACGAACTAAGAACCAGTACAAACAGGGGGATTACGTTCCAAAAGCTAACAAAAATTTATTTTTTTTAATAACCATCAGAAACTTAAAAAAAAAAATAGTAATAACTGAACAAACGTCTTGCCTTACTAACTGTGATACTTACATGTGAGATAATGTACGTTCATTTCATTTTCTTTCTCTTCATCACTGCTAAGCACAATCTCTTCTGCAGCATGTAGATTTCGTGTACCTTCTGTTCTCTCGAAGTCACGATCTACACGCTTCGAAGTCAGAATTTTTTATGGTCTCAAACAAGCACAAGTTCAATAGAACCTAACCCAGGGATCTTCCAACAAAATACAGTGGACCTCCGCTTTAAATGATACGTGAAAATCGGAAGAATATTTTCCAGTTAGCAAAATAAAAATAATTTTACGCTTACCTATATGGCTTAATTAATACGTACTGTAATATGTATATACTACGGTAATTGATATTTCTGTTCACTGACTTTTTTTTGGTTGTAAAATTTAAAACAGTAAAAATGATAAGCAATTATTAATAACAAAGAACACGGCATGCATAAGTTGCAACAAACACGATACGCACACATGAGATATGGACTAATGAGTTTCTGAACAATTTTTTTTTATGTGATTGAATATTTTATGGAAGGGGAAACGCATTTCACCACAATAACGTGAAAACCCACAGAATTCCAGCTATTGGCACTACAGTATAGCAACTGCAAGAAGATCGAGTTTACTACTCGATTAGCATTAGTAGAGGCATATGATGCAAGCTTATGCAGCATCAGCCAAAAAAAAAAAAAAAAACCACTCCCATTTCACCCGTCCGATCGTTCGAAATACCTGTCCAGCAGCCTTAATTTTATTTAGGGTATCAACATCCACAACAAGGGATGGAAGTCTGTTCCAACTACCCGCTGGCTAAAGGCAATTTCCGCACATCTATCCTACATCTGTCTTTCCTCAATTTCAGTTTATGCCCTCTCTGGTGATTATTCTGAGCAAGAGGAAGAATCCCATCGGCATTGAGCATACTCAAACCATTCAAGGCTTTATACACCTCTATCAGATCACTTCGTCAGATCACCTAGTCTCCAGACATTTGCAAAACTTAAGCCTTTCTTCGTAAGAGCAACCCTTTGTTCCATTCACTAATCTTGTTGCCCTTCTCTGTACTCGTTTCAGCAGCTCTACATCCTTCTTGAAATGAGGCCTCCAGACCTGTATACAGTACTCTAGGTGTGGCCTGACCATTGCCTTATACAAAGGAATAATCACCTCCTTATCCCTGCCAGAAAAATTCCTGTATATCATTGACAAGACACCATGAGCTACTCTTGCAGACCGGCTGCACTGCTCAGAAAACTTCATATCTGCCTGCTCAATTACCCCCAGGTCCCTTTCATTCTCTACCACTGTCAGTGTTGTACCACAGTGTTTGATACTTTACTCTGGTGTTACTGTTTCCCATATACAGGGTGTTTCAGTTAAACGTTTCAGAACTTCTAAGAGGGGTAGGGTACATCCTGACAACTCGAAATCATATAGCAATGTGGGGTCGGAAATGCTTTCCTGAAGCGGTGTTGTACACAGAAGCACCATAAAGAAAAGAGACCGTAAGTGAGAAATCGTTTTAATAATACATGAAAAGAAGCAAAAGGTACATGGATTAAAGTAAGTGTTCGAAGTTTCTTCCACGGGCTACAATGCACGCCTCACATCTCCGACGCATGGACATCCGAACATTCTGGAATACTCCAGGCGAATTTCGAATTTCTTCGGCAGCTACTGCGATTCTTGCAACCAGCTCCTCAGCATTGTCAACAGGGGTGTCATAAACTAGCGATTTCATATGACCCCAGAAATAAAAATCAAGACATGATAGGTCGGGTGACCGAGCAGGCCAACGCACGGGACCACCACGTCCGATCCACTGTTGACCAAATGTGACATCCAGGTAATTACGAATATCTCCGCTATAATGGGCAGGGGCTCCATCGTGTTGGAACCACATTGTCTGTTGCGTCGATGCAGAAATCTGTTCATCTCTCAAAAGTTGTGGCAATACTTGCTGCAGAAAGATCAAGTAGATAGGTCCGGTTAGACGACACGGTAACAGGTAAGGTCCGATGAGGTGATCTCCCATAATACCGGCCCATACATTGACCGAAAATCGAATCTGTGCTGCACGACGTCGTATTGCATGCGGGTTCTCGACCGCCCAGATATGGTCGTTATGCGTGTTGAAAATTCCTTCCCTTGTGAAGGATGCCTCATCGGAAAACAACACTTCAGCAGGAAAAAGGGGATTTGTAGCACATTTTCCAAGTTACCACTGTGCGAAAGCAATACGAGGTGCATAATCCTCCGGTTGCTGTGTCTGGACACGCTGCACGTGAAACGGATGCATGTCTTGTTCTCGGAGAATCCTCCAGACGCTGCAATGGGAAACCCCGACTGCGTTTGCTAGACTTCGTGTACTCGTTCTTGGATTCCCCTGTACATGCTGCAGCACATTCTGTTCGACGGCTGGAGTCCGTGCTGTTCTTACCCTGTCCCTGTCAGCTCTTTCAAATGAACCTCTCTAAGCTAACCTCTGGTGCAGTCTTGCAAAGAAATTATGACTGGGAATACGCCTCGTCGGATATCGTTCCGCGTACAAACGCTGTGCGGCTGGCCCACTACAATTTGCAGACCCGTACGCCAAATGCATATCGGCTAACTCTGCGTTCGTGTAATCATCCATCCTACTAACTTGGCGTTCTTGTTCAAGAAATTCGAAATTCGCCTGGAGTATTCCAGAATGTTCGGATGTCCATGCGTCGGAGATGTGAGGCGTGCATTGTAGCCCGTGGAAGAAACTTCGAACACTTACTTTAATCCATGTACCTTTTGCTTCTTTTCATGTATTATTAAAACGATTTCTCACTTACGGTCTCTTTTCTTTATGGTGCTTCTGTGTA
Organism: Mastigoproctus giganteus; assembly: GCF_048544385.1. Taxonomy (NCBI): domain Eukaryota; kingdom Metazoa; phylum Arthropoda; class Arachnida; order Uropygi; family Thelyphonidae; genus Mastigoproctus; species Mastigoproctus giganteus. The sequence goes on from NC_143585.1 coordinate 113,242,660, forward strand.
CAACACCGCTTCAGGAAAGCATTTCCGACCCCACATTGCTATATGATTTCGAGTTGTCAGGATGTACCCTACCCCTCTTAGAAGTTCTGAAACGTTTAACTGAAACACCCTGTATAGTACTTTACATTTGTCAATGTTAAACTTCATTTGCCACCTCTCAGCCCATCTGCTCAACCTTTCCAGATCCTATTGCAGCAGCATAGCGTCAGTAGTGTCCTTAACAACCCTGCCAACCTTTGTATCGTCTGCAAACTTCGACATTAAGCTTGATATACCATCATCAATATCATTTATAAATACAGAAAACAACAATGGACCCAACACTGAACCCTGAGGGACTCCACTAATAACATTAGTCCACGATGAGCAGTGTCCATTGATTACCACTCTGTTCCCCCTCAACCATCCCTTTATCCATAGCAGCAATTTTCCTCCAATGCCACACTACTCAAATTTATGCAACAGTCTTCCATGTGCAACAGTATCAAAAGGCTTTCTAAGATCCAAATATATAATATCAAAGTTATTCCCTCCATCCAGTTCTTTTGTGACTGCATCACAGTATCCAATCAAATTGGTCAGGCAAGACTTTCCCATGCTGTGTCCGAGCTATAACTGAAGTCTTGTCTAGATGATCCTGCAGTGCTTCTTTAACCAATGCCTCCATTAATTTTCCTGAAACAGAAGTTAAACTCACAGGTCTATAATTACTTGTGTTTGATCCTCCTTTGTGAATTGGGGTCACATTTGCACATCTCCAGTCTATGGGTACCTCCCCTGATTTATAATTGATTACACTAACAGAAAAACCCAATAAACCAAAAACAGCTAATAATGTTCTTTGGAAAAATATCACGAAGGCGATAACGACTAGCGAGTCAACTGCAGGGATTCATAAAACGGAATTGAAACGTTGAAAATTACATCCAACTTAATAGCAGGGTTTTCCCAGCACCAAAGCTCAAAAATACCGTGTTATGCGAGAAGTCGTCAATTTATCAATCGTGTTAGAGCGAAACTGTTGTAGAAGTACCGTGTTATACGGGGGTTGCCTGTATTTCGGTTAAATAGCGGTGGAGAGGTTTGAAGGAAAACATTTTGCCAATCGTGAAAAAGAAACTAGATATTTGTAGAAAATTAAAAAAAGTAAAATTATGAAGGATTATTATCTTGGCTTTTCGAAAATTTATTGTATAAAAATCGATTGTAAATTTTTATCGGTGAGAAGTGCGAAAAAAGATATTTAAAAATTAAGCCAAGGAATAAGTGTATAAACTGGCATGACTAAAAAAGTTCGCTTCACATGGCATTTTATTGTAGGCACCTATACAATGTAAACTCATCTAACCAGCAGATTCATGCATCCAGCACCCTCCATTCCCCATAGATGTCCGATAATTGTGCTAATACTGTCTTTAATTAGGTGGTTAATAGAACACAGCTATGATGAATAGAAAATTTTTTATGAAACTGTTTATATTTAAAAAAAAAAAAAGCGGGCTATAAAGAGTTGAAATGATTCAAACACAAATAATACGATTTTTAAAAATCAACTTTAAGTTGTTAACTGTTAGCAACTATAAATTTAACAGGGCGTACACAATCTCTTCCAAATCGTATTGTTTTTTTTTTTTTTTTTTTCTGAAGAAATCTGAAACGATCTGTCGAGTAAAGGTATTAAACATTGTTAGAAAATCTGTATTACTTTTTGATAATTATCACTGTTCGTCGTTTCAATTAGAGCGCCGATTTTTTTTTTTTTTTGGAATTCCTTTTCAGAATAAGTAAATTTAATAAGGGTATCGAGGAAACTTTTGGCTTCGTGCAATTTAACTGTTTTTTCTTTATTTTATTCTTCTTTTTCTTTACTTCACATACAGATTCTATTCGTCTTCTAGTCACTTACTTACGTTATACCCCGGGGGCTCACATCTGGTGAGTATGGGCTTGGCAAACCTAGGGTCCTGAGCTGGATATCATCATTCTTCTCTTTCTTGGTGATGCCTTTCTACTTCTCTCTCTCTCTCTCTCTCTCTCTCTCACACACACACACACACAGGGGGTAACTCGGGAATTTTTTTTTTTTTTTTTTTGGCTGGTGCAGCATAAGCCTCAGGCTTCCTTGTACCATATGGCTAATAATAATAATAATAATAATAAATAAGAACATAGTCATCATTTAATAGATCTTTTCACTCACCCACTTCTGTTCTATTCTGCCCTACTTCATTTTAACAGCCAATTGTGAATAGTACATGTCGTAATTTTCATATTGACTAGTTTCTTTTCTCATCTTATTTGAATTATTAAAGAAAGCCAAATACTGTACTTCGATTGTTTTCTTCAATACGAACTCTTACGTCCGAGTACATTTTCTTATTGGGAGGTAAGAAAAGGCACTTGATATTGCTATCATCCCTTGATAAAATTTAATCGGAGACTGTGCAGGGACATTATCTAACATTGAAATTGTCTTAATGTTTTTATTTGCATTTAGTTTTTCCTTTGGAAAGATTTTACTTCTTTTATAGAGTGATTGTAAAACTATTCTGAAAAAAAAAGTTTGGAAACGTATCATTGATTTTTTCCTAGAAACAAGAATTTACTGTTCTGCATAAATAAATTACATAAAAAAGCAGCCCAACTTAGTGAGGTCTAATTGTAGAGAGATTTATTATACAGTACATAGTACGGGTATGCAATACATACTACGTCAAGAGAAAAGTGTGTACTAGTACACCGTATATTCATTCCTTTTTTGTGTCACTATATGCAAAGCAGTTTTACTTTACTCAACCTCATGTGATGAACCTATACTTTTTCAACAATATATAATTATTCTTTACCAGTTATGTGATTGTAGTCATGTTTGCGTTTTGAACCATTACAATCTTCTGAACTTGCTTTTCTTTTGGGTGTCGCATATTGATGCAAATTGCAGGCTAAATATACTGGTAAAATGGTATAAAAACGGATTCAAAAAGAAGTGGATATTTCTGTAAGCTGTTGAAAAAGGAACGTAGATACAACTAGCTGGCTGTAAATTGGTAATTTTGGAGCCAGCTCCGACACATCATTTGGGCAAAGTGGCCAAAGGCTAAATTTTCTGGTTATGATATTTAGTACTCTGTAAAAATTATGGTAGAAACTTAAGTACTGTATTTAGAACTAAAGTTTGTAGCTGGTATTGTTAATTAAAGATAATACATTTTTGGCAAACTTAGTTTTTGTAATAATGGCCTTTTATTTTCACTGCTGTCAATAAAATTCCATTTATGTTCCGTAATGGAACTGATTTCTTAACAATTGAACGGAGAACAAAATGGGAAGCAAACACACTCTGCTTTGCTTTCTGATTTAATGACACACACACAACGCGCCACAGTTTTGCTGAGATTCACCATGTGACGGCATTAGCATTAAATAAATATTATCTTTATACTCCGGGACGACCAGAGGAGTTCACAAGATAGACAGAATACAAGAAACAGCACCGTATTTAACAGTCACGGGCATCAACCCCGGTCTCTCAAGGCACGTGTACTTATGCACCCCCGTGCATGACCACTCGGCTACGGTGGCATTCTAAATAGCAGCGTATCAGTTCCGGTGTGTGTGTATATGTATATATATTCAATTTAATTATTATTTATTTATTTTTTTTTTTTTCCATTTTATTGAAGTAAATTTCTTAGGAAACACCTAAGAAACCAACTTCTTAGGTGTTTCCTAATCTTCTCTTCGTTTATATAACAGCCGAAATTCTGACACACGTCGAACAGCAAACACTAAATTAGGACAACTGCAAACGTGGACAAGGAAGATTTCATCATTGCCTTATACTGTATTTCCCCTCAAATTCAGTTAATGTGTTTATATCAGTACTTAGTCACTACCAACGTCGCTCCGAATTTGAATTGTTTACTAACGGACTACATACGGGCTTTACGTGTTTTTATTATTATTATTATTATTAGCTATATGGTGCAAGGAAGCCTGAGGCTTATGCTGCACCGCCAAAAAAAAAAAATTTCCCCAGTTACCCTAAGAGAGAGAGAGAGAGAAAAGTAAAAGGGAATCACCAAGAAAGAGAAGAATGATGATATCCAGCTCAAGGTTACCTTACACCCTGCAGTAAGTCTCCCCTTCCTCCACGCACACCCATACACAAGCAAGCCGAATTTCTATCATGCATGTACGTAGAATCGAGCAATCTCAGATTGTCATTTGCAGCTGCTGTGGGAATTCGGATTCCGTTATGTTGGCGTGCATCATTTGGCTGTAAACCCTGACATTCGCCCGACGGCTCTTTGCTGCCGCGGAAACTGTGGCAGCCATTAGTTTATTGTGTGTGTGTTGGAGGGGAGGGACGCACCTTCGGGGTGAATGGACTGTTCTGGACCACTTACGTCTGCTTTGCAGAACGATATATATATAACGGGGAGGAGGGATGTCCTATTTACGAATGTGGCAATATTGTGAGGTTTGTGATTAAAAAAACTTTCAAAGCGTGTTCAGTGTTTCACTTAATGCCTTTAACGTACTAATGGGTAGCATGAAATAAGTTGATTTTTTGTGCATGGTAAAGTGTGTCTCACTTGGTCCTAGTAATTGCCCCAGCAGTTCAAGATTAGCTGCTTTCTCACTTGTGGTTAGAAAGCATTAAATATTTCTGCAGAGTATTGTAGGAACGAAAATAAATCGTTCATTCCACAGCTTGCCCATACAACATGACACGCACACTTCTTCCTTCACTCTATATTCATTGTTATTTTTGTAGGGGTTTTAGGTGCATTAGCTACCTAAGATTTTCTGTGGTTAATGGAATAAACAGATATTAACGATTCATTATTATTATTGCTATTATTAGTAGTAGTAGTATCAGCCTTGTAGTGCAAGGAAGCCACAAGCTTTTGCTTGTACCTTTCAAAAAAAGGGGGGGGGGAAGCAGATTACTATCCAGTTGACCTTTGAATTACTTAAAACTCTTAGCCTCAACTACCTGCGGAGGCAACCTGTTCCAGTAATCAACAACTCTCTGGCTAAAAGAAATTCCTACAATCTAGTCTAAACTTCTTCCCCTATGATTTGAATTTATGGCCCCTAGTTCTGGAATTCTTTATAACAGTGAAAATTCCTCCTTCATTCATTTTACTACCCCTCTTGCAGCTGTATAAACCTCAATCTGGTCTTCTCTAAGATGCTTGGTTGCCAAGCTCTGTAGCTCACATACTCTTAAGTCTTTCCTCTTTCGGCTGCCGCTTTGCCGATTTTAATCTGCGAATTCCCCGTCTTTGGACTCTTTCAAGAAGTTCAATATCTCTTTTTAAGATGAGGCTTGGACACAGTACCAAATGCGGTCTTGCAATTGTCTTATACGATTCAAAATTGCCTCATAAAGTTGCATATCCCTTTATACAGTGGGACTATGGCCTTCCTATGTCTAATACAATGTTGTTCGAAAAAGGACACTATAAGCTTTCCTGGCCGCCTGTTTACACTGCTCAGAAAACTTCATATTTTACCATACCTTAACTCCCAAATCCCTTTCTGCCTCAACTGTTTTTAATTCAACCCCACCAAGCATATAAGTTATTTTGGGGTTACTATTCCCCAAGTGTAAGACCTTGCATTTCGCTGCATTAAAACATAGCTGCTCCTTTTCAGACCATTCCTGAAACCTGTTTTAAGTCATCCTGAAGGAGTGCTGCTTGGCACTGATCATTAACGACTCTCCCAGTGTTTATCTTTTTTACCTTACACCTTCTGCAAATTTTGACATCACGCCCTTTATCTCTTTGTCGATGCCCTTTATGAAAATTAGAAATAACAGTGGTCCAAGCACTGATCCTTGAGGAACCCCACTTCTGACTTTGCACTAATCTGAAGAATATTCATTAATCACAAGTCATTCTGCAGTCCATTTTAGAATCTTTCCAGTAATCCCAACATGTTCCAGCTTATACAGCAACCTCTCATGGGATACCAAATCAAATGACTTCAAAAATCCAAATAAGTTATGTCGAAATTGTTCCCTACATCCAACTCATGAATAACTGTGTCAAAATAGCTTATTACATTAGTTAAGCATGATTTTTCTCTTTAAAAAAAAAAAAAAAACCATGTTGTATTCTTCAGAATGCCATCTCTATCAAAATATCCTTGGATTGCATTCTTAATCATTGTCTCTAAGATTTTCCCTACCACTGAAGTCAGATAACCAGTCTGTAGTTACTGACTTCATCCTTAGGACCGCCTTTATGTGTTAGTGATACGTTGACACTTATCGAATCTAAAAGAATCTCTCCAAAGTCCGGTGATGCCATCATAATTGACCGTAATTGTTCAGTACACTCTCTAGCTGCTTCCTCAAAATTACTGGATATATGCCATCAACTTCAGGAGCCTTACTTGCCTTTAGGCTCAAGTTTTTCTAATAAACAGTAGTATAATTACTTATTACCGGGACAACTAGTTGCAGATGCACTGAGTAAACTTGCAATTCACAATACCTACCTTTCCTAACATCCATAATTCAAAATCTTTCATTCACAAATACTTGTTGTAGGAAATGCCTACAATTTATAAACCTGTCATTCACAAGTACCTATGTTACTAATACTTAATTCTTAAAAAGGGCATCTGTCATTCACTTAATCTTTTCTGCTTAATTACCTCCATTACTCAATCTTAATAATGAAATTACTTTCGAATTATCCTTACCTACACATTTATTTTTCAACTTAATTTATGTTGATATTTATTTTATCTTCCATCTTTACCAGTTAATCAATTTACACCCTTTTTTTTTTTTTCTTTTTTTCCCTCTTTCTGTCTTATATTTTCTTTGTTTTTCCTTCTCTTTATCTGCAATACTTTCTCCATAGTACACGCTTGCATATCCTAACATATATTTTTTCACATTAATTTACTCTATTAGAAGCAGTCAACCAACAGATGATACAGTCCATATTAATATTCACTTTCATATACATACATTAAACACGAATCACACATTAGCCTATTCTGTCCTCTGAATTCTTTTTTTTTAGCAGTTCTTTTACAATACTGTGTAAATGACAGTTCTCAGGACATATATAGCGTGTTCTCTACTGATCCAGTCTCTCTATTGATGCAGTCTTCCATCTAATGCAGGAAAGCCTTTCTATCTAGGTGATAAAGAAATCTAGTGTAATTGCGAAAACAATTTTTTGGATGAAAATCAGTGGCTGCTGTTTGTCTGGCCTTAATTACCAGCATCCAGACTATCTCTTATATGTTGTTGTTATTGGATTTTAGGAGCATTGGCTGCTTAGGCCATGTATACTGTTTGTGAATTGTGTGTGTTATTGTGTTCTAAGTTGTTTTTCTGGTTGAAAAACAGAGTTTCTGGGAGAAAAAAACCGTGCTACTCTTGTCTGAGACTGACTAACTCAGCCGACTGTCCCTTATAATGCCTAATATAAGATGAATATTAAAGATTACTCACCTCAAATAATAGTACAATAGACGTAATTGCACAAAGTACACAAGTATATTAATCAGAATTTTCTGTGGAGGAAGACTACTGGAAGCGTTTGTGATTTACACAACACTGACTCATTTTAAATTCAGAGGTCAAAGCGTTGGTGGTGCAATGCTATTATGGTATTAATTACTACAAATATTAATTAATCAGTAATTACTGCAATAGCATTGCACTGTAAATTGGCCGTGTAAACAGTCCTCAACTGAAGTGCCACTCTTGTTCTGTTGATTTCTTTTAAAAATCAAGGTTTGTTTTTAGTACATACAGTATTGCCATTTATATTTTTGTTTTTGTGGTACCATTGTTTTTCAGGATAAAAAACAGAAACTGTAACCTATTTAGTCGACTGACTGTATTCACGCCCACCAACTAAATAGAAAAATAACTTTTAAAAAAAGCGTACTGACAATAAAAATGCTTGCTTAATACAAGTCAGATTAGCTTTAGGGGACTGAATAGTTTTTGTTTCAAGAAATATTTCTACATCCGTCTCAATATTTGATTATTAACCTTTAAAAAATCTGACCGTTTATCGCAGCCCTAGAAAGGTTGACTCGCACCCCTCAGGAGGTGCATGCACCTCAAGTTAAGAACAGTGGATCTAGTTCTTCCTTGAATTTATTCAAACTACCCACCTCCAAAATACCAGATGGGGGTTTGTTCCAATAATCAACTTCCCATGCTGGTTGAAGGCAAATTTCCTCACATCTTACCTGCAATCACCCTTCCTCAATTAGAATTTATTTGAATTTAATTTTGTGCCTCTCATGTGTCTAGTCAGAACAAAGGAAGATTTCCATCAGCATTGAGCTTGCTCAATCCATTCAAGGCCTTAGACACCTACTTTGATCTTATAGACTGCGATTTGCGAAATTGAAGTCTTTCTTGTTAAGAACGCCCTTGTACTCCCCTCACCAATCTTGTTTCTCTTCTCCCTATTCCAAGGGATCAATTTTCTTCCTAAAATGAGATTTTTAGACCTGCATTCAAGATGTGGTCTAACCATTGCCTTATACTCGTACACAGGGATAATCCCATTCCGTACTTCTTTTGTCTTCAGAATATAACTTCAAAAGTAAAACAAAATAAATATACCAGAAAATAATTTCAAAGTTTATGTAGCCGAGTGGTTAGGACCGAGAGTGCAGTAGACAAGCGCACCGAGTGGATCGAGGTTCAATCTCCTGAGTGAAAATTACAATTAAATGGATTTATTGTAAATTCCTCTGACTTGGTAGTCGTGCAGTAGTATAAACGAGAACATTTTAAAATACATCAAAAAATTACTCTGATACTTGCGACAATTCGCCCAAGTAGAACAATAACTGTGATTAAAATATATATATATATTTGTGTGTGTGTGACACGACTTAATCTAATTTTTCCATTACAAGTTTATCATTCTAAGTTTTGCATTTAATGATATGAGAAGTGTTCAGTGATTTAAAACTCAGATTCGATAGGAGAAAATAAAAATACTTGTAGTAACCTTAGTTGTACTTTGTGGACTTTATTTTTGATATATACACTAGAGTGATCACTGAATTATGACCACCTACCTAATACTTAGTAGGTCCTTCTTTTGCCCTCAGTACAGCAGCTATCCGACATGGCATTGATTCAACAAGATGTTGGGAGGTATGGCCAACCAAGCTGTGCGTAATGCGGTCAGCAGTGCAGGTACGGAGGTGATTGGTGTATCCAGACACCTGATATGTAGGGTTGCCATAAGTTTACCGACCCAATATGGGACATGTGGTGTCCTTAGGGCTCGGGGGAGGGGGTCGTCGGTTGAAACGAAAGACAAGATTCTTGCCTCACAGTATCTTTAATGACACAAAAGAAAGTATACTAAAATTTAACTGTAATCGTAACAAGAAAATAAATTATAAACCAGTTAAAGTACCAGTTTTATTTTATTTTTTATCATATCAGTTGTACTTTTCTGAGCATTTCACATTTTTGAGGAGGGCTTTCTCATTTTTAACAAACTTGTAAAATTCTGCACAGCTTAAGTTAGAATTACAAAAAACCTGAAGAATAGCTTCAATAGTATCAGGAGACAGTCGGTTTCTCTCTTCCATCCGCTGCTCCTTCATCAAAGAACATTCTTTCTACAGAGCCATTGTGGCCTGGAATGACAAAAATTACTCATGTAATTTTATTAGCCCTGACTTCTGCTTGTTATGGTTTGTTTCGTAAACTTGAGCCACTTCTGTTGCATACCCATTCATTCCATTCCATTCTTAACATCTGACAGTTTATTTTCCTCTGTGTAATCTCTGAGATAAATAAACTGATTGAAATATATGTTTGAATTTCCCATATCTATGTTTTTTTTTTCTTGGAGATAAAGAAGGGCATTTTCGACAGATTCCCCATTCAGAATATCCACTTTTGAAAAGACACCGCCCATTTCTGCATGTAATCATAGGCTGAATCATAAAAACTATTTACCTCTTTAAAAAAAAATTTCAATTGCTTTCGCAACATCATCACAACTGTCTTTTTTTTTTTTTTTTCAATTTATTTAGGGTTTGTTTTGTTTGCAATCCAAGAAATTTAGAATTTTTACACTCAGTGAATTTTCGAATGAGTGTTCAATTACTTTTACGCTAATTATCTTATATTTGATCACCTTTTTAATAAATACGAGACTACTGGACACAAGACTTCAATACCTTGACATTCCCGTATATATGGGAAGTACGGCAACCCTACTGATATGCCTTTCCATAGTATCCCACAAGTGCTTATGAGATTGATATTGGTGGAGTTCGGAGGCCAATCAATATGCTGGAAGTCAGAACTGTGTTCCTCAAATCATTCCTGCACATAAAGTGCCCGATGGCTCGGTGCATTGTCATCTTGGAAGACACCATTGCCATTCGGAATAAATTGTAACATAGCTGGGTGTACACAGTCAGCAAGCAGTTGACAATAGCAGAGACCACTGATACATTATTCCACATGCACAAGGGGTTCAAGTTCCTGCTAGTGAAACATGCCCCACACCATACAACTGCCTCTACCAACCTGCACTTTTGATACCATGCATGATGGATCAAGAGCCTCGCGTTGTTGACGCCAAATCCGTACATGACCATCCACGGTGTGGAGTAAATAACGTGACTCATCCGATCAGCACACCTTTTCTAAAGTCCAACTTGCATGCTCTTTGCACCAGGCGTGTCTTTTACCCCAACGAATCTTGGTTAGGAGAGGATGTCGTAGAGGTCGTCTCCTGGTATAGCCCAAATGTGTGAGCGTGCAATGCCTGGTTATGCGAGATATTGTTCCGGGTTGACCCATGTTTTACTGGGTAGTCAACTCTTCAACAGTGCTGCGCCTGTTGCCTGTATGAGTCGTCGGACCCGGAGCTCACCTCTAACGTCAACATTTTGCTGACTTTTCCCGTAGAGTCGTATTTTGACGCCAGTCCTGGTACACTTTAACAACGGCGGCTCTTGAATACCCCACCTCTTCAGCCGTTTGGGAAATCGAGGCACCAGCTCATCGAGCACCCACAATCTGTCCTTTATCAAAGTCCGATAAATCCTTCCTTTTACTCGTCACGCTTGGAATTTTACTACCTACTGAACCACTGACACCTTATCTATGCTACGTAGATCAACTAACTGCGCACTCTCGTACCTCGTTTGGTCAGTGGGTTGCATTCAGTTTTCATAGGGGTGGTCATAATTCAGTGATCACTCTGTATATCTGAATAACGTAACCTGATTTTCATTTTCGAACAGCAGAGCTCTTCATTTAATTGCCATTTTTTATTTGATGTCTCGGTTTAGAGAAAAAAAAAAACTGTAAAACATATTGTGATTATGCAATACTATCTTGACAGTTGATGAAAGAATATATGGATTCTCGCCTGCCATCTTACTGTCTACAATCCTTACAACCCCCATCTTTAGCTATTGTGGCATGTCCTGATGGATACAAAATAGACTGCACAGTCAAAACATTGACCACTTGCCTAATAGTGGGTATGTCCTCCTCTTTTTTTTGCTGCCAGTACCCCAGCCACACGGCGAGGCATGGACTCTATAATAAATGTCATACTGGAGTCACCGGAACCCTAGTATGACATTTTATATTTAATATTAATTATGCTACCCAAGTATATTATGTTTGTGAATTGTGTGTTCTCTGGTCAACTTGCCTGTTTTGCTGGACGAAAAATCCACGTTTCTGGGGAGGGGAACCTTGCTATCTATGCCTGAAACCGACAAACTCAGCCACGGAGTGAAAAAGCCCACAAAAGGTCCTCGCGTCACTGATGGGATTCGAACCCGGGCTTTTCCACCTGGTGTGGGAAGGACAGTGAAGGTGGTACCGTGCAGACCATAGACTCTAAGGCTGCTGGATGTTGCAGATCTGTATTAGAGATCTGAATGATCTCTAATTGATCTGTTGTAATCTGTGGTGGAGAATCCAAACGCCGAAATTGTCAGTCCATGTAATGCCAGAGATGTTCTATGGGAATCAAATCTGTTGAATCGGTTGCAAAGGTAGTCACTTTTGTGTTTGGTGAACCACTCTTGAACAATACCGGCAATGTGACACTGTGCATTATCCCGCTGGAACACACCTGTGAAATCCAGGAAGGCAGTCACCATGAAGGAGTGAAGCTTATCAGCCACAATGGATAGATAGTTTTTAGCATTGAGTGTGGCTTAGGGTATGGGGAGCTCCAAGAAATTTCATGGAACACATCACATATACCAAAACACTACTGCTACTTGCCTCTTTCTCTTGCACCTGAACATCGCAGTAATTGCTCTGCGCGTTTGCCGCTGCACCCTCCCTCTACCGTTCAAGGGCCATAGCAGGAAATGTGATTCATTGGAAAAAGTAACATTTTTGCAGTTTTAAATGTCCTTGTTTATACTCCTGGACGACCACCAGGTCAGTGGAATTTACAATAAATCAATAAATACAGATATTAATCGTATTTGGCAATGATGGGTTTGAACCACGGTCAACTCAGAGCGTGTGCTACCGCACTCGCGCTCCTGACCACTCGGCTGGTCCAATGAAGCTGTTTAGATGCAAACTTTAGGCGTCGTTGGCTATGGGTGGGTGTAACTGGACGCATACTACAATGGCCCAAACGAATGAGGGTTCGTTGGATTGTGAAAATTTTTTTATTTATTTATTTATTTTTTTCTTGGAGAACCCAAAACACGAAATAGAACCTACAATGCTTAGTACCGTGTTTGGTTGAGAAGATCAAGAAGATACTTGTTGACATTAGATTCGAATTTCTGAAGGTTATAATTTTCAGAAAACACGCTTGAAGGGATTTTGTTAGAAAATGGAAGTTGAAGAAATAAATGAGGAAGTAGAAAAGTTGGTTCTGTGAGTTTGAACTTGGACAGTAAAAGGATGCTGACTGGTTTGGAACAGAGATGGGGAATTACAGAAGCCATTTCAGAATAATCGAATCACATGATTATTTAATGAAAAAACTTTCGAGTCTAGCGAGTAAATCTCATTGGGTTGACAGCATGTACCCTACAATTTTAAGAGAAGCGGTAAGTGAATGCATTGAACCATTGAGGCTAATTATGAGATCATAACTGGATTCAGGAGGGATTTCGTTGGGTTGGAAAAGTGCCAGTGTATCTCCAGTACATAAGGCCAGTTCTAAGGGTGTAGTGGGAAATTACCGACTGGTTAGTCTAACTTCAGTAGTAGAGAAAATCATGGAGGCAATGATCAAGGGTGGAAGTCAGGATTGTTTGAATAGAAATGGAATTCTGAAGGATATGCAGCATCGTTTTGTAAAAAAGTCATGTTTAACAAATCAGGTTAGCTATTTTGACAGGGTCACTCGTGAGCTGGATTTAAGGAATAATTTCAACATTGTTTATTTGGATTTCTGCAAGGCATTAGACTCGGTCCCACATGAGCAGTTACTTTATAAGTTTGAACAGGTTGGAATCACGTGATAGCAGGAGGCAGAGGGTTATAATAAATGGTTATTCCTCAGATTGGTTAATGTAAGAACAGAAAACCAATACTGGTTAACAGTCATCCCAATACTGATCCCCAAGGTTTAGTATTGGGCCAACTGTTGTTTTTGATTTTCTTAGATGAAGGGATAGAAGGCATGGTGTCTAAATTTGCAGATGTTGTTAAGATTGGTAGAGTAATGATCATCGCAAAGAAGAGCTTCTTCAGAGACAGGTTGCAAAGAAAGTCCATGGTGTCCTGTCGATGATTTATCGAACATTTGCTAGTATGGATAAGGACGTCATAATCCCATTATATAAGGCTATTGTTAGACCACACTTGGAATACTGTGTTCAAGTGTGGAGACTGCACCTAAAAAAAGACCTCAAGCTTCTTGAAAGGGTCCAGAGATGGGTACCCCGCCTAGCAAGATCGACAAAAGGACGTCCTTATGAAGAAAGACTTCGAATATGTGGGTTGCACAACTTAGAAACTAGGCACCTTAGAGGCAACTTGAAATGAATTAAGGTGAAATTTTCACGGCTATAAATTATTCTAGAACCAAGGGCCATAAATTTAAGTTACAGGGAGAGATTTTTAGACTGGATTGCAGGAAGTTTTATTTTAGCCAGAGAGTTATAAGTTACTGGAATAAGTTACCTATGCGAGTGGCAGGGGCTGACAGTTTGGGGAAATTAAAAGGTCAGCTGGTTACTGGTCAACTGGAAATTCAACAGGTCAACTGGGTGGAGGGAAATGTATAGGTTGTGTATTTCTTTTTATTTTTATTTATTAATTATTATTATTTTTTTTGGCTGGTGCAGCATAAGCTTTAGGCTTCCTTGCACCATATGGCCATTACTAATACCAATACTAACAGTGCTCATGGAAATATCTATAGAAAAGGCATGCAGAAGAAGAACGAATGTCTGTCAGATTGAGGGTAGAGAAACTTTGCAAGAGATGAGTAATTAATTAACCTAGCTGCCCTATTTTAATTGGAATCCACCAAAGTCAGAGAGAGGTTATGGGAGAACTGCCTCAGATGTGGGAACAATCTTTCATGGTAGGGCAGATATGAGATTTGCACGGAGTGACTAGTTTAGAAGAAAAACACTGAGAGCAAAAGAGAAAAACCCAGTTTTTTAGCTGCAGAAGAAGCAATATTTGTGATGTGCTTATGCTAAGAGAGATTAATAGTCAGGATAATCCCTAAGAGGGATTTGTGATCTTATCTAGAAATCTGAGTGTCATCAAAAATAAGCATAGGAGCAGAAGAATCCTTTTTGCGAGATAAAAGACAAGACTGAGTTTGACAAGTATTGAAATTAACTAAGTTACCTTTTCCCCATTGAAGAATTACTTGGAGATCAGCATTTAAGAAAATGGTGGTCGATATTTCAGAAGTTGAAACTGTTTGTGCAGGAAAAGGTTTCTGAAACAGGAAAGTGAAACGAAATGTGCTATCAGCAAAACTATGGATGGGATTTCCAGTCACTGGAAGCAGGCCATTAATATACAAAGGGAAAAGAGTGGGAAAAAGAACTGAACTGAATTTTGATCTAAACTGAAAACCAGCATTAATAGAGAACTTAGTAGTGAACTGCGGTTGATCCATCTAATCAACTGCAGTGAGCGCTCAGAGAAAACTGGATACCCAATTACAAAACACAGTCGTCAATCCATAATATAATCTTATTTAGAAGCCCTTTATGCCAAGCATGACCAAAAGCCTTTGCAATGCCTAGAGCAACTGTTTCAGTTTCGGCAAACTTTTCCATTACATGGATGCACTATGGATGCATAGTTACATGGATGCACGATGCCATATCCGTTACAGCGACAATGCTAAGTGTGTTTAACATAAAATTATAACCAGTGGATCAATACCGATGGATTCCATATTGGCGATCATTGATGAGATGGAAGATTTCAATATAGTTTAGTGTTGGCAGTTAATGGATTACTTTAGGTTCAATGGGACGATTATTGGATGGAAGGGACTTGCCACCATTTTTAGGAACTTGCTGGATATGAGCACATTTCCAATCGGAAGGAAAACCACCAGTCAAATAAGAAAGTATAAAAAGGTGATACAGAGCAGGTGTAAGCTGATTGATGAGCACATTTTGAGAACAAGTGGAGAAATCCCATCAGGACCTGGCTCTTTCTTGGCATCAAGGTTGTTCTGACATCCTTTCGATGAAGGACCACAGGAGGCACTTTTTTTCCTTTTTTATCGTATGATGTGAGCAATACACGAAGGAACTAGTTTTTTTCCTGCTTCCTTCGTGTACCGTGGCTGTGAGAACCAACCGGATAGTACGGCACCATCGTAATATCCAAGCCCAGGGCGGGAATCAAACCTGTGACCTTTGGGTTGACAGGCAGGCACTTTACCCACCCGGCTAGCCCGGTCGGCACAGGAGGCACTGAGTGGTGTTTAATGGGAATGGTAGGAGGTTGATTTCCAAAATCGTCAATACAAGAAAGAGGAAAAGTAGGATGCTAACAGGTCAGCTTTAGCTGAGGTGACAATAGAACCATGAGGTTTTAACAGAGGTGGAAGTACAGATGGACAAAAGTTGCGGTCAAGAGACCAGAATCTTCAACTACCATTCGGAGAAGAAACAAGTTTGCTACTCGTAGCCTATTCAAAATATAGTTTCCACTGAGTAGTAACTTCTTTACAATTGTTGCAAGCTTTTGTGTAAACAAAAAATGAACCTGTAGATTTGGATGCAAGTCACTGCAATATGCAACATTCTTTCCTTGAACATCCTTAGCACATTTATTGGACATCCAAGCTTTAGATAAAGCATGTGATTTTAAGTTGTAGTGCAGAATAAAAGATTTCGTTCCTACAAGAATAATTTCAATGATATATTCTGAACAAACATTGATGCCAGAAGATTTCGAACAGTAATATCCGACCAAGGAAAAGAAGAGTAGCAATCCCTAAGATCATCCCATTTTGCATTTTTGTAATTCCTAATGAAACGAGGCTGGGAATTACCACAATAGATAGGCTTCATTGAAACAGAGACGGGATTCGAACCTGGGCCTTTTTCACCCGGTGTGGGGAGGACAGTGATGATACCACTGTGCTACCCGTGCAGACCAGATTTTAAGCCAAAGAAGACCTAAAAGAGAAGATTACTACTAAGTCTCTGACTGGGGATATCAGAGTGGACTTATGTGCCTTTGAAGCTAAAGGAGTCATACATCCAATAATTAGGACAACTGACACGAGCAGTAGTTGAATCAAACAATATTTGGGATTCTGTCAGAAAAGTAAGTGGGGCTTGGCTGACTCTAAGTGGAAATGGACAACATTCAGAGTGGAACCGTGACCATGTATATTTGTGAAATGAACGAGGAAGTTTTTGGGAGATTTTGATCCATTTACAGATAAGTTTGTTCCAAGTGTGATTATTCATATATATTCAGTAGTAAGAAAAGTTGGTGAGATGTGGGGGCATGTAAGCAATTAAATATTTGGACATGAAGTACACACAGCAAGAATATATCCAGCTTCTTGACATAACTTAGAATTCTATATATTGGGAAATCAGAGACATGGTGTCACACAGATATAAGTAGTGCAGAATTGGAATTTGGGGAGTACAATGTGAAAAGAAAGGATAGACAGGGGAGGAGGGCTATGCTGTTAGTTAAGAAACACACAAAATCTAAGGAAGTGCATCCAGGTGACATGGGTAAACATTGCAATTTTGAGTCAGTTTTGTGTGACATAAACACTGGGAAAGGGAAAATGAGAGTAGGAGTGTGTTATAGGCCTAATGACTCTGATGAGGACAATGAACAATTGTGCATAGAAATAGAGTTGGTCAGTAAATCAGAATGTCTTGTAATGAGGGATTTTAACTTTCAAGATATTGACTGGAAATTGTGGGTTGGTCACTCGCACACTAACAAGGCTTTTGTGGATTTATTGGATGATTGTTTTCTACAGCAGCATGTTCAAGAGGCAACCGGAGGAAGTAATATTCTTGATCTAATTATTAGCAGTGATTATTGGTGCATTAAGAATTTGCAGATAAAGGAACCACTAGCTCACAGTGATCAGTCTACTGATGTGAGGTTTATTTAAAGATGTAAGTACCATCATGGGTAAAGGGAAAGGTTTTTGTTTCCATAAAGGTGACTACAGTGGGATCAACTGATGATGATGTAAAGAACAGTGAATTCTAAATGGGAGGCCTTTGTGGAATTAATCTTGGAAGCTACTAGGCTTTTCATACCAACTAAGAAATAGTTAGATTTATGCCTAAATGGATGTCAGATGAACTAATGAGGCTCATGGCAGAGAAGAAAAATGCATGGGATACATATAAATTGACAGAAGCCTATGGCAGATATAAGCTAGTCTGTAATCAAGTCACAAAGAAGGTTATGTAAGCAAAGGCTGATTACAAGAAATCCTTGGCAAAGGATGCAAATAAAAAGAACAAAGACTTCTTTACTTATGTAAACTCTAGAAGGAAAGGGATGAATCAGATTGGTCCACTTAATGTTGGTGGTTCGACTATTGATGGTTCTGCTCAGATAGCTGACAAACTGAATGAGTATTTTGCATATACTTTTCACACATGAGGAATTCTGTAAGGAAAGGGAGGTCAGAAGTTTACTAAACTCTAACAGGGAGTCAATGATTTTGCAATAACGGAGAGCAAAGTGGACGAGGAATTGTTGAAGTTAAACATAAAAATGGCACCTGGGGCAGATGGAATCTATCCAGTTTTATTGAAGGATGCAGTGAGGGAAGTAAGCAAACCCTTAGCCGTAATTATGAGAGCATCGTTAGATTCAGGGGAGGTCCCCATGGACTGGAGATGTGCAGATGTATCCCCAATTTACAAAAGGGGTTCAAAGGGTGATGCAAATAATTATAGACCTGTTAGTTTTACTTCTGTTCCAGGGAAAATAATGGAATCACTGGTTAAAGAAGTGATGCAGGATAATCTAAACAAGGCTGCAGTAATATTTCAGACACAGGATAGGTTTGTTAAGGATACATCTTGTCTAACCAATTTGATTGGATACTATGATGTAGTCACAAAGGAAGTGGATGCAAAAAATAATTTTGATATCATATACTTAAATAATATTAAGAGTGGGAGACCGGCAGAATTACTTAACAAGTACAGGTCACTGTTGAACAAAAGCCGAGAATTAGGGTTGAATTTGAAAGTGTCTGCAATTCTGCCCAGACACGATAGGAGGGAGTATATGATGAGAGCCTTGTCGATCAATTCGGCCCTGGAAAGATTGTGCAAGGCTCAAGGGGTAGAATTTTTTTCAGCCTGGACTGTACTTGTTAACAGGAGAGATTGCTTCTACAGGGATGGGATACACTTAAATAGAAAGGCTGCAAGAATATTTGCTGATGCTATCGAGGCAGTGTTAGGTGGGTCGGAAAACTGCTAGCTTGGGGGGGAGACAAAGACCAATAGATTGACAGTAGCCACTGGCAGAGGTGAAAGAGATTCTTGCACTGCTTCTATTAGAATGAGCAGAAGCCTGAAAAACAAGATGCATGGTATTTCAGAGACTGCTGGGAGCCATTGCGGTACAAGTAAACACATGGGTTGTGTTAGGGTAGCTAAGAATAGAAACAGGTGCAGGTATACTTGCGTGTACACCAGTGCTAGGAGTTTAGTAAATAAATTTGATGAATTTGAGGTATTGCTCAAAACATCGAAGGCAGATATTGTTGGGATATCAGAGACGTGGTGTCACACAGATATAAGGGATGCGGAACTGCAATTTGGGGAGTACAACGTCTACAGAAAGGATAGGAAGGGGGGAGGTGTTATGCTATTAGTTAAGAAACACATAAAAACCAAGGAAGTGAAGCCAGTCGACATCGCTGGACAGTGCAGTTTGGAGTCAGTTTGGTGTGACATAAACATTGGGAGATCAAAATTGAGAGTAGGAGTGTGCTATAAGCCTAATGGCTCTGATGAGTATAATAAGGAACTATACAGGGAAATAGAGTGGGCCAGTAAATCAGAGTGTCTTATAATGGGAGATTTTAATTTCCCAGATATTGACTGGAATTTGGGGGCTGGATACTCACACACTAGCAGGGCTTTTGTGGATTTATTGGATGATTGTTTTCTACATCAGCATGTTCGGGAGGCAATTAGAGGGAGTAATACTCTTGATTTGATTATCAGCAGTGATTCTTCATGCATTAAGAATCTGCAGATAAATGAACCACTAGGTGGCAGTGATCACAGTGTGCTGAAGTGGGATTTACTCAAAGAGGTAACTACCATTAGGGGTAAAGGGAAGGGTTATTGCTTCTGTAAAGGCGACTACGATGGACTGAGACAGTATTTAAATTCTATACAGTGGGACCAACTGATGATGTATGTTACCAACAGCAAATTCAAAATGGGAAGCATTCAAAGAACTTATCTTGGAAGCTACTAGGCTTTACATACCAACTAAGAAATATTGTTCAAGGTTTAGGCCAAAATGGATGTCAGATGAACTAATGAGGCATATGGCAGAGAAGAAAAATGCATGGGATACATACAAATTAACACATGACACAGAAGCCTATGATAGATACAAGTTGATATGCAACCAAGTTACAAAGGAGGTTAGGCAGGCGAAGGCAGATTACGAGAAATCCTTGGCAAGGGATGCAAAGAAAAACAGCAAAGAGTTCTTTACTTATGTAAACTCTAGAAGGAAAGGGATGAATCAGATTGGTCCACTTGATATTGATGGGTCAAGTGTTGATGATCCTGCTCAGGTAGCTAACAAACTAAATGAATATTTTGCATCGACATTCACACATGAGGAGTTATTCAGCGAGGGGAATGCCAGAGGTGTATTCAACTCTAGCAGTAAGCTACAGAATCTTGAAATAACTGGGAGTAAAGTGGAGGAGAAACTGTTGAAGATAAACCCAAGAAAGGCACCCGGGGTGGATGGGATCTATCCAGTTATATTAAAGGAGGCAGCAAAGGAAGTAAGCAAACCCTTAGCCATAATTATGAGATCTTCCTTGGACTCAGGGGAGGTACCCATAGACTGGAAATGTGCAAATGTGACCCCAATTCACAAAGGAGGATCAAAGGCTGACACAAGTAATTATAGACCTGTGAGCTTAACTTCTGTTCCAGGAAAATTAATGGAGGCACTGGTTAAAGAAGCACTGCAGGATCATTTAGACAAGACTTCAGTTATAGCTCAGACACAGCATGGTTTTGTTAAGGGGAAGTCTTGCCTGACCAACTTGATTGGATACTATGATGCAGTCACAAAAGAACTGGATGCAGGGAATAACTTTGATATTATATACTTGGATCTTAGAAAGGCTTTTGATACTGTTGCACATGGAAGACTGCTACACAAATTGGAGCAGTGTGACATTGGAGGCAAATTGCTGCTATGGATAAAGGGGTGGTTGAGGGGGAGAAGACAGAGAGTGGTAATCAATGGACACTGCTCATCGTGGACTGATGTTATTAGTGGAGTCCCTCAGGGCTCAGTGTTGGGTCCATTATTGTTTTCTGTATTTATAAATGATATTGATGATGGTATATCGGGATTAATGTCCAAGTTTGCAGACGATACAAAGGTTGGCAGGGTTGTCAAGGACACTACTGACACTATGCTGCTGCAACAGGATCTGGAAAGGTTGAGCAGATGGGCTGAGAGGTGGCAAATGAAGTTTAACATTGACAAATGTAAAGTACTACACATGGGAAACAGCAACCCCAGAGCAACGTATCAACTCTGTGGTACAACACTGACAGTGGTAGAGAATGAAAGGGACTTGGGGGTGGTTGTGCAGGCAGATATGAAGTTCTCTGACAGTGCAGACGGGCTGCAAGAGTAGCTCATGGAGTATTGTCAATGATATACAGGAATTTTTCCAGCAGGGATAAGGAGGTGATTATTCCATTGTATAAGGCAATGGTCAGGCCACACCTAGAGTACTGTATACAGGTCTGGAGGCCTCATTTCAAGAAGGATGTAGAGCTGCTGGAACGAGTACAGAGAAGGGCAACAAGATTAGTGAATGGAACAAAGGGGTGCTCTTACGAAGAAAGGCTTAAGTTTTGCAAATTACAGTGTCTGGAGACTAGGCACCAGCGAGGTGATCTGATAGAGGTGTATAAAGCCTTGAATGGTTTAAGCATGCTCAATGCTGATGGGATTCTTCCTCTAGCTCAGAATAATCACCTGAGAGGGCATAAATTCAAATTGAGGAAAGACAGATGTAGGATAGACGTGCGGAAATTTGCCTTTAGCCAGCGGTTGGTTGGTTGGTGGAACAGACTTCCATCCCTTGTGGTGGAGGTTGATAGCCTAAATAAGTTTAAGGCTCAGCTGGACAGGTATTTTGAACGAACAGAGGGGTGAAGTGGAAGTGGTTTTTTTTTTTTTGGCTGATGCTGCATAAGCTTGCTTTCTTGCATTAAATGCCTCTACTAATGCTAATGCTAATTTCAGGAACGCTTATGATACTGTTGCACATGGAAGACTGGTATACAAATTGGAGCGGTATGGTATTAAGGGAAATTTGCTGCAATGGTATAGAGTATAAACAATTATCTTCTTACTAGCTCTCACTCCTGTTATGAGTGTTCCAGTAACCCTTGAGTTTTACTACCATGTGGTTACTTTTTAACATTCTTCAATGTTGCTTGAGAGACGTGGTGTGTAAAATATACACTGTATATTTTACACACCTTATATACTCGTATATTGCAGCATCCGCACGGTAACAGCGATGCTATTGTAACAGTTACAATAGCGTCAGTGATCATACGCTTCAAAATAGTAAGTCAGGTAAGAACTTTGAAATACGATGTCTGCACTCGATATATGGTAGATGAGTTAAAAAGACCAAATTACTACAACTGTCATCACATTGACTTGAAATCCTATCCGTAGTTTTTCTGATAATGCTACACTGCGTTCCAATTTGAAAAATCTGGCTGTTTGCGTAGGACACGAGAATACAGTGCCATAAGGAAAGGTCTGGTGTGTGTTTCTCAATCTTTAGTTCACAGTGGAGTACCGCACCACAAAGTATTCCCTAGTTTAGGCAGAATACCTGAACAGATATTTCTTTTACATTTTACTGTATATAAATATTACGTTGACTTAAAAGCAACCAGAAAATGAAATAAATAACATTTCATTCATATTTACACAGACAATACTTATAAATGTAAAAATTTATTCCTCAGCAAGGAATTCCAAGCGTTCAGTACTCGCGGAACGCTGGTCTAGTGGAATATAATCAGTTAGCGTGGCGGCTAGGAAATGGACCTCTTCCAGTTGTCTGGAAAAATATCTATTGAGGAGTGTATGGACAAAATGGCCGTACTGTAGAGGGGCACCATATGTTTTGAAATATTCCAGTTAGTGGTCGATCTTCAAGCTAAGAATCAACGTTTTAACAGATCCTAATGTACTAGTGCAATGATTGGTTTCATAGTGAAGAAGAGGGTTTAACAATCTTAATCTACGGAAGGCCGCCGTAGCCTAGTGGTCAGGCGCGCGGGTGCATAAGTATACGTGCGTTGAGTGACCGGGGTTCTCAAGCCCGTGACTACTGAATATGTTTCTGTTTCTTGTATTCTGTGTATCTTGTAAACTCGTTTGGTCGTCCCGGAGTGTAAACAGAAAATTTATTTATTTATTTATCACAGAAAGTCCGCACCACATATTTACCTTCGAATTGCGTTTTTACTGCTCAGTGATTTTTCCGAACACCACGCCGTAGCCGAATGGTCAATCGCGAGGTGCCTTGAATGACCGTGGTTCAAGCCCGTGAATGCTAAATACGGTGCTGTTTCTTGTATTCTAGCAAACGAATTCTGCCAACAAAGTTCTCTGGCAGATCATCCATATAGAAAAAAGCCCCGAAATTTAAGAAAGTTGCAGGTTGTATGCGTAGACTAAAGTTTTTGCAAAATTTTATGCAGAGTTGATTTCATAATGAACAGTTCTGGCTTATTGGCTTGACGGGCGAAGAGAGAATGTTGTTTAGATTGTTATCACGGTTTCTGATTTTGCGTGGACGTCGGGAAGTGTCTTTTGTGTACTGATCCATTTTCCAGAAACGTTTGTAGCCAACGTTTCATCATCTTTGTAATTGGAGCTGACTTTCCATATCTGTAACGCCTCTGAACATTGTTGGGCGATTTTGTTTTAGCCGGCCAAATAATACATTGGGCCTTCTCAGTTACAGTAGCCAATTTCCCTCCCAGATGTCGTTTCGCAATGTAATAATATCATTTTCAAGTAATATTTTCTGTAATTTGTTTCGTATCAAAATCGACATTAAATGGATAAGAAATATATCAAACAATATCTTCAATTGTTTTAAAATCACTGAATCTGGTTTCAGAATCATCCACACCTTTCTCAATTTCAGATACATATTTCTCACTATTAAATTCAAAAACTAGATATTTTTGCAAATGATCTTGCATATTTTCAAAATGATCGATTTTTTTTTTTTTTTTCCTTTGAGATCCTTAGCCAATTGCCAAAAATTTATATCTATATGCAGAAATACTAATAATCATGTCACCCACATTTTTATTTTTTCCTTGTAATTCCAAATTCAGATCACCTAATTTAATGGTAATATCTGCCAAAAAAGCCAGATCACACAACCACTCCATATTTTGTAGTTGCTCATAATCATCACCCTTTGATCAGCAAATTTTTTAATTTCATTCAGCAAATTTCGTCGAAATCTCTGTAGAAACTTACTCCGACTTATTCACCTCACATCTGTGTTATACCAGATCTGGTTCATTTTTATCGAGTTGCATTTTGAAAAGTCTCCTTTAAAGAGATTGTCCTCTGATGGAATTCTCGATTTTGAAAGCTATGTCCATAACACTTCTAGTATTTAATCTTTTGCTGGTTAACATTTTGTTGGTGGATGATACAGTGGTAACTCAAATTCTGGGAATTCATCATCCATCCTTTTGGCACAGTGCGATGAATCCATTAAGATGCCCCTGTCATTGCTTTAGCTCCATGTTGTTATTGATACGAGTTTAAATGGTGGTAATTTTATTTTTTCTAAGGTTACTGTTAGGTGGAAAATCCGATTGGTATTTACCGTAGAGTGCGTTTCTAGATTTCCTTTTTTTTTTTTTTTTTTGGTTATAGCCACGGAAGCATTACAAATCAACATTTTTCTTTTATCATTACAAAAAAAGTATTCTAGTTCCCAATCTTGATGAAAATGATACGTTTTACTCTTTTTCGTATTCATTTTAAATCAATGGGTATTAAATTGACGTATAAGTACTGTCCAGTTATTAATATTAAGTAAGCTAAACACGAATTCGACACATACACATGCTCTCCACGACGTAACTGCGTGAATTTTCACAAGACAAGCTTAGTGGCTGCGCGGCGACAAGAGTAGTCACATGGTTCAATGGATTTATAATAAGCATATCCAGTGGGGCGCGTATAATAATATTTAGATTTGACTAATCTATTTTTTTGTATATACTGTATTTAAAATTCGCCCTGATTGACCGAAATTAAAGCCGCGATCGACCTGTTGGCCACCCCTGCTATAGACGTTAAAAAAATGCATGGCACGTTGTAGCATCTACCATGGGATCAGAAGAAAGGCGTGTTAAATGCGGTAGAGTGTTATAAGTAGGAGAGTACACTGAAAGGACAGAATTCATAGGGTTCTTGGGCAATGCGACACTGTCACCCCTCTCATTAGTGGACGAACACACTGCTTGGCAGTGTGTTCGTCCCCTAATGAACACACTGCTTGGCAGGTATAGGTACACTGCATTCACGTAGACGGTAATTCGATATCAGTATGGATAAACATCGCGAGTTAGCCGACTTTGAAAGAGGGATGATAGTGGGTGCCTAACTCATGGGTAACTCTATCGCGGTTGTGGTATAGAAATCGCACTATCCCCATTTGGCAGTGGACAGCGCTGTGGCAGAGAACAGTGGTGGATGAGTGTGGCTGTTGACGTGTCTCGCATTGTTTCAGCCAGCCGGAAAGTGACAGTGGCACAAATCATCGCCGACTTCAACGAGGGAGGTGCCAGAAACGTCTCCACCAACACCATGCAGCTAATGATCGCCTGATGGTCTTCACCAAGACCATTAGCCGCAATAGGTTATGAGAGCCGACGACCCACCAGAGTCCCATTGCTAACGCCATAACACAGGACTCTACATCAACTGGGCAAAAGAACATGGGCACTGGACCTTGGATGATTGGATACTGGTCTCCTGGTTCGATGAGGCCCATTCCCTGTTATTTAGAGGGGACGGGACGTATCTGGCGGAAACCGCACGAAGCTATGCGTCGTGCGGTTTCCACACAAAGCATGTTAACAAGGAACTGTTCAGGCAGTTGGACGGTCGCTAATGGTCTGCGGCTTGTTCAAATGGCACACGTTGGGACCTCTTGTACGTCTCGATGCTTCTCTGAACGGTCCAGGTAACATGTCCATCCTTGCAGACCATCTGCATCCCTTTATGGTCATCATTCATCCACAGGCAGTGGACTCTTCCAGCAGGACAATGCGCCTCCCCATAGAGCTGCGGTGATTAGAACATGGTTCGGAGAGCATTCCGCAGATTTTACCCCCATGAAATGGCCTCCCCATTCACTGAACATGAACCCTGTGGATAGGTCCGTTCGAGCTTTGGATTCTCCTCCCAGAAATGCGACGGAATTATGGACAGCGGTGCAGTAAGCATGAATGGCAATACCCGTGGAACGCTTTCGTGAACCAGTGGGTTCAATTCCTCGTCGTGTGACTGCCCTTATACGGGCGAAAGGCGGGCCTACCCGTTACTATGTAGGCATCCCATGATTTCTGTCCACTCAGTGTGTAACGGGAGTTAACTGTATAGGCAATTTACGATTTACTGTATTTGACTTGGTGGTGATTCTTCATATTCCAGTGTAAAGCTTCCTTATTCAGCTGCAGTAACACACGTTCTCACTTGGATTAATCTTACTTCTTTAACCTCCCTATCTCTCTTTGCATGAACATGTAAAAAATACTGGTTTTTCTGAATCTTCAAAAAAAAAAAAAAAATTTTTTTTCGGAGGATCTGTAAGTTCTATACGAAATTGCAAATTCGACCTATAATGGGACGTTGCATTTGGAGTACCTCCTCTAAAAAGATTCTCGATTCTATTGAAAAAAAAAAAAAAGAAGTGAATTTAATCACTGCTCTTTCGCTTACGAAGTCACTGTACAGGTCAGTTCGGTTTTGCACGCCTGTTATACCGATATTTCCACGAGTACAGAAATTAAATTGCCACCTCTGATTTTATCCCTTTATTCCAAACCAGTTGTACCACGTGCACAAGGCCTGCATTGTATACCCAGGTATCCTGGATATTGCCCATTCATGGTTCTCGAAACTCACTGGACTAACTTTTCCCTGTTTATTTATTCCCCCTGTTTCTGTTCTCGTTCAAGTTTTCTTTCTCCTTAGGTATTTCTTTAAAATTAGTCTGGTGTCAACAAGTTTGTTTCTCGGCTCTCATTCTGTTTACGCTATTTCGGTTCCAATATCCTTTGTTTTTGTTTGAGGACTGTCATTAAAAAAAAACGTATTTTAGGTTTGATAGTATACTTTAATATAATATTATGGGATTTGTTTCTTTGTTAATTTTTCTTACATATTTCCTACTGCAGAATGTGACATATTTTATGGTTGTATCACTGTTCGTTAATTCTAAAATAATTGTGCAACTCTGATAGATGAGTTTGTGAAATAAGTATTTCCTCAAACGCTTATGTTTCATATTTCCTAAAGGTCAGATAAGCACAACATGAAGTGCCTTGTTTAACGCGCAGTTGTCAGGATGGCCCCGTAACATATGCCTGATAGCTGGTTTAGAAGGCAGTTGAATAACTCGGGCTAATATAATCCAAGTAGTGTTGTGAGCCAGTTTGCCTGCATTCCTGGTTGGTGTTAACGCACGCAGAACTCGGCGTCCCAGTATAAGCGTCAGTCAGGCATCCAATCGGCCACAGTTTGCTTTCATGGGAACCCACTTTAACTCTGGCTAGTGCGGTAGTGCTTGTGCATGCGCTCGACGGTCTTCCCCCACACATGCTTTCACCATGGCAACAGATGTGGGTTTTCGCCTGACAGCATCAGTAACGACAGTGCGATGAGAAAGACGGCAACTCCCTGAGTTGACATAGCTTTCTGCTATCGGCTTTAACGTTTGTTGCTAGGCGTGCATTGACAGCTTAGCGTACTGGGCGCACGGGAAATGTCTTGTGCCTTGTGTGAAGCGTTATTCCCTCAGAGAAACCTTACAGAAAAATATCTAATTCTTTTTGCGACCATGGATATAATGCAACTCATTCGTCGGTCCTAGCCCAGAAGTAGTCTAATTGTAGTCGTAGTAATGGTAATAATATAGGTTGGGATTTGTGGCCAGCAACAATGTTGTGACGCTTTGTAGCAGTAGACAAACAAGCCGTGCAGTTTGATCGATTGCTGGAGTTACTCACGGCAACTGTCTCTCACCAGGTCCACTACAGCACGCGGACCCGCAGCAATCCTGCTCACAGTCACCTGAGTACCAGCCGTCTCACTGCCATTGCAAGAAAGTCGCGTAACCGACCTCTCGTCGATGGGATTGTACGGGATACTCCTCTCACATCTTTGCCTCAGGACAAAGGTCAGTCAATGTCTTGTATTTGGTAATTATATTTCATTGACATTATTTCATGCATTGAATTTATCCAGCTGACAAATTAAGTAAAAATAATATTTAGTTCAGGTTATCCATCCTAAAATATTGTTATATAATTACTTAAAAGAATTTTATCTATGTTTATTCAAATACAGGCAACCTTACACTCTTTTCTCAAATTATGTACTTTTCATTTATTTAACCTGTGAGAAATTTATTTCACTGCAGATGTACCATTCTTTATTGCTGAAGGTAAAGATTAATTTTAACCAAGTCTCTGTTATTAAAAATTTATATTTAGAGACAACTCAACCTTAAGACTGTTTATAATTTAAAATGAGTCAGGTTGTTTTTGAGTGCAGTGAATTAAAAATACTAACAAATTACAACTGTTCTATTATGTGCATGTGTATTACTCTATTGTTTTCAGGCATATTCAAGGTGCAGAACAGATCCACATATTTGACTTAGTTAATTCAGAATATCACTAAATGCACAGTCTCTGCTAACAGTTTTTTTGTAGATATTATATATGCTTTGCATTACCAATTTTGTGAATCTTTCAGCTTGCTGCATGGTACTACTTTGTACAAATGCCTAATTTATGAAATATTCTATTATTTTTATTTATTTGTTTTTTGTTTATAAAAAAAAAAAAGGTCTTTTGAATACATACTAATCACCAATTCCAAGAACTGTAGAATTGATCCTAGGACTGTTTCTAGTGTTTGAAAATTAGGAAAGCAGCTTATTGATTTAGTAATTGTCAGAAGAACAATAGGAGAATTAATGGAAGTTGTTTCCTGCCTCAGTTTGGATATTACATACAAACTGTCTATATTAAGAACTGAAGTTGCATATTCAGGCTGAATTAAAAATGAAACGACAGCATACATGGGTAGAAGAATAAGAAATTTACCTCATGATAAAGATTGACGTATGAAATTTTGTTTTCCTGATGGGCAACCATGAACCTAAAAGTGCAGCCTTAGTTAGTGTTTAGTTATGTGCTTCCTTACTGAGCATGGACTATTTAATTACAAAATGAAACAGTTAGAATTGACTGAAAGTGAACTATGTGATTAGTGGCAAGCTTGAAGATTCCAATCAATATGCTGAAGATCTGCCCTCAATATGAAAATTTAAGAAGACGAAATTTTCAGAATTTTCAAATGATTTATACTGGAAAAGGAATCGCCTTGCTAGATAGTAGGTAGAGCCATGCCTCCTCTTTCGCTAGGCATGAGTAATACTGACTGACATCCGGTGGACTAAATCAGCTATAATAGGCTAACATTGTGTTTAAAGCTTTTTTTTTTTTTTTTTTTTTTTTGTTATGTTTGCTTTTACTTGTGCTACTTATGATGAAATTAAGTGTCATGAATGGTGGTATGGGACTCGGGGCCCAGGTACCACCGTTAAGCAAGATGGTAGCATGAATGAATGAAAAATTTGTGGGAATTGGGGATCCTCCCTAGTTAGTCTGTGGGATGCATCAGTGGCATATCCAGATATCATCGTAAGGGGGGATGGCAGACTGCATGTTCTTTTGAGGGTTTTTTTTTTTTTAAGAACTAGGAGGAATCTAGGTTCTATTCTTGGCAACAACTGGAGTTGTCTTCATCAATAATGGATATACTAGTTAGCCAATATCAGGAGGCTTCCCCCCCCCCACATTATTTCAGTTTTCCAGTCTGCAAAACATGCAGTCTGGCTCATGGACACACTTCTAGAGATAAAACACAAATATGAACATAAGCAACATGCTCATGTCTGTATTTGTGCCGGAAAAATTTGTCCTGAGCTCTGCAAAAGCTGCATTAAATATTTGATCTTGTGAATAAGTAATGGAAATTTATATTTGTAATAATCTTAAAATAAGTTGCATGTTTTACCTCACTACAGCAGTTACAGCTTCATTTTAACTAATATAAGAGCACCATAGTTTAATAGTGGACAGTGCCTTTTTTTTTTTTTTTTTTTTTGCAGTGTATGCATTCAAATGTGAAAATATCACTCAGTATAAGAATCATCACACTAGAAACTTTTCCTCCAGAATTCTTTCCGGGCAGTGAATGCATTTTGGTTAAAATCAGAGGCATAATGTCAGAAATGTCAGAAATGAGTTCCATATCGCTTGCACACACCTTACCATACAAGTATGCCTTAAGTATACAAAACAAAAACAAAAAAAAAAAAAAAATCTGATGGGGTGAGGTCAGGGCTCTAGGGTGGGTGAGGCATTGTACTTCACCTTAGTTGGGCAGTCTTTTACAGTATCATCTTTGCTGTGTGCAGTCTTGTGTTATCCTGCTGAAACTTGATGTCCTGCTGATTCAGTTCCAGTCTTTTGGTTTTGAGTTTGATTAAGCTTTTCCAGGAACAGACAGTATCTTTCTTTGTTGATGGCTATTCTGCTCTCCAAGAAATTGATAAAAAGGATGCCATTTTGATCCCAGAACACAGCTGCCATTAGTTTTGTCGACGATTTGGAAAGTTATGGCTTTTTGTTTATGTGGGTGTGGCCATTTCTTGGATTTTCATTTGGTTTGTGGGTCATAATGGAAGAACCATGTGTCATCACACGTGATGACATCTTTAAAGCACTCAGGACTGCCAGAAGAAAACCTCTCCAGAAGATTTTCATAGATCTGTTTCCTCACAGCCACCATCTCTTGTGTGAGCAGCTTTAGGTGCCCACTGAGAACAGAATTTTCTGTACCCCAGTATATTGACAATAGCCAAAATACCCTGACACTTTTGCAGTGCTCATCACTTGTTTGGTGGTTATGCACCTGTAATTTTTATTGATCTGGTCAGTGAGTTCTTCGTTTTCACTATTTTTGACAGACTTTGGTCTTCTGGCTCTTGGTTTGTCCTCACTGTCACAATCACCTTCTGAAACTGTTGGAGCCACCACTGGACATTACTTCAATCAATTTTCTGGTCCCCATAGGCTGCCTGGAGTTTTTGATGGATAGATATGGCTGACTGATAATCTGATTTGAACAGGAACTCCATCACACACTGTTGCCAGAAACGGCTGTCACTTTATCCATCCATATCTTCGGATCTGAAAACATCAGCAAAATATTAGTTGTGTTAAATGGGTAGTACAAAAGTTGTACACCATTATAAATTCCCCCTCTTCCTTATGCATGCGCATACATGTTGTGAATAATTCTGCATTACTTATTGATCCACCCTTGTATATATAGCATTTTCAAGAACTCTTAAGTCCCGAGCAGAGGGGAAAAGTATCCCCTATTCCTGTAATTTGTTATAATAATTTTGCAGATATTATATCATAAACAAAATTTCTAACAATTTCTACAATAAAAAAAGTCAAGCAAGATAAATTTCACAAATTAAAATTTATGGATTTTTGTCAACATGAGAAAATGATGAAAAATAACAATAAAAAATGGTTTTCATAAATAGTGATTTTTGTATGAGATACTAGCAAGGACCCAAATGATTGACAGGTATGCTGTAACTTATAAGAACACCACTGCGAATGCTATTACAAAAATGATAAATAATAGTATTATTAATTTCTGATCACACCTTATCAGTCTTACTGTAATTGATATCAGCAAGGTGTAATAAGAAAGTTGAGGACACTTGAGTCTTCAAATTGAGGCATCACAGAAAGTAGCAACATGTAATTCAACTAACCTGATTATAGTAACACATTAATTAACTATTTGACTACAGTAAGTCTGAATTATTGCCTACTGAAAAAATGTGATTCTCATCACATTTTTAAAATGAGCAATTTTCCTGAGTATCAGATTTTCATCAAATTTTATTTGATTAGTGAAAAATGCAACAGAAATCCACAAAATGTTAAAAACAGCTTTCAGAAAAGAAGTTATCCATCTTCAAAGACTTCAGTATTTTGAAGAAGTTTGAAACTTGCTTGTCAATGATAATCCCCTGTTGCCCCCCTTCAACTTCAAAAACCAATGATTCGTTTGCTCATGTTTGTGATCTGATCAGGAATGGTCTACATTTAACTATCTGCAAAGTTGTTAGCGAAGTATTTGCCATGGGACATGTCAGTAAATTCTAACACAAGATCTGGCAGTGCAGTGTCCTTCAGTATGTGGCTCACATCCTTACTGATGATCATGGAGAGCAGTGAGTTCTCCTGTGTCAGGATCTTTTGTCAGTGTTCTGCTGCTCACTTATACTTCGTTTATTCCATTGTTACTTGTGACAAATCATGGGTATATAGTTATGACAGGAATTCTTGGTGGAAGACTCAGTCAGCTTCAAGGAAGAGAATCTTGACAAATGTGAGCAGCACTTGTATTATTTTATATTGACTCAAAGGGCATTGTTAATTATGAATTAGGCCCACATGGTCAAACAACAAACCAAGAACACTACAAAACAGTTTTATGGCAGTTGTGTGATGCTGTTTGGAGAAAATGGCCGATAAAGTGGGTTTTGGGAATTGGCACTTGCTTTGCATCATCACAAACAACAACTCTACTAGTTTTCCATTGAAGAATATCTTAGGAAGCAATCCACAGCTGTGGTTCCCCATCAAGTCATACTGATTGGATTTAGCTCAATGTGATTTAAGTTTAAAGCTCCCTTGAAAGGTTATAGTTTTGCAGTTGAGGAAATTATTCAGAACACAATGTAATACAGTCAGTTCTGCTATAATGCAGTACATGTGTTCTTAAAAATCTCCACGTTATGATATTTCGCTCATTAAAAACAACAGGGCTTATGGGAAGAATAGGGACAGAGGCACAGCACTCAAAAAACAAAAAAAAAGTTCAGTCTGGTAAGTAACATGCTAAAAAAAATTAAAAATCCAAAAAAATTGCTAACACAGGTTTAACATCTTAAATTTCTAATAAATAAATAAATATTACAGTAAATATAGCACTTTACCTTGACAAGTTACATTGCATTGGTCAGAGACTATGTACACTTATGTACTAGCTTAATTAATACTGTAATATATGCATACTAATTGATATTTCTGTTTGCTGACTTTTTTTTTTTTTTTTTCTTGGATTGTAAAATTCAAAACAGTAAAAAAAAATAAGCAATCAATAACGAAAAACACGGCATGCAAAAATTGCCCAAGTGAGATGCGGAGTAACAAGTTTACGAAGCTTAAGAAATAGGAGTGAAGAGAAGATTCTGAAAATTTATTTAAGTTTTTTATATGATTGAAGATTTCCTGAAAGGGAATCCATTTTTCACCATAATAACGTAAAAGCCCGCAGAATCCCAGCTATCGGTATTATCGCAAATTCAATAAGATCGAGTTTACTACTCTTTTATAATATATTGCACAACAGAAAAGCCCAATAAACTGGGAAATGAATTTTTTTTTTTTATTATTGTTTTATGATATTGACCTCTAGAAATGTGCTCCTCTGCTTATGCTATCACGCCTCACAAATTTTCTGTTCGAACAGAAAAATGTGAGCTCCTGAAAACATGAGTCAGCTACACAATATCACCTGTTATCTTGTGAATACAGCAAATGACAACAGTCTCTCCGACTAATACAACTACAGTAAATGGGAAATATAGCTCTCACACATTTGACATTTTTTAAGCTTCGTAAACTTGTATGTATTGCTGTGCAGGCCTTGACATTCAGCTTGGTGCCAGGTTTTGAGTTCACCTGGTGTTATTCACAGATGAATTTGCTGATAAGCCAACACGAAAATCGCAATATGCCCCCACTGTTCCCTAATATATCAGTCGCATTGGAGCAAATTCACGTTGCGAAAATATGTCACAGCAAAACTGCTAATACTGACTGTATTAGCAATTTCAAAAAAACCATCAGGAGTGCTTTGAGAAGTTGCAGAATCATTGTAATAGGTATAATTTCAAAGAGACTACTTTGAAGCAGATTCATCTGGCTATATAGGCGAATCTCCTTCAGAATAGGTTCAGAATTTCCAAAATTTTAGTTTAAATCCCAAAGTTTTGATCACACCTTGTATACTGTAATTAGGTTAGTGCTGTGCCAGTTAACCAATTTTGATCTGACAGTCGAATATTTAAGCTTTTTCTCTGGGAAACAAATTGAGAAAATATTGACATATAAATGTCCAGTATTTTCCAATTAAGTTTTATTATCATTATATAATTTTTGTTCAATTTTTATTAGTTGTTTCCTTGAGAGTTTTTATAAAATTTTCAGCTGTGAAATTCGTGCTTTCTTTTTTTTTTTTTTTTTTTTGCAGAAGTAACACATTTGCGCATGTTTGATCAAAACAGCTAACATTTAGACCAGAAAGGGCAATGTATTTGGATGCAGTTTTTAGGCACATTTTTAATAGATCAAGCTTGTTTATTTTTTTTTTTAAGATTAACCTTCCGGTGTTTAAACAAAAGCATATAGAAGATATACCCCCCCCCTCCAAGCTTATTGGGTAAAACATTTTCAAAAATGTTCTTCATTAACAATTCATTCACTTTTCTAATTTTAAACATAATGTGCATAGTGGGGAACATATCACCTACCTCAAAAGGTATAATAATATTTATTAAGCTTGGTTTAATGATATTTTATTTTCAGTTGGTATTTTGTGTCACAGTTCTGTTCTACAGGTAAAAATATTTCCTTGTGCTCAAATGTGTTGTAGTGATCCTCGTTACGTTAGAATAACAGTTCCAGTTTTTCCAGGAAAAATTCAGTTTTTATGGACAGATAATGTTGAACTTGTACAAAGTAACTGTGTGTGTGTTAAATATGTCTTTAACCTGTTTGAATGTGAAAGTGTTTATTCTAAAAATAAAAGCTGCATAATAAAATTCAAATTACAGGTGGGTTCCAGATTGATTTTAAATGAAACCTCCATTTTAGTTTCATTATACAGTATTTTATATTATCACAGTATTTTATATTTATATTATAGTAAGATATAAAGAAATATCTTACTATAATCAGCCTTTTCCAACGAGTGTATCGTTTGTTATTTTATATATATATATATATATATATATATACACAGTATATATATATATATATATAGTAATGCTTGTCAATAATGCTTGCTATGATGATGAAATGCAATGAAATAAATTTGTGATAAGTTTTCTCAAAGAATGGGTGACCAATGAGTAATGTTAAACATTATTCTTCAAAGAGAGATGGAGTTAAGGTAGGAGTGTCATGCCACCATTCACTTAACATTGAGTGTGTTCTGTCATTGTATAGCAAATTAAGATCAGTAATAATACACTCAACTATTGTCTTAGCATTAGGTTTGTGGCAGCAGTCTTCAGGTAGACAAACAAATGCAGTGGTTTATGCATATTATTTAAAATACATTTTTTAAGATTATTTATTCAATAAATCATAAAGTAATCCCTTCTGAATGTAGAAGGGGCATTCACTGAAGCAGAGGCTTTGGAATAAGCAGTTCGGATAGCCCTGGAATCAATGCTGGCACTTGCAGAGCAGATAATGATGCTTTTAGGGCTGATGTATGAGTATTGGTACTCAAATCAAGGCTAGGATGGTGGCAATAGTTTCCATGCTGTGAACAGCATGGATATGGACATGCACCCAGTGTATGCAATGATACAGTATTTGGTTGCAGAGGGAACATAACCAGTAAATATTTATGACTGTATGGTATCTGCATACAGGCCAGACTGTCTGAAATCAGACTGGGGCCTGGTGCACATCAAAACACAAAAAAAAAAAATGGTTATTTTAAAACAAAGTAGCATTATTAAAAGTAGGCAATTTGACAAACATGGTATATTACTGTGATATAACTAAAATTATAATTTTATTGTATTTGTTGATGTTAGAATGTGGCCATTGAGCACAAATCCAGACATTGTCTCTGTACTATTTGCAAATCCTGACGAATTCTGCAAATCTTTTTATGCTTTAAGAGCAATAAGATCAGTATTATGAAACGATACGTTTTTTTTTTTTTTTTTTTCACTCAATAGAAAGTTTCTGATTTCTTCTTTTTCTTCAAAAAAAAAAAAAAAGACTGATTGGGGAGTGATCATATGATTAAATATATATTTAATGTACGATAATTAAAATTTGTTTTTAAAATTGGGATTTGTGTTTTTTTTTTATTTATGAACCATTCAAGTAGTTTTTACATATAAACATTTTGTTAAAAGTTTGGTATGTCAGATTTTTGTCCTAGCATCATCTATATTAGTATTCTTTTTGTGAATAAATTTACTTGTGATTGCTGACTGTTTTTTGTAGTTAGATATCCATTTCTTTCTCTGACCACTTACTAATTTCTCCACTAATGCTCATTCCTCAAAGTTCAGTTATTTCTCCCACCTTTTTCCTCTTGTATATTGATGACTTTATTCTTTCATTCTGCAATTTTTGCATTCATTCCTATCAATTCCCTACTCTATAGGTGAACAAATGATTCCCTGGATGTCACACGCTGTTGTAACTAATTTGTTACAAAATATCTAAAACTCAAAACTAACTACACTGGTGTTCAAAGAAAGTGCATCACCTTGCTAACGCTTTTTCATGATGGTATGTTACATTAATGGCTAGCATCACAAATAGAAATATAAACAAAAGATATTTATTAATAGTTAAGGTAAAGCTAAGTAATATTTGACATGTGCTCTCAAATTATTCCCAAATGAGTATTTGCAACCTTTATACAACAGTTTTGGTAAGGCCGACCGGGATAGCCGAGTGGGTAAAGTACCTGCCCGGCAACCCACAAGTCGCGGGTTCGATTCCCGCCTTGGGCTTGGATCAAAGTACTGCAAAAACCTTGGGAGGTGCAATATGGCCACAGAAGCCAATGCGCCAACAACTACCAAATCAAAAAAAAAAAAAAAAAAAAGTTTTGGTAAGCAAGACAATTATGGCTGAAATGTTATCAGAAGCCCTCACTTTGCTTCAGTTTATCATTTTAAATGGAAAACAAAATGAAAAGTTCACCAGGTGCAAATTATTTTTGGTTGAACTGCCTCTGGCCCTGATGACAGCAGCACACCGTCAAGGCATTGACAATATCAATTTCTGAAGATAATCAACTGATAGTTCGTTGTTCCAAACACAAATTATGGCTTCCCAAAGTTCACGAAAGGTCTTTGGTTTCTTTCTGGCAATTGCAGATTCCACACGATGCCAACAGTTCTCTATAGGATTCAGGTCTGGGCTGTTTCTGTCCAGCTAAGAGTTGTAATGGACCGTTCTTCCAACCATTTTTTCACCTGTAACAAATGTAAACACATTACTGTCAAACCTCTAATTCAGAAATGAAGCTAAAGTAACTACAGAAGGGCCTACTTACACACTTTTGTAAGTGTAATCTTGCTTTCTTACATCATTTTCCACTGCTAATGCTTTTATCAATAATCACCAGTATGCTGTTCTTCCCATAAAATCTGCATTACTCTTATTTCTTGCAAACTAAATTTGACGAAATAAATCAAACTAGTTATCTGTTCGTCAAGTAAAGTGGACCCTTAGGTCCGCTTTACTTTATGTTTATATTAATTGTTTATCCACTGTATATCAGTCTTCTATCACTGAGTGGCAACTTTATGCATATGATTATAAACTTTACAAATTTAGCTATTCAACTTACAGTGATGAACTCATTGTAAGTTTAATTTTTCCACATGACAAAAATCCAGCATTATACAACACCTTGTTTTCATGTGAAGCTAAATTTTCGTTTGGATTCGGTATTATTAACAAGAGAACATATTTCTTCGAAGACAGAAAACCTCCCTTTCAGTTTCGTGAGAAAAGTGGCCATAGACCGTGTGGCCCTTCCGATTCATGATTTAATTGGTCCTTTTTCCAAAACCCGTTGTCTTCGTGTGCCTTCTACAGCAGCTTGGGTAAACATGACTTCCAGTGGACACCAATCGGTTTATGCAGGTTGGCTCCATGCCACTTGATTCTAATTTGGCGCCTCCGTAGCCAGGTGGGCAGGAGCAGCAGTGCGTAGCACACGCTTCTTGATTAGACCGGGGTTCGAGCCTGTGACCACCAAATACAGAGGATGCGGAAAGGTCAGGGAATGACCACCGCATATCCTCAGAGCAATATGGCCTTAGTTGATAATGCTCCTAAAAACCAAATAACAACAACATCACACAGAAGAGATAGGATGGATCGAAGTGGGAGGATCACCATATTCCGGAAAGCAACAAGATCGTTTCCAGAATATGAACAAATCCATGGGTAATATGACTCGTGGTAAAGGACAGATGTGGTGGGAGTGTTCTACATCGTAAACAACTTCAAGGAGTATGATTAAAATATGTTTGGGCAAGCAAACATTATTGCCGCATTATGGTTGACTATTATTGGTTGGAAATCGTGGACTGACTATTCACCAAATCTTTTTTTTTTTTTTTTTTATAAGTGATATTGGGTGTAATACCTTCCTTGTTTTGGGTAATATTAAAAAAAAAACGTAGTTTAACTTACATATCATATAAGACTTTAAAAACAACTTTGTCCTTATCATTTCTGATCGCCCTAGTTATGATTTTTTCTCTGGAATGAAAAATAAATAAATAAAACAATAATAGTTGTCTATTTCTAATTCTGAAATAATGCAATGAAACTGATAATTAAATTAGTTTTAATTATTCTTCCAATAGTACAACTGAACACATTGGCCACACATGTACGCAACTAGCATAAATGTGACAAAAAGTTAAAATCACATTTCAAGGATTTTTTTTTTTTTTTTTAATTATCACAAAAAAATACAAACTGTTTAGGCTATGGTATCAACATGGAGACAAAGAAAGTGCTAAGAGAAAAGAGGGAAGGTTGGTCTTGCGTATATCAGTGGTATTTATCCTCTCCTAGGAATTTTCTATTTCGATACAAAATGTGCAATATGGCATCATACCAAATGAAGGGGCTCACATCTGATGAGTATTGGCTTGGCACACTCAGGATCCTGAGCTGGATATCATCATTCTTCTCTTTCTTAGTGAATTCCCTCTCTCTCTCTCTCTCTCTCTCTCTCTCAGGGTAACTCAGGAATTTTTTTTTTTTTTTTTTTTTGGCTGATGCAGCATAATCCACAGGCTTCCTTGCACCATATATATCTAATAATAATAATACCAAGTCAACAAAAATAAATAAATTTTCTGTTTGTACTCTAGGATGGCCATACGGTCAGAAGAATTCATAAGATATAGAGAATATAAGAACAGCACAGCATTTGGTAATCATGCAGGATTGTATCATGGTTACTCAACGCATGTGTACAAAGGCAATGTGTACTCTTGCATTAACCACTCTTCTACAGCAGCCTCACTGTGCATCCTCACTGTAAAAATTGCTCACAGGTGCCGTATATTCTGTGCACACGCGATTGGTGCAACCATAAATCATAACATTTTTGCCTTTATAAACAAAATACAGTATATGCTAATCTTTTAATAATCTCTTTCCTTTGGCCGGAAAAAAAAATCGTAGGCTAAAAGTAGAAACACAGTAAATATTTATCTCTACCATCATATCATGCTGATTACTCATGAATCGCATGTGGCGTGGTTGTCTGTAGTTCCTTGGTTACAGCTTGCATAACTGCCTGTGCAGGTCATCAAATATCTGGTGTGCATCGTGCTTAGAATTACCAGCAGTTTTGGTGATAACCAAATTGATTTTATTCCAGATATTTGGATTGCTGATTTTATAGCATAATTTGAGCCACAGAGTAGATTCAAAAGAATCTGTTAATTATTTCTGTTTGTACGCATTTGATCTGATAAAGACAATTTATGAAACTACAATATTTTTTGAGAATTCGCAAATGCCTCAAGCACCGTTATCCTCAACCATACCCATCATTAAAAACTAACAAATAGAAATAGATAATAATAATGTAATAATAATTATTATATTTTTTAGACAGGTAAATAACTATAACTGAGGCAATCTAAAATGATAAGGGCAAATTTAAAACAGATAAGGAGAACTTATAAAATTTGTAAATACAATGGATGGATTGACTACTACCACAATTAATTGCTAATCATATCGTTGCTTGGTGTTTGAGTGTACTGTCCGGTAAAGAAATTGACATAAGTTTTATTATAATTTTATAAGTTGGTTTGCTAGTTTAATTTTAGTTACATTCAGTTTTAAATATAGTGGTTTTCATATTTTAATAAATTTTGCAGCCATTGTTACTTCTCCCAAGTTTAAAACTAGTGTCACAACTTTTTTTTTTCATATTGATTTTTGAAAATATAAAAAAAAAAAAAAAAAAAGTAATATTAGATTTTTCTGCATTGCTTTTTATGTTTTATGAAGCATATATATATAAAGTTATATGAAATTTATGAACAACTTATAATGATATTATAACTATGTAATAAAAATTTTACTAATGTCATTTAATTGATGATTATTAGGAGTTTCGTATTAATTATTAAATTTAACAAAAAATCAATTGTATTTTGAAAATGCATAATTAATAGCAAGAAAATGTACTTGCACTCCTCGACCAGCAAGCAACCTTTTGCATTATATCCGTCTTGAGCACTAGCCAAAAAAAAAAAGTTGCACGCCCCTGTTTTAACGTTTATTATTCTCTCACAACAAACAAACAAAGTTTCAATTGTTTCATTGTACAATCAAACAAGCAGACATAGCCTGTTATAATTATTAATAAAACAGAGCATTAAACATTTTACGTTCTCCCCATTCAGTAAAATGTCTGTGCATAAATAGGTTTATAAGGAATAATATTTGAAAATTACAAAAAAAATCGCCTTCATGACAAAGTTGAATGCATAGTATGCAAGACATTAAGTAATGCACATGGTGATTGCACTGATATATATAGAATTTACTTAAAAAATAAAAAATCAAAACTGCAGATTCTCTCCTGCACCCCCGGCGATATACTTGAATGGACTTCCCTATGTTCTTTAAGAACCATATTGAACCAACCATTACTGTTGCACATGGAAGAGTGCTGTACAAATTGGTGCAATATGGCATTGAGGGTAAGTTATTTATTTATTTTTTTTTTTTTATATGAACCCCAAACACGAGAGGTATTAGAACCTATAGTACTTAGTACTGTGCTTGGGTTAGAGGATGAGAAGATGAAAGAAGATATTTGTTGACATTGGACTTGAACTTCTGTAGATTGTAATATTCAGGAAATACGTATGAAGGAAGGTTGTTCCAGAAAACGGCAGTTGAATGAATAAATGAGGAAGATGAAAAGTTAGTTCTGTGGCTTTGAAGTTGGACAGTAAATGGATGTTGGCTGGTGGCGGCACGTGTTCGGACTGTTTTGAAAGAGAGAGTGGGAATTATAAAGCCAATTCAGAAGAACAGTGCCCATGGAAGTATCTGTAGAAGAGGCATGCAGCAGAAACAGTATGTCTATGAGAAAGCGAGTGGAGAGACTCTGTTAGAGATGAATCATTAATTAACCTAACAGCCCTTTTCTGAATGGAATCTAGAAGCCTGAGAGAGGTTTTGGGGGCACCGCCCCAGATGTGGAAACAATATTCAATGGCAGGGCGGATTTGCGATTTATACAGAGTGAGCAGCTGTTTGGAAGAAAAGTAATGCAGAGAGCGAAAGAGAAAACCAAGTTTTTTAGATGCAGAGGAAGCGATATTTGTAATGTGCTTGTGCCAAGAGAGATTAGAAGTCGGGGTAATCCCCAAAAGAGATATCATTTTGCCTAGAAATTGTAGTGTCACTAAAGATAAGCATAGGAGCAGAAGAATCCTTTTTGCGAGATATAAGACAAGACTGAGTTTTAGAAGGGTTGAAATCAACTAAGTTGTCTTTGCCCCACTGGAGAATTACCTGAAAATCGGCATTTAAGGAATTGGCAGCAGATTTTCAAGAAGTTGAAGCTGATTGAGCAGGATAAGGTTTCTCAAAATGGAAAGTGGAATGCAATGTGCGATCATCAGCAAAACTATGGATAGAATTTCCAGTCAATGGAAAAAGGTCATTAATATACAAGAGGAAAAGAGTGGAGG
Organism: Mastigoproctus giganteus; assembly: GCF_048544385.1. NCBI lineage: Eukaryota > Metazoa > Arthropoda > Arachnida > Uropygi > Thelyphonidae > Mastigoproctus > Mastigoproctus giganteus. The sequence continues at coordinate 113,284,893 of NC_143585.1, forward strand.
AAAGAACTGAACCTTGGGGGACACCGGCATTAGTGGAGAAGTTAGAAGACAGAGCCATCACCCTCAGTGAGCAATCAGAGAGAAAACTGGATAACCAATTACTAAAAACAGTTGGCAAACCATAAGATGGAAACTTGTTTAGAAGACCTTTATGCCAAACACGATCAAAAGCCTTTGAGATGTCAAGAGCAACTACTTGTGTTTCACCGAACCTTTCCATTGAATTAGTCCATAAATGGGTAACATAAACCAGAATATCATCAGTGGATCGACTGGCGATCGTTGATCAGACGGAAGGTTTCTAGGTAGTTTAAGAGTTGGCGGTTAATTGATTTCTCCATTACTTTAGAAAGAGTAGAAGTAATTGCAATGGGACGAGAATTGGATGGGAGGGATTTTGTCACCCTTTTTAGGGACTGGCTGGATATGAGGAAATTTCCAAGCAGAAGGAAAAACACCTTTGGAATAAGAGTGAAAAAAGGCGGCAAAGAATCGCAGTAAGTTCAGGAACACAGGTTTTGAGAACAAGTGGAGAAATACCATCAGGACCTGGAGCTTTCTTAGCATCAAGATTCATCAAAATCCTTCTGATATCCTTTTGACGGAAGACCACAGGAGGCATTGAATGCAGCGTGTTGGGAATGGTGGGAGGTGTTTTACCAAGATCATCAATACATGAGCTGGAAGAAAAATGGGATGCTATCAGGTCAGCTTTATCCTTGGCTGAAGTGACAATAGAACCATCTGGTTTTGACAGAGGTGGGAGCAGAGATGGGCAAAAGTTGCGGCCAATAGCTTTGGCAAGAGACCAGAATGCTCGGCTACCAAATGCTCGGCTAGCAAGTTTTCTACTCTTAGCCTGTTCAAGACCTAGTTTAGACTGATTAACGACTGCTTTACAATTGTTGCCAGCTTTGGTGTAGGCAGAAAATGAAGAATTGGAAACAAGCCAATTACGATATGCAACATTCTTCTCTTGAACAGCCTTAGCACATTTATTGGAAAACCAAGGTTTAGATAAAGGACGAGATTTTAAAGTGGAATGTGGGGTGAAGGATTCCATTCCAGCAAGAATAATTTCACTGACACTATCTGAGCAAACGTTGACATCAGAAGTTTTGAAACAGTAATTCGACCAAGGAAAAGAAGAAAAGACGTCTCGCAGGTCATCCCATTTTGCATTCTTGTAATGCCAAACAACATGAGGTTGGTAATAGCCATGAGATAAAGGTTCCATTGGAGAAGAGACAATCACCAAGTTGTGATCTGAAGTGCCTAAAGGACCTCTCACTTCAACCTTATACTTAGAAGGGTTGTTTGTGAGAAAAAGATCAAGCATATTGGCTGTATGATTAGAATTGTCTAGTATTCTTGTAGGTAAATGAACAATCTGTGCAAGGTCATTAGTAATTGCAAAAGCCTCAGCATCTCGACCAGCTGGGTCGGTGTGACTAGAAAACGGAGGCCAGCTGGAGTTGTGAACATTAAAATCACCAAGGAAAATTACCTCACTGTTAGGAAAGTTGGTCTGGAGAAAGTCAAATTGCAAAGAGAGGAAGTCAAAGAGCTCCAAGTGATTAGTGGAGTTGGGAGAACGGTAGAGACAACAGATGAATTTGACACAATGAGGTAGAGAGATTTTAAGCCAGAGAAGATCAAAGAGAGGAGATTCCAAATTGCCAAGTCTCTGACAGGGAATATCATAATGGACATATGCACAAGTGCCACCTTTGAGGCGAAAGGAATCATACAGTAAATAATTTGGGCATCTGAGATGAGCAGTAGTTGAATCAACCGATAACTGAGATTCTGTCATAAAAAGTACATGGGGTTTGGCAGACTGCAAGTGGAAATGGACATCATTGAGATTAGAATTGAGACCACGTATATTTGTGAAATGAATTAGGAAGTGCTTGGGAGGTTTAGATATTTTTGCAGATAAGCTTGCTCAATTAGTTAGACAATACATGGTGTATTCAATAGTGAGAAAAAGTGGGTGGGACATGCTGAATGAAGTAATGAAATTTTTGGATATGGCGTACACGTGGTAAGAATATACCCAGATCCTTGACATAACGTGGCCTCGACAATGCTCTCCGCATACACAAGTAGTGTGTATGCGGAGCCTCCTAGAGAGTTACCAATAGGTTTGGTCTGGTGTACTAACTAGCTGCCGGCCTGCGAATACAGTTTTAGAGATGTACCCTTGAAATGTAAGGAATATTGGATCTCTCCACGACGTTCATCTTAACCTCAAAAGTGATCAATCATACTGCATGATGGAAGAGATACTGAAGGGTTGACCGGAACTTAGCTCTAGAGACTAAACATGGGTTCCCACCACTTCAAGCCTCCAATAAGCTGCTGCAATGGATAAAGGGATCGTTGAGTGGGAGACAGCAGAGAGTGGTAATAAATGGATTAATGTTATTAGTGTAGTCCCCCAGGGTTCAGTGTACAAAGGCAATGTGTACTCTTGCATTGACCACTCTGCTACAGCAGCCTCACTGTGCATCCTCACTGTAACAATTGCTCACAGGTGCCGTATATTCAAAACACAAATAGACAAAACAGCCCATTGCTGTTTTGTGTATTTATCAGTGATATTAATGAAGGTATATCAGGCATAATGTGCAAGTTTGCAGATGATAACAAGGCAGGGTTGTTAATGACAGTAAAGACAGTATGCTACTGCAACAGGATCTAGAAAAGTTAGGCAGATGGGCTGAGAAGTGGCAACTGAAGTTTAACATTGACAAATACAAAGTACTGCGTATGGGGTAGCAGTAACCCAAAAGAAATGTACTAACTGTATGGTACTATACTCAAGGAGATGGATTGTGCAGTCAGATATGAAGTTCTCTGATCAGTGCAGATGGGCTACCAGAGCAGGTCATGGATTTTTGTCAATGATATATAGGAATTTTGCTACAGAAACAAGGAGGTGATTATCCCTTTGTATAATGCAATGGTCAGGCCACACCTTGAGTACTGCGTACAGGTCTGGAGGCCTCATTTTAGGAAGGATGTAGAGTTTCTAGAATGAGTACAGAGAAGGGCAACAAGATTGGTGATAGGAACAAAAGGGTGCGCTTACGAAGAAAGGCCTAAGTTCTGCAAGTTGCAGCATCTGGAGACTAGGCACCTGCGAGGTGATCTGATCGAGGTGTATAAGGCCTTGAATGGTTTGAGCAGGCTCAATACTGACGAGATACTTCTGCTTGCTCAGATTAAAAACCTGAGGGGGCATAGATTCAAATTAAGGAAAGACAGTTGTAAAATAGATGTGAAGAAGTTTGCCTTAGCTGGTAGTTGATTGGTGGAACAGACTTAGTAGTAGTGGCATGTGATGCAAGAAAGAAAGTGTATGAGCTTATGCAGCATCAGCCAAAAAAACAAAAAAAAAAAATCACACCATTCCCTCCAAATACCTGTCCAGTTCCTCCTTAAGTTTATTCAACCTATCAACTTCCACAACGACAGATGGAAGTTTGTTCCAGCAATTAACCACCTGCTGGCTAAAGGCAAATTTCCGCACATCTATTCTACATCTGTCCTTTCTTAATTTGAATTTATGCCCCCTTAGGTTCGTAATCTGAATAAGTGGAAGGATCCCATCAGAATTCAGCGTGCTCAACCCATTCAAGGCCTTATACACCTCAGTCAGATCACCACGCAGGTGCCTAGTCTCCAGCCACTGCAATTTGCAGAACTTAAGCCTCTCTTGGTAAGAGGATCCCTTCATTCCCCTCATCAATCTTGTTGCCCTTCTCTGTACACGCTCAAGTAAATCTACATCCTTCCTAAAATGAGGCCTCCAGACCTGTACGGAGTACTGAAGGCATGGCCTGACCATTGCCTTATACAGAGGGACAATTACCTCCTTCTCTCTGCTAGCAAAATTCCTATATATCATTGACAAAACCCCATGACCTGCCCTGGCAGCCTGTCTGCATTGCTCAGAAAACTTCATATCTGACTTCACAATTACTCCCAGGTCTTTTTCATTTTCTACCACCTTAAGTGTAGTACCACACAGTTGGTACGTTTCTCTGGGGTTACTTCTACCCATATGCAGTACTTTGCCAAACTGAAGTTTGTCAAGCTTAAACTTCAGTTGCCACTTCTTAGCCCATCTGCTCAAATTATCTAGATCCTGTTGTAGTAGCACACTGCCATTAACAACCTTGCCAACCTTTGTATCATCTGCAAACTTCGACATTAAGCCTGATATCCCTTCATCAATATCATTGATAAATATACAAAACAACAGTGGACCCAACACCGAACCCTGTGGGACTCCACTAATAACATTAGTCCACAAAGAGCAGCACCCATTGATTACCTCCCTCTGTCTTCTCCCACTTAACCATCCTTTTATCCATTGTAGCAACTTACCCTTAATACCATTCTGCTCCAATTTATACAATAGTCTTCCATGTGCAACAGTGTCAAAAGCTTTCCTGAAATCCAAATATATGATATCAAAATTATTTTTTGCATCCAGTTCCTTTGTAACCACATCATAATTTCCTATCAAATTTGTCAGACAAGACTTACCCTTAACAAACCCATGCTGTATCTGAATTATTGCTGCAATGCATCTTTAACCAGTGACTCCATTATTTTACCCGGAACAGAAGTTAAACTAACTGGTCTGTAATTACTCGTGTCACCCTTTGAACCCCCCTTTGTGAATTGGAGATACATTTGCACATCTCCAGTCCGTGGGAACCTCCCCTGAGTCCAATGATGCTCCATCTGTTGTTGTGGAAGTTGATAGCTTAAATAAATTTAAGGCTGAACTAGACAAACATTTGGAGTGACTAGATGGGTGAAATGGGAAGGGTGGTTTTTTTTTTTTTTTTGGCTGATGCTGTTTAATCTTGCTTTCTTGCATTCATATGCCTCATATAACACTAATGCTAACCATCCTGTCTAAATTTTTCGAAACATCTGCAGTGGCAGACCTGATGTAATGGTATTGAATTTTCCACTAGAAAATTGCCACTGCAGGTCATGCAAACAATCACAATGCCTGGATATAGTGGCATCCATGTTAACATATGCTATGGTCACACAGGCCTGACTTCTGATTCTTTAAAATAATTTTAATATTAATTATTTAGCCGACAATATTTCAATGAAGAATTAAAATAAAGTGCTGCTGAACTTTTCTCATCAATTTTCTTAACAGTGCTGAGAAGAATAGTAATTGCTGAGAAGAACATCAATACTAACATGAAACAATAGTATACGCTCTGTAATATAGCTTATTCTTCAATTTATTTGCTCATTGTCATAAGAAAAACCTAAATTTTAGGGAGATAAAATCGCACAACCCCCCTATAAAATCGCACAACCCCCCTGCTCAAGACGTACTGACTCACATGTGAGAAAAGTTCCTCCTTCTGAGGTAGAGTTTTGTTAGTTGCACATTTCTACAGAAGTTAAGCAGATAAAAATAAAGTGGCTAATGAAACTTAAGAATTTAAACTTATGTAAAAAGAAAATATATACAACATTAAAGAAATTAAGCCCCTACTGACGTCTTAACTCAAACCTGGCATCCAAAAAGTGGGTTCAACTCTGAATGACTGTCAACTGTCCAACTAAATTTTTTGTGTGTGTGTGTGTGTGTGTGTGTGTGTGTGTGTGTGTGTGTGTGTGTGTGTGTGTGTGTATATATATATATATATATGTGTGTGTGTATATATATATATATATATATATATATATATACAGGCATACCTCGGTTAACGTTACCTCTGATAACGAAGCTTTGATATAACGAAGTCGGCAATTTCAAGCCCCATTTAACATAAAAAAAAATATTCCAGTTTAATCACCTGAAATCTAAACAAACTGAAGAAATTACGGAAACCTTTGGGGCTTCTCGTGGTTGGTTCGAGAAATTTAAAAAAAACGGGCCAGGATTCATAGTGTAAAATTAACAGGAGAAGCTGCAAATAAGTTTCCAGAAAAACTAAAGGAAATAATTGAACATGAAAATTTTCCAAATTTGGTGTTCAATGTTGATGAAAGCGGTTTGTTCTGGAAACGGCTACCAACAAACAGCTTCATTTCTATTGAAGAAAAATCAGCTGCTGGGTTCAAAGCAGCCAAAGACCGTTTAACGTTACTCTTTGGGTCAAATGCCTCTGGCGATTATAAATTAAAATTGTTATTAGTTTACCATTCAGAAAATCCGAGGGCGTTAAAAGGTAACATAAAAATGAATTTACCTGTAATATGGAAAGCAAACAGAAAAGCGTGGGTTACCAAGGAGTTATTTACTGATTGGTTTATTAACCACTTTTGTCCTGAAGTAAAACGGTATTGTCAAAAAAAAAACAACTTTGAAGAAAAAGCTCTTTTGTTGTTAGACAATGCTCCGGGACATCCTACTGATCATAACACGTTGGACACATGCATCACTGTCAAAGTTGTGTTTCTTCCAGCAAACACAACTTCCCTGATTCAACCATTGGATCAGGGAGTAATAGCATCATTTAAAGCTTATAAACTGCGTCGAACATTAAGCAGTTTAACTGAACTAGAGGATAAAGAGGAAATGACAGTTAAAACTTTTTGGAAAAACTAAACCATTAAAAACGCAATTGAAAGCATTGATAGTTCTTGGAAAGAAGTCACTAAGAAATGCTTAAATGGAGTTTGGCGCAAAATATGGCCAGAAGTTGTACTAGAAGAAGAAAATAACATCCAAGAAATTAGAAATGAAGTTATCCAGATGGCTCAATCAATATGTTTCGCAAATGTCGATGAAGAGGATGTTAGAAATTTATTGAATGCAGAAGATGATGGTTTTTCAGTGGAAGATTTAGAAAACCTTGTTAGCAACGAAGACAAAGATAATGAAGACGAAGTTAAAGTTCCTGCCGAAAAAGTGTTAACAATCAAAGATTTAAAAAGTTGCTTAAATGACATTGAAAACGTTTTAAATTTTTTTAGTGAAAATGATCCTGATTTAGGAAAAAGTGTTATTGTTAAGCGATCAGTGTTAAATGCAATAACTCCGTATAGGCAATTGTAAAATGAAAGAGAAAAAAAGCATAAGCAATCAATTTTAAAATGTGATTTCACTTTGTATGTAAGTTGACTGTTTATTTAATAAAACTTTTCTTTGTTCGAAAAAAAAGCTTTTCATTTTCTTTACGTAGGAACGTATCCCTATTCTGGCCATAGTATTTTTACCTCTAAAAACGAAGTTTCGCTTAACGAAGTAATTTCGTGGAACGCATCCTATTCGTTATTCGAGGTATGCCTGTATATAATTTTTTTTTTTTTTTTGGGGAATTTTTTTTATTAAAAATTTATAGAATTTGACAACTGAAGGACAAAAATGTATATTGATGGCTAATTTACTGAGAAAACCAACTGAGCAGTGATACTAGATCAGTATCCCCATACTAGTAGTGAGGATAACATCTAATTTTATTATTGGACTCCATAGAGATTCTTAAGCACTTTGGCCTGATTGGGTATGGCTCCCTGCCACAAGTAGCTTGTTTCACCTCATCCCACAAATATTCAGTGGGGGTGAGATCCAGTGCAGTCATCTCATACTTCCCGAATTATTACCAAATGGTCAGTGCATTCTGATGTGCATTATTCTACTGGAAGTAACCTTTACTTGATGGGTAAACTGTAAGCATAAAGGAATGTATCTAGTCAGCAATAATGCTGAAGCAGGTGGTTGTATTTAGATGTTGGTTATGCTGTATTGCAGAACTAACGGGTTCCACAAAACACTCACCATCCCAGTTTTACTTCGAGCCTCCAACATTGGAACCTGGCATGATAAGTCCATTTATTTATTTTTCTGTTACTATGTGTTTTTCTGACATGGAACAACTAGAACTAGTATTCGTTAGACCAGTCAATTTTGTTCCACTCCTCAAATGCTGGCCCATCCAGCACAGGTGTATGTTAATTTGTTTTTAGATAACAAATTTGGAACCTCATAAGGTTGTCAACGGGTCCAGCACATGTTACCGGGAATTGTACACATTCCAGTATACACCTTTGCAATCACTGACGTATTATGCTGTTTGATCAATTGTGACCTATTGGACTGTAATGGTTCTTTTCACTCTCTCAGCATGTCGCATCACGAAGCTCTCTCTGTAACCAGGACTGCCGCTAGCTGAAGATTTCTAATTGTTAGATTATTCTTGGTATATACTAGGCACTGTTGTATGTGAACATTCCAGCAGGGCAGCAGTATTTGTATGCCTGCAGTGGTACACAGAGGTGGGCTGGCTAGGGAAACTCCAGTGGGCTGGTGTGAATTTAGCCATAAATACTATTATGAGGCCCTACAAGTTTCCAAAGAATTTTTGACCCAGTCCACCTCTGATGGCATGTCGGCGCTAAATATAATATTACATTAAGTCACTAAGATCACATTGCTGACCCATTCTCTCGGTATCTGGTAAAGATAAACAGCACTGCCTCCGATGAAATGATCAATATCCTAGACTAGCATTTCCCAAACTGGGGTCTGCGGACCCCTGGGGGGGGGGTCCATATACCAGTTCCAGGGGGGTCTGAGAAACAGAATGGTGAAATTATTCATTATATGTATAGCAAATTGATGATAAATAAAGTTAGTTACATATGTAAAAATAAGAATAAAGTTCAGTTCTTTCTCTTTCTCTCTCTTTGTACAGAGAGAGAGAGAGAGAGAGAGAGAGAGAGAGAGAGAGAGATGGTAAAGCAAATTAATAGTAGTAATGGCAAATGATGCAAGACAGCAATCTACAGTGGTGGACAAAAAAACTGCATCACTTGTGAATTTTGCAAATAATGTGTTTGCGCTTCATTGTAGGTTGCAGAAATGTTTGAAATGCATTTGTTAGATGGGATATATATCTCTGTGAATGAAATCCAATAAAAAGACTCCACCTGATATACCTAATTGCCATAAGTATCTTCCCAATGTAAATGCATAATTAATGGGAATATGAGAAATCGTTAAAATGGCAATCATGACAACCAAACATACATTTTATTGCATTTATGTGTATAAACCGAAATGCCAAGTTAACGTAATAGTATTATGTATGGTAAATCACAAAATAAGTCCTCAATATTTTGTTGTTCCTCCTCGAGCTGCAATTACAGCCTTGCAACGATCTGGTATAGAGTTAATCAACTTCCGCATATATGGTTGCCTAATTTCGTGATACCACACCCTTACAATGCTCTCCTGCAGCTGAATCTTACCTGTTGGCTTCTTCTGAGCAATTTTAGACGACATTATGTACCAGCAATTTTCAATGCGGTTCAAATCTGGACTGTTGCCGGGCCGAGCCAGTCCAACATTGTAATGCAGCATTTCTGAGGTATGACTGCACCTTAAGGGAGAAAAACGAGGAAAAACATTGGTTAAGTACGATTTAAGTCTTGTGAGACAAGAAGACAAACTCGTCATTAAATCTAAATAGCATAAAACTTACCAATTTTGCTGTGTGGCAAGGTGCTCGAGTCCTGGTAAAAAAAAAATGCAGTTTTGGACATCTGTGTGGTGATCCCTAATAATGGGGTTCAGATAACCTCCAAGATAGCATTGTAGGTTTCTGCATTCACCATTTTGTAAATAAACTTAATTTGCCTCACCCCTTTGCATGTTATGCATCCCCAGACCATCTTACCAGTGTGGAACTTTACAGTCAGCATTATGCAGTTGGGATGGTATGCCTCTGATTGTCGTCTTCTGACATAATCGCTTCCCATCCGAGCCATGCAGGTTGAATTTCGATTTGTCAGAAAAAATGAGTCTCTCATTGCTCTTTTGTCCATGAAACATTTATTTTAGCCCAAGCAAGTTGCTTCTTCCTCATTTGTTGGGTCAACGAAGGCTTCTTCTTGGGCCAATAGGCATGCAGACCACATTCCAAAAACTGTCTTTGGATAGTTTGTGCACTTGTTTCAACACCAGAGGCCATCTTAAAGTCTAGTTTTAGATCAGGAGCACTAGCATGGTGATTACGAAGGAATAGCTGTTTCAAATATCGATCTTGGGAAGGCAAAGTCACTCTCTTGCAGCCTGATCCAGGTCTTCTCTTCACACACCGGTTTCATGCTTTAATTTCAGCACCCGGGATACTGGTGGCAGCCTATTTTATCAGTGAAAGCATGCATAGAAAGGCGTTCCTGAGACAGAGCAACAGATACTTTTTTTTCCTTAGTTTAACTGAATATATGGAGCCATGCTTACACCTCTGCAAAACATGATACTAATGAGCATGTATACCCTTCCAATGCCATATTTATAGAAACAGTTGATGCAGTACCTAGCAATTACTGTCTGATGCAATAGAAGCGTTATCTGACACAGTACCTCTGCTTTGTGACAAACAAAATTACTGTAATCAAACAATATCTTAAAAATGATTTTTTTTAAGGTGATGCAGTTTTTTTTGTCTGCCACTGTATATAGCATCAGTCAAAAAAAAAAAAAAAAAAAAAGAAAGAAAAAAAGTTTCCCCATCCATACCAGTTCTCCCTTGAATTTATTCTACCCATCCACTTCTGCCACAACAGGTTTAAGCCTATTCCAATAACCAACCACCCACTAGCTGAAGGCAAACTTCCACACATCTATCCTGCAGCCATCCTTCCTAAACTTGAATTTATGCCCCCTCGTGTGTATAGTCTCAGCAAGTGGAAGAAAACCATTAACATTCTGATTAATCAATTGATTCAAGGCTTTAAACACCTTAGTCAGATCTCCCTGCAGGTGCCTGGTCTTGAGACACTGCAATTTGCCTTTCTAGATAAGAGTACGCTCTTGTTCCCTTCACCAAACTGGTTACCTTTCCCTGCACCCATTGCAGTAGAACTACATACTTCCTAAAGTGAGGCCTCCCGACCTGTATGCAGTACTCAAGGTGCAGCCTAACCGTGTCCTTATACAAAGGGATAATTGCCTCCTTATTCCTGCTAGCAAAAAGTCTGTATTTCATTGAAAAGCACCACGAGCTGTCCCAGCTGCATGTGTGCACTGCACAATTACCCTTCAGGTCTTTTTCATTTTCCACTACCCTGAGTGTAGTACCATACAGTTGATAAGTTAATCTGGGGTTACTGCTACCCGTGTGCAGTACCATGCATTTGCCGATGTTAATCATCAAGTGCCATTTCTCAGCCCATCGATTCAATTTTCCAAGATATTGTTGCAATAGTTCACCGTGATGATGTCAATAACCACTCTGCCAACCTTTGTATCATCTGCAAACTTAGACATTAAGCCTGATACACCTTCATCAACATCATTTATAAATATTGAAAACAACAATGGACCCAGCACTGATCCCTGGTTACCTCCCACTAATAATGTTAATCCATGAAGGGCAGTGCCCAAAGATTTATTTTATAATGGGGGATTTTAACTTTTCAGGTATTGACTAGAACTTGTTGGATGGTCACTTGTACAGTAGCAAGGCTTTTGTGAATTTATCCGATGACTATTTTCTACACCATGGTAACTCTTCTTGGGCAAATGTCATAGTGGAGTCCCCCAAGGTTCAATATTGGCCCCTTGTTGTTTTCTATTAATGATATTGATGAAGGCATATCAGGCTTAAATTCCAAATTTGCAGAAGATATGAAAATTGGCAGGGGCTGGTTAATGACAGTTATCATGATATGCTATTATAACAAGATCTAGAAAATTACACAGCTGAAGTTTAACCTTGACAAATGTTAGGTCATTGTCATCATCATTATTATTATTAGCTATATGGTGCAAGGAAGCCTGAGGCTTATTCTGCACCAGCCAAAAAAAAAAAAAAAATTCTGAATTACCAAGAGAGAGGTGAGGCAGAAGCAGAAAGGAATTACCAAGAAAGAAAGAGAAGAATGATGCTCAATAATCCTAGATTAACTTACCAACCATGTGGTACCTCAACCAAGGTAGTTGAGAATATGAAAAAGATCTAAGGGTAATTGTGTGGTCAGAAATGAAGTTTTTTGAGCAGTGCAGACAATCTTGTAGGACTGCTAATGTGGTTTTGCCAACAGGGATAATGTGATTATTTGTATTGTATTGATGTTAGGCCACACGTTGAGTAGTGCATGCAGGTCTGGAGGTTTCATTTTTGGAAAGATGTGGATCTGTTGGAATGGTTCCGAGAAGAGCAATGAGATTAGTGAGAGCAAACAAAAGGATACTCTTCTCATGAATGGCTTCAGTTCTGCAAGTTGCTGTATCTGGAAACCAGGCATCTTTCGAGGAGATCTGATTGAGGTGTTTAAGGCTTTTAATGGATGGAGTAAGGTCAGTGTTGATGGAATTCTTTCTCCAACAGAACATAAATTCAAGTCAAAGAAGGATGATTGGAATATAGACATCCAGAAGTTTTCCTTCACTCAGCGGGTAGTTGATCATTGGAACAAACATCCAGTGTTGCAGATATGGGTAAACTTTTGAGTAAATTCAAAGAGCTAGATACTGTTAGAGAGAATGGACAGGTGATATGGGAAGTGCTTTGATATAGTCCCACGTGAATGATTTTTGTATAAATTAAAGCAGTGTGGTATTAATGGCATTTATTACTATGGATAAAGTGGTAGGTTGTAAGTGACAGATTAGTTAAATGGTCACTGCTCTTCATGACCAATGTTTCAAGTGTGGCTCTCACAGGTTTTAGTTTTTTGCTTGTTACTGTTTTTGAAGTCCTTAACTATAATTAATGATGTTGATATTGTTTTGATATAGGTATTTTAAGCTTAGTGTAAGCTTGCTGATGATACAAAGGTGGACAGGCTAGGTAGTTAACAACTAGTAATCAGGCCATGTTAGTTCAACAAGACTTACATTATTTAGTTAGGCCGAGAAATAATGGTTGATGTTAAACACAACTATCATTTTACTACTCAAATGCAGTCTTGCATTTGAGTAGCAATTGAGAGGAAATACTGTACACCAGGTGTCCTAAAATTTTCCTTTAAAGTCAGAGTGATTGATTGATTTTCAGAATAAATGCCCAACTGGTCCTGTGAAAGTTGGAAGTTTATTTAAATTTCAGGAGGGAAAGATAAATATTTGAAAGAAATAGGCAGATGAAAGGAGGGAATGTTTGATTATTTTTTAAATGTAATTAAAATTTTTTTTTTTTAATTTTATTATATTATTTATTTTTGGCTGGTGCAATTATAAGCTTGCTTCCTTGTATCATTTTGTTGATAATGGCACTAAAATTTCTGTTCTCAGGCTAAGAACAGTTTACTTATTCATTTATGTGTGAGTATAAATAAATAAATGAATGGATGGGTGGCTACATTATCTATATATAATATATGAGATAAAAAATGTAAAACCATCAAAATATTATGGTTTTCAATTTATTATATGGATTTATGGGCTGGTGCCATTGATATAGTATATTATGTTAGATGTCTTAGTGAAGGTGAAGAGTAGTGAATAACTAATAGATATACCTAGTTAAGTTTGTTAAATTGTTAAAAAAAAAAAAAAAAACAACCCACACAGGATAATATACAAAATTGGTTTTCAGGAGTCAACCAACTAGATTGAGTTAAAACAATGATAAAGGGTTCTGTGTTTTTATGATAATCTATATGCAATATGATGTTATGTTACCATCTATTAGTAGGGTCTAAAGTTTAAGGACCCAGTTTAAGGTTATAGTTTTATAAAAAAAAATTATATATATTTTAAAATATATGAATAATGCACATTGATTATTTTTAGTCAAGCCGTCATTCTCTAGGGAAGAATGAAAGTATATAGAAAGTGGCAACCCCTGTGTTAAACATGGTAAAATGTGTATTATTGTGTGCAAATATAGCCCAATATATGAAATATTGAGTTTAGGCATAATGAAACTTAGTGATAGCAAAGCAGTGCAAAATGGCTGATGAAGTAGGAAATAAAGAGCCTGAAGCCTATAAGGGCAAAAATATAGCAGATGTTTAGAAATAGTTTCTCTTCCATCGTTGATTAATCTGATAATTTTGGAAAAATAAAAATGAAGGATGTACCATGTCTTAGTGGGTGCTAAGACATAAGATAATGCTCTGGTTCACCAGAACCACTCCCATTTGTTAATCCATTCCTATAGAAGGACCTTCAGCTCAAGGTCATTGAGGTGTTATCCAAGGATGAAACATTCTCTCCCCACATGCTGATGCATAAAAATTCAGGCCTTCTTGCATGGTTTGACCATAACACCCTTTTAAAAAAGGGTTGATGTATAATTTTAAAGAAACAAATATGATAACTGATGTCATTCAAAAATCATATATTTGTTGAATTAATACTATGGCTTAGTAATGCTAAGTAATTCTAGCATAAGAAGTGAAGAAAGTGCATTACTTGCTTTTAAAAATCACTTAGCATTTTGCCATTCCAAGCATGTTCTAAATTTTACTTTAGAAATATACCCGGCCCAGTGTTTAGATAAAAATAGTGTTGTGTTTATTTTAATTTTGTATTTTTTACCATGACTCCAAGGTCCAATTCAAGTTTAAAAAAATGAATGTATTTTAACTATGATTTGGAAATTTTCTTTACTAGGAAGGGAGAAATTATTTGATTTGTAATGGAACAGCTGTTTGGTTGAAAGTTTCTTGGTCATGGAATTAATGAGATATAGACTTGAAATTCCTTGTGCATTCACTGCAACCAAGTGGTCAGGGTACAAGTTTAGTCATTTTCTGGGTACCTGTAATATTCAAATCGATCAGTTATCCTGATTTGATTTTTAAAAATATTTTATGCTTTTATTTTTTCCCCTAATTTCACTTAGAGAAATTGACACATTTAATATTTAACTGTAAGAATAAAGACTGTTATTACAAAATATTAAAATTATGTTTTTTCTTCCAAGTGTTATGGAGGACTATAACTCCAATCTGTTACGATTATTTTATGCATTATTATAGCCTTTAAAAGTATTTAAAGGCTATAATGTATAATCAGAGCAGACACTAACTTGCATGATAAGCAACATACTCAGGCAATCTTTTGCCTTAATGCCAGTTAGATTTGCCACTGCCCGGAATTGTGTAAAATGTAATTTTTTTACAAAATTATAAATGATTTTTCCTAATAATATACCAAAAATTTAGGTTCACCATTACCTTTGATTAAAACAAAGAGAATTAAAATGGTTTTGGAGGAAACTTTTAGCTACTGTTGTCAGTCTGCATTCTCAAATTTTCTATTTCTTTCTACAGATGTTTAGTAAGTGAATACTTTTTGTTGCATTTTTGATATTGTTTAGATTAGTGATGGCATAATGGAGTGATTAATATGGTTATTTCAATATCGAAAACATGTTAAAAAGCAGTGGAGAGATTCGATCTGATGTTATCCAAGTTAAAGCTGAAATCGTACTACAAATCAGGCAATGCCTCCGTTACATACATCATCGATTAAACGGGTGAAATCGATGGATTTCGCCCGTTTACCATCGATTTAATGGACTTCCGATTTAACGGGCGAAAAAATTTCACTGGACCATAGTGATTCGTGAGATAGGGAAAACCAGGAAATCATTAGTTAGGGCAGACAATTGCAAGCATCCCAGCCCGTTGATGGATTTCTCTCTATCATACTTTGCCTTGTTTCTTTATTACAACCTCACTTAGTGTACCTTCTTGCATTGTTTTACCGTTGCTAAATACTTTTAAAAAAGATTGATGGTCCCTAAGAAAATTGGTGAAAAGAGAAAGCATGTGCATCTGAATGTTTCACAGCATTTAAAGCTGTTGGAGAAGTTAGACTCAGGTGTGACTGTTTCCTGCAGAATGTGAAGAATAATATAATATGATGTGGGGGAGAAAAAAAAAACCTGTCAAAAATTGTAGAAAGCAAGCTAAGCTTTAGGGAATAAGACAGTGAGAGAGGAAAGAAAGCAAGTGATGGAGAGAAACCAAAGAGTGTAAGAGAGTTGGGGGGGGGGGGTTGAAAAAAAGATTAGAAGATAAGCTTAAGGAATCTTGAGATTCGCCATTTTCTCATCTTTGGCTTCTGAGCTGTGACTCTTCCTGAATAAAGTTCTAGGCATCACTGCTGTCACGGTAACTTATCTTCTAATTGTATATTCTCCATCAACAAATAAAGTTAAAGTAAATATAAGTTTGGTTTTTATTGTTTAACTTTATTTTGTATTTATGTATTATAAATATTTATTATTTATATTATATATATTATAAATACACAGAGTAATCTAATGTTACTTATTGTTATGCGCTTTAACATTCTGCATCCCTCTGCGAAAGAAGTAAAAGTAAAAAATATATACATGGAAGAAATATTTGTAAAATAATAAGAAGTTTACCTCAATGTAGTACGTAGAACACTTCCGTATGATACTCTCCAGAAATTAAAACGAAAAACTTATCGATACACAATTATGGGGGAAAGTTTTTCCGATTTTTTTCGTTTTAATTTCTGTAGAGTATCATACGGAAGTGTTCTACGTACTATATTGAGGTAAACGTCTCTTATTCTTTTACAAATATTGATATCAACGTAGAACGTATTGATCATTACAGCTCTGGTTCATACTACGGAAGAAATATGTATCAACAATTTTGAACATTACCAAAGGAAAATGCCTCTCTCTCTCTCTCTCTGTCTGTACACGTTAAAATTAACAGATTGTAAAGAAAATAAAAGGGCTGGAGAATTATGATTTTTTTTTTTTTTTTTTCACATTTTTAGCCTGGGCACACCATCAAGAGGACGCCTTGTCTAAATTTATTTATTGGCTCGGAATCTTGGTGACGTTTTCCTTTGGTAATGTTCAAAATTTTTTGATACATATTTCTTCCATGTATATATTTTTTACTTCTTTCGCAGAGGGAGGCAGAATGTTAAAGTGCATAACAATAAGTTAAACTAAGTAGTTAAATACTGTCTGAACTATTTTGTTTAACTTATTGTTATGCGCTTTAACATTCTGTCTCCCTCCTATTTTACTTTTATATATATATATATATATATATATATATCTGATCAAGAAGCACAGAAAACGAAAAAAAATGTAGGTGACTTATGTCCAAATTATATTGATGACCAAGCAATTCAATTTTATCGATCTAATAGTAATTTTGAATAAAACATTTTTACTGAAATTAGCTTGTGCTATAAATTACTGTTCGATCCGTAAAACTGATTTTCCGTGTTTGTAGTAATTGTGTGTGACGTTTTAAGTTATATGTATTCATGACTAGAGAATGGATCATGAGTAGTACATATTCCAGGTGTTGGAAACCGTTGTTGGTACATCACCAGGAATGCTTATTTGGAAGAGGTTAAGGTCGAAAAAGCAAAATTAATAATTACGTATATCATCACAGTTTTTTTTTTTTTTTTTTTTTGAAAAGGAACTGTATTATTTGATGCGTAACTGATAAATTTAAGAACTTAAATACATTAGCGCGGTTTCATGCCTTTTTCTTAGTTTTATTATTATTATCCATATGATTCAAGGAAGCCTGAGGCTTATGCTGCACCAGGAAAAAAAAAAAAAAAAAAGTTCCCGAGTAACCCTGTGAGAGAGAGTCAAAAAGTAGAAGGGAATCACCAAGAAAGAGAAGAATGATGATATCCAGCTCAGGACCCTGGGTGTGCCAAGCCCATACTTTGTTTTATTTTACTTCAATTTTACTGCTTACTGAAATGCTATTAAAATCTCTTTGTGGTTTTTGATGTTTTAGCATGCAAGTATTAATTCTTATTCTTGCGGCTCACTATCTGTAGACGTAACTATTAGTATACATTAATCTAGAACTGCTTACAGATATGGCGATCTAAACTTACTGTACCGTTTAAACTTTTGACCTTTAGTAGTTGTGAAGGATACTTTGCACTGTTGCAAATCTTGCCTGGTTTGCAATACAACGTGTCTGTGATCTTTTGGCCTTTGACCTCCATCTGGATCTTGTGAAGCAACATTACTACACGCAGAACGCTGTTAACCGCCTTGTGCTTTATTTTGGGTAGCACCACCCACTCCTGTGATAAATAACTTTTACGCTGGGAAGCGAGATAGTTTCCAGTGGGGGAGGGGGTTGTCTATGGTTAGTCCGTCTAGCACGCAAGTCAAGGCCGTAAAAGCAGGACCGCAGGAAGGGACCTTCGACTTGTATGGAATTATTGAGGGAAGGGGATGGGAGAGAGAGAGAGAGTGTTTAATTCAGCCTCGCTCAGCTTTTGCCCTACCCCTGAGGCTGCGGGAGGGGGGGTGGCGATAGTGGCTGCAATTTCCACAGTGCCAGCAGTAAGTACTGACGGGATGGGAGTGTAGTGATGAATAGTTGGCCCCTCTGTCCTCACTAGCACTGCTTCCCTTCCATTAGACCTCTCGGCCTGTCGCATGCGTGGCGTTCCCCCCCTACTTTGAACAGCCATAGCCTGGCATTTGCCTCTAGGAGATAGGCTGGTTCAAGGCCACAAAACGTCATCGAAAGAGAGGGAGAGAACGAACAGACGAGCGAGCGCTTTTGTTCCTCAGTCAAACTTGCTGGTGTTTGAAAGTACGAGCAATAAATGTTTACATGTGGAATTTAGTGAATGTTTTGTTACTTTATTTTAGTATCAACTATTGGTTTTCCGAGTGGTTTGTGATTAGTTTCTGTCAGACTGTTAACAGGATAGACGTCCGTCCTATATTGAAGGATTTCTGTTAAAGAGGAGTTAGCGTCTCAGAGGTAGCCATTTATGGATTATTTATGTAATCTACCGATCTTCCTTTTTTTTTGAGGTAAGAATTTGTAAACTGACGTAATTTAGATCGTTACCAAAGTGATTCTTCTCAGACGTAAAATCGTAATCATTACTGTAGCTCTATTTATGAATTTGTAGCTCATTTGAAAAGGTATTGTGTTGGATCTCGTTCATACAGTTTGCCTTGTTTAGCGTTTCATATTTTTATAAACATCATGACACGTAAATTGGCAATCGTTATTGTTGCAATTCTATTTATGAATTTGAAACTCGTTTGAAAAGGCATTGTTATTGTGTTGGATCTCTTTCATACAATTTGCCTTTTTGTTTAGCGTTTCTTATTTTCATTAACCAAACTTCATAACCTTCTTTTGTTTTAATAGTATACTGATGTCGCGTATTCTACAAGTTAATGGAGTTACAAACTATTGTGCATGTTGTAATCACTTGTCTACCCTGTTGTATTTGATTATCATCCGTATTTGTAATGAGAGGTATATAAATAAATTTACATTTAAATATTGACTCCTTTTTGGCATTTTTGTTTCTAGTAAGTGATCAGTACACGAACCATTTACATTACAAATTTTCATCTTTCACTATTAATCTGATTAGCATATAATAATACCAGGGCATGTTATTTGCTTAGCTGAGATACTTTGTTATTATTTGTAATTGGCAAATGGTGATTGTCACGTCACTGAAACGTTGCAGGTTGGAAATATTTTACTTGATTCCACACAAGAAGAAAACTAAAGTTTGCACATGTACCGAAATTAAAAACTTTTCGGGCGGTGTGACTTTCTCACGATTGTCTAGCTTTATTATTGTGAGTCAGCTGTATGAGGATCCTCCTCCTTTGGCCTTGCTTTCAAGTTATATGTATTGCAGATGGTTTTAAGCTTTTCTGTAATGTACGTTTAAGGTCGTTTAATTTCAATTTAATTTGACTGTGTTCTTATGAATTTTCCTCTCACGTTGATGCAATTGTCCAGCAATTAGCAATCGCACGTTCAGTTTTTATATCTGTAATTAATTATTTATTTAATCGGAGTGAATATGATATGGGATGATTGGTGTATTGTATGCCAGGAATATATATATAACAGATAATTAATATAAAAATCTAATTAATACATATGCCAGTAGCATGGCAAAACTGTAGAGCGGAAAAATTTACATAAAAATTAAATCAACAGTAAAGGTAACAAGACAAACTGTAGCCGAAAATCTCCAATTAATTTAGAAGTTCAATTAAATCCAGTTAATAATAAGTTAATTTAAAATATAAAGCCAATAATATAATTTAGCGGCACCCCCCAAGTAAAGTACCAGTTCCGAGAGACGTGAAATATTACCAAAACGGGAATGTGTATATATATATATATATATATATATATATATATATATATATATGAGTTAAGTTAATAATGGTTAGAGTTTTTTTAAAAATAAAATATGATATACTAGCTTATCAGGTAAACCATAAACCATGGTGAGTACCCAACGTGACCTGGAAAAAATCAATCTATGCCATGACATAAGCAATAAAAATATATAAAAATACCATTAAAATGTTAGTTATGGCAATCAGATACATTGCAAGGGACTTTTTCGAGGGCTAACCCTTACAATGTATCAACCATAATTAACGAGCTATCCGTTTCTCCGTTTCCCTTGCAATGTATCTGATTGCCATAACTAACATTTTAATGGTATTTTTATATATTTTTATTGCTTATGTCATGGCATAGATTGATTTTTTCCAGGTCACGTTGGGTACTCACCATGGTTTATGGTTTACCTGATAAGCTAGTATATCATATTTTATTTTTAAAAAAACTCTAACCATTATTAACTTAACTCATATTCATACAGACCGATGTAATGTTTAATCGTCCTAGATGGCATTAATTGGTTATGTTACTACTTAATATTTATTATAATACTTATATTTATTATAACATTTAATATTTGCTTTGTTATACTTGGATATATATATATATATATATATATATATATATATATATATATATATATATATATATAGCACTATATATGCTAATGGTCGGCTAGCCATCATTTGTATCTCAATATGCGTACCAAACAAAACCAAATTTTAATATTTGAAAGGTAACAAGATAATACTGTATTGCAGCTGTGCAACAGTAAATTTATTAATAACACAATGTAACAAAAAAATAAAACTTGTGCTTCCATAATAATAGGTATTCGATGATAAAATGTAATGCTGTCATGTCAAATCACATTTAATATAAAGAAAATCATAATATTTCGTCTTTAAGCAAAACAACAATTAGTACTTTGTTGGGTATCTTTTGGTGAATGAATTCAAGCACCTTGGAATGTTAGAAATTATTATTTTATTTTTTGAAGCAATTATTATTATTATATATATTTTTTGATTTATATAGTCAGAGCCAATGTGCATCTACTTTTCAGTTTCTTCTTTTGAGCTGATAGATCAAGGTCCTTATTTAATGATCAGATTCATCCCACAAATTTTCTATCAGGTTTGAGTTGGGTGATAGGTAAATGTTTCCATTATTGTGGGTCAATGTGGAGTAGGCATTCATGAAAAAGATGAGCTTTAGGATCCTGGTAGAATTTATAAATGTCACTAATATTATATTTTCACCATATTTCTGCAAGTTTTTTTTTTTTTTTTGTGGAATGTTTACACTTTTGTTTATGTTCCCTTTAATAAACACCCTCTGCAGATGTTTCATATTCACCCCCCATCCATTATGCTGCCTTCACAGTGCTTTACAGTTGGCTGCAAAGTTTTGAGGTAGTCCATCATTTGGCTTCTACCACTTCGTTTTGTTAGTGAAAATTTCATCATCCGTTTTTTTCAGCAACGAATGTCATCCTACTAGTTTTGTTCTTTCTGAACAAGAATTTTAACAAGCTGTAGCCTCCGAAACAATTTTCTCATAACTTGTAATTGTTTCAGTATGTGCTTAACCACATTATTGCAGAACCTCTGTTGCAAGTTTTGGTAAATCTGATCTTGGGTTTTTTGTTTATTTTTTTTTTTTTAATTGCCAAACATTTCTTTGGATGGCTTTTTTTGGGGGGAGGGGGCTTAGATTCAATTCTGTCTTCATTCTTGTACCTCATTAACATGGCTCCTGTATTTTTATACATCACCAAAAGTTTGACAATTTCTGAGTAGGTATGTAACTTTTCTTGGTGAAAAATAACAAGTTGTCTTTGTTCATGAGTTGTTTCTCCTTTTTTTCCTTTGCAACCCATTTGATTAAGAATTTATGTCAGTACTTCAGCCAACCCAGCATGTTTCTGCCAAGACTATTAAATGATACTGGCTGTATTATGTGAAAAAATTAAAAGGAAATCACAGTAGACCAGTCAGAGTACAAAACCATGAATATTAAAGTGATATATCAATACAGTCGACTCTGTAAGCAATACCCTATAAGGATCAGCTCCCTATAAGAAAAGATTTTGCCCACTCCCAGCCAAACATATATGTTTCAGTGTAAAATAACTGTCTCTAAAAGGAACAGCAGTGGCAGTACATAAATATATTTCATGGTTAAGTTACTCTCCCTATAAGAAACAGGCTTTATGATAATTACCTATGTGAGAAACATACTGGATACCATAACTTTACAAAGATACATACTGCATTAGGTTATGTTAATCTTTTCTGTGAATTTGTTGTGTACTCAAAAATGGCGCCTCCGTAGCCAGGTGGGAAGGAGCAGCAGTGCGTAGCACACGCTTCTTGATTAGACCGGGGTTCGAGCCCGTCACCACCAAATACGGAGGATGCGGAAAGGTCATTCAGGGAATGACCACCGCATATCCCGGAGCAATATGGCCTTAGTTGCTAATGCTCCTAAAAACCAAATAATAACAACAACAACAACAACTCAAAAATGTCTCAAAAGAAATATTCTTCTTATGATTTATCTGTTAAATTGAATGTGATAAGGCAGCATGAAGAAGGTGATAATTTGTTTTTACAAGATTTGTCAAATAAATTCCAAAAACTGTAATAAAAAAATATTGGCATCAAAGGAAAAGATTTTGGAGAAAGGAAATCTTCCAAATGCAAACAAATTGAAAAAATTCATAAGCCTGACTTTGAAGATGTTGATCAGGCAGTATTAAAAGGGATTAAAGAAATTCACAGTCAAAATATTCCACATGATGAACAAAGTGTCCCTCAATTCAATGAAAATCTCATTTTTCAAAATTGTTAGGTTACAGAGAAAGTGACTTTAAGCTGGTGATGGCTGGCTAACAAAATTTAAACGCAGGCATGGCGCAAGTTTCAAGGTCATCCAGGGAGAAGCTGGTTGGTTCTGTGCAGCAAGCTGACACAAAAGAATATTACGACTGAATATTACCAGATTTGCTTAAAGATTGCAGTCTTAAATATTTTTAATGCT
The DNA here is from genome assembly GCF_048544385.1 of Mastigoproctus giganteus. Taxonomy (NCBI): domain Eukaryota; kingdom Metazoa; phylum Arthropoda; class Arachnida; order Uropygi; family Thelyphonidae; genus Mastigoproctus; species Mastigoproctus giganteus. The sequence goes on from NC_143585.1 coordinate 113,308,062, forward strand.
GACAAATCTGCTTTATTTTTGGAAGCACTATCTGATAAGACATTTGTGTTTAAAATTCAAAATGACAATTGTCAGGGTGGTAAAAGGCATAAGCTATGAATAATGTTTTCAGTAGGTGCAAACGTGGATAGCAGTGAAAAGTTGCCATTATTACTCATTGGTAAATCAAAAAATATACCTGATGTTTTCCAAAAACACCAAGGACAATCTTCCAGTGTAAAAAAACAAACAAAAAAGGAAAATTTTAAAGAGCACATTGAACAGCTTTATTACTGCATGCATAATACATATAAACGTACAGTACAGCTTTATTGTAATAAAATACAATTTGCTATTTCTTAAAGTCCAAAATTGTAGATTGATGCAGTTATAAAGCAAATGGAAAGACATGAATGACTGGGGAAATTTTATTCAAAAACTTGACAAATTTTTGTTTCAGAATCGAAAAGTAGCATTTGTTTTTGATAACTGCCATGCTGATCCCACCTACTTTCACTAAAAGTTATTAATTAAATTTTTTTTAATGCTGAACATAACTTCTGTAACACAGAAGTTATGACTATGGATCAAGCTATAATAAATAACCTTAAACTTTTGCAGTAATTCAACAAAAATGTATTGATTTTAAGCACAATCTGTTAGATGTGCTAATAATGCTAAATTATTCATGGTTTCATGCTACAGGTGAAACCACTAAAAAGTGCTTTGCACATGCAAAAGTTTTCAATTACCAATTTAAATCCAGACCTACTAGAAGATTTAAGTGAATTTCAAAATTTATTTGATTAGTTGACAGTAATGCTTCTGTTACAAATTATGCTACTTTTGACAAAGATGTTGTAACTACTGAACCACTCCTGATGAAGAAATGGTGCAGGAGGTTAAAAAGTAGTACTATATACAAAACACAAAATAGTAAGGAAAATGATAATTCTGATAGCAGTGACAAAGTTAAGTTATTATTATTATTATTACTAGCCATATAGTGCATGGAAGCCTGAGGCTTATGCTGCACCAGCTAAAAAAAAATTCCCAAGTTACCCAGAGTGTGAGAGAGAGAGAGAGAGAGAGAGAGAGAGAGAGAGAGAGAATATCGATAATCTGATCCCGTATTAAGGCAACTGAAGCATGTCAAACTTTACACTCTCTCTTTATGCTTAATGAATCAGGAAAATGCTTCTGAAATGATTAAAAATGCTTAGTGTTGACAATTGTCAGCAAACTCAACTGCATCAATCTACAATTTTGGACTATTTTTAAGAAATAGCACATTGTACTTTTTTACAATAAAGCTGTACTGTACGTTTATACATATTATGCATGCAGTAATAAAGCTGTTCAATATGCTCTTTAATATTTTCCTTTTTTGTTTGTTTATTGTCTTTTATACTATATAACATATTCAGTTTGCAAAAATAGCTGCTTTGGTATTCTAGACTAAGGAAAAGCAAAAACATCAATTCTCTTTATAAGGAACTGTTTGAAGATTTATCAGTGGTGTTTCTTATAGGGAGAGTCAGTTGTACATTCTAAGGTTAGAGTTTTTTGCATGCACAGTTTGAGGGGTGACTTTTTTATTTACATTAGAAACAAATTAACTTTGTTTCTGCAGAGTAATAAAATAATGTATAACCCTATATATTATTTATTGTTAAATATTTAATATACAAATTTAAGGTATCATAATTGTTTATTTAAATGTGCACAGATTAATATTTACTTAATATTATTAAGATTATTGTATTGAGAAAATAATTTCATAGAGAAATTACTGTGACAATGCCACTAATTAAATGCTTTGAATTGCTGTCAAGTGAATTTTATTGTATACAGAGATTTACAATTAGTAAGAAAATCTGTTGGAATTTTGTCTTACTAATTGACTAGGATTTTACCTTATTGCCAAACCCTACTTGAGTTATAGCAGTGTTCCAAGATTCCATGTTGAATCCTGTTATTGTGTCCAGTCAAGAACAAATGGAAACTGGAATTGAACTGTATAGGGAATGGGGGAAATAGTTTTCATCACTCATTACATTCTCCATAAAACTCACTTTTTCCTCTGTAGTATTCATATTTACCCCAGAAATTGGCAGAATTATATTATGACAGTGACTGTTGTCACTGTCACAATATAATTCTCCAGCTAATTAGCAGTCAGATGCCATAATTGTTGCTGATATGCAAATAGAGTATATATTTTAAAACAAAACATACTCTAATGAAGAAAGAAATGTTTCTATAAAAAATAATAAATAGCATAAGTCACACTGTGGCATCATGTACAATGCTCTAGGTTTGTTTTGGCTTCGGTTTTGTTGCAGTTTCTTCAGTAGTAGAATGGTAGAGAAAACAAGTTTCCACACATTTTAGAGCAAATGTGATATTACATTTTTAGCGTTTTGTACTATATTAGTTATTTTTAAAATAAATAAAATACACTAAAATAAATTTTTATATAAAAAAACACATTAGGTAAAGAGGTTTATAAAAATTTGATATAAATTAAAAACTAAATTTGGCATGCAATTAATGGTATTGCTGTTTTGGTTTTCTTCAGAAACTTGTATTGTACTTTTATTCCAATGCACAATGATTGACCATTTGATGACCTCTGTTTTGAAATATACCATTAATAAGGTCCTAAAGTGAAAATTAGACATCTGTAGAAGTAACCATCACAAAAGTTTTAAAGTATTTTTTTCTAATAAATAATACAAGGTTAAATAATGAGACCATTACAATTAAATATATCATACCTTCAAGTTATCTCCTTCAAAATAATTGCCCTGAGCTTGCACACATTATTCTATATGTTACTTTGAAGCACAGAAACATTTCTGGAAGCCTTTTTAACACTTTGGTAGTTTTTCTGAATATCTTCAATGGACTGAAAATGGATACCCTTAAGTACACTTTCCAGTTTATAGAAGAGAGAAAAGTCGCAATGGAGCTAGGTCTGGCGAGTAGGCTGCATCTTCACACATGCACAGGTATTTGTTTTTTGGCCAGAAACTGGCAGAGTGCATTGTGTGCCAGACATTTTCTTGATGGAGCATCCAGCAATCCTTCCACAATTTGGCTCTCTTCCTTCGAATTTTTTCACACGGCCTTTGCCAGAACTTCAATGCAGTATGTTTGACCTGTAGTCTGATGTTGTGGGGCATATTGAGCCATAGTGATTTCTTTAATATTGAAGAAAACAAGAACCATGGCTTTCATTTTTGATTTTGACATTGCTTTTTCTTGTTCTGGTGAATTGTTTTGTCTTGCATTTTATTGACTGTCTTTTAGCTTCTCTGTCATACTGGAACAGCCAACTTTCATTGCAAATAATTACAGTATCCAGGTCTGAATCTTCTGTTTTTTTTTCCAAAAAATCTTAAAATTTGGAGTCTTATTTCTTGATCTTCATTCTAAATTTTTAATGTTAAAAATGCTTAAACAATGTTCACTTTTAATTAATGTCCCTACCCAGTCCATATTTTATCAGTTTTCATGGATACTGGATATATTGGCCATTCATCGTCTTCCACATTCTCTCCTCCTGAAAATCTTTTATGCTATTCAAACATGCAATCTCTTGACCTATTATCTTCCCTATAAACTTGATGTAGGGGAAATGATTTGGTTGACACCGCAGCCAAATCAGCAATTCCCAATAATAATCGCTGCCTGTCAGTCCCCTATACAGACTACAGGCAAATAATACACCAGAAGATACACTCCCAATGGCAGGATTCGTGGAATAGACAGACTACGAATAAATTATATCGTATAAAGCTTGTAATTGAACCGTGGCAGTCTAGTCTTCGCAGGAATCGTAAGGAGGAAGTTGTTCTTTCCCAGACCCGCATAGGACATAGTCATTTGACTCATTCGTATTTGCTGAGGGCTGATGATCCTCCTATGTGTGAGTCCTGTGACACAATTTTATCAATCAGACACATTTTAATTGACTGTCCAGTTTTTAGCAATATACGTTTTACTGCTTTTAACCATCTGACTGAGCTGTATACACTCAGTCAGATTTTATCCAACAGTGACCATGTGTCTGCTATTTTTAGCTTTCTAAAATCAGTAAACCTTTTTACTCATATTTAAAAAATCTACCTTATTATTGTTACTTGTTTATTGATATTTGTCTTTTACAGTTTATACTTGTTTTTATACCCTGACTTAGTGACCTAATTCATTAGGCCACTGAAAGTTTTACTTTTTTATGACCAGGTTTTGTCACATTATAGCTTTAGTTGCTAATGCACCAATAAAACCCAACCAGCCATAAACTTGATGTAAAACTCAACTTTCATCTGTGTTTTCTTTAGTTTTGTTAAAAATTTAGGGTTGATTCTTTTGTGTGTCATTTTTCCAGCAAACTGCAAAAACACAAGGTAAGTGAAAATCTGTTTCACTGCTAAATGAATGGAACACGACTTGGCTGACAACTAGGAAAGGGTTCAAGGCCAACCCGTGCCTTTGTTTCGCAGGTGGCAATTGGTGTGTCATGGGTACACATGCAGTCTCGTTAATTAATAGCCACACCTCATTTAAAAAATTAATTTTTTAGTTAGAAAATAACCTAAGTGTGTATTTTAAATTAAAAACTTTCAGGATTGCTTGAACATATCTTAGATTAGACCTGACGTAGCCGAGTGGTCAGGAGCACAAGTGCTGAAGCTTGGTTGGTTGGTTTTGATTTTATTGGCACATTAGCTACTAAGACTATAATGCGCCAAGTGCTGAAGCACACGCTCTTTGAGTGGACCGGGGTTCGAGCCCGTGACTGCTAAATATGATTAAAAATTTGTATTGATTGATTTATTGTAAACTCTACTGACCTGGTGGTCATGCTTGAAATATAATAACTTAACCAAACTCATACTTGATGCTATAATAATTCCTCATAGCACTGCTGATTGTGAATAAATATTTAGCCAGGTTAGAAAAACTAAAACTCAGTTTCAGATCTTATCTTTCTAGTGAAGTGTTGAAACTGCTCCTGACAGCCAAGATTATTGTTATGAACAAAACTTTGACTTACCATTTCTGAAGAGGGCAGTGGCTGCAAAATTGTCTTTTTTTAAATCGATCAAAATAAGTTGTCTAATAGAATATTCAAACAGAAATCCATAGACAGAAAAATGCTAGGTAAATTAATATTAAAAGCATGCTGTGCTGGGTAAATCCTCTGCCTGTATTTTAATAGAAAACATATTTTTCCAGTGAAATTTACTCTCTAGTGCAATGTGAACTTTAAAAAATAAGCTTCCTGGTTTTTGGGAAGCACTTTTGCTTTTTGCAAAAAACCTCTTGTTTTTTTTTTTTTTTTTTTTTTTCAAATTTCAAATGCCTATTCTCGCTTTTTTGAAAGTCAGAAGTTGGTAGCTATGCAGTCTGTTTTTCATTTAATTTATTTTTTTTCTTTCCAGTACATTCCTCATTTTTAGTCACTATCTAAGTAGTTCAGCTTGCTTCTTTTATAAATCTTAATCTCCTAACAGAGTCATTCAACTCTGAAGTCTGAGTTCGAATCCTATCAGTAATGTGAAGAATTTTTATCAGCTGTTTTTGCAACATGGATGAAGTTAGTTGGCTTTTTTGGCAAGGTTTGCTTGCATGGTATTATCTTCCAGAAACTTGGGTTTTCTGTTCAGCAAACAGGCAACTACCACAGAATATACATAGTTTACAGAGATAATATGCTGAGTCATCATTGCTTCAGTGCTTTAAAAAAAAAATGGTTGCAGTTATGACAATAAAAATATTTTATTCAGGTTGTATTGCCTATCAGTGATGTGGGATCTTGCAAAAAGAACATGGAATTAATTTTTAAGTAACTCCAGAAATTTCCGTTTTGCAATAACGTGTGTTGCTGCATTAGCTTTTTATTTCTCCAAACTGGTGGGGGGTGGGTGGAAAGTAATACAGATGAATGAATTCAACCATTTTCTGAACTTTTCTTGCAAAAGTAACTTGTGAGTACTCACTCTGTAGTAATATGAAATGCACAAGCTTTTTTAGTTGGAATTTTATGTTGTTAGAATTAGCACAATAACAGTCAATGTGGGAATGCTGTTGAAGCTACTTTGCATTGGTTTATTTTCTGGAAGTGGCTAAGTGGAATTTTCTTTATTGCTTAAAAATTGTTTTCTTGTTAACTTTCATTTCAAATTAGCAATGTGGTTATTATTTGTGTTTAGCTGGATAATTTAGTCAGTTTTTTAGTCCAGAATTCAAATGTATCTTATATCGATATAACACAATGGCAATAGAAGTTGACTTTGAATTTTTTTAGGCAAATTCAAAAACCAAGTAAATAATAATAATAAAAAAAATTACCAGTTGAATTGGAATTTGCTATTTACTTGGCTTTTGAAGTTATAAAAAAATTCAAAGTTGATTTCTGCTGTTTTGTTGTTTTGATATAAGATAATTTGAATTTTATTATATCAAAACATCTTAAATTATCTATTGCTACAATATCGATGTAGTTTATTGCCATTAATATAGTTTTGTGGGAGCATAAATGACATCAGAATTTTTTTTAAATTTTTTTATTAGTTCCATAAACTATAAATTTATTGCAAATTTTTAGAATAGCATAGTTTGGTACTGCTGTTAAATAAGTGGGATTGGTGTAGCATTATTGTTTTCGTATCTCAGTTTTGTTGCTTAAAATAAAATTTAAATTAAAATCATGCCTCGGACTAGAGAAAAGTAGCAAGAATGCTTCGGTGATGAAAATGATTGCCCAGGGCAGTTCTTCTGTGAATCAGGTTTATATTATATGTGCTGCTTGTTTTCTTTTTGTAAAGCATGTCTTTTGCTGCATAAGAAAGGAGATAAATCAGAAATTATAGACCAATTGGCTTGTTATCCCATATCTACAAGTTGTTCACAAGGGTCATTACTAACAGATTAGAAAGAATACTTGATTAGAATCAATCGAAAGAGCAAGCTGGCTTTAGGACAGGATTCTCGACTATGGATCACCTTCATGTAATATCACAGCTAATGGAGAAAGCAAATGAATATAAAACACCATTATGCCTGGCATTTGTAGATTATGAAAAGGCATTTGACTCCATACAGCATAAGGCAATGTTTCGGGCACTGGAAAGATAAGGCATAGATACCCCATATATTATGATTTTGAAGAAAATATATGAGAGTGCTACCTCCTTTATTAGACTAGACAAAGACAATAGGAAATTTAAAATCGAGAAAGAGTTCGACAAGGAGACACAATATCTCCGAAGCCGTTTACTGCTGCCCTTGAGGAAGCTTTCAGAAGATTAGACTGGTTGCAGAAAGGAGTCAATGTGAACGGAGAGTACCTAAAACATTTACGATTTGCAGATGACATTGTGGTCATAAGCCACGATCCCAAAGAATTAGAGGAAAATCTTAATCAGTTATGCACAGTTAGTAAGGATTTTGGACTAAAGATGAATATGGCTAAAACAAAAGTAATGATGAACAAGTATGCCACAGAAAGGGAAATAATGATTGAAGGAGCAGTAATTGAAAAGGTGGAGTCATATACTTATCTGGGACAAGTTATTAGCTGTAATAATGATAAATGGCTGGAAGTCAAGAGAAGAATAATTTTTGGATGGATAGCATTCAGGAAATATAGTCACATACTGAAGAGCAATATCCCAGTTTGTCTGAAACGTAAAATAATGAACCAATGTATACTCCCCACCATGACTTATGGAAGTGAAACTTGGGCACTCACCAAAAGAATGGAAGAGAAGCTGAGAACTACACAGCGAGGAATGGAACGAATTATATTGGGAATCAGACTGTTAGATAAGAAGAGAAACACATGGATTAGGCAGCAAACTCAAGTAAAGGACATCCTTATCAAAACTAAAGAACTAAAATGGTCTTGGGCAGGACACATAGCTCGAAGACATGATGACAGATGGACTAACAAAATAACAGAATGGTATCCATGAGGAGCTAGAAGAAAAACTGGAAGACAAAGGCGGAGATGGATAGATGAAATTCATGAGTTTGTGGGTAGTAAATGGATGGCCAGTGCCCAAAACAGAAGGAACTGGAAAGTTGCTGGAGAGCAACTTTCATCCTGCATCCTGCAGTGGATTGAAAATGGCTGATGATGATGATAGAGCCATAAGGAATGTATTTTTGTGTGTTAGTTGAAAAGAGCATGAGGAGGTAAGACCATGGTGCCAGGTTAGGCTTACCCTGGCACCATGCCGTGACGGGAACTAATTGTATGTCTATCATTGCTGCAATTAAAGATTCTATTCTAAAGATTATTAATTCAGCATTCTAATTGTCTTATATGAGGGCTTGAAGAATATTGTTGATGCATGCCTTCAAAGCATTAGAAGAGAGGGACCATTAAAACACTCATCTGCTCAGCCCAATGCTGGAGCCAATCAGATAATTCAGTGACGTCTTCCACAGTAGGGCTCCTTCATCCCACGGGAAGTAACTATAGTTGATGATAATTGTCAGAGAAATATATTTTGCTAAAAGAACAGGTTGAATAGGACCAAGGTATGTCTATACATGGCCAAAGTTGACGTAGAGCAGCTATCATCTTTTAAGGGCACAAAAAAGTGTATTGTGTACATTAGTACTAATGATCTAAGAAGATAATTATTAAAAGTACAGGGAAATATTGAAAGAAAAATTAGAGTTAGGATTGAAATTGAGAAAGTGTCCGCAATTCTTCCCGGATGGGATACTAATAGATTAAATGCAGCCATGGGTATGAATGAATTCTTGTGTTGCTTCTATTGGAACATATAGTAGACTGAAAAGCTAGGTGCCAGGATTTCAAGGCCAGCTGGAGATCCTTGGAACAAATAATTACTTGGGCTGTGTTAGGGCTACTAACAGTAAAAACAAGTGTGAATGTATACTTGCATGTACATTAATGCTAGGAGCACAGTAAATAAATATGATGAGTTTTTAAAGTACTGGTCCAGTCGTTAAAGGCAGACATGGTGTCACTCAGACATAAGGAATGCAGAATTCGAATATAGGGATCCAGTTGACATGGATGGCCAGTACAATGTGGAAGCCGTTTGACAAAAGCATTGGGAAAACAAAAGAGCAAGAATATGTTATAAACTTAATGACTGAGTATCACAAGCAATTTACGGACATGTAGAGGGCCAGTGAATCAATGTCTTAAAGGATATTTTTACTTTCCAGATACTGACTGGAAAGTTAATTTGCCCTTGATAGTAGTAACACGTTTGTGTATTTGTTGGATATATGTTTTCTATATTCGCATATTAGAGAAACAATGATAGAAAGCAGTACTCTTGATCTGGTTATCAACAGCAACTCTTCACACATTAAGAACCTGGAGATAAAAGATTCACTATTTGGCAGGTGATCATATTGTATTGATGTGGAATTTACTTAACAGATGTAGCTACTGTCAGGGCTAAGGGATGGTCTTTTGCTTTCATGAAGGTGACTACAGTAGTATTAGACAGATTTTAACTTCTGTGCACTGGGACAAACTGTTGCTGTTGCAAACTCTAAACAGGAAGCAATTGTAGAGGCTACTGGGCTTTTTATAATAACTAAGAGGTTTTATACCAACTGCTCAAGGTGTAGACCTAGACTTAAATGGGTGTCAGAAGAACTATTGAGACTTATGAACAGAAGCAAAATGCATGTCATACATAGCAATTATCGGTGATTCAGAATCCTACAGCAGGTATAAACTAGTCTGCAACCAAGTCACATGGGGGTTAAGCTAAAGCAAGCTAACTAAAGGAGAAGCAAACAAGCAAGCTGAAGGAGAAGTCTCTGGCAAAAAAAAAAAAAAGAAAAAAAGCAGCAAAGACTGTCTGTAAATGTTAAGAGGATAATCATATTAGTTCACTAAATATGAATGCTTTGACTGGTGATGATCCTGATAAACTGAATAAGTATTTTGCATTTATATTCACACACAAGGACTTTTTTCCTTGTGTGGTGGGAATGCCAGAATTTTATCAAATGCGTACTAACAGAGAGCTAAATGGTTTTTTTTTTTTTTTTTTTTTTTGATTAAATGGAAAGTGGAAGAGAAATAAACTGTTCAAGCTAAATGTAAAAAAAAAAAAAAAAAAAAAAAAAGATTCATAGGGTGGATGGGTTTTTTTTTTTTTTTTTTTTTTGTTATATTAAAGGTGGAAGCAAAGGAGGTAAGCAGACATTTAGCCATAATTGAGAGCATCCTTGGTTTGAGGAGAGGTCCCTATGGATTGAATATGTGGTAATGTATCCCTCAATTCACAAAGGGTGATCAGTGGGTGACATTAGTAATTACAGACCTGTTATAGTAAAAAAAATGGAGTCACTGATTAAGTAAGTTACACAGGACCATCTAATAGTGTGTATTTGTTAAAGAGCAATTTTATCTGATTGGATACTATGATGCAGTGACAAAGGAACTGGATCGAAAAAATAATTTTGACATACAGTTGTGTCCCTGTATCCACTGATTCAGTTAACCACGAAAAAAAAAAAAAAAAAAAAAGGAAAATTCCAGAAAATAAACAGTTCATAAGTTTCAAACTGCCCGCCAAGCGAGTAGTCGGTCATCGTATAGCACAATAGTTGTGTTCCAAGAAACCCCCGTGCAATATAAATAACAGGCCCTATGGGAAAAATAGGGCTAGGTGCCGAACACGCATTTGTAACCAAAATACAATAAATAATCGTAATAAAATACGTAAGTATTTTATTACGATTGCCATAGGATATTTCCTAATCAATAATAAACGGTAGTGAAAAGATGCACAAATGTCAGTCAAAATATTTAATATTCAAATATTTGTACATATAAAATATTCTGCATTACATACGTATATAATTATGTGGTAACTACTTACGTATCAAAATTAAACTTAAAATTCCAATTAAAATCATGAAAAATATGTCGATTTTGGGTTGAACTTTGGCCCCCTTCCAAATAAACTAAAAGGAGTATTAATTTTAAATCCCCCGCAGCGTTACCACCTAACAATAAAGTCAACCGATCTTTCGCCACTTTGAAACCTGGCATGTTTTTTCTTCTTTCAATATGAAACTTCTTTTAGGCATTCGTTTTTCCACAAAAGTCCTGCTTCATCTATGTTAAAAACGTGTTGAGAAGTATAACACATAATACCCCTCTTCAATAATTTTAACTTCTTTTTTGAAAGTTTCGGCTCTCTCTCTCTTTTAAATATTTAACTTAACTGAATTCTGCATTGTATATTATCTTCAATAAAATTAGTTAAGTCTTTCCATTTCAATCCTAATAGCCGGCCTAGCCCTAGTTGCTTGCAGTGGAACAGCTATCTTTCCCGCTTCTAAAATTAATTCTTTATTTTTTTATAATTGTTCTTACAGTTAAACTTGCAAGTCCTAAATTATGGCACACATCCGCTTGACCGGAATCGATTCGCTTCAGAACGTCTAATTTAATTTTCAAATTCAGTCTTTTTCTTATATTTATAGTCTTCGTACTGCGCCCAGACGTTGTTGCTTTTTCATTCTTATCGGCCATTATTAACTGTTCGAAAATGTAACTGCATTGGTTGTATTAATTATGATACGGTGTTCAAGTAAACTGTCCGTTTCGCACGATGTCTAATACGATGATGACTAATATGATATGATGACTAGACTTCGGATAAATGCATATAACGCAAATATTACAAGCAATATACTTGATCATTTTTTAAAATGTTGATCTCGGAACTACGTAACAAGTTACTGTACTGCAATTAAATTAGCGTGCGAGAAAATTTCACTGAGCGTGGGAAACGTTTAAATGCTGTTTTGCTATTCATTTTAAAGCTATCAACTCCATCAAATGAAACGATTTCGTTAAATATGCCAAAAATGCAATCTGTAAAAGAGCGTTATAGTGATCTGTGACAGCGTTATAGTCAGATACGGGTTATAATATAAGACCAGCGTTATAGCGAATCAACTTAAAGCGAACCGCTTTATAACGGGAGCCTGCTGTACATCATTGACAAGACTCCATGACCTGCCCTGGCACCTGTCTGCACTGCTCAGCGAACTCCATATTGGACTGCACAATTACCACCAGGTCTTTTCCACTTCCCTAAGTGTAGTACCGCACAGTTGGTACGTTTCTCTTCGCTTATTGATAATCTTCGCTTATTGATAACCAATAGTTGTTACTATTGTTACTAATAGTTGTTGATACCCAAATGCAATACTTTGCATTTGTCAATGTTAAACTTCAGTTACCACTTCTCAGCCCATCTTCCCAACTTATCTAGATCCAGTTAGAGTAGCATACTGTCTTTACTGTCGTTAACAACCCTGCCAACCTTTGTATCATCTGCAAACTTGGACATTAAATCTGATATACCTTCATCGATATCAGGTTTAATGTTGGTAATGTCTTACTGTGTGCTTAATTTATCAATTAAAACAAACTTGATTATACGTTTGTATGTACGTGGGGTCAGCAGGTGTTCGCCTTGGTTTCAGCCATGCACGGTAGGTCTTGGAACTTATCCCCTGCGGATACGGGGGTCTTACTGTACTTTGATTTTGGAATAGCTTTTGAGACTGCTAATAAGACTGCTGTACAAGTGGAGTACACACGGCTCTTCTTGCACTAATGTTATTAGTGGAGTTCTACAGAATTCATTGCCAGGTCCATCGTTTTCTGTACTTTTTAATGATATTGATGAGAGTATATCAGGCTTAATGTCTAAGTATTCTGTTGATACAAAGGTTGGCAGTGTGGTTAATGGCGGTAATGAAGTATTGCTGCTGCAACAAGATCTAGAAAAATTAGACCGATGCACTGAGAAATGGCAATTGAAGTTTAATTTTGACAGATGCAAGGTATTGCGTATGGATGCCAATCATCTCTCTTTAATGTTCAAACTGTGTGTTACTATACTCAGGGTAGGGAAGAATGATAAAGACCTGGAGGTACATGCTCAGTCAGATATTAAGTTCCCTGAGCAGTGCGAACAGCTTGCCAGCAGAGGTAAGGAGGCGATTATCCTGTTGTATCCGAGTGGGCAGGAGCGGGAGTGTAGTAGCACACGCTCTTTGAGTAGGCCGGGGTTCAACCCCTGACTGCTAAATACGGTCGATCTGCCAACCCGCACTGGAGCAGCGTGGAAGATTATGGTCCATTTCCCTCAGCATGAATTGTTGAGGACGCTTCCATCCTACAGTGGGTTGATAATGGCTGCAGTTAACTTTGTGACAACAACCGTTAGGAAGCATATGGATCTGTTGCAACGAGTGCAGAGAAGAGCTTCAAGATTAGTGAGGGAAACAAAAGGGATGTTCTGCTCTGGAAACTAGCATCTGATTGGGGTGCAGAAAGTTTTAAATGGATTGAATAAGTTCAAAGCTGATGGAATGCTTTCACTTGTTGAGACTACACATGAACGGGCATTAATTCAAATTGAAATGCAGAAAAAATATGCCTTCAATCAATGAGTAGTTTAAACAAACTGTAACTGGTGTTATAGAAGTGAGTTTGATTAAATTTAAGGAACAGCTAGATAGACTGAAAGAAAGGATCAACAGATGATATAAGAATTTTTTTTTCTGTGTACTATAAGCTCGCATTGTTACTGATACTATTACTTTCCTTGGATTTTTTTTTTTTTTTTTTTTTTTTAATCTTTTTTTTCACTTGGGGGAAAAAAAAAAAAAAAAAAAAAAGGTTTAACCACCGTAGGAGCAGTTCATCGGTTAACGACATGGACTTTCTAAAATATGCATTAAATGCTTCTTTATCGTACCGTACAGTGAATAGAGCATATCACGATAGCCAAACAGAAACCTTCCGATTAATATTTGCCGTTTTCAGTTAATTTAAAAACGTGTATTCAAGCGTTAAAGCATTCATATGTGGTTATAATTACATTGAATGACTTATCGAGCTTCGTAATTTAAGAAGAGCCATTTGTTTACTTTTAAAAATTCAGAGCTTGTCTCTGTTCCTACATAGAAAAATTTTAACCGGGGTAAAGGTTGTTATGTCAGCCTGATAACGTTTATCATTACATTCAGTTCAAAGCATGATCTCGGTTTGTATCTAAGCCAGACACCCTTGCTTCCTTTGCGAAAAGCAGAGCCAACGTTCTACTATTATCCTTCGACTGCTACGCAGTTTATCTTATCATGTCAAGTTAAAAACACAGTAGAGGTCGCGTTTTGCACTTTGGGGTTGTATAATTCCTGTCCATTTGAAAGTGTTTGCTCAAATTTACAGTATTGTGCGAGAATTTCTTCCGTTCCCAAGAACGGGGCATACAATATTTTCCGTTTTCAGCCATTATTGCATCAAAGCACTAGTCAACAATAATTTGTAAGTGCAGATTCCTTTTTAATTTCCATTGCGAGTTCTTTCGTTTCACACAAAATGTGTCCAGATCTTTTTTTTCCAAATATTTTTTTTATTTATTAACATTACTTTAAAATATGTATATATTGACTAACTGAATGATTATTTTGCATCTACATTCACCCATAAGGAATTCTGTGGGGAAGTGGAGGCCAGAAGCTTATCAAATTCTAATAGGGAGCTAAATTATTTTGTAATAAATGAGAGAAAGGTGGAGGAGAAATTGTTGAAGTTAAACATCAGAAAGGCACCTCGAGTGGATTGGGATCCATCCAACTATATTAAAGGAGGTAGCAAAGAAAATAAGCAAACCTTTAGCCATAATTATGAGAGCATCCTTGGATTCAGGGAAGGTCCCGAAGGACCCTACTGACTGGAAATGTGCAAATGTATCCCCAATTCACAAATGAGGGATCGAATAATTACAGACCTGTTAGTATAACTTACAGGTCTTCCGGGGAAAATAAAGGAGTCGCTAGTTAAAGAAACACTGCAGGATCACCTAGACAAGGCTGCAGCTATAGTTTAAGGGGAAGTCTTGTCTGACCAGTTTGATTGGGTACTATGATTTGGTCACAATGGAACTGGATGCAAGAAATAATTTGATGTATACTTGGATTTCAGGTAAACTTTTGATACTGTTGCACATGGAAGATTACAGAGAATGGTAATCAATGGGCCTGCTCTTTGTGGACTAATGTTATTAGTGAAGTTCCCCCAGGGTTTCTTGTTGGGCCATTGTTGTTTTCCGTATTTATCAGTGATCAGGCTTAATGTCCAAGTTTGCATACGGTACGAAGGTTGGCAGGGTTGTTAATGACAGTAATTTATTTATTTCATATGATGTGATCAATACACGAAGGAACCAGTTTTTTCTTGCTTCCTTCGTGCATTGTGGCCGGGATATCCAACAACCGGTTGGTTCGGCACCATCGTGATATCCAGCCCGAGGCGGGAATCGAACCCGCGACCTTTGGGTTGCCAGGCAGGCACTTTACCTACCCGGCTAGCCCGGTCGGCAATGACAGTAATGATAGTACGCTACTGCAACAGGATCTGGAAAAGTTGAGCAGATGGGCTAAGAGGTGGCAACTGAAGTTTGACATTGATAAATATGAAGTACTTCATGTGGGTAGCAGTGACCCCAGAGTAACATACCAACTGTGCGGTAATGGAGAACGAAAAACTACTTGGGGTAATTCAAAGTACTGCATATGGGTAGTAGTAGTAGCAGCCCCAGAGTAACTCCACTACACTCAGGGTAGTGGAGAATGAAAAAGACTTGGGGTAATTGTGCAATTAGATATCAAGTTTTCTGAGCAGTGAGGCGCCGCCGTAGCCAGGTGGGAAGGAGCAGCAGTGCGTAGCACATGCTTCTTGATTAGACCGGGGTTCCAGCCCGTCACCACCAAATACATAGGATGCGGAAAGGTCAGGGAATGATCACCGCATATCCCGGAGCAATATGGCCTTAGTTGCTAATGCTCCTAAAAACCAAATAACTAACATCTGAGCAGTGCAAACAGGCTGCAAGATTAGCCCATGGGGTTTGTCAATGATATATGCAGGAATTTTGCTAGCAGGGATAAGGAGGTGATTATCCCCTTGCGAATAAGATCAAGTCAGGCCACACCTTGAGTACTGCATACAGGTCTGTAGGCCTCATTTTAAGAAAGCTGTAGAGCTGCTGGAACGAGTACAGAGAAGGGGAACGAGATTGGTGAGTGAAACAAAGGTTTTCTCTTACGAAAAAAGGCATAAGTTCTCCAAATTGCAGCGTCTCCAGACTATGCATCCGCGAGGTGATCTGATCGAGGTGTATAAGGTCTTGAATGGTTTGAGCAAGTCCAATGCTGATGGGATTTACCCTCTTGCTCAGATTACACACCTGAGGGAGCATAAATTCAAATTGAGGAAAGACAGTTGTACAATTGATGTGCGGAAATTTTCCTTAAGCCAGCGGGTAGTTGATGGCTGGAATAAAGTTCCCTCTGTCATTGTGGAAGTTGACAGCATAAATTCAAGGTAGAACTAGACAAACGTTTGGTGTGAATGGGTGGGTGAAATATGAAGTTTTTTTTTTTTGTCTGATGCTGTATTAGCTTGCTTTCTTGCATCATATGCATTGAAATTGCAGCATATTTATTGGTTGCCCGTCGTTCTCCTTACCGTGTTTGATTCGTATCCATGTTCCTTTATAATTTTTTTAAATAATTGTTAGCTGCGGATATAAAAATGTTTCCTATCACAGCTCTCAAGGTAAATTATTTCGTGTTATCAATTTTTGTCTTCAATATGACCATGTTAAAACTGGTCCATTCACCAATTTATGGATTTAAGTGGGCACATCCAGGGTGAAATCTGGTTTCTACCCTGGTTCTGTCTTTCATAAAGATTGGAAGCAAACTTGACTGCTTATAGTAATTGCTTTGGACCCCGGAGGTGGGTGACCTTGGTCCTCTGAAGTAACTCCGGTAGGTAAATCCGCTTCAAATTCAGTGATTGTACAAAGGGTACTAGGAACGTTTTGCAATATGACGCAACAATGAATCACAGGAAGCTGCTTGTTGCTGCATGTTGAGACATGTTCATACGTGCATAGTAGCCGCCGCACCAAGTCGATGGGCTCAGTTATTCATTAGTAGTGAGAGTGTAAAGTGCTTGCGATGGCATCGTGGTCACGAAATGAGATAAGGACAGTTTTGCGGTATAATTTTGTGCGTGGTTTAACCATAGACCAGTGCTTAGAAGAAATGACTCTTGCACTAGATGATGATTGTCCACATCGTACAACGATATTCAGGTGGTATAGAGAATTCCAAAGGGGAAATTTCACTCTGGAGGATTCTGAGAGGCCGGGAAGGCCACGAACGTCAGTTACGGAGGAAAACGTTACTGCTGTGAGGAAAATGCTTGACGAAAACAGGCGAGTGACCTACCAACAGATAGAGGATACTTTGGGCCTAAATGCGCCAGCAATTCGTTCGATTCTGCAAGATCATTTGCACGTGAAGAAACTTTGTTCTCTCTGGGTGCCGCATCAACTGACTGAAGAGCAGATGACACGACGTGTGACTTGGTGCCGGGAGATGTTAAAAAAGTTTGATAAGGGACAATCTCGGTATGTGAACAACATCGTGACAGGTGACGAAACTTGGCTGTACTATTACGATCTGCCGACCAAGGCTCAAAACAAAGTTTGGGTCTTTGATGATGACGACACACCCGTAATTGTCAGAAAATCCCCATCTGTAAAGAAGAAAATGATAGCTGTATTTTTCAAATCGAGTGGAATTGTGGAACGTGTCGTTTTGGACACGCAGAAGACAGTCACAGCTAAGTGGTATACTGAACAATGCCTGCCTAAAGTCATTGGATCTATGAAGAACCTGTGTCCAAAGTCAAGAATGGACACCTGGTACCTCCATCACAATAATGCTGCAGCTCACCGCGCCAAAGCCTGCACCGAATATTTGACCACGACAGGACTGAAACTTCTCGAGCACCCTCCCTACAGTTCAGACCTTGCTCCCTGCGACTTTGCACTGTTCCCGCATGTGAAAATGAAGCTAAAAGGGAGGCGGTTTTCCAGTGATGAGGACCTTCTACGGGCTTGGGACAACGAGTGTGCTTTACTCCCTAGTGAAACTTGGCAGAACTGGTTTAAAGATTGGTTTCGGAGGATGGAGAGGTGTATTGAATGTAGAGGAAATTACTTTGAAAAAATTAAATAAACAAAGCTGTATTGCAAAACTTTCCTAGTACCCTTTGTACTGTTAAGATTTTCTAACTGCCAGAAAATAATATGCTCTTTAGAGACCTCTTTACTTTTACAAATGGACATTGTCTGCACTACCTTGAGGTTGTCACAGACATTCTCTCAGATATGCCAGACAAGCTGTACTTGCTACCTGGGAGTCTAAAACGCTGATGGAATATTCGGGTGACACTCAAGTAAAGTGGACCCAGTTTCGGCGAAGTCCGGACGGTGACAGCCAAATCCTCTGCTTGCACTATTAGTGGGACTGTTAGTAATCCTGGGTATAACCTCCACGCACTGTTGGTGACCACCCAGGTATAAATCAACGTTAGCAGGGGTCGAGGTGTGGCACCCACACCACATGGAGGAATGCCGCCCCTCTTTGTTACCAGGCAATGCTAGGTGGTAGATGACTCTCATCAACCGGTGCAATACCACCACTTTGCTTATTAGAGGCTTGAAGTGGTGGAACCCATGTTTAGTGTCCAGAGCTCAGTTCCGGCCAACCCTTCCCCACCTCTTCCATCTTGCAGTATGGCTGATGAATTTTGAGATTATGATCAACATCATGGCGAGATCACATCTTCCTTATTTCGAGGGTATAGCTCTAAAACGGTGTTCGCAGGCCGGCCGCTAGTTAATACACCGGACCGAACCTATTGGTAACTCTTTAGGAGGCTTCCCGATCAGCTAGTGTATAATCTTGCTACCTCTACTCTGCCAGATAGTGACTGGAGGGAGTCTGAGTAGTGTGTATGCGGGGAGCATTATCGAGACCACGTTATGTCAAAGATCTGGGTATATTCTTACCAAGAATTGTCAAACTTATAAAGTAAGCCTGTCTGTGAAAAGATCCTCCCAAGCACTTCCTAGTTCATTTCACAAATATACGTGGTCTCAGTTCTAATCTCAACGATGTCCATTTCCACGTGCAGTCTGCCAAACCCCATGTACTTTTTTCTGACAGAATCTCAGTTATCGGTTGATTCAACTATTGCCATCTCAGTTGCCCAAATTATTCACTATGATTCCTTTCACCTCAAAGGTGGTACTTGTGCATATGTCCGTTCCGATATTCCCTGTCAGAGAATTGGTAATTTGGAATCTCCTATCTTCGATCTTCTCTGGCTTAAAATCTCTCTACCTCATTGTGTCAAATTGATCTGTTGTCCCTGCCGTTCTCCCAACTCGACTTGGAGCTCTTTGCAACTTGACTTTCTCCAGTCAAATTTTCCTAACAGTGAGGTAATTTTCCTTGGTGATTTTAATGATCACTCCAGCTGGCTTTCATTTTCTACTCACACCGACCCAGCTGGTCGAGGCTTTTGCAATTTCTAATGACTTTGCACATATTGTACATTTAACCAACGTAAGCAGGGGTCAAGGTGTGGCGCCCACACCACATGGAGGAACGCCGCCCCTCTATGTTACCAGGCAGTACTAGGTGGTAGATGACTCTCATCAACCGGTGAAATACCACCACTTTGCTTATTGGAGGCTTGAAGTGGTGGAACCCATGTTTAGTCTCTAGAGCTAAGTTCCGGCCAACCCTTCCCTATCTCTTCCATCATGCAGTATGATAGATGATTTTTGAGGTTATGATGAATGTCGTGGCGAGATCCAATATTCCTTACATTTCGAGGGTACAGCTCTAAAACGGTGTTCGCAGGCCGGCCGCTAGTTAGTACACCGGACTCAACCTATTGGTAACTCTCTAGGAAGCTTCCGGATCAGCTAGTGTATAATCTTGCTACCTCTACTCTGCCAGATAGTGACTGGAGGGAGTCCGAGTAGTGTGTATGCGGGGAGCATTGTCGAGGCCACGTTATGTCAGGGATCTGGGTATATTCTTACCACATGTACGCCATATCCAAAAATTTCATTACTTCATACAGCATGTCCCACCCACTTTTTCTTACTATTCAATACACCATGAATTGTCAAAATAATAGAGCAAACTTATCTGTGAAAAGATCTAAACCTCCCAAGGACTTCCTAATTCATTTCACAAATATACGTGGTCTCAATTCTAATCTCAACGATGTCCATTTCCACTTGCAGTCTTCCAAACCCCATGTACTTTTTCTGACTGAATCTCAGTTATCAGTTGATTCAACTACTGCTCATCTCAGATGTCCAAATTATTTGCTGTATGATGCCTTTCGCCTCAAAGGTGGTACTTGTGCATATGTCCGTTCTGATATTCCCTGTCAGAGACTTGGCAATTTGGAATCTCCTCTCTTTGATCTTATCTGGCTTAAAATCTCTCTACCTCATTGTGTAAAATTCATCTGTTGTCTCTGCCGTTCTCCCAACTCCACTAATCACTTGGAGCTCTTTGACTTCCTCTCTTTGCAACTTGACTTTCTCCAGTCCAACTTTCCTAACAGTGAGGTAATTTTCCTTGGTGATTTTAACGTTCACAACTCCAGCTGGCTTCCGTTTTCTAGTCACACCGACCCAGCAGGTCCAGATGCTGAGGCTTTTGCAATTACTAATGACCTAGCGCTTGATCTTTTTCTCACAAACAACCCTTCTAAGTATAAGGTTGAAGTGAGAGGTCCTTTAGGCACTTCAGATCACAACTTGGTGATTGCCTCTTCTCCAACGGAACCTTTATCTCATGGCTATTCCCAACCTCGTATTGTTTGGCATTACAAGAATGCAAAACGGGATGACCTGCGAGACTTCTTTTCTTCTTTTCCTTGGTCTGATTACTGTTTCAAAACTTCTGATGTCAGCGTTTGCTCAGATCGTGTCAGTGAAATTATTCTTGCAGGAATGGAATCCTTTATCCCACACTCCACTTTAAAATCTCGTTCTTTATCTAAACCTTGGTTTTGCAATAAATGTGCTAAGGCTGTCCAAGAGAAGAACGTTGCATATCATAATTGGCTTGTTTCTAATTCTTCAGTTTCATTTTCTGCCTACACCAAAGCTCGCAACAATTGTAAAGCAGTTATTAATCAGTCCAAACTAGAGTTTGAACAGGCTAAGAGTAGAAAACTTGCTTCTTGCCCTAATGGTAGCCGAGCATTCTGGTCTCTTCCCAAAGCTATTGGCCGCAACTTTTGCACATCTCTGCTCCCACCTCAGTCCAAACCAGATGGTTCTGTTGTCACTTCAGCCAAGGATAAAGCTGACCTGGTAGCATCCCATTTTTCTTTGAGCTCATGTATTAATGATCTTGGTAAAACACCTCCCACCATTCCTAACACGCTCCATTCAATGCCTCCTGTGGTCTTCCGTCAAAAGGATATCAGAAGGATTTTGATGAATCTTGATGCTAAGAAAGCTCCAGGTCCTGATGGTATTTCTCCACTTGTTCTCAAAACCTGTGCTCCTGAACTTACTCCTATTCTTTGCCGCCTTTTTTCACTTTCTTATTGCAAAGGTGTTTTTCCTTCTGCTTGGAAATTTGCTCATATCCAGCCAGTTCCTAAAAAGGGTGACAAATCCCTCCCATCCAATTATCGTCCCATTGCAATTACTTCTACTCTTTCTAAAGTAATGGAGAAATCAATTAACCGCCAACTCTTAAACTACTTAGAAACCTTCCGTCTGATCAACGATCGCCAGTATGGATTCCGTCAGTGTCGATCCACTGGTGATATTCTGGCTTATGTTACCCATTTATGGACTAATTCAATGGAAAGGTTCGGTGAAACACAAGTAGTTGCTCTTGACATCTCAAAGGCCTTCGATCGTGTTTGGCATAAAGCTCTTCTAAACAAGCTTCCATCTTATGGTTTGCCAACTGTTTTTAGTAATTGGTTATCCAGTTTTCTCTCTGATCGCTCACTGTGAGGGTGATGGTAGATGGCTCTCTGTCTTCTAACTTCTCCACTAATGCCGGTGTCCCCCAAGGTTCAGTTCTTTCCCCCACTCTTTTCCTCTTGTATATCAATGACCTTCTTCCATTAACTGGAAATCCTATAAATAGTTTTGCCGATTATAGTACATTACATTCCACTTTCCATTTTGAAAAACCTTGCTCTGCTCAATCAGCTTCAGCTTCTCGAATATCTACTACCAATTCCTTAAATGCCGATCTGCAGGTAATTCTCCAGTGGGGCAAAGACAACTTAGTTGATTTCAATCCTTTTAAAATTCAGTCTTGTCTTATATCTCGCAAAAAATGATTCTTCTGCTCCTATACTTATCTTTGGTGACACTCCGATTTTTAGGAAAAATGACATCTCTTTTGGGGATTACCCTGCCTTCTAAGCTCTCTTAGCAGAAGCACATTACAAATATTGCTTCCTTTGCATCTAAAAAACTAGGTTTTCTCTTTCGCTCTCGGCGTTATTTTTCTTCTAAACAGCTGTTCACTCTGTACAAATCGCAAATCCGCCTTACCATGGAATATTGTTCCCACATCTGGGGCGGTGACCCCAAAACCTCTCTCAGGCTTCTAGATTCCATTCAAAAGAGAGCAGTTAGGTTAATTAATGACTCCACTCTCTGTCTCATAGACGTACTGTTTCTGCTGCATGCCTTTTCTACTGATACTTCCATGGGCACATTTTTTTTCTGAATTGGCTTCTATCATTCCCGCTCTCTCTCTCTCTCTCTCTTTCGAAACAGTTCGAACTCGTGCCGCTAACATCCATTTACTGTCCAATTTCAAACCCAGAGAACCAACTTTTCATCTTCTTCGTTTATTCATTCAACTGCCGTTTTCTGGAACAGTATTCCTTCATACGTATTTTCTGAAATTTACGGTCTACAGAAGTTCAGGTGTAATATCAGTAAATATCTTCTTTCGTGTTCACAACCTCCAACCCAATCAAGGTACTAAGTACTATAGTTTCTAATGCCTCTCGTGTTTTGGGTTTTTATAAAAAAAAAAAAAAAAAACTTAACACGTACTAGTCACGTGTCCAATACGATGCTTCACTTTAATTTTTACTATGTTCGATTTTAAATCGAATAGCTTTATTTTTTAAACGGACGCACCGATTTCAAACTTTCGAATAATTTCAAGTTTTTGTTTAATTTGAAAGCACAACTGCTGCGTTTACCCATCGTTTTCGCAATTTCTAAGCAAACAGGAAAAAAAAAAAAAAATATATATATATATATATAGTTACTATAAAAGAAAAAAGAATTCTGACTTTCCTGACATAACGAAACAGAATTTGTCCTTTTCCGGTGCGACCCGACACACTAAATCAAACTAAACTTTCTGTTTTTTTGAGCGGTAGGTGTGAAGACAGCGTGGGTTGCAAGATAATAGGTACACTAATCCCCGGCGTTATAAGCCGTCATTAGTGACGCCGGTTCTTGTCGCTTATTTACGACTTGCAAAATATCTGTTTATATCTATTCCAGTTATTACTTGAATTTTATGATTTCTGGTGAATTTTTTTTTTTTTTTTAATTTGGAATTTAAGTGTCCCGGTAAAACGAGAGTCTGCTGTACTTTATTATTACCGTATTTAATGTTGGTAATGTCTTACTGTGTGTTTCATTTATCAATTAAACTTTATTATACGTATGTATGTACAAGAAAATCACTTTATATGTGGGGTCAACAGGGGTTCGCTTATATCTACGGTAGGTCTTGGAACGTATCCCCCACGGGTACAGGGGTCTTACTATATATATAAAGTGTAATCATAAATCATCTATGTTGATGCATATTCTGGAACGCCAGCTAGTTGTCATCTTTTGCTGAGATATCTGAAAATGAATGTGCATACTATGCCGCCAAACATCCTAATTCAGATTCTATCATGTTCTCTCGTTCCATATGTTGACTACAAAGAACATGTAAGGAACAATGAACACTTATATGGCAAACTAAAACAGATAATAATCTCTTTCAAATAAAACCAGATCCACAGTTATGGGCCTCTAGCTTCCGGGAAAACAAAAGAAGTAATCCTAGCCAGAGCAAGAACTGGTCACAGTCACATTACCTATTTCTCCTCACAGGGTGTGATCCTCCTCGGTGTATACACTGCAATTCTCAACTCACAGTGAAGCACATTCTTCTTGAATGTACCTTATACTCGCATGCCCAGCAACTCTAATTCAGTGTTCTTCCCAATCTTAAGGAATCTTCGAAGCGTTGTCATATCATAGGTAACGATCCCAACCCCACAGAATTTTTGCTCATTTATCAATAGCATAAACTTATTTGAACGTTTCTGACTCTTCGCAAAACAGTCATCACGACTATCTTCCACATCACTGATAGGCGCAATATGGCCTGAGCAGCCCTTGCGCCAAAAATAACAAAAACAATCATAAATCATCATTATTAGTAGTATGTTAATAGTACAATTAGTGTTTATATTGTATTTAAGATATGAATAAAATCTTTTAAATATTTTCATTTTTTTTTAATAGTATGCAAAAAAAAAGTTGACAATTACTGAAAGTGTGACAATTTTCGGCTTACATGTGTTTTACACACGTGTGTGTGTGTGTGTGTGTGTGCGCGCTGCAGAAACGAACTTTGAAACAAATATAGTCTGATATATAACCTATTACTGCTTTCAGACAGGCATAAAATTTGGGTCTTCTTTTTTTTTTTTTTTTTTTTTTTTACCTATTCAGATCTGCTAAAACAAATCAAATATATTTAACCTAACTGTAATTCTCAACAATTTATTGTTTTATTATTTCTTTCCATTTTAGTAATTGTTTAACTGTATACTTAGTTTGCTTTATTTATCTATAATTCCAATATTACCAGTTCTTACTTAACTTATTGTTTATATAGTTAAATCAATATGTGTTCAGATGTCAAAACTGTTTTGTGCTTTTTTTTATTATTTCTATGCAATCTGCATACTTTAACAAGCTAGAATTCTGCTAATCATCTTTGATTATATGCTTTACAAATCTGTACATACGAGGAACATTTGAAAAGTTTGCAGACTGATTATGATAGGGTAATGGTGGTATACAGTAGTAAAAATTTCTGTATTTTAACTTGTAATACTTCAAAAAGTAACTCTCCAAGCTTCATGTAGTTTAAATAAAATCTTTTTTTAATTACAGGTCCTGAAGTCAACAAAGTTGTGTGAATGAGATAAGATATACAAAATCAGTCATCATGCAGTTGCAATCATCCAATATTTGATATAAAGGTGACCAAAACCAAAGGGAATTCATGAGGATATGGTTACAACATGGGAAGAGGATGCCCCTTCCTATTCCATGGTCAAGAAGTGAAGTGGTCAGCAGAATTTAAACAAGGCAGAAGAGCTCAGAAGATGACCCACATTGTTGAAGACTTGTGTTGTCCATCACTCCAGACATTGTTGACAGTGTGCATTATCTGATGATGAGTGATCAACAGGTGACAGTTTGGTACACGGACAGCATCTCATCTGAACATGTGGACCACATAATAACAGATAATCTCAACAAGGAGTCTTGTTTGCACCAGGACAATGCACCTGCTCACAAGTCTTTTCTTGCCATGGCTGCACTGCATGAGTGCAGCTCTGAAATCTTGGACCGTCCCCCATATTCATTAAATCTAGCACCATCAGACCTTCATGTATTTGCTAATTTTAAAAAAATACTTGGCTGGCATTCATTTTCCTACTGGCAGTGACATCATTGCTGCAGCTGATGCATTCTTCGAGGCCCAATAGAGAACTTTCTTTGCAACTGGAATCATGCATTGCAGCATCATTGGCAAAAGTATATTGACTCCAAAGAGACTATATTAAAAAGTAACATGTTACAAGACTCCTCCAATAAACCTTCCTAGATAGGCCACAAAACTTTCAAACCTTCCTCATATTGTATTGTGTTTTGTAACATTATGTAATGTGTATCACAAAATGTTGCACATTGTAATGGTCCAGTAGCCTGCTGTATGCAAGACAACTGAAAGATGAAAAATAGCCTCTAAAAAGGTGTCCCACTTAATTTTCACACTTATTGTGCACTTGGGGCCAGTCCCTGTGAAATTACTATAAAGGGATTTTACTGTAATTATGTAATGGCAACACAAAAAAAAAAAAAATAAAATAAAATCGATTTCGTGGATACCCTGCCTTTAGAATAGCTTTCTGCATTATAATGGTGAAATGTGAAAAGGAGAACAATTAATTTAATGTAGTAGGAAAGGTTTTTAGTGTATAAGCATTTAAAGAATAGCTACAAATATTGCTTTTTTGAAAAACTAGTTGATTAGTGTAAACTAAGACTATGCAAAGTGCACACACAGTTCACTTGCATTATTCTAGGCCAATGGTGTTCAGCCTTGTTTTCTTCTTGCACAACAGCTGTAATGGGTTGTTTCCTGTACCTATTAAGGTATAAATTCTCTTGCCATACCTATTAGATCACAACAAAGATCCACATGAATTTCATACTATACATGCCTAAGATTCTTTGCTTTGTAAATAAATAGTGATGGAAAGTGCAGGATACTGATCCTCATAAAATATTTAAGAGTGGTGCTTTTTAATGCTCATTAAGTGGTACTGTGGATACTAAAATATATACAGAGCCATTAAAAAGCATTCAGACACACGTCGGTTTCACATTGATATCACTGCTGCTCATTTGAGTAGTGTATTGTGCCCCCCCCCCCCCCATTTGACTGCTGTGGTATACCTTGTCCTCCTACGAAGACTATATCCACTGCAACAGTGCAGTGGATATAGTCTTCAATTTCTCCTGCACAACAGTAATTAATTCAGCTGCTGATATCGTCTCATCCAGTATTCCCATATGTTCATGGGGTTTAAATGTTACCTCTGCACCAGCTATTTCAACTTTTGGCCATTCATATCCATAAACCATTTTTAAACAAGGCTGGTAGTATGGCACTGGACATCATCCTGTTGAAATAAGCAAACTTTTAGGTTAAGACCACTCTTCTTGCACAACCAAATGTGGTCCTACAATTGCCTTATACCTCCCTATCTCTGACGCTATATTGTTCGATAAATCATCTACAGGACACTATGTGGTTTGCTGGCTACCTGCTTATGCTGCCCAAAGATCTTCACATCCACCCGTTTTATAATTCCCAGTTAACTTTCTTTTTCTGCTGCTGTTTTTAAATCAGTCCAATTTTTTGAGGTTGCTATTCCCCTAGTATATAATCTTGCATTTTGCTGCATTAAAATTTAGCTTCCCCTTTTCTGAAGCCTGTTGAAGTCATTCAAGAGTGCTGTTTGGTACTAATCATTAACTCTCCAAATCTTGATATAATGCCCTCTATCTGTTCATCGAGGTCATTTATGAAAATCAAACTATTGTGGCCCAGGTTAGTTAAACATGATTTTCTCTTAACAAAACCACGTGTGTCCTTTAAATGCCATTTATGTCTAAATGTCGCATGCTTAATCATTGCCTCAAAGATTTTTCCTATCACTGAAGTAAGTCTAACCATCTTATAGTTACCAACTTCACTCTTAGAACTGCCTTATGTATTGGCGATACCTTGACAGTTCTGCAATCCAAAGAATCTCTCCCGAGTCCAGTGATGCCCTCATAATTAATCTCAACAGTCTAATGCACTCTCTGACTGTCTCCCTCAAAATATCCATGTAAAGGTGAAAGGTAAGGTAAACTGCAGCCATTATCAATCGACTGCAGAATAGAAGCCTCCTGTTGAGGGAAATGGATCTGCCAAGATCCATTTCCCTCAACAGGAGAATAATCTGCCAAGCTGGTCCAGTGCGGGTTGGAAGATCGACCATATTTAGCA
Source organism: Mastigoproctus giganteus (assembly GCF_048544385.1). Taxonomy (NCBI): domain Eukaryota; kingdom Metazoa; phylum Arthropoda; class Arachnida; order Uropygi; family Thelyphonidae; genus Mastigoproctus; species Mastigoproctus giganteus. The sequence continues at coordinate 113,335,902 of NC_143585.1, forward strand.
ATTGGGGCTTGAACCCTGGTCTACTCGAAGAATGTGTGCTCCTACTCCTGACCACTCAGCTATGGAGATCTTGTATCCATGTATGTGCCACCAACACCACCAGGTGCCCTACTTGCTTTTAGGCTTGAAAGTTTTTATAATAAATAATCTTCTGCAATTTCAGTATCACCAATTTCGTGCTTTCCAGCTTCCCTCACACAGTTTCTCGCCCTGAAGTGTTTTTCGTCACTAAATTTATCAGCAGCATCCGGTGGGTTGTTTAAGATTCCGACACCCTGTACAAAAGAGTCCGATTTGATTCTTTTTCTTTGTATTCACAATATATGAAAAACACCTTGACTCCATTCCTTGCTCTCTTAGTCAGTGCTTTATCATATTCAGCCTTGGTCATCCTAATCTTTTCTGTGGTGTTATTACAAATCAACTTGTAGCAGTTGTAGGTTTCAGTACTTTTCATCACTCTATAACTTTCCCATGTCATTTCTCTTGGCATCCTCTTTGTGCTATATTGTTTATTGGTATATATGGCTTCTGTGATTACTGCTCTAAAGGTATTCCATAATTCTAATATATTTACCTTCCCTCTGCAATCTGCCCCGTTCATAGATGCCATGTTCCAGTAATCAACAAACTGCTTGCTAAAGGAAAACTCTGCAATCTATAACTGTGAAAACTTTGTCCTCGTTTTTTTTACTAGCCCCTCTGCTAGCCTTATAGATTTCAATCAGATTCCCTTGGAGGTGCCTGGTTGCCAAGCTCTCTAGCCGGCTTAATCTAAGTTTCCTATGTTCTTTTTTATACTCTGGTATGGCCACCAGGTCAGAAGAATTTATAATAAATCATGAATACAGTTGTTAATCGTATTTAGCAGTCACAGGCCTGAACCACTGTCTGCCCAAAGACCGTGCTACTGCACTCGCTCCTGACCACTCTGTTACGTTAACTCTCATAGCCCTCTTTTCTGAAATTAAAATCCGTGCCTTTACGTTTTGAATACTGCTACATATTTCTTCATCTTCTAACTGATGATTGTGTGCTCACTACCTACCAATAGTTCCTATGCTGTTTAAGCCCTGTGACGTCATCTGATTCTCGAGAAATTATGACGTCTGGAATCTGGTACATGCTGAATACAAATAATTATCATCTAGTTTTTATAAATGTTGTTCCCCATGGGGAGTCACCCTCCTATTTATTTCAATTGAAACCGCCCATTAGATATTGACACTTTGCTCTTCCTTTCCTTCTGCATATGGAGACTTTCGTAATACTCTTTACAACCTTCTGGTCTATAGATTACTCCCACTCGCACACCTTTGCTTCCAGCTAACTCAGCAAAAGCTCTTTTCGCACTCGGGCTGCTTTTGATAAGAAGCATCACCCATTCTATCTTCCAAATAATTCATACATACATTGTACATACTACAGTAAAACTCGTCATCCCCAGTTTTCGAGGGACACCATGTTTCGGTTATCCCTATTATGTCACTTTAGTTTCCTAACCAGGAGTTCGAATTCACCCATTTTATTGACAGCATACCTGACATTACTGTAGACAGTTAAGATTAGGTATTCTTATATAGTGAACTATGCTGATACACATGGCCGTGCAAATGGGGGAGGGATGGATTGGATGTGCTGCACCAGGGGGCCCCAATCGATGGAGCCGTCAGAGTCTTAACATAAATAAACAAAGCTGCTTAACCCCTTTTGTATCCGGGCCTCCTAGTACCTTTGGACGGCCCTGCTGATGCACTCCCTAAAGTTGTCTAGGCTTGTTCCTTGAGCTACAAGGCTCATTTGAAGCATTGCCACCCTCAGAATATCTTGCCCATGTTGGCTGTTGCAGCAGGAAACAAGAATTATCCAGTTGACCTTTGAATTTATTCAAAATGTCAGCCTCAACTACCTGCGAAGGCAACTTGTTCCAGCTCTCAACGACCCTCTGGCTTTCTCATAGATCCAATCAGATTGGTCAGATAAGATTGCCCCTTCACAAATCCATTCTGTGACAGCAGTATAATTGTATTCCTGTCTAGATGGTCCTGCGTTATTTCTTCAACCAGTTAATCCATTAACTTTACATGGAACAGAAATGCGGTGACAGGAGTGAAACTTCAAATAAAATTAAACAATCTGAATTTTCACCTTCTTCACCACATTTAATAAACGTTTTCCAGCCTGTGGTCGAGTCATCTATTTTTAATTATTTTATTTATGCATTTTTTTTTTCCCGACTAATAACTTACATTTTCTTAGACTCGTTTCCTTAGCTGCTGCATTTTACGACCTTGTGCTCATGGGCAGTTTTTGTATGTTGCGTGGGCCGTAAAAACTCTGGAATCTCTCACAAGGAAAAATCCTCGACGCCTGAGGTCCGTTGACGTTGTCTCGATTGAATAAATTTTTAACCTCCAATTGTGGATCTTATCAAACCATACCTCCAATGATAAGATCACTCATCGATGAAGACAAGATATTAGAGCTGGAAAAGGAATTAGAAAATGTGAATTGGAATATCATTAGTTTGGCTGAAACAAGAAGAAATGAATCACTTATAAGTTTATCAAGTGGAAATCTGCTGTACACCAATGGAAACAGTGAAAGGAGTGAATGTAGAGTTGGGTTTCTGGTCCATAAAGATTTTAAAGACAACATTTTGGAATTCAAAAGTACATCACCAAGGGTGTCAAGACTAATACTCAAGATTTCTAAGCGGTACAAGCTAAAGATTATAATGATTTATGCACCAACATCGAGCCATGATGATGAAGAGGTTGAAGAAATGTACACCAGAATTGAGTCTTCTAGATGAGCAGAAAACCCACTACATTATTATTATGGGGGACTTCAATGCTAAAGTTGGAAAAAGACAAAACAGCGCAGAAAGGGGAACTATAGGAAATTTTGGAATTGGTGAAAGAGGTGAAAGACTTGTGGAATTTGCAGAATCTCAAGGACTGTCAGTAATGAACAATTTTTTCAAGAAAAGGGTGAACAGAAAGTGGACATGGAAGAGTCCAAATGGATTAACAACTAATGAAATCGACTTCATCCTCACTAACAGAAGATATATTGTGAATGATGGTACCGTCCTGAATAAGGTAAATGTTGGAAGTGATCACAGAATGGTAAGATGTACACTTGATATAAATGTAGGAAAGGAAAGGAAAAAACTGACTCGAGTAAATAATACAAAAGTCTTTGAGATAACAGAAGAGGAGAAAAAGCAGTATGTACTGGAACTTAAGAACAAGTTTCAGCTTCTGCAGACTGCTCAGGACCAAGATATCGACGAGGAATATTACAACTTTCTGAAAGTGATAAAGCCCAAGAAATCCAAAGAAGAAAAAATTAGTCAAGAAACACTTGTCATGATGAACCGAAGACGACAAATGAAGAGGAAGAAAAACACTGGCAGGGAGAAAATTGAGTATACTGAGTTATGCAAAGCCATTAGAAGGAGACTCAGAGAGGACAAAGAAGATTTAACACAAATGTAGAACAAGCATTAAGGGAAAACAAAGGACTTAAATCAGCAGCCATGAGCAGTAATACAGAAAGACAAATGATACTGAAACTGAAGAATAGCGATGGTGTACTTATAAACAGCAGAGAAGACATAATTCAAATAGCAGAAGACTACTATAGAGAATTATACAAGGAGCGAGGGAATGATGCCAGCAGTGGGGAAGATGGATTGCAAAGTAGCAACACATACGACATACCTGATATTCTTCCTGATGAGGTAGAACATGCATTGAAGAAAACGAAGAATCAGAAAGCCCCGGGGGAAGATGAAGTTACTGTAGAGTTGTTAAAATTGGGAGGAAGAGACATAACACAAAAACTGGCAAGGCTCTTCACAAAGTGCATTCGAAAAGGTGTGACGCCTAAGCAGTGGAATAATGCAATCATAGTTTTGCTGCATAAGAAAGGAAATAAATCAGAAATTGGAAATTATAGACGAATTAGCTTGTTGTCCCACATCTACAAGTTGTTCATAAGGGTCATTACTAACAGATTAGAAAGAATACTTGATGAGAATCAACCGAAAGAGCAAGCTGGCTTTAGGACAGGATTCTCAACTATGGATCACCTTCACGTAATATCACAGCTAATGGAGAAAGTAAGTGAATATAAAACACCATTATGCCTGGCATTTGTGGATTATGAAAAGGCATTTGACTCCATACAGCATAAGGCAATGTTTCGGGCACTGGAAAGACAAGGCATAGATACCCCATATATTATGATTTGGAAGAAAATATGAGAGTGCTACCTCCTTCATTAGACAAGACAAAGACTGTAGGAAATTTAAAATCAAGAAAGGAGTTCGAAAAGGAGACATATCTCCGAAGCAGTTTACTGCTGCCCTTGAAGCTTTCAGAAGATTAGACTGGTCGCAGAAAGGAGGCAATGTGAACGGAGAGTACCTAAACCATTTATGATTTGCCGATGACATTGTGGTCATAAGCCACGATCCCAAAGAATTAGAGGAAAATCTTCATCAGTTATGCACAGTTAGTAAGGATTTTGAACTAAAGATGAATATGGCTAAAACAAAAGTAATGATGAACAAGTATGCCACAGAAAGGGAAATAATGATTGAAGGGGCAGTAATTGAAAAGGTGGAGTCATATACTTATCTGGGAAAAGTTATTAGCTGTAATAATGATAAATGGCTAGAAGTCAAGAGAAGAATAATTTTTGGATGGATAGCATTCAGGAAATATAGTCACATACTGAAGAGCAATATCCCAGTTTGTCTGAAACGTAAAATAATGAATCAATGTATACTCCCCACCATGACTTATGGAAGTGAAACTTGGGCACTCACCAAAAGAATGGAAGAGAAGCTGAGAACTACACAGCGAGGAATGGAACGAATTATATTGGGAATCAGACTGTTAGATAAGAAGAGAAACACATGGATTAGGCAGCAAACTCAAGTAAAGGACATCCTTATCAAAACTAAAGAACTAAAATGGTCTTGGGCAGGACACATAGCTCGAAGACATGATGACAGATGGACTAACAAAATAACAGAATGGTATCCATGAGGAGCTAGAAGAAAAACTGGAAGACAAAGGCGGAGATGGATAGATGAAATTCATGAGTTTGTGGGTAGTAAATGGATGGCCAGTGCCCAAAACAGAAGGAACTGGAAAGTTGCTGGAGAGGCTTTCATCCTGCAGCAGTGGATTGAAAATGGCTGATGATGATGATGTGGATTGAAATCGAACTAGTAGAATACCGTTTCCATTCAACTATTAACATGAATGTTAATTATTGTAATTATCTTTCAGCTGACCAAACTTGACGGAAATTACCGATATCATTGTACTTTAATTTTTTTTTTTTTTAATAATCGCAGTGCTGTATTAAATTGGATCTGTTATTAGCATGAATTAGGACAGATATACTAAGAAAACGTGTTCACTATGAAATTAAATAACTAGTTATTCTTTTGGTTAGGGCAAGCGTAATGCTGTCTTAACTGAGTAATATGGTTGGGTACGGTTGCCAACGGTTTGGAAAATGCATTAAAAAATACAGGAAGTTGTTTTGTTGATTTGCAAACATGCACTGAGTGGCCGATTAATTAAGTACATTAGTCTAATATCGAGTAGAAGTTCCTTAAACCCCCCAGAACAGCCTGATTCGCCGGTTATGGACTCTACGATGAGTTGAAAGACTCATACAGGGATGCTGGCCAATGCAGACTCATTCCTACCCCTTAGTTGCCTCAGATTAGACTGTGAAAACTCCTTACACAAATACTCAGTTGGGCTGAAATTCAACTGAGTTGGGCTGAAATTCAACTGAGCATGCCACTGAAATATAACGCCATTCTTATGAATGGCGTTAACCTTGGAACCATTTTCGAACCGTCCGCGCTTTGTTAACATGGTGTGTCTACTCCTGCTGTTAGCTTGAAATGATGGATGAACCTGGTTAGAATTACAGTACAAATAGACTGTCGCATTCAGATATTGGTCTGCCAGTGTCGTGGAGTTTAACGTGTTTCATGAAAACAATCCTCCAAACACACACCATCACAATTTCACCACCAGCTTGCACTATTTGATCATCTGTTAATTGCTGATTCTTATGCCCATCTGTTCCTATTAATTACTGATTCTCATGCCCATCTGTTCATCTTTGCTCATATGTTCATTAATTCGGGTATTCCTTGTCTTCGGGGAACGGAAAAAATATATCTATATGTATATTGCAATAAATATGACAGATGAAAATAAAGATGGCAGTGCCATTTCTCCTGGTTTTAACTCTGGTATTATATATATTTTATTTTTTATATATTTTTTGTAATATCAAGTGTCGATATTAAACAACGAGGCTACTCGCACAGAAACCGCACGCCGATCTCTACCTGTGAAAAAAAAGCACAAAAGTTGACTTTGAACCTTTCCCTAGTTGTCTTTGATCTTCATTTCAAAATTTTTGAACGACACAGTGTCGTTCAAATTCTGTCCAACCCGCTGATTGGACAGAATTCTGTCCAATCAGCGGGTTGGACAGAATTTGACCCTCTGATTCTCTTTGCAGTGAGACCGGTTTTCATTACCTTGTGTTTTTGCAGTTTGCCGGTAAACCGACAGACAAAAGAATCAAGCAAAGATTCAACCTCAGATTTTTAACAGAACTAAAGAAAACACCAACTGAAAGTTATGAATTGTTACATCAAGTGTGTGGGGAAGATACTGTGTGAAGATCTCGCATGTTTGAATGGCATAAAAGGTTTTTTAGAAGGAAAATAGAATGTGGTAGACTGTGAATGATCAGGCCGTTGGGTATCCATGAAAAGTGATGAAAATGTGGACGCGTAAGGACATTGATTAGAAGTAATCGTCGTTTAAGCATTAGGATGGTTGCATGGACAAATTTTAACTGAAATTTCGGCATGAGAAAAGTGAACCGTGCGCAGACACCATAGTTCATGTCGCAGACCTGCTGGGATGTGTGGTACATATAGATTGTCGGTCATCCTGCAACCACTATAGCTGATGAAGGCAGCCGTTGCTGCCGAAAGCTCCAGTATTAGTGGTTTTAAACAACCTTTTATCGCTTTTAATTTTATATATTTTATTCTTGTTATACAACATCTATTTTATTTTGTTTTAATATTTGAACATATAGTCATACAATCAGTACGCATGTATTTTATTTTATCATAATAAAGACGTTTTACAGATGTTATTTAGTAGCATTACAGATGAATTATATGAGAAAAGATGGCCCCAAAAATTTTGAAATGAAGATCAAAGAATGAGAAGACCCCAAGTTTGTTGTTTGGTTTTTAGGAGCATTAGCAACTAAGGCCATATTGCTCCGGGATATACGGTGGTCATTTCCCGACCTTTCCGTATTTGGTGGTGACGGGCTTGAACTCCGGTCTAATCAAGAAGCGTGTGCTACGCACTGCTGCTCTTTCCCACTTGGCTACGGAGGCGGCACCCAAGTTTGTATAGATCTTAAAGAAAGAAGAGGAAGATCCATACTTTTTGAGTACTGTAAGTGCGATGAAAGTTGGCTGTTCCAGTACTACCGGAAACTAAAAGACAGGCGATAATAATGGAATACAAAACAGTCTCCCGGAACAAAAAAAATCAAAAATTAAAAAAAAAAATCAAAATGAAAACGATGATTCTTGTTTTCTTTCAATATTAAACGAATTATTATGGCCGAATACGTCTAATCAAATCAGACTGTCAATCACACATACTGCATTGAAGTTCTCACAAGGGCTGCGTGAAAAAATTCGAAGGAAGAGACATGAATTGTGGAAGAATGGTGATCCAGCACACAGCGCGCTCTCTGTTCGACAGTTTCTGGCCAAAAACAAATCCATACGTGAGAACCTGCACCCAACTCGCGAGACCATACCCCTCCTCCCCTGAATTTTTTCCCCTCTTCCCTTAACTGAAAAGTGTACTTATGGGAACTAAATTTCAGTCTATTGAAGACATTCAGAAAAAAAAATAATAATAAAACTACCAAAGCGCTGCTAAAAAGGCTGGCATGCAGAAGATATCTTCCAAAAGTGTTTCTGTGCTTGGAAGGTACGGATGGAACAGTGTGTGCAAGCCTAAGGCAATTATTTTGAATGGGATATATTTCAATGAATCTTTTCATATTATTTGAATCATTTGGTCTTGTTCTAAGACTTCTAATTGACCATATCTCATTACAAGTCGAGCTTCTCCCTCTTAGTTTACTCTTCTGATTGGTAATTCTGTCGTTCAAAAAGTTCAAGCCCATAAAGATCTCGGGATCTACTTTAACTCCCTTTTGGAACCCATCTCCAATGCCCAAAAACTAAATCTTTTAAATTTGCTTGAAATTTTAAGAAAAATCTTAACCACATCTCTGACACTTCTTTCTACCATAATAAAATATGATAGCTGACGTGTTATCCAGCCACAGCTAAATCAAATTTTATTATTATTATTTTTTTTTCCCCTCCACTAAATTTTAACAGCCTGGGCATTACAGCCCATCTCAGTGTTCTGCAGTTCTTCTTCAGGATTAATGGCCTGCTAGTTTTCTTCATCATTGGAGAAGCCCCACAAGTTCCACCTCGTGGAACTCCTTCAATTCTTATTCTTTTTATGTCTTCTCCTTGACGATTGTTTAATATGTGCCGATGATATAAAGTTGCTTACCTTAATACCACCGTTAGCAAACCAATGACAATTGTTTCTTCAGTCACAGAGAGCCAGACCACTCTTAACTTATTTGCAGATTTTTGGTTACACCTTAACCCTTCTAAATCCGCAATAATGGTTTATTCACTCAAATAGTGATTCAACCATCAGTCTCTGGCACTTGCATCCCTGTGGTTTCCAGCCATAAGAACTCTGTCTATTTTGATCCGAAGCTGAGATTTGATACATACACACACACACAGATTATCTCCAGAAGCGATTTATCACCTTATGCTGGAGAGCGAAACAACACTTACTTCACCAACGATGAAGAAACCACTACCACATATCTACAAACCACTGTTTATCCGATTATTTTATATGCTGCTGAAGTTTAGGTATCTGCTTCGCCCTCACTTTAAAAATCGGTGTTTGCATGTGAATACTGGACCCTGAAATAGGCCACAAATAAGCATCGCCGACCCCCTCAGTTGACAATTACTGACATGACCGAGCAGCTAATTAATAAATGTACCTAGACTCCCAAAACTTATTGACCTAAAAAAAAAAAAAAAAACCCAAACCCATTTATTAGGGTCACCCGGAAAGTTGTTTCATCTGCCCATGTGTCTTATGTTTGTAAATTGCGAGTGTTCTCTGGTTGATTTGCCTGCTTTGCTGTACGAAAAACCTCGTGTTCTGGGGGAAAAACCTTGCTGTCTACGCCTGAGACCGACTAACAGCCACGGAGTGAAAAATGCCCATAGAAGTTCCTCGCGTCATTGTCAGGATTCGAACCCGGATCTTTTTCACCTATTGTCGGGAGGACGGCGAGGATACCACTGTGCTACACGCGCAGACAGCTAATTAACCTGAGACATCTAATGACTACGGTAAAAATGTTCACAGGAATGATGAACTTTCCAAACATCTGGGATTTCTTTCAGTGGCACAACCCTCCGCCATCCTTGAGATCTGACTCCACACTAATCCTGAAATACAACCCTCTGAAACTATGTAATCGTTTCTTGCCTGCCCAGGCAATCCCTAAAATTCAAGCATTGGAATTAACCTGCTGAAAATGGTACCGAGGAAAAATACCGTCCATTCTCCTAGAGTTGATTTTATCTGTTCAATAGGGTAACTCCTTCCAAATCTTGTTGCTTAAACTGACTGATTACTAAACGTCGACATTAGCTTTCCACCTCTTCAATTCGTACCGTGCTGTGTTTTGGTGCTGCAACAATTCTTTCTCTTGTTTGTTTGGTCAAAATTCATGATTTGATTTTGATTCAATTCCCGCCACTGTCTTTAATTGTTTTTTGTTTTGTGCTACAATGTTCGTAGTTTTTTTTTTTTTTTTTTTTCCTGTTTATATTTTCTTATTTTTTTATTATAATAAAGTGTATTTATTATATACTTTTATGTGCGTTTTCATTTTTGTGTAATTTCTGATGTAACTTTTCTTTTTTCAATCACTTGTATCATTTTCTGCCTTAAAAGTAAAACTCCTGACCATGTCGCCGTGATGATTATTATTGTTCCTAGTACTTGTACCATACTTAGTAGCAGTCAAGATTATTTATGAATTCCAAGTTCACAAATGGCTCTTGTAAAAGCTGGTTTCCTTTTACCTGATCGAGAACTGAGATGTCTATAAACATTGATGATACTCCCATCTCCAGACTTCGTTATTGAATCTCTTAAAATGGTTGCTAAAGTGTACTCTTCTTTCTTGTCTGTTCCGTCCCTATGGGTTAAAATTGACCTTGAAATCTCTCCAAAAACCACTAGATAGAGAAACACACAAAATAGAATAAATTCTAGACAGATTTTTTTTCTTACCTATCCATCAAACTACCGCGCGGAAATTATTGGATTTTTTTCTGCCCCATTGATAATGTTACCTGAGTGAAGACATTAACTGTGTACTGCTATTACTATATGAAGCTGTTTGTAATGTATCAGTTTTCTGTTTGTTGTGTGTGTGTGTGCGCGCCCGCGCACACACACACCACAAATAATCTGTGCCGTACAGGGCGAGTCTCTTCTCGCTCTGCAATCGATTTCGTACCTTTGGACTAGATGACCGACAAATTGATATTTATTATTATTAATCGTATTAAATAAGTTTTTCTTTTTTGCCTATTATTTTTATTCTTTTTGATGAAAGCCATTCGTTATATCCTGTACCATGTCAGTTTTCCGAATTTGAGTTGGGACAATATGGTCATCTTAAATATAGGACATGTCACTCAGTTGTAAATATTGCTGTAAGTTCAATTTGAGCACACTGTATGATCAGTAACCTTTCATTGTCAACCGATACAAATTGATTTTCATAATGCGACCTTGTAAGGTTTATTTTTCGTTGAAAGAGGTATGTCTCTGATTTCGTTATTCTCTTTCATCAGATCTCTTTCAACAGATCAAAAGAACCAAAAGTTGGTTCTTTTGATCTGTTAATTCGGCAGCTCGTTGCAGTCATTAGTTGAAATACTTTTCTTGCTTTCGAATCTTTAAATATTCGTGGTCTCACATTACACAATTCTGTGTTATAAATGGCCAGCTGGCACTAACTGGTTAGGTAGCTCTAATTCCTCTCCAAGATGAACAAATTTATACATTTCTACACAGTTCCTGATTCTTTTGAATCAGGGGCAATGTCTCTACCAAAATATAGTATTAGGTTTAAGAAAAAAAAAAAAAAAGTAATATATGCTGCGGTCTTTATGCTTTCCTTGTTGGGTTTGTACAATCACCAGTACAGTGAAAAAGGTTTAATTATGTATTTACTGTGGCACCGGAGGGCAGGGTGTAGTCGTTAGGTAGCATTAGTAACTATTCGTTCGCCACAAGAGCAATCCTGGCTGCCATATAAATAATATTATTGCATATACTGTATTGCCGATTTTTGTACAAGATAATGGGCGATTACTAATTCAGTTCCGTATTACGCTAATCGATATTGAGAAACGGTTTTGGCAACCTTATCTAATTCCTTTTTTCACACACAACAACAACAATAGTTTTGTTTTGTTTTTCCTCATTCGTTTGAAAAGGTCTGTGTCCCCTCGACGGCTGGAGGAATTCATGAAGTCCTCTTCAACCCATGCTGTAGTTAGCCGATCTAAGCAGAAAGAAATAGTTATTCGATTTTTTATATCCTCGCAACATAAAAATCTACCCCCAACAAACCAATTAAAACGACCGACGGTTATATATTTTCGAAGTACTGTAATCACCTCCGATGTGTACACACTGTTTACATCTTTTATATAAGTTTTGAAAACACTTCTGGAACTCCCATTCTGGTACCACTTTCAGCTGGTCGGTCACTGCAGCCTGGAATGCCCTCTATCGTCCCGTATCACGTTCCTTTCATGGCTGCTTTGATTTTGGGGAACAAAAAGTAATCTGCGGGAGCCAAATCCGAAAATAGCGCGGGGGGGGGGGGATGTTTGATGACTGGAATCGATTTTTTGCCAAAAATTGCTTGATGTTGGCTGCAGAATGTTCAGATGCATTGTTAAAACGCGAACACATTTTTCTCTTACCCAGATTTTATTTTGCATTTCTCGTACAGATTCCTTATTGCTACCGATCATCTGAGCAAGCAACCTCGTTGAAATTGATCTGTGTTCAGTCACAATTTTTCTAACCTCTGAAAATCTCCGGTGTTCGAACAGAGATCGGTCGGCCAGGTCGGGGATATCCTCTAACGCAGTGGTTTTCGACCTTTTTTTGATCATGCACCCCTAAGTAATTTATTATTATTATTTTTTTTTTTTTGTGGCTCTTCTATTCAATTTCTGCTCGTTAGATCTGATTTTCTCTCTCTCTCTCTCTCTCTCTCTCTCTCTCTCTCTCTCTATATATATATATATATATATATATATATATATATATATATAATATTAAAAAATATGTTATAATGATAGTTATTACAATAATATAAACAAAATTACAATTCATAATACAAATTATATATATTCTATATACACTGTATATAGATTATAATTTTATTCTTTATATAGAGGTACTAAATAAACATCAATTATAGATAAATAAAAAGTTCAAGTAACTTAAACCCAAATTACGTGGCACCCCTGCAATGTTGTTGCGGCACCCTGGTTGAAAACCACTGCTCTAACAACTCACATCCTTTACGAAAACGAGAAAACCATTGAAACACTCTTCGTCCAGACAAATGTTAATCAGCATAAACTTTTTGTTAAATTGTCAAAAGTTTCCTTAGCACTTTTTCCCAATTTACAATAAAATTTGAAAACTGCCCCTTTTTTGCTCCATTTTCAATTTTCTGGCGACATGCACAAAACTATTATTGCTGTTTCCGTCATAAATCACGAACTACTGACCGGACAAGTTTCAACTTGCACTCGTTGGAAAGAGCACACTAGCGGATCTAATCATTACAATTTTGGCTTCTTACGTTAATACTAAACGCAGAGCGCACGCAGTCTCGTTATTAATTGGCGCACTGTGTATGTGTATTTTTCTCTGGAATTTTGTTCACGGATTGAGTGTTGTTCGGTTTGGAAAATTCACTGAGGAAATCTCTGCAACCTTCATTGAAGGGAACTTTAGAACTTTCTCTGGTAACTCCTCTAACCTTATGTGGTCGTCCCGGAGTATAAACAGAAAATTTATTTTAATCAACGGGAATCAACCCAGTTCTCAACAAATGGTAAACAGGATAGTGGAATAAACTAAACTCTGTTCATTTTAATCATCACAAAAAAACGTTGAGTAAAGCTCTCATTGGCGATTTGCTATACAATACATACAGTACAGTCCCTCCCCGATTAACACAAGGGTTGCGTTCAGCGGAACACTATGTTAGTCGAATTTTACGAAGTCGAATTTTACGAAGTCGGAATTTTCCTAAATAAGCATTCAGGGAAATTCCGCACTCGCAACTATGCGCGCTGAATTTGATAGAAGCAAAAAAGAAATGTTCGACGAACGTGTAAATAGAATTATTAAATTTTTTTATCTCATGCGCAGGAAACATTACAAAAGTGTACAAAATTACAAAAATTATAAAACGAGAAAGAGGAGACAGACATAACGTCAGCAAGTTTTACTTTTCGAGCATCGTTGCCAGAATTAACTCTCCAGCTGATAAGCATATCGCTGCGGAATTGAGGGCTGTGGAGATTTAGAAGGTTTTTTCCCAACACATCACAAAATTCCTCGGCACTGGCGACACCACCGCATACTTCAATGTTTTGGAAACCAGCGTGATGCTTGAACCTTTAAACCACCGGTTGCTTCCCGCGAACTTGGTTTGGGGTTCGCCATACTTATCCTTAATATCTTCATAAATACTTCTTGCTTTTGCTTGAATGCCCACTGGATTCAGGGGCACTTGCTTCTGAATTTGATTTTCCATCCATATTGTTAATAGCTTTTCCATCTTCGATATAGCACCTGAACGCTGTTTTGTGATCACTGTCGGGGCGGACTGGCCCCGGTGTGAAATACGTTGATCCTTTAACACGTTCTTTTATACGCGCACTTTCCCTTAAAATAGTATTTACTGGTGAAGCAGCGAGACCTAATTCCGTGCAATAGATGACAAACTTTATCCTGCGTCGTACTTCTTAATTAATCATCTTCATTACTAAATCAATTTGTTTCGTATCACTGCCACCACGTGCACTTTCCTTTGGTTGCTTTCTCTTCACCATTGTAATGAGTAAATAGGAATGAAGACAAGATTCTGAAAATATTATTTTTTTTATATGATTGAAGATTTCAGTGAAGGGGAACACATTTCAACATAACTTAAAAACCAAACAATTCCAGTTATCTGTATTATCGCAAATGCAATAAGATCGAGTGCTGACCGGGATAGCCGGGTGGGTAAAGTGCCTGCCTGGAAACCCAAAGGTCCCGCGTTTTGCATTTTGTACTCTGATCCCGCCTCGGGCTTGGATCAGAGTACAAAATGCAAAACCTTTAGAAGGTGCAATATGGCCACAGAAGCCGATGCGCCAACTAACAAAAAATATATATATATATGAAATAAAAAATTAAGATGGAGTTTCCTACCCATTTATAATAGATTGGGCTAACATAAAAGCCCAATAAACCGGTAAGTGCAAGTTGTTTTTATGGTAGTGACCTCCAGAAATGTGTTTTAGAAAAATATCACAAAGGCGTTCAAAATTGATCTTATAACGGAACATATGATAACAATGAAAGTGTAGTGCAATTTCCCTTATAAAAATTACCTTTTTAGAGAGATAGTTGTATAGAGAAAACTTCAACTTCCGAGGTCTTGGAACGAATTACGGAAAAAAAAAAAAAAAAACAGTGTTATTGGGTTCACATTACGATATTTTCACGATACCTCAGTTCATTCCTACGGGATGTAAAATACGTTTCCACGATTTTTTAAAAATTTGCACCGGCCGGCAAAAACTTACGGAAAGTAGAATTTCCGTAAGTCGGGGAGTGTTTGTTTTATGTTAGGATTTGAGTGAACCCAGTTTAGAGAGCCTGTTATTACAAAGTTAAGGCATTTTGATTCTTGATTCTGCAACAGTTATGCCTATACGCAGTTCGTATTAATAAAAATAGAGGGGGGGAGCTCCACAAAACCAAACAGCTTTAACTGCTCTGATTTATAAAAGCAAGTTTATAAAGAAATTTTAACAAATACGCTTCTCTACCTTTCTCCCTCTGTGCACATTCACAACAGTTGCCACCTCTAAAATTTTTGATCCGATTGGTGGTGGTGGGGGGGGGGGGGATTGTAAAGACAAACCTAGAATCTTTTTTTTTTTTTTTTTCATGTGAAATGCCCATTGCTTAGATTACTTTGTAACCAAAAAAATTTATATATTGAATAGTATTTATTACGAAAAATATTATTACAAGGACTTCTCTGTTATAGTTATTTAAATGTACACACTTGATTTCCAGTTTAAGTGTTCTTATTAGCGCCATAGTTTAAAACATTTTGGTACAAAATGATATGCAACTGTTAAAAGTTTTATAAATTACGCACATTCTTGGGGGGAGGGAATGCATAAAATAAACAGTGGCGTCGCTAGAATTTTAGTTCTCTCTCCAAAGACAGACTATCGATGGGCCTCTTTTCCTCTCTTGAGTTTTGCAAACATGAAATATCTTGCTCGCAAAAATATTTAAATATATTTTAAATAATATTCAGCAAATCCAAACTGAAAAAAAAAGTTAAAAGTTAACATCAAATAAGAAATTGAATATTAATAATGAGATTAATTAAATTTTTTTTAAATTCGTTTTCCTTGCCTTTCGTTTGCAAAATCTTTAAAGTCTATTCTGTATACAGTAGCTAATATAGAGACTATTTAATCTGGCTTGTCCTATAGAATTTCTTTTGTAGTGTTTTATCTTTATGCTAAATGACTATTCAGCACTAGCCAGCGTTAACAAAAACTTAAGAAATGACGTGTTGCCAATCTCTGTTATGCAATAATAATCTATTTATTTTGATATAGTTTTATTCCTATAATATTTATAAAAAAAAAAGACTGTTACACATCCCTGGGCCCTCTACTGTCTTTATGGGTACTTGCGTTCTGCCAATTTTTGCCCCTTGGAAATACGTTTCTGGCAATATATATACAGTTACTCAGAATGGAATTAAAATTTTATTATTTCTCTATCACCCAGATAAATGGTAAGCCCCAGCCCTCTCCAGATTAGGCTGCAACCCAGGGTTCCCGGGTGAAATTGGGAGAGGTGACAACCCCGTCATCAAACCTTTTTATTCGAACACATCAAAATGCAATTTTAGTTATGTTATTAAAATGAATCTAGTAAAACATCCGTTATTTTTCCCACTAAAATCTATACTTAACCACCGGAAACTGAAAACCACCATTTCGTGAACTTTTGCGGGTTAATTCCATGATAGATTACTGCAATTTAAAAAAAAAAAAAAAAAAAAGAAAAGCCCTTACTCCGTGATGTTTATCTGTTCAAAGGGTGTCATATTCCAGGACCTATACCGACCACATGCTTAGCTTCTCTAAGTGGTTCTAGCACGTAAGAAAAGGGAGAAGACCTCATTTCATAAATCCGTTGAATCAAAAACTCAGCAATGCTATTCAGAATTGTTTCCTATTAACGAATCATTCACTTTGCCTTTTTTTTTTTTTTTTTTTTTTTTAAAGAGTGTAGTTTTTGGATAAGTTTCAAAAGGGAAGCGATGATAATTTGAAAACTGTCCCATATTAATGATTCTTTCACCTTTCCAACTTTTTTTGTAGTTATGGGGACCTCTTTCCCATAACTCCAAAAGATATATATATTTCAAGATTCATTAAATGTAGAAAGTTTTACTCATTCGTTCAATAAAAGATGTTGTGGGATCGTTAAAGCTGAAGTTTGGAACAGCTAGCTTTCGACTCTTGTTTGTATTCTTGTACAACCATCTGATTATTTTGACACTGAATACAATCACTAACCGTATTTAGTCCATTTTGCGAATAAACTATCTTAATATTCACGTGGTATAAGAGTGGTTATTATAGAAATCTATATTCCATGGAAAACTACCACGTAATAGCGCCTTCTCCAAATATATTAGATCTAGATACGGCAACTACATTCAAATTCGCTAAATAAACTATCTTAATATTCACGTCTTATAAGAGTGGTTATTTTAGAAATCTAGATTCATTCAGGGTTTTTAAATTAATCATTTTTCTTCGCTTTTCATTTTTAATCAGGGTTATCTATCTAATTGTGATTATGAACAGTATTAACAGTAAAACTATAGCTACTTGTTTTCCCTTGAGGGTAAAACATTTAGCAGATGATCATTGAGTTTAGTTAATTCAGCTGAAAGCACTAAGAAAAGCACCAAGGTCACTAGTGGATTGCAGTCACGCGGAAACTCTATTTCACTCTGTGGAGATTGGCATCAGTCTCATAACAGTGACTATAATCGTGAGAGTACCAGTTTGGTATTAATCCTTTCCTTGAAAGGCGTATATGTATGTTGGGCCTCCAGACCTAAGGTAGAACCGGCCACCTGCCTCGCATCGTCTCCTGCTGTGTGCGTGCGGGTGGAACCTGTCTAACCCCGAGCGAGGGGACCTGTTTTCAGAGACCTTGGAATTGTTCACACCAAGGGAACAAAAGCGACGGGGAAGTGCGGCCGTGGGTGCCTCAGGCAAGCGTGCTACGAAGACTGGCTAGTGCGAGTTTTGTTCTCTTGTTGGGGAGGGTAGAAACCCGTTTTGTTGACTGCTTCCGGCGCTCTCAGTGTGGCTGGCGGGGACCGTCTGCCAGCGTGTCAACGGACCATCCTTTGTTGTCTCTGCATAGGAAAGTCTAACGGTGCCGTTTTCCGCTCTGTACGTGAGATTCTTTGGAGCTGCTATTTTGAAGGAGTACGAATATGTGTATAGAAGTCGCGTCATGTCTGACTGGAAAAGCATTGTGACAAGTTCTGCAGATTATGCTTACTGGCCTCTTCTAATTACACTTTCATTTGCAGCTTCCTGTGTAGCAACTTGGCTGCGGTGGAAAAAAACAGTCCACCTCTAACCTCTTCTCGCTCTTTTTCCTGAGATGGAAAAATAGGCGACTGTAAAATTCTCTCAAGGCAACTGAATCTCCGAAAGATGCCTAGACAGCAGTGTATACGACTTGTGCGTATATCTTGGAATACAGCCTGTTTTCACACATTCCATGTTAGTTAAGTAGTTGCCACGCTTATGTAGTCGAACGCGTATTTGTAAACGTGGCACGCCGAGCACACAGTTTGTGTCAAGAGCAATACATTTTTCCAGTGTTTCACTTGATATTTCTGTTTGGATACACATCCTCAGCTGTGTACTTTAATCCAAAATCCATGCACGTGTTTTCAATAATTGTGCTTTCGAGGTAGAGGTGTATGAATGATGGATTAAAATCTCCAATATAAGGTAGGTTAAGTGCATACATTAGCAGCATTAATGCATATTTTGATAGTAATTTATTTCATATTAAATAAAATAATGTCCAAAAGGATCATTGACGTGCTCCCGTTGCGTATCATTTTCGTCGCGCTGTAATCAAGTAGATTATTAAAAAATAGCTAGTCTTGTGAAACGTTTCGGACGAATCTGTATTTTATTAGTACACGTATTATAAAATTTGAATATTCGACTATAATACAATCGAGATTTATAATTCCCTCCCCTCCTATCCTTTGTATCACGAACAGTTTTGATGTATCTCATCTAGAACCGAAGATGTATTGTTTGAAATCTGTGTACATGGAGGGCGTAGTCTATCCACATGTGAATCTGGATATTAGTCTTTCTTCCAGTTCATACAGGGGCATAATTAATATTTATACTGTAATACCATTAGTAATTAGTGCTGTTGATGGGGAGCTGTACAAATTATAAAAATACGTGTTGGCATCGTTTATAATGCATTTCTAACTTCTGTTATCACCGGAGTTTGGTACTTGAGGCTCTCGCAGAAATTCTATCAGGTGGACTGAATTTTGACCGTTCTGTGCCAACCAAATCCTCTTACACTTTTACGACAGCAGGACTGTTAATAAACATTTCGCTGTGTGCAAGAGAAATGCGGTACCTTGTATACTGGAAGGGATCACTCAGGTGTGAATCAACATAAGCAGGGGTCGAGGTGTGGCGTCGACACCACACAGAGGAATGCCACCCTTCTGTGTTACCAGGCAATATTAGGCGAAAGAGCACTGTCATCAACCTGTGCATTGCAACCGCTTTGCTTATCAGATAAGTGGTGAAATCCATATTTAGTTTTCAGAGCAACGCTCCGGCAACCCCCTTCCGCATCTCTTCCATCATGCAGTGTGATCGGTGTCTTTTAAGGTTATGATGATGGGCATCGTAGCGAGATCCAACCTTCTTTACAATTTGGGAATACAGCTCTAACACGGTGTTCACAGGTCGACCGCTGGACAGTCCACCTGACTGAGCCTGTTGGTAACTCCCTAGAAGGCATCCGATTAGCTAGTGTAGAATCTCGCTGCGGTAGAATCTACTTTACCGGGTAGTGACTGGAGGAAGTCCGAATAGTGTATGCGGGGGAAAATTGTGGAGGCCATGTTATCTCAAGGAGCTGGGCATATTCTTGCTGTGTATACACTATAACCTTTTTTATTACTCCATACATGTCATCCTCACCTTTTCTTAACCTTCAACCCACGCACGCTGCTAGTACAGTGCCACAGGTTCTATTACCTTAGGTTTTTTTTTTTTTTTTTTCCAAACACATACACACATTAAATATTCCATTTCTTTTCTTGGTCCATTCTTTTCCCTTTGCCTCTTAATGACCGACCACCTTCCTTTAATTGGATTTCCCACCCATAGGTTGAATGTTACTACACTGCACTCCTCTTAGCCTGTTTGACAAGACCTTGTGGGACAGAGGCTATTCTTGTAGCTGTGGAAACAGCTGCCAGAATAGCCTTTGTCCCATAGCTACCCTAATAGCCTCTGTCTTAAATATTAGTTTCCAAATTTTTTTTTTTTTTTAATTTAACAAGTTTTTAAATTAGTAATAGTTCTACACTTGAATCGTGGTTCGGCTAAAATTATATGTTATTCTAAACAGGTTAAAATTACCCAATTGTAATGAGAAACACAGGGATTTGGAATACACGGTCAATACTCGTATTGGAATGCTATTTGCATGAATATTTATATATGTAGTAAATCCTAATACAGTAAACCCTCGCTATTCGCGGGGGTTACGTTCCTGAGAAATGTCGCGAATACCGAAAACGCGAATACTGAGTTATGGCTCCCATAGTAATAAAGGGGTTCCGTTCCAAAGTATGAAATATATAAGAAAAACTAGTCTAAAATTTTGTCTATGTATATATTATATGTACCTTCATAATATGACTGTACATGACAGTACATAGTGAAATGCAAGCATATGGCATCGAAATGAAAATAAGAAACAATTTAATATTAAATGTAATATTTATTAGAAATTTCAAACAAATCTTTCAAATCAGCGCCTTTGCTAGCAAAAAAAAAACATCCCGCCAGTGCTATCACCAGTTTCGCTAAAGTGTTGATAAAGAAGTTTTGCCTTTTCACGAATGATGAGTGAACTTAACGGAATTTTATTTTGAATTCGGTCTTCTATCCACAGATTTAAAGCTTTTCCATTTTTTTTTAATTTAACATCACGAGTTACAGAGCAAATTTTTGAAGCAATTAGCGCGGTTTCACGGACACTACGGCAGATTTTTTCTTCCGATTTCTTGATTGATCGTACTGTTGACTCATTGATTTTATGTTTTGCCACTGAGGAGACACTTTCACCATTAGAAATTTCGTCTAATAACTCAATTTTATTCGCTAGTGTCATCACCTTCTTTGATATTTTCACATTTCTCTTTTTATTCGTAGCCATATTTTTGTAGGGGTTAGAAAGAACTTGACCACAATAAAGTCACTTTCTTCCGTTAACGCACTCGAAAAAGTCTGTTTTACACTGCAAAACGGTAGAGTTATCATTTTTGTAAGCATATCAATTTATAAATTGATAAATTTATTCAATTTATAAACATATAAATTAAAATCAAACGACGAAACCTTCCATGACTAACACATACTGAACAAGGATTAGCGAGAAACATCCACGCTCCCGATTTTTTCACCCCTCTCCCCCACCCACTGAGCGCTGTTTTGACCGGGAAAGATAATTTTAGCCACGCCCATGTTTTTTATGGCGGAAAATATTCACGGCGTTTTAAAATTCACATTTTTTTAGGTTTCATTTTATATTAAATCGGCGATCGCGAAACCGCGAATACAGATACCGCGAATAGCGGGGGTTTACTGTAGTCGAAGTGTCCGGCGTTCCGCCAATTGAGAACCTTAACTTCACTTATTGGTAGTGTAATGGTTATGGAGGAATTCGACGACTTTAGTAGAATGTAGATGTTCATAATTCCATGACCCTGGACAAGAGAGAAAGAACACTCACGTATCACAAGGTCAGAGTCCCATGACTGCTGGCGAATTCAATATCAGTTAGAGACCTGTATAATGTTGCCATTATATCTTTAGAAGTATACTTTCATTAGAGTTTGTTTACGATATGACCTGTTAATGCGGAATTTCTCAACACCGACTGGTTGTGTTGCGTATGGCGTTATTGGGAATAACTGATCAACGCATTTAAATCTATGCATGCAGATCTTATCGGAATCACAGTATTTTTGTTACTCCAAAACACGGTAATTTTTTGGTCTCCCAGTCTTTATTGCGTGCTGGAGTATTCTAGGTTTTAACAACCTTTCCTATTCGGATAATAATGAAAAATTTTATAAAATCGTTCCCGGGTCAAATTCGATCATGGAAAGCCGTGAGAGTACTGGATTAAATATATTTCATAGAATTGCATTATGAGATTCTTGGAATAGTACCATAAAATTGATACATCTTTTAAAGAACGTAAAGATGCTTAAGATTGTTTTCGTGAAGATGAACTTATTTAGCAAATGTTGTGCAAATCTCGTATGACCTCTTGACCTCTCCCCGCGGTGGACCGGACGGTATGTTTGTTTCATTGCTGCTTCCGATCAAAAAAAAAAAGGTTAATAATTAAGCACCGGGAACACTTTGACTTCAAACAAAACTGCTCCTCTTTCCCATACTTATTAAAAGCAAAATGAAATACATGTAGTAGAATAATATGCACCGGCAAATCGTAACAGCATTACCAATTGTAAGGGACCGTTGGTTCCTAAATAAAACCAGTCACAGAAAATCTTTATAAGAAAATATTTTCCTCATACAGTCTTTTTTTTTTTTTTTTTCAGTATTCATTTTCTTGTTATTGTTTTATACTTACGCGGCACGCATAATTAATCGTCGTGAGCCGTTATAAAGTTATGAAGATTATCTCATAATCTTGCTGCAATTAACTTGACATTCATACCACGAATTTTGTTTAATTTAGGGTGCGCGTGTAGTTACAATCTGTAAGCTGCTTAATTGTAAGTAATCCATGCCACATCACAAAAAAAAAAAAAAAAAAAAGTTTAAAATTCCTATAGTCTTTCCGGATTTTAAACAAGGGATTTATCTTTATAAAGTATTCTGGATTTTTTTATTTCGTTTTTCTAAAATCTCATAATCTGCGTTAACAATAACAACTCTACTGTCACACAATGCTATGCTATTGTCTATATTCCTTCTGCTATCTACATTTTATTCTTATGTTATTATTTAGTCCATTGGCATAAACTGCTGTACCGGGGTGGGGTTTGTATACTTCATAATGTGTAAAATAAATATATCGTTAAAGATTTCTTGTTATGTCAGCAACGCTTTCTTCAAAAAAGTACTTGCGATTTGCGAAAGAACTACTGCATTTCTTCGCCTTTTTGGGAAGGGGGAAATCAACAAATTCGTCAGTAATGTTTAATTTTTTACCCTCTCAGCATAGACGGACTAGATGACTCAGGCTATTACTTGTCTGTGAAGCTTTATAAACTGTACTCATCTGACCACTTTTTTTTTTTTTTTTCCTTTCGTTTAACCGCAACCAACAATCTTTCCTCAACCGAGTCACGATTTCGTTCTGTTGTTGCCAAATCATGATAGGCGCTGCTTCATAGTTAGCGCCCCGTGTTGGTAGTACAGGTCTTTGCCTCAAGGTCACCTCTACTACCCGGATGACGGGCTTGGTGCGGAACGTGTTTGCGTAATGCCCTTTTTGTGCTCTTTGATGTGAATCGAGTCAAAGGCGTGCCATACAAAGAACAGCTCTCTCTATCTCTCTGGGGAAAGGGGGGGGGGCGATAGATGCTACACACTCACCCTTTCCTTAAACACGTAAAGTGGGACGCTTGTTTTTGAGTTATCTATGGGACTAGCTGTAATGGGTCAGCAGAGACTGTCACAGTAGGTGGGTATAATTAGCATGACGTCTTCCCCCCCCCAAGTATGTTACGTCTAAGTTTCCTCCCAATGCCTTGTTTAATCAGAAGTAGGCCACTTCCTTAATATTCTTCTGACTACTCAGGATTGATTTTCAGCTTGTTATAATGAAACTCTTCAGCGTATTTCATTACACGCTTTCCTTATAAATGATTGTGCATATAGTTCATGTATCGTAAATGCATGAGTTACGTCAGTATATTGGAGATACAGAAAATATGCAACAAGTACATAGTATTATCAATTGGGTTTTTTGAACCTGGAGAGACTCCGTATTTAAAGCTTTTTCTTGGGGGACTATTTTAGAAAATAAATTAATAAATTATTTCACCCTGATAGACTTTATAATGAACACCTTATAAAAAATTTTCTAGCTTATGTAAATAAAATAAGCTAGAAAACTTCTTTAAAAAAAGGTTCATGATTAATTTTAAAAAAGCACTTTTTTCCTAGCAGTTTTAGAGTGCCTTCATTACTGGCGTTTGACAATAAAAAAATTGTCTTACTGTTCCCGTAAACTACGCCTCGTTAGGAACAAAGTATGGCATATTTCTCAATAAAAATTGAACTCTAATAACGACATCCGAATTTTCTGTAACTGTCGAGATCTCGCCCATCCCCTCCTCGCCTTCAAATTTTTCTCCTGTTCAGCCAGGGGCGGATTTATAAAACTGTGTACCCTAGACAATATATTTACACACGAACCCTAGAATAAATAATTGTAAGTTGGACTCTATGGAGGGTAGGGGGTTAGATGTATTTATCGTATGAGGCCGGACGTTCTTTTCAACATTGTCTTAGTTACGTGCAGTAGCGCACGAAGGTTCTTTTGTTTATTTAAGAAGTTTAAAACGAAAGATCATACTTTTGAGAATAATTTTAATCTTAGGTGTGATTGCCACCTCCTTTCATTTGGAGGGCCCTCCCGAGATATTCTGATTTACTGTAACCGCTTATGAACACACTTCATCACAAAAGATAATATGCAAGAGAAACTATAATAGGGAGCTGTCTCAGGCCCTACCAAATAATAAAAAAAAAATTAAAAAAAAAAAAGGTCCTAGACTATGTGTCTAGGTGTATATTCTACCCTGAGGTCAGTATTAAGCAACAGTTTCGGTAGACCTACAACGTTTAATTTTATGGTGCACTACAGTACACAAGTACCTATATAATATCGGTGTTTAGATACACCATAGACACTCTTAAAAACTACAAGTAGTTGTTGTGGGCATCATTTGCTCTTTCTCATATTGTGCTCTGCCTTCACGACGAGTTGCCATGATACTGCACTACCTCAAATAAGTAACGCTTCACTAATAGAGAAGACTATTAGTCGTGAAGACAGAGCACAATATGAGAAAGAGCAAATGATGCCCACAACAACTACTTGTAGTTTTTTAAGAGTGTCTATGGTGTATCTAAACACCGATATTATATAGATATTAAACTCTTAAAGTATTATGCCAAGTGCATTTAACTATTTTAAATATTATCTTATACACCTTTTGGCATCTCTCATATTGTGCGATTAACTTCACAACTGGGTCGTCATGTCTGCAATACTAGGGTACCTGCCCACCCACTGATGATAGGCCAATAGCCATGAAACATGTCTGGGTGGTGGTACTCACTGAGAATAAGTAACAATAGTCTTCTCTATTAGTGAAGCGTTACTTATTTGAGGTAGTGCAGTATCATGGCAACTCGTCGTGAAGGCAGAGCACAATATGAGAAAGAGCAAATGATGCCCACAACAACTACTTGTAGTTTTTTAAGAGTGTCTATGGTGTATCTAAACACCGATATTATATAGATATTAAACTCTTAAAGTATTATGCCAAGTGCATTTAATTATTTTAAGTACACAAGTACATATTGTGTACCATAAAATTTTTTGTGTAGTGCACCATAAAATATTTAAGAATTATATTTTAAAAATATTTTTTCCTTTCGTCTGCAGTTCGCAATTGACAAAATTATTTCTTTCTAATACATGAATGGGAATCGCTGAAATTAACTGGCCTAGCCTTTAGGTGTATTCAAGTTGAAAACGGTTGGCCAAAGTTTATATGCCATATTTGGTAGTTGTAACTAAAATTATTATTGATAATAATAATAAGGAACTGCAGAAAGCCGTGATCCTGAACACCTGTAGGCAGAATTCCTGGACCAATAATAGCCGGACCCCACGCACCTGGTACCAGTATCCTCTACTGGTTGGAAAAAAAAAAAAAAAAAAAAAAAAACCGCATGAGGAGAAGAAAGAGATAATAATATTCGGAGTTCCTCGACCAGCAGTAATACCAGACGTAACAACCACTCTGTGCACTTGGTAACAATACCCGTCACGAAATGGAAACCCCAATCAGAGAGAAATAATATAAAAGCAATAATAATACAGTAGACTGTCGAAATAACGGACATTCGAGCTAACGGCACATTGAGATCGGATGTTTACATACAGTGCAGATCTCTTTCACTGCGGGAAAAAGAAAATGGCAAGTCACATGATTATTGTATTTTTTTACGTTCGCCATTTTGAAAGTGAATTTTGTACTGATATCACGGATTATAGCGCTGTGTTACATTTATTTTAAATTAAAAACTCCTCACTATGGCTCCTAAAGTTAATAAACCTCTTAAGTAGGAGTGTATTAATGGCAGATTATAACATTGGATCGTCAACTTGTTTGTTTTTTATGTGCGATTAATAAAATTACATTCTTAATTAGGCTCATTATTTCTGCCTTAAATATATTAAAAATATAACTTTCTAGATAACGGAAAAATCGAAAGAACGGCACCTTGAATACCCGAAGGGTGCTATAGAGCCCTCATAAGAACCTAACAACAATAGAGCTGCCAGAGAACACTTACTTGGAACTATAGAAAGTAGCAATCCTGAACACATATAGGATAGCCAGAGAGTTATTTGACCAGCAATAAAAGAGGCATGTTTTGCAAGAAAGCAAGCGTGTAGCATCAGCCAAAAAATAAAAAAAAATAAATTCCCACAACCATTCGCTCTAAACATTTGTCCACTTCCTCCTTGAATTTATTTAAGCTATCAAGTTCCACAACGACAGTTGGAAGTTCGTTCCAGCAATTAATCGCCCGCTGGCTAAAGGCAAATTTTCGCACATCTACTCTACAACTGTTTTTCCTCAGTTTGAATTTATACCCATTCATGTTCGTAATCTGAGCAAGTGCAAGAATCCCATGACAGTTCAGCGTGCTCAACCCATTCAAGGCCTTATACACCTCAATCAGATCACCTCACAGGCGCCTAGTCTCCAGCTACTGCAATTTGCAGAACTTAAGCCTTTGTGGGTAAGAGAACACCTTTGTTCCCCTTACCAATCTTGAACATGTTCTCTGTACATGTTCAAGCAACTCTACATCCTTCCTAAAATGAGGCCTCCAGACCTGTACGCAGTACTCAAGGCGTGGCTTGACCCTTGCCTTATACAAAGGGGTAATCACCTCCTTTTCCCTGCTAGCAAAATACCTGTTTATCATTGACAATACTCCATTACCTGCTCTTGCAGCCTGTCTGCATTGCTCACAAAACTTCATATCTGACTGCACAATCACTCCCAGGTTTTTTATTTTCTACCACCCTAAATAAATAAATAAATAAATTTTCTGTTTATACTCCGGGACGACCAAACGGTCAGAGGAGTTCACAAGATAGATAGAATACAAGAAACAGCACCGTATTCAGTAGTCACGGGCTTGAACCCCGGTCACTCAAGGCACGTGTACTTATGCACCCGCGCGCCTGACCACTAGGCTACGGCGGCCTTTTAAATGTAGCACCACACAGTTGATACGTTTCTCTGGGATTTCTTCTATCCATATATGCAGTACTTTGCATTTGTCAATGTTAAACTTCAGTTGCCACTTCGCAGCCCAAATTTTCTAGATCCTGTTGCAGTAGCACACTGCCATTATATAAATAAATAAATTCTTTATTGCTGATAAGTACAGGACATGTACAAGAGACAATAATACTCATCACGGCGACATGGCCAGGAGTTTTACATTATAATATTGAGATTAATTGGCAAAACATTTTTTTACCATTACATGGAAATTATTAGTTACACAAATTAAACATGTAAAAATGAAATTATAATAATGAAAATATGAGGAAATTATAATAATGAAAATATTACTGTCATTAACAAGCCTGCCAACCTTTGTATCATCTGCAAACTTCGACACTATGCCTGATATACCTTCATCAATATCATTGATAAATGTACAAAACAACAGTGGGCCCAAAACTGAACCCTGTGGGACTCCACTAATAACATTAGTCCACGAAGAGCAGCCAGCATCCATTGATTACCAGTCTGTCTTCACCCACTCAACTACCCTTTTATCCGACACAGCAACTTACCCTTAATACCATACTGCTCCAATTTGTACAGTAATCTTCCATGTGCAACAGTGTCGAAAGCTTTCCTGAAATCAGGGTATATGATATCAAAATTATTTTTTGCATCTAGTTCCTTTGTAACCACATTATAATATCAAATCAAATTTGTCAGACAAGACTTTCTCTTAACAAACCGATGCAGTATCTGAATTATTGCTGCGGACTTGTCTAGTTGATCCTGCAATGCATATTTAACCAGTGACGCCATTATTTTTTTTTTTACCCAGATCAGAAGTTAAACTAACTGGTCTGTAATTATTCGTGTCACCTTACAGATTAGCTTATATGTGCCTTAGGCTTCTGTGTCGCCTGATAATTTATATGCGTCCCATGCATTTTTCTTTTCTGCGACGAGTCTCGTTAGTTCATCTGACATCCATTTAGGTCTCAACCTTAAAATTATTTCTTAGTTGGTATGAAAAGCCTAGTAGCTTCCACGATTAATTTTTGAATGCTTCCCACTTAGAATTTGCTGTTGATAACATCATAAGTTGGTCACACTGTACAGAAATTAAAAACTATCTGAGCCTGCTTTAGTCGCCTTTTCAGAAGAAAAACCCCTTCCATTTATCCCTGATGGTAATTATATATTTAATTAAATCCCACATCGGTACACTGGTCACTGCCACCTGGTGGTTACTTTATCTGCAAATTCTTAATACACGAATAATCACTGCTGATAAAGGGTATTACACTTTGGTTGCCTCTCGAACATGCTGCTGCAGAAAACAATCATGCAATAAATCTAGAAAAGTCTTGCTAGTGTGCAAGGGACCAACTCACAATTTCCAGTCAATAACAGCCGGACGTAGCAACCACTCAGTGCATTTGATACCAGTACCCGTCACGGGGTGGAAAATTTTTTTGGAATTATAAAATAGATATTAAAAAATATATACAAATATGAAGATATCCTATGTAACCATAACATTCAGTATTATTGAGTAAGGAACTTTGTTCTGATAGTCGTTTTCATCATCAAGAGAACCACTGATAATTATTTCTTCTGAGCTACAGGTGTCTTTCTTCCCAACTATCTTAAGTAGATATATTAAATAGCTCGCACATCTCTTCCATCAAGCCATCGTTTTTCCAATATTCTTCCAAAAGCATCATATAAGCACAGTACTTTTTTCCCACTGGTCTTGGTAAGTTGATTTAAACCATGCGTTAGTTTATTCTAACAATTTTTTTTCCCATGGAAATATCACCACTGATGTTTAAATTCCGGATAAAAGGTTTTAACCAGTTGTGAGATTCAGCCATTTCGGAAGAACCGATACCTAATTTTTTTTGTCGAGTTCAGCGAACCGGTTGTTAAAACGGCAATTGTGATCAGGGTTCTCTCTAAGGTGGGCGCCTGGGCAGCCACCCAATGTGGAAATCACAAATTTACATTCTTTACTCTTTCTTAACGTTCATCTACGCAACAGCGTATTCCAAGTGCCCGTAGTAATGTTCATTCCGTCCATAGATGAAAAAAATTAGACGGAACTATTGCTTGTAATATTTATTTTTATTTCATAAAACTCATTATACCTTTGAGGAAATACTACATTTTTATACCCTCGCGTTTGTTACTTAAATAAACAAACATAACGTAAAGAGAAAGTGCCAAACAACCATGGGGTGACACACTGTCATTTGTTTCAGCTTTGTGTTACGCCTCAAATTCACACGAGATATTATGAGTGCGTTGGTGTTCCCCGATCAATAAAAACAATAGAAAGCCAAGACACAATAAACTAATAGAAATATAGATTTCAAGGGTTATCTTATCGCCCATTTCGGAAGCCGTGGAAGAATTTTCTTCCATGTTGGAATCCTTATGCCAGTGTGCACGTGGTAATTGACGTTTTTATCATAACTTTCCAGTGACAAACAGGTTTGTCGTACACATTCCATCGTATTTAATCTGCATAGCCTATGCCATTTATTAATTCAGCAAGAAATTTTCGTTTAGTATCGATAAAATTAAGAAAATGTTTATCAATGGTATAAGCACAGTGCTTTGTTTATAAAAGTTTATGATATGACCACACGTGGACAGAACCAGTAAAAATATTCAAATATATAGGCACATATCCGCTCCTGCTCTATAATATATTAAAATAAAACAGTTTTAAATTTTTTTGCAGCAGCCCTTAAAAGGATGAAAAGGCAACAGTTTGTCAGATTTTTTTTCAATAAGAAACCAAAATCAGAATTTGTTGTATCAGAATCGGCCTTGGATGGCACAAAACAGTCACAAGCACAACCACTCCAACTTGAAGAAAGCAGCACGTCAATTGAAATAAAAAACGATAACTCCAAAATTGAAAATAATCTTCCTGAATGCTGGACAATGCAACAATATAACCATTTTAGTATTGTGCAAAATATGACTTTATAAAAAAGAAAAGTGTTCATGTGTCAAAAGAATGGAAATGTTTTCAGATAGAGGCATCAGGGGAAAATAAAGAGGTACAACAAGCTTCTCTAAAGAAAAAAAAAAAAAAAAATGAAAGAACATAAAGCTCATAACATTTGTAAAGAGAACTTAAAACGATGTGAGCAGGATTCAATAACAAAAGTAATAGATACAATGAATGAAAAATATTTAAGTGCCTTGTAGAGTATTTAATACAGATTACAGCCCGGCAAAAAGATAAGATAGAAGTGCAAATTAAGATAGAAGTGCAAATTAAAAATGGATTAGATATGGGAATAGGATTACATTCTCGTAAAACTGCTGTGAAAGTAGTTGATTTCATTGCAAAGGAAATTAAAAAAGAAATATTTAATAAAATTATTGAAAATAATCTGAAAATATGTTTGATTATTGACGAAGCTTCAACGATATCCTGCAAACCAGTTATTATACTTTTCTTAAAAGTTGAGGATTCAGTTACATCACCAACAATTTTCGTTGAACTAGTTGAATTGGAAAAACAAGATGCAGAGGCAATATGTTCTTCAGTTATGGAAAGTTTAAATAATGTTGGGCTTACTAAGAACTACATAGAAAAAAAAAATAATAGGATTTTGCTCCTATGGTGCCAGCGTTATGCTTGGGAGAAAATCTGGAGTGAGCACTAGGATTGCAAAAGAGTTTCCAAACTATAATATGGCACTGTTTAAATCATCGCCTCCATCTTGTTTTAGATGATTCAATAAAGGAAATAAAGCAAGTAAATCATTTTAAAATATTTATTGATAAAATATATACTATTTTTCATCAATCCAATAAGAACCAAATTGAACTTTCCAAAATACCCGAACAACTTGGAATTGAAATTATGAAGATTGGTAGAGTTTTGGGACCAAGATGGGCTGCTTGTAGTTTAAGGTCAACCCTAGCTGTGTGGCGCGCTTATCCAGCGCTACATCACTATTTTTATTCAAATAAAAAGTACATAAGTATGGCTGCCCGTCTTGAAAATATATATTTTATAACTGATTTGGCATTGATGATTGATATTTTAAACGAAATTTCTCTTCTTTCAAAAGCACTGCAAGAAGAAATATAGACATAATAAAGGCTGGAAAACTCGTGATAAGATCTATTAAAGCATTTCAAATGCTTGGAAAGGAAAAGGGTCCATACGAAAAAAAGTTGAATTAATTACTTCAGAAATCTTCAAAAATATAAAATTTGTAGAAAATTATCGATTTGTCGGGCTTCCTCGGGAAAGAAAACATCGTAACAATTTGAAAAAAAAAAGACTAATGGATTGTGAACATTTAAAAGAAAGTTGTAGCCAATTTCATGGTAGGAATAAATTACAATTTCTCAATTTTTTTGGAGCCAGATTACTGGAATATTGAAGAAGTACTAGTTCCATGGAAAGCAGCTGAAGAACAATTCATCCTATTTAATGACATTTTTAATTACCAAATTGATATTAATGATTATCGAGATTTCGTGGAAAACGTGTTAAAAAATTCCCAGAATTATGCAATTCCTAAAAGTGTTCAAAGAGCTAAAAATATTGTCAGAAAAATTGCTGTAAGTTCAGTAGAAGCGGAAAGGGGTTTTTCAAACATATGTTCAGAGAAGAGAAGTCGCCTAACTGTTTCTAATATATCAAACACAATGACTATTAGTCTAATCGGCCTACCTCTAAAGGAATGGGATCCTACTCCTACAGTGAAAAGATGGTTAAGGATAAATCACTCAGCCGATGATGCTCGGATTAAAGCGAAGAAAATTTCAAGTGAGGACGCCAATCAAGAAGCAATATGGAAATATCTTAAATAACAGTTTTTTTTTTTTTTTTTCCTGGTATTATTTAATATTTTGTCATGAATATTTTCAAACTCTTTCTTATAACATAATCTAGTTTTGTGGATCTCTTTTATTGTTCTTATTTAAGTATTAACTGCACATGAAATAATAAACTACTTTTCGGTATATAGTTTTTTTTTATACTTAGAACGGTCATTAGGGCAGCGAACCGGTTGTTAAATTATTTGAATCCCACCACTGGTTTTAACCCTGCCCTAACATATTCAATTTCCTCGACGTTGCAGTGATATGGAAGTAATGTCAAAGCTAGAAAATTTTTCTGTACAACCATTGCATCAAATGTACATTCGGAGGACTATTTCTTCTACCCAAACCCAAGTTCAACCTTTTCTTAATGATTCTCTGCCGGGTATACTTTCGTGGATAACCTATCCATTAATTTCTGTTTGATGATTACGCATTTTCGATCGCTATAACGGCATTTTTTGGCAGGATATGTAAATGTTACTCGGTTGTCCTTTTTTCAAAGATGAATGAGTTCATTTTGCCATGATAATCTCCGGTAGCAGCATTTGCTTTATAGATAAAGTTAGTTAGGAATAACCCCCCCCCCCCAAGCACATGCACACAAAACAGTCTTCCAGACGTATTTTGAGATTTGAAATATCTTCAGATTGCCAACATTAAAACTTTTGTCAAATTACTATATGTCTCTTGTAAACTATGTCTCTTCATTTCTTGTTCTCTTTTCTCAAATATTTCGTTCTCATAAGTATGGCTTAATTTCTTTCCTTCTGTTTTGAGATTTCTTCCAACAAATCCCATCTTGTGAAGAATTTTTCTTAAGTTTTTTTCTTGCCAATTAAAATTCTGCTTTAATGCTGGGATTCATTTCGATATAGTTTTTTTTTTTTTTTTAATCATAAATATAAAATTCCTGGTTTGTTCGCCTTATGACATCCCTGTCAAAGTGGTCTCCAGAGAATAACTTGTATACGATTTTTTTTTTTTTTAACAATGTTTCTTGGACGATAAGAAAATTGGAGAACGTTTACTTTGCTTGAGTTCGAGTCCTCTTTTTATGAATCGTTCTGAAAAGACCGTTGCTACACTAACACGCTTTGTTGCTTGATTGATTGGAAAAAATGGTTACTTAGTTTGTCATTTAATGCTTGTTTATCAAAACGCTCAATAACGGTGAATACACTTTTTTTTCCCCCTCTTTTACCTTGGCTACGTACTGATTTCCCCACCCTATCCCCCTTTTAATGCATATTCCAGTTCATCCATTTATTTATTTTTATAATGCCGATTACTTGTGTACAACCACATGCATAAAATAACGCATAAGATCGTGAATTTAAATCTTGCGTTATGATATGACTCCTATTACGAAAATGGAATAACCTAGACACGTTGCCCGAAAGGGATCATCTCACACCGGTGGTAATGAGTTGTAACTAACTTTTACAGACCACTCGATTATGACAGTGTCAGGTGTCCTGTCTTTGACTTCAAGAACCATCACGGCATTCGTGTTTGAATTACTATATATCGGAACAGCATCGGCAACTGCAGCTTCCAATCTTGTTGCCAAATTAGGGCTTTGTTCCTTCCTTAAGGGATTTTTTTAATTAAAATAATTTTAATTTTTCATTCTCGAATTCCACTAACCGCTTGCATTTAATGTTCATAACTCCAGTTGGCTTCCGTCTTCTAGTCACATAGACTCAGCTAGTCATATGCCGAGGCTTTTGCAGTTGCTAATAACCTCACATAACTTGTGATGTCATTTACTAACCAGAATACCAAATAATCATTGATCTCTTTCCACTAACATCCCTTAAAATTACTCGGTCAATGTTAGTGGTTATCTAGGCGCTTCAGGTCACAACATGGTGATGGTATCGTCTATATTGGCGACTCTCATGGCCTCTCTCAGCCTCCTGTTGTTTTTCGTTACAGGAATCTGCGTGATTTCTCTTCCTGTTTTGTTTGGATTACTGTTTTCACTCTGCTGTTCCCAATGTTTGTTCATATTTTGTCAGTGAAATTATCCTTGTAGGAATGAAATCCTTTTCTCTGCATTCTAAGAAGCTTGTCCCTTATCTAATGCTTGGATTTTCTTGTAAATGTGTTAAGGGGCTCTTCAAGGAAAATGTAGCATATTGCGTTTGGCTTGTATCCAAATCTCCAGCCAGCTCTCGTGGGTACACGGTTGGTAGGATCACCGTCCTCTCCGTACGTGGTAGAAAAGACCTGCTTTCGAGACTCCTTGATGGCGCGAGGAATTTTTATGGGCTTTTTCACAACGTGGCTGTTTGTCGGTCTCAGGCGAGGGTAGCATGGTTTTTCTCCAGGAAACTTTCAAGACCTGTTGCAAGAGTGTAATAACTTTAAAAGTTATTACACTCTTGCAGGTGTGCTTTTGAGTGACGAGTTAAGGTATATAGTCCACCATTCTGACGATCGTGCTTGGGTATGGCAGAAACAGCGGGGTGTCTAGGAGTGATTTTATTGGTTGACCTGGGATCATTGGTTGTTTTTGACAAAATCTGAATGCGGCGATATGTCTAGACATCGTGGTAAATGTTGCATTACGTGTGTTGTGGAAGCAAGTCAGAGAAGTCCTATATCAGCAGGATTATGCCCCATGTCAGACTGCTCGTGTTGTTCAGTGGTTTTCAACCGGGGTGCCAATGTAACTTGGGTTTAATTTACTCAAAATTTTGTATATTTATTTCTTTATAAAAAGGTGTATGGTATCCTACACACCGATATTATATAGATATTAAACTCCCATTGTATACCGTACCGTATCTTTTTAATTTTGTAATGATCTATAATTGATATTTATTTAGTACCTCTATATAATGAATAAAATTATTTTATAAGTATATATAATTTGTATTATGAATTGTAATTTTGTTTATAATTATATTATTATAATTAACTATCATATAACATATTTTTTTTTTATTGTCTCACACACACACACACACACACACACACACTACACACACACACACACACACAGAATCGGATTATTCAAAGGTCGAAAATCACCGTGTTAGGTATTTCTTTTGGCCCAGGGGCGCCTTAAAAAAATTACTGGGATACTAAGGGTACCGTGAACTCAGAAAATTTGAGAACTTCTGGACTAGTTTGAGGACATCAGTGTCGAAAAGTTGGACTAGTCATCTCCTAGGCGTCTCTACTAGAGAAGCGTTATTTATTTGAAGTAGTGCAATACCACCTATCTCGTTGTGAAGGCACCCACAATATGAGATACTATTAAAACGATGCCTTTTACACTACATAACGTAGTTCAAATCTATGGGTTAACTGTGGTGCATCTACACCGATATTATATAGTTAATTACCAAAACTCATAAGGATTATGCCTTGTGCATTTCGTTTTCAAATACATTATTACCAACACCCCTTGGCATCTCTCATATTGTGGATATAACTTCGCAACTGTGATGGCATGTTGCACTACCAGGGTACCTGCCTGCCCACTGATGATGAAGCCCACTAGTTCCGAAACGATCATCTGGGTGGTGGTATTCTCTGAAAATAAATAACAGTCGTCTTCTCTCCTAGAGAAGCGTTATTTATTTGAAGTAGTGCAAGACCAGCTATCTCGTTGTGAAAGGTACCCACAATATGAGATACTATTAATTAAAACGATGCCTTTTTACACTACACACGTAGTTCAAATTTATGGGTTAACTATGGTGTATCTACACCGATATTATACTGGACAGTATGTACGTACATCAACGAAATTTAGTAAAATACATTTTACTAAATGTATTTAGTAAACTTTTAATACTATTAAAAGTTTAATGCTATTTCGCCATTCGTTCGATCGCAGACTGACCGCTATATGGTGATCAAAGTTCAGTGATTCTCCGAAATGTCTTTTTATTCCCCTCTTCCCGTCAGAAATCTTTTGGACTGCCACTGTGAGCTTTTTTTGCACTAGAATATAATTAAAACTTAATGGGGTGGATGAACTAGCTTTCACTGAACATAACTTTGTCACGTAGTAATTTTTGATAATTAAGCCCAATTTGCAATTTGGTTTTATATTTGACATACTGTATATAAATTATTGAAATTCATTAAAAATTTAAAAACTGCTCAAAACAAAAATTTCTAAACTTGTTTTGAAGTTTTCCATCACACCAGAATTCTAGTACAGATCAACGTGTAACTTTGCAACAGCAACTGAGTGTTTGCAACACTCAGTTGCTGTTGCACTTGCTGGCAACTGACCTTGATTTCGGGCACAGGGAGCGTCCTTGTGATATCTTTAACGTTGGTAGAGCCTATAGTTTTTATTCCAAACAAAGACATTCTTGATCTGAAAAGAATTTCCACTTTTCTTCTTGAGGTACTGGCATAAACATTGCATGTAATGCTTTGACACAGCGGCTATCTTTTCTTCATTCCTTTAGAAGTCATTCTGTTTTTCTCCCTTATAAAACGAGACAACCATGTAATTGCTTCCCTGTGTGACTAGGAAAATGCATTAAAGAAAAATAAATAATAAATAAATAAAATAATAGCAATAAAATCTGGTTATATTCTGTTTTTATTCCTAGAAGTATAAATAACATAGCTGGCATATAGGATGATCGCCTAGCACACAACCCATGCTAGCGACGTGTTTTTCCCCCCAAGTTATGCTTATACCAGGGGTGGCCAACGAGTCGATCGCGCATTTAATTTCGGTCGATCACGACGAATTTTAAATATATAGTCATCCCTCGATTTGTGCACCTTGTGCAATGTAATTTTTGAGATGGTAGATCGCTGCACATTTTGAAGGAAAAAAGTAGATCACATCACATCACAAATTAAGTAGGCCGCGCCTGGCTTATACCATCCTAATGAGCAGAACTATACTCGTGACCTTGTTTCTCCAATTGTGTGAACCGTTTTACAGCAGAGATGACCGGAGTTATGCGGTGCTGCAGTGCGTGTTCACTGTTGAACATTACCTTACGCGAGTGCAGGCAAGCATTTCCTGATTGCTTAGTTTCAAGTAAATCAACAAAAAAATTCAGTTTCATTTTGGCGTTTTCATGCGACATGGAGTGTCAGCAAGATGTGATTCGGTTTAATAATGGAAAGTTAGAACTTTTGGCTTCTGGTGTACTCTCATACAGTGTACAGAAGACTGATCTAAGTTTCATCCTAAACGCATTCAGCATTAGTCATACAGTACTTGAATTGTGAACTTAATGTTGGATGATTATGATATTGTGAGCGGATTTCGGCAATTCACTTAATTGCATTCCGGGTTGGATGTTTATGATATTGTGAGCTGATTTCGGCAATTCACTTAATTGCATTCCGGGTTCAACAAGGGACGTTTGGCTGTTGGAGGTTGTACATCAGCGAATGACCTCGGAAGTTCACCGATGATGCCCTGTCATGTAGAGTATTTATTACTGTTGCATATTTTGTAGGTCGTCATAACAATGGGAAGGGCTTCGTATATTCGAAGTAGTGCAATATCATGGCAACTCGTTGTGAAGGTATTCACAATATGAGATATAACTTAAAACGATGCCGCTTTGCTAATATTCTGTTCATTCAGATTTGGCTATGTATTATTGATGCTTTCGCACTATAAAATAAATAAATTTTAAATTTTCTGTTTATACTCCGGGACGACCTAACGGTCAGAGGAGTTCACAAGATAGACAGATTACAAGAAACAGCACCGTATTCAGTTCTCACGGACTTGAACCCCGGTCACTCAAGGCACGTGTACTTATGCACCCGCGCTCCTGACCACTAGGTTACGGCGGCCTCTTATACAATGGGAAGGGTTAAAAAAATATATATACTTATACAATGGGTGGGGAGGAGACAGAGGACCGTCAACTCCCCCAACAGGGAGGGGAATAAAGGGAGCCAGCACAGATCACCAATAAATAAGGCTTGGTAGCAATATGCCTGCTATTTGATCAAATCCTTGGGTCGAGTCCGTGATTATTACATCCTATACTTATACAATAGGAAGGGTTAAAAAAAAGTAGCATCTGCAGCTCGGGTACAGTTATTTATTTATGTCTAATATAAATAAATAACCGTGTTTAATCGTATTTAATATTAAATATATTTAATAACTAGGGGGATCCGCCCTCTGCGCGCCAACCTCCGCGCACGCTTTTCTACGTAAAAGACACCCGTCGAAACGCACTGATCTATATCTAATCTAATATATAAAATAAAATAGAAAGTGTAAGAAAAAAATATGAAAAGTAAAAATGTGTGAATGTTGAGTGAATGAAAGTTATTATTAATTGCATGTCTATCTTGTCCTGTTCACTGGACAGACTGATATCTATGCAGGGCCTCATGGTTATCCAAGCTGACACCATGCCGTAGCTTTTCCTAGCTGGCATCGTGTGCATTGCTGACACTCGGAGATTTCTTCTCTTCTAATGTGTCCTGGCCTGCCTCCCCGGGGAGGCGGGCCATTTAAAATGGAAACCGGGGGTGTTAATGGCTCTCCACATGCAACCAGGTTAAGTGGCAAAAGGAACAACACAACCCACATTAATACTAACCTGGCCATGTAAACCACTACACAATGTCCATGGACGGACACTCAGTCGACTGAACCAAACTACTTAGGATGGGGCGCCTCCGTAGCCAGGTGGGAAGGAGCAGCAGTGCGTAGCACACGCTTCTTGATTAGACCGGGGTTCGAGCCCGTCACCACCAAATACGGAGGATACGGAAAGGTCAGGGAATGACCCCCGCATATCCCGGAGCAATATGGCCTTAGTTGCTAATGCTCCTAAAAACCAAATAACAATAACAAACTTAGGATGGGACCACATCCCATGAAAGATAAACACTGATTGGACTGGACCAGACCCTGGATGTGACAACTACAGACTAGACCCACGGACTCCACCCAAAGAACTGACCAAAAGCAGACATATTGCTACTACGTGACAATCACGGACTGGACCCAAACGCCTGGATGTAATAAACACGGACTCGACCCAAGGATTTGATCAAATAGCAGGCATATTGCTACCAAGCCTTATTGGTGATCTGTGCTGGCTCCCTTTATTCCCCTCCCTGTTGGGGGAGTTGACTGTCCTCTGTCTCCTCCCCACCCATCTTTCCCTCTGGTGGGGTATGGGCATGCCCCATTGACATCCGATTGGAGTAGTCTTCACTATTGACCCCATCCTTCAGTTTCCCTCCTCTCTCTCTTTCTATCTTCACGCTAGCGTACGCCCCACACGTCAAAATCTAACTTTGTCCAAATTACTTTTCGCTCATATTTTTTGTGCTCTGACTTCAAGCCCTCTCCCCACGCAATCGATCAATTTTAAATAATTGTTATATGTATATATAGATTGACACACACAGGGTGTCCCAGTAGGAAAGGGCAATATTCCAGGAGGTGAAAGGATAGGTCATTTTAAGCAAAAAAGTTCATATAAACATGTGTCCTATCCCGAATGGTTCCCGAGATAGAGCTACTTTAATGTACATTTGTTTTGAAATTGTCGCGCAATATTTTCCTTCCCTCCCATCAGACTGCGCCATTTGATTGTCAGTTGACTGTAGAAGTGAATCAGTGAGTAGCGTCAGTTCTAATTGTAGAAGTTGTTTTCTGAAAATGCCGCACATTTTGACTAATGCAGATATGCTGTATGTTTATACGGCTTCTGCGATGGTAGTGCCCCTGCTGCTGTTGTAGGATACCGTCGGCGCTTTCCTACACGTCGAATTCTCCGGATCGTAGAGTGTTTTCCAAAGTTTTCAACGCAATGCGTGAAAGTGGTATGCTTCCCAGTGCTCATGTTTCATCTGAACGAAGACGTCCAGAAAATGTGCCGGAACGGGAACACATTCTGAACATGGTTCAGCGTAGTCCTACAATTAGCACGCAAAAACTTTTCTTCACGTCTCGGTGTTTCACGAACACGTGTATGGCGAACACTACATGAAGAGAGCTTGTACCCATAGCGTGTGCAAAATTTTCACATAGGGGACAGTGCCACGCGTCTTGAATTTTGTCATTGGTTAAATGCCAATCGTGAAGTGCTTCCATCAATACTATTTACTGATGAAGCCATGTTTACCCAGAATGGAATCAACAACACACGTAATACTCATCGATGGTCGCACGAGAATCCACATGGTACAATGGAAACGAATTTCCAAGTTCGTTTCTCAATCAATGTGTGGTGCGGTATGATCGATAACCCGTTGATATGTCCCGTTATTTTAGAACATCGAATGACAGGACACAATTACCTTAATTTTTGCAAAATACATTAGGTGAACAACTAGAGGACGTTCCTTTGGCCACACGGTGTGCTTTCAGCGTGACGGGGCCCCTTCCCATTTTACCAGACGTGTGAAGCAACAACTGGACGAATTTTCCCTAATCGGTGGCTTGGTCGTGGTGGTGCCATCAACTGGCCACCAAGATCTCCAGACCTAACCCAATTAGATTTTTGTTTATGGGGTTGGATGAAGAGTGAGGTACAGAAGAAAGGTAGATACAAGAGATGATCTGCTAGCTCGCATAAGGGACGCTGTTGCCCATATAAAGAAACGTGAAGATACACTTAGACAAGCAACATGCCATGTTCTCATGAGAGTAGAAAAGTGCATTGAAGTTGATGGTGGCATTTTTGAAAATTTATTATAAACTATTCCAAATTTGTCACTTGAAAAAAATAAATATTCAGATGCCTATCTCGGAAACCATTCGGGATAGGGCACATGTTTATATGAACTCTTTTGCTTAAAATGACCTATCCTTTCACCTCCTGGAATATTGACCTTTCCTCCTGGGACACCCTATATATATATATATATTTATTTATTTATTTATTATTTTTTTTTTAGGTCCTAGCCACTGAAATCTCAGGAAAATAGGTTGCAGGACCTGTCAGAATAAATACTGGGCTAGTGTGGGCAACGTCGTGCCTCAGCAGAAGTCTGGTGGCTAAATGACCAGAAGAACAATGGTACACGACACCACACACTTTTAAATCTCTGGCCTTTACAGCGAACTGTATCATACCACAATGTAAACTATTCAGAGAGGGGGCACCCCTGGTGCCATCTGACCCTAAATACACTTACACTAATACTTCTCAAAACACAAACCCTTGCCTCATGCAGAATATTGTATTCTACAGAGTATAAACTTGGAGTTGGAGGGAAACCCCTGTGCTACCAGACAAAAAACACTCACTATGATCGATATCTAATCAGGAATTGACCTATGTAATTTACCTGTGCATTTGTAGTGCTCGGCATTCTCAAGGTGAACAAATATCGCTATAATTATTTACTTGTGTTGTTTACATAGGTCTCTTAGTAAAGGCCCTTTGCTTTGGGTTCCATCATGCATGAGGGATATTGTTGCATCTGAAAGAGTAGGACTGAAATATTTACAAACTACAAATATTTAACTGAAATATTTACAAACTACAAATATTTAGAAAAGTAAACTATGAACAAAATGTGCAATATTCATTAATAAACAGAAGCGTTACAATGGAACATCAAATGTTAGACAGCAAAGCACGTGTTGGTAAACGTTATGGAGGCAGTTGTCAATAATTAATTGCATTTGTAGTGACGTAATTGCGTCGCCCTCTTCTCCTTTTTGGCTCGGATAAATATCACCAGGAGGAAACATTTTTAAAGTATGGAGGATATTTTTTCTTTATTTTGACACTAACGATGTTTGGTTACATCTAAGTTAAATATACAAATATTAATAGGTTCAGTCAGCAGTCTATTACGGGACAGGAAATATCAGGTTTTTTTTTTTTTATCCTTTTATGGGGCACTAATAAAGAAACTTTTAGAAAATTGAGAGTTGAATTCTTCAATAAACTTGGCTGATGCTTTTGTTTTCGCGAAAACTGACTGGCAGGATTTACGAGGAACGTATCATGCAGTTCATTGCGTTATTGATAATTTTTTTTGTGTGGTCTCTTAATTAGGAAGAATTTTTTACATCAAAATAACTGTTTAGTCCAACTTTCCTTTAGGGAAAACGAAACACCTGTCGCTCATAGAGCTTCTCCAACAGATTTGAAACTTTAGCTATTTCAAACATTAGTTGGGTGGCACCTCATCTTACTCATTTCAA
This sequence comes from Mastigoproctus giganteus, assembly GCF_048544385.1. Lineage (NCBI taxonomy): Eukaryota > Metazoa > Arthropoda > Arachnida > Uropygi > Thelyphonidae > Mastigoproctus > Mastigoproctus giganteus. Next base: position 113,378,389 of record NC_143585.1, read on the forward strand.
GAAAAAAGAAATGGTAAAAACTTTATTTTAGGGTTTTAACGCCCCTTTCTTCCCCCCTCTTCCGCAGCGTGTTAAGATTATTAAAGCGACGACTGGATGCAAACAACGGTAGTTCGACCCTCCTCCAAAATATTGAAAACTTTCTCTGTTCCTTTTGTTTATTCTCCCCAAAGGCGCCTTTACACTTTTGGACTTTCATTTTGAACATACACGTATCCAACAAAAATCCACAACAAATAATGTTCTGTGTTGGAGACGAAATCCAGGGATCGTGCACAGAACAAAAACAAAACGGTATTCACGGATTTTGACATGCGCACAATTTGATGTGCAGTCGTTGGCTTACTAATCCGACCGATTTTTTTTTTTTTGTCTTGCAGCGTATATTATACGGATTCTAACAGTGGTTCTTAATCTTTTTGTCACCATGATCCACTTAAATAAATTGAAATATATTTTTTTATTATTATTTTTTTTTCAAATGCTCAAGTTTCCTTAAGCGTTCGTTATATTTTATTAGCAGTTAAACTTATTTGGTCGAAACAGCAGAATAATTTTTGAAGCAAATGCATTATTAATTCAAAACTGAACCGTGGATTAAGAAGATAATCCTCAAACATAATTTAGGTCCCAGTCGAAAAAGGTTAAAAATCTCGGAGATAATGCCAATAGGTGTATGTAAAATTGACCCCTTCTTTCTTAGAATACAAATTCAGGGATTTCTTAGAGAAGAGCGACTGTCCTAGGCACAAAATGATCATTTTATATCAATTCTGCTGAAAAATAAAGGAAATGATGCTGAAATCAGCAATTTGTTATTTTCGCTTCAGTAGAGTCACTGATTTAAACGTGTGCTAGCTAACAGACACTATTTATTACAAGTTATTTTCCTCGTGACTATTAAAAATTGCTGTCTGCTACTTTGGAGAGATCTGGGTTCGATTTCCGTCAACATCCGGAGTAATTTCTTAAGTCCTCTTCAGCCAAAGCTGTAGTTAGCCGATTTCTAGTGGAGGAGGCACTTTTTTTTTTTTTTTCTCAATAGGTTATTCCGAGTTTTTCAACCCACATAATATGCAACAACCCCGGAACATACAATTGCCAGACAACTAAATATGCGAACATAAGCATAACCTTGGGTGCCGTTAAAATAATAATAAAATTTGGACCAGTAAGGATATTTTAATTAAAATTATCCTTACTGGTCAAAATTGGACTAACCAGGGAATTTTAAGGACCACATTCAGTTAACTTGAAAGTGGTTATGTCTTTAGTCTTATTTAGATAGCTGATAATCTGAATGAGTATTTTGCATCTACATTCACACATGAGAAGTTATTGAAGGAGGAAGATGTCACAAGTTTATCAAACTGTAACAGTGTTCTTAATGATTTTGTAATAACTGAGTGCAAATTGGGGGAGAAATAGTTGAAGTTAAACATAAGAAAGGCACCTGGGGCAGATGGGATCTATCAAGTCATATTAAAGGAGGCGGCAAAGGAAAATAAGCAAACCTTTAGCCGTAATTATGAGAGCATTCTTGGACTCAGGGGAAGGCCCACGGTCTGGAGATGTGCAAATGTATCCCCAATTCACAAAGGGAGATTTAATGGTGACGCGAGTAATTACAGACTAGTTAGTTTAGCTTCTATTCCAGGGAAAGTAATGGAATCAACTGGTTAAAGACGTAGACAAAATAAAATTTTCTGTTTATACTCCGGCACGACAACCAAGTCAGTAGAGTTGAAGACTGCAATAATAAATCAGACAGCCTGGGTTTTTTAAGGGAAAGTCTTGTCTGACAAATTTGATTTGATGCTATGATGTGGTTACAACGGAACTGGATGCAAAAAATTATTTTGATATCATATAGTTGTATTTCAGGAAAGCTTTTGACACTGTTGCACATGGAAGACTACTGTACAAATTGGAGCAGTATGGTATTAAAGGTAAGTTGCTACAATGGATAAAAGTGTGGTGAGTGGGAGAAGGCAGAGTGGTAATCAATGGACGATGCTCTTTGTGGACTAATGTTATTAGAGGAGTCCCACAGGGTTCGGTGTTGGGCCCACTGTTTTGTATATTTATTATTGATATTCATGAAAGTATATCAGGCTTAATGTCGAAGTTTGCAGATGATAATGTCGAAGTCTGCAGAAGACACAAATGTTGGCAGTGTACTACTGCAACAGGATCTAGAAAAGTTGGGCAGATCGGCTGAGAAGTGGCAACTGAAGTTTAACATTGACAAATGCAAAGTACTGCATATGGGTAGAAGTAATCTCAGAGACGTATAAACTGTGTGGTACAGGTAGTTCTCGACTTTACGAGTTAATTCGTTCCTAGCGCGCTCGTAAAGCAGGAATTTTTATCCCATAGACCTAATGTTAAAAATAGGGGTTACGTTATCAACAATGAAAGTAGTTAGCTAATTACTTTATGTATAATCAATGATTGATTTATCCAAAGAAATGAAAACGTAGCCTGTAAAATCAAGCAAATTATAATAATAGAGAAATTATTTATGACTTACAAATGTTAAAGAATGTTTATTCTTCATCATCGACTAAATGCACACTCGTTGATCACTCATTATTGGCTCGGCACTCGTTGGTTTGTTGCACAAGGAGTCGTCTTCTTTAGAAATGCTTCAAGAGGAGTTTATTTCCAAGATAATCTCCTATTTTCTTTATAAATTTTAATAGCGTGCATAAGCATTTTTTTAAGGGAATGCACAAATTGCAACTAACACGATTTGCGCGGAGTAACAAGTAACAAAAAAAAAAAAAACCCGATGAAGAGAAGATTCTGGTGAAGATTTATTTTTGTTTTTTATATGATTGAAGATTGCAGTAAAGGGGAAACACATTTCACCATAATAACACAAAAAAAAAAAAAAAAACCACACAATTCCAGTTATTGGTATTTTCGCAAATGCAATAACGGCGAGTTTACTACCCGTTTATAATTTCTTGCAGTAACAGAAAAGCCCAATAAACCGGAAAGTGCAAATTGTTTTATGGTCGTGACTTCCAGAAATGTGCTTTAGACAAATATCACAAATGCTTTCAAAATTGATTTTTATAACTGGAACATATGATAACATTGAAAGTGTAGTGTGTTTAATGATTTGAATTGGTAATTAATACAATTTACACTATAAAAACGACCTTTTAGGGCAGTGGTTTTCAACCAGGGTGCCGCGGCATCCTACATTCCAGGGGTGCCACGTAATTTGAGTTTAAGTTACATAAACTTATTTTTTAAAATTTATATGTTTATTTCATTATAAAAAGGTGTATAGTATCTTTTTAATTTTTCCATCTATAAATGGTATTTACTTAGTACCTCTATTTTATTAAAGAATAAAATTATTATATACTGTACACATATATAATTTGTACTATGAAATTTAATTTTTATAATTAAAATATTGTAATAACTATCATATAACATCTATATTTTTTAATGTTAGATATATGAGTATATATATCTAATATTAATGTATGAGTATACAGAGAATCGGATCTAACAGGCAGAAAATTGAGTAGGGGTGCCGCAAAATGAAATAAATTACTTAGGGGTGCCATTTTTAAAAAAAAGGTTGAAATCATTGTTTTAGGGAGTTATATAGCGAAAATTTCATCTTCTGAGGTCGTGGAATGAATTACCAAAAGACAATGTTATTGGGTTCACATTACGATATTTTCATGATACGATGGTAACGGATTAATATCGTAAAGCGCGGTACACTGTATTGCATAACTATGCGCGTGGTTTGAAATGCGGTATTTGTGAATGTTTAACATTCATTTTTTGCAATTAATGTTCATATTTTCGATGTTGTTGATACTTTGAAAAAAAAACAAAACTCGTAAACCCGGTAACCCGTAAGGCGAGAACTGCCTGTACTACGCTTAGGGCGGTAGAAAATGGGAAAAAAAAAAAAAAAAAAAAAAACCTGGGGGTAATTTTGCAGTCAGATATGAAGTTTTCTGAGCAATGCAGACAGGCTGTCTGAGTAGGTCATAGGGTATTGTCAATGGCATACAGGGATTTTGCTAGTAGGGAAAAGGAGGCGATTATCTGTTGAGTACTGCGTACATGTCTGGACCCCTCATTTTAGGAAGCATGCAGAGTTGCTTGAGCATGTACAGAGAAGGGGAACAAGATTGATGAGGGGAACGAAAGGGTACTCTTACCAAGAAAGGCGTAAGTGCTGCAAATTGCAGCGACTGGAGACTAGGCACCTGCGAGGTGATCTGGTCGAGGTGTATAACACCTGGAATGGGTTGAGCACGCTGAATTGTAATGGGATTCTTCCGCTTGCGCAGATTACGAACCTGAGGGGGCATAAATTCAAATTGAGGAAAGACAGTTGTAGAATAAATGTGCAGAAATTTGCCTTTAGCCAGTGGGTGGTTATTTGTTGGTACAAACTTTCATTTGTCGTTGTGGAAGTTGGTAGGGAACTGGACAAACTTTTAGGAGGAATGGATGTGTGAAATTTTTTTTTTTTTTTTTGTTGGACTAATGTTACATAAGCTCATATGCTTGCTTTATTACATCATATGCCTCCATTACTACTACCATTTCTTTGTTTCAAGGAACAAATCATGTCAGCTTTATTTTAATTCTTATTGTCATGCCATCCTGTTTATAATAATTCTGTTATTAATGTTTTAGCTGTGACATTATTTAGTACAATTGAATCATTGTTCCATAGTTAATTTTAAAACAAACCCAAGTTTGTATGCTAGGCTTCATTATTATTAAATGTCATACTTTGAAATCCTTCACAACGAGTTGCGTTCCTCTAACACTTCGAATAAGTAACACTTAGAGAAAACTACTGTTAGTTATTCTCAGTTGAGTAGCACCATTTCGAAACTATTTGGTCTCATTGGTGGATGTGACAATGCAGGCAAAAACTGTGCTAAAATGAGTTGCATTCTGTCTTGTTCAAATTGATATCTTAGATGAAAAACCAGTTGCCACTAGTAACTTCACATACACACAGATAGTTAAATGTCGATCACTCATTATTAAACCGTTTTTGACCTGTACAGTCTAGTCTATAGTCTATTTGAGCTTAATATTCGGTATTTGCTCAGTTTGTTTTTTTGTGTAAAAACCGTAATGAACCGTTTCTCAATCGTAATTTGGATGTTTCATCCAAACGGTTGAGAAACGGTTCAGTGTCTGTGGTGGACAGGTGAACATAATATTAAAATATTACTGTGTTCTGTGTTCACACAGGTGAACATAGCATTGAATCTATATGAAGATTGAATGATTATTTGTCTGAATTATTTAGGTTTGAAGATGTTTTTTCTATCAAAAATTGACAAAAGCTGTGTAATCATGTTTAAACTATAAGACGCAGAATATTATTTTGAATGAAGTTTCGATTTAGTTTCATTATATTTTAGATTACCATTTTCTTCTCATTGAGTACGTTTTATGAATGAATGAATTAATCAATTTATTATTATTTCTCCCTCACTGGGGGAAATTCCACCCCGTGACGAGTATTGCTACCAAGTACACGTGGTGGTTGTTATGTCTGGTGTTACTCTTGTTCCAAGAACTCTGACTATACTACAGATGGTCCGGAATTCGACTTTCTGTATTTCCTATTCTTGTAGGTGTTCTCTGGGAGACCCATTACTGTTAGGCTGTTATGTAGGGTTTTTGGCACAATACCGGTGCCTGGGGTTCTTACTTGTAATTTGGTGCACTCTGTTTGATCAACTGGTGTTACCTTGCAAGCTTCTGTTGTATTATCCTGACTAGCTGAATGGTTATTACTTATTGACACGATTGTAATGGTTATTACTTGCTGCATACGCCACATCTTTTTTGATCTACTGTGATAAGATCGTGTTCTTTCTGATTTTTTCCTCATGGGTTTTGTGGAGGTTGCTAGTGTTGGGCACTTCTATGTCAATCAGATGGGTAGCCTTTTTCTTCTTGTCCACAAGGGTTATGTTCGGTCTCTTGTGTAGGATTGTCTTGTCCGTTATTATGGCATGGTCCTAGTACAGCTTGTTGGTTGTACTCTATAGTGCTGCATGGGGTTCATACTTGCAATACGGTACACTCTGTTTGATCAACTGGTATTACCTTGCAAGCTTCTGATGTATTATCCTGACTAGCTGTTCGTGTCTACGAGTGTACTCAGTCTTGGTGATCACCTTGCATCCCGCGATGATGCGTCGTATCGTTTCTGAAGCCAGGTAGCATCATCGATCATGTCGTCTGACACTTCAGGTTCCTTGGCGATGTATTTTTTTTAATTTATAGTTTCTGTTGCTGAGTGTCTGGTATTGGATGGAGAGTATGAATCCTTCAGTCTAGGGTAAGAGCGCCCTACTCGTGAGCCATGCATTAGAAGCAACTTTATCTATGTGGTCTTGATGGAGGTCATTGTAGTGTCTGCCACGGAGTGTCTTTGCCCATCTTTCTAGCTTCGTTTGTGCCGTCTGGGCGAGAGGGGGACTCCTCGCTTAGGTTGAGTGGGGTATGCCGTATGTCTATCTTCCTTGTGGAGGGCTGCTGCGTTTTTCTGGAAGTAATCCTTCATGTTAGCTGTCGCTGTTTTCTGTTGCTTGAGGACGTCAATCAGATCCCTTTCTTCCTCTTTCCGAGCTGTTGTCAGTCTCTCCACTGCTGATTTCCGGTGGTGTTGGTGGCTCTTGGTCATCATCACTGTCCTGGTCTTTCTCATGATATCCTCCAGCTCGGTGTTACTCGAATCTATGATCCCGAAGGAATACGTTTAGCTTTCCTTTCAGCAGGTCTGGTAGTATTTTTTGGTTCGGCAAGCTTTGATTTCCTTGTGCGAGAGCCTGCCGAGCCTGCATCATTCCCAGATATTTGTAGATCTCTTTACCAATCTGTGCATATTTTCGGCCGACTAATTTCCCTTGATGCAATTCGTGGATCTTGCATTTGCCTAGACCAAACTCCATCCTGATATCATTGCTGAATTCTACAGTGATCCGGAGTAGTTGCTTCTCGGTTGCCCCGTAGAGCCTGATGTCATCCATGTACATCAGGTGAGTGGGGGGTGCAGGTTTTTCCTTTCTTCTTTGAGGTTATATCCATACTTGCTGGTGTTGAGCATGGTGGACAGCTGGTTGAGCGCTAGACTGAACCACAGTGGGCTCAGGGCATCTTGAAAGATTCCTCTCCTGATGGGATTGGTCTGGTTGTGATGTTCTCAATACCGCAAAGAGAAAATCTACCAAGAATACACGCAATTTACAGACAATATAGACTATGTAGTTCACATTGTTATACAGTGAAATACAATACGGGTTAAAAAAAAAAAAAGCAGTAGTAGTTTTCATTATTTCCTCCTTAAAATCCACGGACTCACGCTTTGGAAAACTTTGTTCTGGGCAGCAGTGAAGTTTGTCCCCTTTGAAGCCGTTGTTTGACCCTAATGGCCGCACTTGGCATTGGCGATAGTCTTGTGTTCTCAAGGTCATTATTTGGTGCGTGTAAACCGGAGGGACCCTTAAGTCCCACTTCAGTAATATCAAATTTCCTTATTAATGTTTTTTTAAAGAAATTCGAAAGCGTTTCTATTAATTTTGTTCCGAAGTTATTTTCCCTTGATGCAATTCGTGGAGTTATTTTCAGAACACCAATCTGAGCATTAACTTACGAATTTTTCATGATTTTGCTAACAGGAAAAGGCTAAAGAAGAAATTTATCTTAGAAATCCGTGTTTAAAAATGTTTGTTGAATTATATTTTTGGGAGGTGGGCTTGTTTTTTTGTAAGCCGTACGCAGTGCCCGATAATAAACAGTTCCGTGAGTGTTCTAAGTTTGAGAATTATCAAGATACTAAACTATGTTCACTTCAGTCTAACTTTAATCACAACGTAGTTTATTAACACAAACTGTGGTTATAAATTTATGAGTGGGATTTCTGCTTTCAAGCTTTACCGCCTTCCGGGCTCACATTATTATTTGATTATTTGTGTTTCCTCTCCCTTTCTATTAAAGAAAACGCAAAGAAGAAAAGTTGCCTTACCACTTTATAAACCTTGGCTGTTTTCCAGAAGCTGACTACATATACAAAAAAAAAAAAAAAAAAAAAACTATCAGCGTACTCGCAGGAGATGGAAGTATAGATTAAGTATTGCATTAGTGAAAATGCCTCGTCGGTCAAGAACCCACCTCTTCCCATTGTTAATGAGTACCTCTTGCAGCAGCATTTATAGTTAGTTATTTGTTTGCAGTATCCAAAAATAAGAAGATAAAAGAAAATGTAACCTATTTCCGATAGTAACTGGAGACCTTTGTGTGCTCCCCGCATGCCCAGCAGGGTCAGCTCTTCTGTCTTATTCTCAGTTACACACACACTGAAGTTAGCTGCTCGAGTGTGCCCTTCAAGTATCCTTGAGATAGTTCTGCTTATGACGGCTGAGAGGTTGCTGTTCGTGACAGTGGCGTCAAGGAGAATCATTTCCCACTTTCTCCCCATTCTACCCCTCCGCCCTTCCCTACTTGATAGCTGGCTACTGCCCGAGGAAACACGATGAGCAGGTGTCGGAGACCTCCAGGTAGACTACGATACCAAAATAACTCCAGTCTTCACTAGTGCAACAATAACAGTGAAATGACGATCGTAGTAATAACAACAATAAAAAAAAAAAAAAAAAAAGAAAGAAAAAAAGGGGGGGAGGTATGCTCGGCGACCTGAACTGTGACTGAATTTGATAGTTTGGATATTATAAGGCTTGATTTATGAGAGCAGTAAAGGCAACTTCCTGTGTCATACGTGATTGTTTCATAGCATGTCCAGCAGACTTGCTATTGCACAATCCAAGCTAAGCAGTCGTCTACCACGTTAATCACAAATAGCAACGGTATACTTAGATTAATTCCACGTGCAATGAATTGCTCTCATCTTATAATTTAAGGCTTTACATTTACAGTATATATTGTTGTTATTATTATTATTTAGCTTTTTCTTAAATTTGTGAATCCAAATAGGAATCCAAATGCTTTAGGGTTATTAACAAACAGTGAATACCGGTTAATGTTATCTCCGGTTATTGCTGTGATCCGCTTATTATAATCAAAAATGAAAATAGAAAACCATTTTTATTTTAATATATGTAAATTCTGCCGTTATAGTTATATGGTCATACCACCATTTACTGTTATTATTTTTCGTTGCAAACGGGAGAAATATGTTTCAAAATACCTTAAAAAAAAAAAAAAAAAAACTCTGACCACACCAAATGATGTTTACAACCTCGTCCCATGTCACGTGAAAGCGGGACATTTTAACTTCTAATCATCCCTACCACATGTATGTTGCCTTCAAGAACAGTAGGGGAGAGAGCCTGTAAAACAAAAGCGAGTGTAATAATCAAGAAAATTATTATTTACATGTCGGGCTATATGGTTGGTGAAAGTAGCAATGTTATACGCAAGCAATCAGATGACCTCACAGTTCGTATGTACAACAGTACTACATCCACGATCTGCTTTTCGTGAATAGACTTCAGTTTGCAACTGACATCCATCGAGAATTCTAGGGTTTAGTGTCAGACAGCGTTAACTACAAAATCGTTTTGTAGTAAACGGTTTTGTAATTAACGAAGAAAAAGTCATTTGACATTTTCGTGGTTTATCGGAAATGTGCTTATAACCCACGCTAACTTGTAAAGTTCTAGAGAAATACATTTCTATGACATGATATGCATTGTTATTTGCATAAAGTTAAACTAAACTTGTTTGAAAACAAAAATGCAATTCTGTAGTTAATGTTGACTGACACTAAGCCCTCGAATTTAACCGTGATTTATTTTTCTTAGAATAAAAATGTCGCACAAACTTAGTGATTTTAGTTTGAATATAGACGACTGGAAGAAGCCATATTCAGAGCAATGATCAAGTGGTTGTTGGTGTGCGACACCAGAGCCACCTGATAAATGTATAAAAAGACAAAAGGTAATACATTTGTCCCATCTATCGATTGATAAATGTGTTGTCTTTTTATAGTTTTTAAATAAAGGCTCTAGAGTGATTTAAAAAAAAAATTTTTTTTGTCACCTATATCATTAAATTTTCCATTTATTTGTGTTCTAAGTTTTTTGTCTTATAGGGCTATCGTTTGCTTCACTAATCCAGATTAACGCATAAACTGGATGACCTTTTCCCCCCAATTACGTCAGATTATCAAGGGTTTACTGTATGTGAGTCTGCATTCAGTTCCTTTGTTACTGCATCATAAAAGGTAATCAGATTGGTCAGACAGGATCTCCTTCCAACTCCCCAGCCTTATCAAACCCATGCTGTGACTTCTGTATAATTCCATTCCTGTTAGTGTGATCCTTCAATACATTTTTAACCACTGGCTCCATTATTTAACCTGGAACAGAAGTCAAGATTAGGTGTATAGTTGCTCACATTGCTCTTTGATTCCCCTTTGTGAATAAGAGAGACATTTGGACACCTCCAGTCTATAAGAACCTCCTCTGAATCCAAGGATGCTCTCTTAATTATGGCCAAAGGTTTGCTTACTGCTTTTGCTACTTCTTTATTATTGGATAGATTCCATCAGTCCTGGGTGCTTTATTTACTGTCAGCTTTAGCAGTTTCTCTTTCTTAATTTCTGCTCAATTATAAGATAATCATATAGCACACAATTATAACTTGGTATATGTCCTTGCTAAAAACATTCTTCTTGCGTTAGGCCAAAACATTTATTTAGCTTGTTAGCAACCCAAAGTTGCTAAAAAGTAACTCATAGTTATGCTATTCATATCTAGTGGGCCAATGTTAATCATCCTTTTCCTTCTATTGTTAACATAAAAGAATCCTTTGCATTCTTAGCCAAAAGAAAAGAAAATGCAAGCAATATTCAGTTTCTGTGATCATGTTTGTGTGTTAACTTAGTCTAAATGATTCTTAAGTTGAGAACCATCACTTAAAAATTAACCATTTAGCTATCACTATTTTCCTTGAACTTAAATTGCAGCTGGGAATTTGAATATACACGCCTGCTTGTTGTTCTGGTTTGCCAAGGAAATAAATTATTTAATTACTAAGGCAATAAACCATTTTATATATTGGCCTACCCAGCCAGAGATATGGCATAAATGTGGATCAGCATCTTAATTCCTGAGATCTTTGCATGATTAATATTTATTTATTTATTTTTTTTTTTTTTTTGTGTTTGGTATAATGTGGAAAAAGTTCTTTATTTGGCATAGTTTTGTGCCATAATCTTCAAAAAAATTTCCTAGTGAAGATTCACTTTCCTGGATTTGAAATGGCTTGTGTTACAAAGCCTAGTTGAATTGTAAAAATGGGTTGCATACCCATAAAGATTGGAACTGTTGATGATGCTTTAATGAATGAATATATTAAATTCAAAAGTTTTTTTATTGAAATCTCTCCTTTATATCAAGAATAAAATTTTGAAACTTTGGAAATGCTAAAGATATATGCTAAAAATTTATCAGAGACCTTCAAAATTTGTTCATTATTCTTAAAATTTATTTAACTTTACCAATAACAAATTTTGAAGCAGAAAGGATGTTTTCAGAATTGGGATTTTTAAAAAAATAAATAAACATAGAAGTATGATTTCCAAAGATAGACTAAGTTATTTAAGTATTTTGTGCATGAAAAGTGACAAATTATTATTAACCACAGTGTCATTAAGGTTTTACTTGTATTAATTGTGATATATTAATTAAATAATTAACCTTCTACACAAAGTATTCAGCTGATTTTTTTCCCCCATTATGTATGTTGATCTAGTGGAAATTTTTGATAACTGAAAAGAATGTTTATTTTATTTTGCAATTTCATGTAATTTTTGTGATTTGATCAAATATATTCTTATTTATAAATAAGTAGATTTTTTGATTTATTGTCGCATAGCTGCCAACATTCGATTTTGATTATATTTTATCCTTTCCCTCCATCCCCCCCCCCTTTTTTTTTTGAAATAAATGGTAAAAGTGGTTTAAAAGAAGTGTTTAGCTATAAAAAAAAATAGAGAGGAGAGATACAAACCTAATTCTGCAGGTTTTCCTTTTAGAGCAACACATATCATACAGCCCAGGGGTTATTCTCTCTCTCTAAATTTATAAAGCAATAAAGGAACTTAGTTGATTAAAAACTAATATAATTACCAATTTATTTGCAAAGAAAATAAATTGCATGTTGCTGATGGAGCATAGAAATATGACAAAAAAAAAAAAAACACGCTATAAATAAGTTAGTAAAGGCTGATTTACTTGTCAATTACAAAAGACCAGTCTGAGACAAGTGCAAAGATTGTTGAATTCAAAATAGATTGACGCCATAAAACATTATCATAAAATGCACAAAAAAAAAAAAATAAATAAAAAATTGTGGAAGTTTGCACATTATACCCTCAGAGTGGATTTGCATGTTAATAAGACTGAATGAATTATTAAAACTTCAAATATTTAATGTATGCAGTATAGAAACTGTATAAGTTTGAATAAATGTGGTAGATTGCTTGTTAGTTTGATGGCTAGTGAATTCCTTGGACCATAGAGCAATCAAAAGTCAGCTATCTCCAAACAGAATTCATAGATAGCAAATTCTCCAACCAGGTGATTGGAAGCATTAGGTTAAACATTATTTAACTTTAACATAATAGTATTTGGAAAACCAATTTGTCATCCAATGCTGTTCAGGGAACAAAGTTTTTGAACAAAATTAAAACAAATCAATGAATTTTGTGCGCGCACACACACACACACACACACACACACACACACACAGTTTCCTGTACTTTTCGATATCATAGAAGGTAATGTGAGAACCTATTAGATCAGTGGTTTTCAACCTTTTTATAATAATGGCACCCATAAGTAATTTATTTTATTTTGCGGCACCCCTACTAAATTTTCTGTCTGTTAGATCCGATTTTCTCTCTCTCTCTGTGATTTTAAGAAATATGTATGTTATACGATAGTTATTACAATAATAAAATTATAAAAATTACATTTCATAATACAAATTATATATATATATATATATATATATAGTGGATATAGTGGATATGGTAAATAGTTAACAGTTATAAACGTAAGATAATTAATTATAATGGTGATACAATCAGTGAAAACCTAAACAAAGAACCTGACAAGGGAGAGAAGAGCTGATTAATGCCATCAATGTCTAGATAAAACATTACATCAGTCTTAATATCTATGAACGTAATGTGAATGAGCAGGTGGTAACTAAGTGCTGTGATAGCTGTCATAGCTGTCTCTGGTCCATGGTAATAACCTGGTAGGGAAACAATGGTTATATGCAAAATGAAACATAAATATATAAGGATAATTACTAAATCACTGTGTCAAGCCAATTGTAGTAAAGATAGGTTGGACACATTGCAAAGGACTTTATCGAGGGCTAACCCTTACAATGTGTCCTCCTACAATTTGGCGAGCTATCAGTTTCTGTCATCATCTGCCTGTTATTCCTGACGAATGGTCAATCGATATCATAAGGATATCTGTAAGGTGACAACTAAGTTAAGTTAAGATTAAACTAGAATATAGTAGTGGATAGAAGATAAATAGTTAGGGAGGTAAACGAATTAAGGTGGTTAACAAGCTAGATGACTTTAGCCCGACCGATAGCCCAGACAACGAAATCAAAGTAAAAAGCAAGTAATGGTGATAGTAAAGAACCAATAATACTATATAACATGTTATTGGATGACAAAAGATAGTCAGCTATTGCTAAATAAGGAGAACGGAGATTAGGTGATAGAAAAGTAATAGTACCTCAATCCCCCTCGAATTGCTCTAATAGTTCTTGAGGTATGAAAAGTAGAAAAAGATAGCATATAGATAAAGTGAAGGAATAGTAGTAAGGCAGATTTACGTCGGAACATACCGGGAGCGTAACTTCCCGTCCCTTCTAGTAAGAGAACCTGGTATTGTAATAGAATTAAACAGCCAATTTGGAAAGTAAGAATCAAATATCATCTTGAATGAAGAAGAAAGGAATGGCCAGTTCCTGATTACTTACGGCGTAGTATAACGTGTAAGGCAAACTTACCACAATGACGTGACGCGGGAAAAAACCACGTTGTGGCGTACGTGTTAAAATATATAGGTATAGTATATGGTGCCAGCGCCCTCTTACTGGCAAAAGGTTGGATGCTTAAATTATATATTATAGTTTAAACCAAGATAGCCCGTGGGCCAACAGTATGTTAGGCTAGTAGTAAAGGTTCTCATGAAAAATGAAAGAAGAGTGAGGCAAGAAGGAAGCTAAGAATTGATTACTACCTTAGAAGCAAATACAGGTACAACTTTTTCAATGAGCGTAAGCTGTATTAAATATGCTTCTAAGGCAGTGCCTAGTTATGTACATATATACAGGCTCTGTATAAACCGTCAATCTGATATAATCCAGTGGAGGAAGAGTTACTTTCTCAAAACAGTAGTTATAATATGGTGGTGGTCAAGATTATTGTGGTATTTTTTTAGAGCTATCAACATAGCAGTATGTAGGTTTACATTTATGAAGCGTTTTGGGAATCCATTCACAGATAATTTATGTTTAAAGTCTGTAAGAGTGCTAATTATATAGCCAGCGCTATTGCATATTTTGACTAATCTCATACTTTGCGACAATATTAAATTTTTTTGAATTCTTATAGAGATATTAGAATGCCAGTTTGTAAGGCTAATGGTGTTAAAGCCAAACGTGTTACGTTTGTCGTAAACGAAGGTGTCTAACTTATTATTGTTGAAATGTATATCAATATCCAGGTAATTGGCAGTTTTGGTGCTATCTATGTTGGTGGCCACTATTTCTAATTCCGATGGGTAGACATCTCCAGAATCAGTGAGAAAGTTGGGATGGTTGAAGACGATTAAGTCGTCGATATATCTGTAAAAGGTTATATCTTTATTAATATTAACTTCGAAGTGATGAAGGTACAGATTTGCCACCAGGCTAGAACTACAGGCTCCCATGGCAATTCCAGTTTATATATATATATATATATATATATATATATATATATATACAGTATATAATAATTTTATTCTTTTTATAGAGGTACTAAGTAAACATCATCTATAGATCATCACAAAATTAAAAAGATACTGTACACCTTTTTATAATGAAATAAACATAAATTTAAAAAAAAAAAAAAAAAAAAAAACAAGTTTAAGTAACTTAAACCTAAATTATGTGGCACCCCTGGAACGTTGCTGCACCCTCGCTGAAAACCACTGTATTAGATGCTATTATGAATAAAGAAAGAATTGATGTATGTTGTCCTTAGTCGGGGAGCTAAGAAGTTCAAAGGGAAGCAAAAAATAAAACAAGTTAACCCAAATTTTCCCTGTAATTTGAATACTTCATCGTAATGCTTGGTGTCAGAGAATATTCAGCCAGGTGGGAGGGGGGGGGGGAGGGACTGAATTTAGATCTTTTCCTGTTGCAATTATGGAAATTCCTTTGATTGCCAAGCCTGAAGAATAGTGGTATTATTATTTAATGCATATAAGATTTTGCTAAAATATTAAAATAACATTTATACTAGCATTTCTTACCTTGTATACATTACAATTGAAGTATTTGCACGAATATAGGAAAAGTATACGGGGGAATATCCAAAAGTTCCAAGACTGGTTGCCTTGGGTGTGAACTGCAAATAGTAGAGCATCCTGCCACTTGATGCTGCTACATTAGTATCTTCCAAGTCAATTTTGTGAATTTTGGTGTTATAAGCAGTTGTGGTGATAATGGCTAGAAGATAAGCAGTTGTGGTTTGAATTGTTCCCACAATTCAAAACATGGCAAAACATCAATGGAAGGCTGAGTGTTCAGGTTGCCCATCAACAAGTCACACAAGTGAAAATGTGAAGGAAGTTCTCCAGTCATTAATGAAGACTGACAACTGACCATTTCTGATATTACTGATAGGCTAGGACTCTCTTATTATTATTACCCATATAGTGCAAGGAAACCTGAGGCTTTTGCTGCACCAGCCAAAAAAAAAAAAAAAAAAATTCTGAGTTACCGAGAGAGAGAGAGAGAGAGAGAGAGAGAGAGGGGGGGGGGGTAGAAGGGAATCACCAAGGAAGAAAAGAATGATGATATCCAGCTCAGTATGGGCTTGGCATACACAGAACCCTGGGTGTGCCAAGCTCATACTCACAAGATGTGAGCCCCTGGGGTTGCCTTACGGAACATTCCAATGCATTTTAATTGAGGAATTGAACTGTGGATCTCTGCAAAATTTGTGCCTTGGTTTTTGTTTATCTGCCAGGAACTGTTGGAGGAGGTCAGAAATAATCAAAACTTCTCCCTTGAGGAGAAGTTTTGATTATTCAAGCAGGCGAAATGAGGGTTTACTGCTATGACCCTGAAATGAAACAGCAGTCATCTCAGTGGAAATTCAAAACATCTCCACATCCAAAGAAAGCAAGGCAAGTCAGGTGTATTATCAAAAGCATGTTGGTGGTCTTTTCCGACTGTGCAAGGGCTTGGATTCATCATGAGTTTATGCCTCAAGGCCAAACAGTAGCATTATTACCTGGAGGTTTTGAAGCGTCTTAGGAAAAAAGTTCACCAAAAACCTCCTGAACGATGACAGAATAAGGACTGGCTGCTTCACCATGACAATGCTCCTACTCTCTCTCTCCCCCCCCTCTCTGTGCAGCAATTTTTGGCAGATTAAAACATGGTAGTTTCCCACTCTCCGTACTCACCTGATTTGGCCTCTTGTGATTTCCTATTTCCAGAAATGAAATTGCAGCTAAAAGGATATTGTTTTGGAAACATCTGAGAAATTGAAGGAGAATCACAGAGAGCCCTGCATGCAATCTGAGAAAATCAGTTCCAGCAGTGGCAGAAATGCTGGATACAGCACATAAACCCATAAGGGTACAGCTTTGAAGGGGATAACTATGATCAGTAACAAAAGCAAGCCTATTTTTTATCAACTCAGTTCTGGAACTTTTGGATACACCCTCATAGACAATGAATATTTTTAATAGTAACCTTTTTTTTTATTTATATTTAAAAATGGAGTAATTACATTATATGAACCAAAGTACGGATGTAAAATTTTCTGGTTCCCTTTTTAAGTATGTATGCATGTAATATAGTGGCCTTTTTCCCCCTCCCCATTTTCTCCAAATGGTAATATCTCTCCTTCCATTTTTTTAGCCTTTCCATCCAGCCAGCCAGAGGTAACTCTTCACTTGGAAAAAAGAAGGAAAAATAGTGAAAGTAATGTTGCAGCTTCTCTTCCCATTGAAGTCAAATCAAATAATAAGCAGCATACTGTAAATTCTGCTAGAAGAATAGCGGATATTACGAGATCATCTAGAAGATTAGCAAAGTCAAAATTTCTGGAAGATAGGACATTCAGAGATGAGGTAGCTAATATAAATGAAAATTTGAAAGATCGGGACGTAAATGTTATTAACTCTCAAATTTTAATTCAAAGGAAGAGTTCAGAAATTGCTACTTGTACTTCTAGTGATACCAATGGCCATGATTCAAGTTCTTCTGGTAGTGATTATGTACTTAGGAATCCAGAAAACTGCATTTCCACTGGGACTGGTAATTCTGAGAAGCTCACTCGGCTGTGGCAGACCAGGCATGGTAAACAAAAGAGAGTTTGTATAAACGAAGAGGAAAAGTGTGCAGAATCTTCTGTTGACAGCATTACTCCATCCAAAGCCATTAATGCTACTTCTTGTTCAGTTATAACGTGTGCATCGACACATGCTAATCCCTTTAAAACTGATACCACAGAGTGTTCTCTTAATGTTCCTGTAATTAGTTCATGCAATGCTACAGTTAATAATTCTCGCAGTTGGACATTTTCAGCAGTAGTAAACAACGTATCTGTAGTTCTGACACCTCTTTCGCCTTCTCTTGTTTCTGCTGTTGTGGGTAGCAACTCGGAAGCAGAGAAAACTGCTAAGGAATCTCCTGTGGACATAATAGAGAGAGAGATTTCTGCACCTGATGCCAGCAGTCAGGACTTAAGGAAATCTGATTTCTCTCAAAATGCAGCTACTAATAACATTGCAAGTATTGTGAGTAATAGTAAATCTTTCCAAAATAATTCTCCTGTATTGGTATGTCAGGATGTTCCAGCCAAATGTGCTGATTCATCTCCAAGCGTCACTGTATCAGAAATGTCCCAATTAGATAGATCAGAAGAATCTACACAGTCAGCAAAATTACCATTTCCTAATGTGAGCCCTGAGAAATCAAACCCTGTTTCTGTAGCTCCCAATGGGAATTCAGTAGCAAAGCATCTAAAATCTAGTGATAATATTGTACCAGTTTCAGAATCATTCATTGGCAAGATAAACAAAGAGGCAAAAAGCAACTTGGAAGAAACTCCCAAAGTTGATGATAAAATTAATAAAAGTTCCACACATTTGATAGCAGACAGACATGAAACAGTGAGAGTTTACAGAGAGCACCATTTGGTGAACAGTAACGTACACCAAGTGGATTACTTGCACCACGGACTGATGCATCCTGCCGGCTTATCTCATAGTGCAGCAGCAGCTGCAGCAGCTGTGTATCCTCGGGTTCCAAATCTGCAACAGCATACACGTGCCCCTGGTACTCCTTTAGCACCTACTCATCTAGGACCAGCACCATATGGATTATCTTCCCATCTTCTACCTCCTCACCATGTTTCTGCAGCAACAGCTGCTGCTGCTGGATCACATTTGGACCAGCATTCCATGCACTCTCAGAGTTATAGACATTTGCTACAACAACACACAATTTTGCCTCCTCACTATGGTTCACATGTGGGTTTGGAAATGTTATGGCCCCAGAAATATCCCCATCTTACGACACCTAGTGCAAATCCATGGATGATGGCTCAGTATCAAGAAGAAATTAGATTGGAGCGTGCTATAGCACAAGAAAGAGATCGTCACAATAGATTAGAAAGGTAAATAAGATCAATTCTTTTAACATAATACTAATAAATTAAGTTTTCATTTTGTAGAACAAAGGTGTTGCTGTACTTCTATGTAAATAGACCTGTTTAATTCATTATTCGCACACTGGGTATTCAATACTTTCCAACTCTCCAGATTTACGAGTAATGGTGAAATAGGTGGTGAATCCATAATTTTGTATTATTGTGATCCCTTCTCTATTTCATTGTAGTAACATAGCTTTTGTCTGTCTTTTCCACAAAAAAAAAAAAAAAAAAAACTACTGATTCACCATTAAATTTGTATTTTTTTTTTTTTTTAATTCTTCAGTTTCCGCTTAATTTCTTTAGCATATTGGCCATCATTTGTATTAGTGTATGTTGCATGAAGCATTTAACAGGTGGAGATTGGAATGTGAGGAAACACTTAGCTTTGTAGCCTGTTACATGTAACAACACTATTTCGTCACACTAGAGAGAGAGAGAGAGAGAGATTATAAAGGTAATTAACAATGTCAGAAATTTCAAAGGCATGTACCGCATATTGTAAAATACAGAAAAGGTAACACATTTACTTTGCATATTTTAAGTCAGTGTGATTTTTCAATTTCAAGTGGTGAGAAACCCATTCTAATCAGACATCTACAAGTAAATGTAGAAATAGATTTAGCATTTCATTGTCATGATTATTTCATACATATAGAATGTTTATTTTCATCTTTATTCATGAAACAATCTTCCTTTAACTTGCACACTGATCATGCAGATGTGTTGTTTAGAAATGTTTCCCAATAGTGAAATAGCAAAAAAATATGGTCATGAAAGGAGAGGGGGAAAACAGGCATTGTTAGTGAAATTTAATGGTTAGGGAAAGAAGTAATAGTTATGGTTCTGAGAATAAACGGACCATTTTCGATTTCCAGAGATGGCAGTAATCAAAATGATTCTAAGCTGTATTTCAATGTGGTAAACTTTAACAAAAAAATATGAATGAATGCATAGACGTGAGATGCATTTGGGATGAGTTGTGTTTTATATGGATTATTTTTAAAACATGTCTGTTTTATGCATGCTTTTATAGGTTACCATACTGTATAGTTTGTGTATGTATAAATTAGCAATACATAAATATTTAATAATTAAATACATAATAAATGAATAATATAACTGGCCATTTATTGGGCAACTACATATATAAATATATGAAATCTGTATTCAAAATTAATATAAACATTAAAAGGTTTTCCTCCTAGAAACTTGACACCTTGTGTTTGTACTTAACTTTCCGAGATCATGTGAAATATTTTCTGTAGATACAACTTTTATATTGACATTATATCCCTGTCTGTCAATCATGATCTCTCTGATGTAGTTGTTTCCCTTTATGAGCATAAAATTCTGCTTTCATAGATATTGCTGTGAAACCTGGCCTATATTTCCCAGGCAAATTGAACTATCTTTTGGAATCTTTCTCTGAGCAAATCGCAATAAAAATTTGATAATTAAACCATCACTAAACTTTTCTTAAAACTCTGCATTGTACTTCAATAATCTTCATTTGTGAATCTACTTTTTGATACTGATATATAAATGGTACTTAACATGCAAAATTTTGCTTCAGCAAGCATGAAATCCAATTTCAAAATCATTTCTCGAGAATGCAGTATTATTTACATTATGGGTGTTACTCATGCAAACATAATGATTGCTAAGTTTCAGGGTGAACCAGTGTCTTATTTTTTACTCGATTTTTTCCCAGAGTTGCAATATTATTTTTTGAACACCTTTATGAGATCATACATTCTTTTCATGAAGTTGTTTTTTTCTTTGAAGTTGGAGGTTTAATTCATTCAGGTGTTCATAATGTCAGGTAAAAATGCCAAATCTTGCCATCATTTAATCCTTATTTATTGGCCACATCTCATCGTGCTCTTTCGATATTCAGAAATGTAATAATTTCACTTTTCGGATTATAACATCTTTTCAATACTTTGCAACACAAAATTCAATAAATTTCTGTATAGTTATGGCAAATCCATTGTATTCACTTTCCACTTGAGTAAGAAAAGAAGAAAACTCGGTGATTCAGTCCTTTGTGAATTGAGTTCACAGTCCATACTTTTGGTATCGAGGCAGGGCTTGGAAAACTGCTAGCCTGAGTAGATATTCAGACTAATAGATTAAGAGCAGTCTGGAAACCAAGGTGTTGGGGATTTAAAAACTTGCTGGGACTTCTTATGGAACTAGCAATTACATGGGCTGCATTAGGGTTATTAAGAGTAAAAAGTTTCAGGTATATTTGAATGAACAGTAATGCTAGGAGCACTGTAAATATTACAAATTTGAAGTATGGATCAAATCATCAAATGCAGACATTGTGATGATTTCAGAAACAGGGTGTCACTGAGATGTAAGTGATTTATAATTTGAATGTGGGGAGTATAATGTGTACAAAACATATAGTGTAGTAGTGGGGGAGGGGGTTATGCGCTTAGTTAAGAAGCACATAAAATCTAAGTCAGTGCATCCAGTGGACATGGATGGCCATGACAGTTGAATCAATTTGGTGTGACAAGCATTAAGAAAACAAAAATGAGGTTAGGAGTGTGTTACAAGCCTAATGAATGGAGTATAATGAACATATACAATGGGATACTAAACCAAAATGTCTTATAATGGGGGACTTTAACTTTCCAGATATTGTCTGGGCCATATGGATTGGTCCAGTCACAGAGTAGCAAGCCTTTTGTGAATTTATTGCAAGATACAGTCTGTCCTCGTATGAAAACCCCAAACACGAAAGGTATCAAAACCTATAGTACTTAGTACCGTGCATGGGTTGAAGAAGTATGGGGGATGCCGGAAACTTTGCTCTAGAGACTAAACATGGGTTTCACCACTTCAAGTCTCCAATAAGCAAAGTGGTGGTATTTCACCGGTTGATGAAAGTCATCTACCACCTAACATATAGCACGATAGTTGTGTTCCTAGAAACCCTCGTGCAATGCAAAATCGTGCAATATAAACAACAGGCCCTATGGGAAAAGTGGGGTTAGGTGCCGACCTAACCCCACAATAATAAAAAATATTTTTTTATTATATTATAATAAAGTATTTTTAGTATTTTTTAATACTAAAAAGTATTTTTTACGAATAAAATACGTATTTTATTCGTAAAAAATTATTATATTAAATAAAATAGTCGTAATGAAATTATAATACGTAAGTCGTAATAAAATGCTTACGTATTTTATTACGACTATTACGTAATAAAATATTGCTAATGCTTTTGCTTCTATCGTAAGCAAACTTGTTTTTGTTTGATTTTTCTATCCAAACAGATAGAAAATCGAAAAACAGATAGAAAAGACAGCCGTTCCATCTCTTCCAATTCTCGGCGTTGCCTCATTTAGGTCTGTAGCACGTGCAATACCACATGGTCTTTCATTTCGTTCAAAGCGTTTCACAATTTCATATTTTTTCTCTATCGACAGAGGCGGACTGGCCATAAGCCTTATCCGGGAAATCCCGGTGGGCCGGAGGCCGGTGTGATTTTGGCCATAAACCGAGGCCACTATAAATTTTCCCGGGTAAGAATTTTTGATCCAGTCCGCCTCTGTTTATCGATATTGTTTTCTTTTTCTCTCTGAATCTGCAGTGTCTTCGCCAGGACGATTCCTTTTCACACCTTTTAAGTATTTTACTCATTTTTAAAGCACAATTACAAAACGAGGAGGCACGCTTAATACACATAAACAAAGCTGCGCGCGTGTAGCAACTGAATAAACAACACCGTAAAGGCCGAGATACACTATTAACACCTCATATTTTACTAAAGCACATTTCTAGGGGTTACTACCATAAAACAATAAAAACAATTTCCAGTTGCGTTTCTGCTAGTGGAATCTGTTATAAACTGGTCGTAAACTCGATCTAATTGCAATTGCAAATTATCGATAGCTGGAATTGTGTGGGTTTTTACGTTATTATGGTGAAATGTGTTTCCCCTTCACTGATATAAAACAGATAAATACATTTTCAGAATCTTCTTCATTCCTATCGTGTTGCGTTCGGTTGGGGTGATTCCGTGTTCGACTGCCATTTCTTGTAAACACAAAGGCGAATCGTGCATAAGCGAATTCGGTTCGTGTTATATAAGATAACGTTCCCCTATTTATAAATCGTGTATGATCGAATTCGTGTAATGTAAACACGTGTTATACGAGGACCGACTGTAGTTTCCTATACCAGCATATTAGAGGCAACAAGAGAAAGCAGTGCTCTTGATCTGATTATCCACAGTGATCCTTAATCTGCAGATAAAATGCCCTCTGTGTGGCAGTGAATGCACTGTGCTGATGTTGGATTTACTTGACTTAACTACTCTACATTAAAGGGCCTTTTCTTCCATAAAGGTAACTACAACAGTCAGAAAGTTCATAATTATATGCTGCAGGACACTGAAGTTCCCAACAGCAAATACTAAATGGGAAGCATTCAGAAATGTTATCATAGAAGCTATTTGCTTCTTATGCCATATAAGAGATGTCAGGTGAACTAATGAGATTCCAGTTAGTGACTTTTTGTTTTTCTGAAAACCACAATGATGAGAGATATTAGAATCAGTAGTACTTAGTACCGTGCATGGTTTGAAGATTGAGAAGATGAAGGAAGGTACTTGTTGACAAACTTCTGTAGATTGTAATTTTCAGGAAATACATATGAAGGTAAGTTGTTCCAGAAAACAGCAGTTGAATTAATTAATGAGGAAGATGAAAAGTTGGATCTGTGAGTTTGAAGTTGGACAGTAAATGGATGTTGGCTAGTAGCAGCATGTGTTCGGACTGTTTTGAAAGAGAGAATGGGAATTATAGAAGCCAATTCAGAAGAACAGTGCCCATCGAAGTATATGTAGAAAAGGCATGCAGCAGAAACAGAACATCTATGAGACGAGAGTGGAGAGATTGTTAGAGATGAATCATTAGCTAACTAACAGCCCCCCCCCCCCCCTTTTTTTTTAATGTAATCTAGAAACCTGAGAGAGGTGTTAGGGGCACTGCCCCAGATGTTGGAACCATATTCCATGGTAGGGTGGATTTGTACAGAGTGAACAGCTGTTTGGAAGAGAAGTAACATTGAGAGCAAAAGAGAAAAACCCAGTTTTTCAAATGTAGAGGAAGCAATGTTTGTAATGTGCTTATGCCAAGAGAGATTTGAAGTTAAGGTAATCCCCAATCGAGATATGTTCTTACCTATAAATCAGTGTCACTGAAGATAAGCATAGGAGCAGAATTTTTTTTGTGAGATGTAAGACAACTGAGGTTTAGAAGGATTGAAATCAACTAAGTTATCTTTACCTCACTGAAGAATTATGAGGAGATCAGTATTTAAGGAATGAATAGCGGATATTTGAGAAGTTGAGGCTGTTTGTGCAGGGTAAGGTTACTCATACTGGAAGGTGGAATGCAATGTGCTATCAGCAAAACTACGGATAGGATTTCAGATCAACGAAAAAAAGGGCATTAATATAAAAATCAAAGAAGAGCATTAATATATAATATGAAAAGAGTGGGTGAAAGAACTGAACTTTGGGCAACACCGGCAGTGGAGAAATTAGAAGGCAGAGCCATCTATCATCACCCATAGCGAACGGTCAGAGAGAAAACTGGACAACAAAAAAAAAAAAAAAAAAAAAAAACAGTTGAACCATAAGATGGAAATTTATTTAGAAGACCTTTATGCCAAACATGATCAAAAGCCTTTGAAACATCAAGAGCAACTGCTTGAGTTTCGCCAAACTTTTCCATTGAATTTGTCCATAGATGGGTAATATAAGCCTGAATATCACCAGTGGATTGACACTGACGGAATCTATACTGGTGACTGTTGGTCAGTGGAAGGTTCTAGATAGTTTTAAGAGTTGATGCTTAATTGATTTGGCCATTACATTAGAAAGAGTAGAAGTAAGTGTAATGGTAAGATTATTGGATGGGAGAAATTTGTCACTCTTTTTAGGAACTGGCTAGAGATATGAGCAAATTTCCAAGCAGATGGGAAAACACTTTGGAATAAGAAAGTGAAAAAGAATGACACAGAACAGGAGTAATTTCATGAGCACAAGTGGAGAAATACCGGGAGCATTCTTAGCACAAGATTGTTCAAAATTCCTCTGGCATCCTTTTGATGGAAGACCACAGAAGGCATTGAGTACTGGGAATGGTGGGAGATGTTTTATCAAGATCATCAATACATAAATTGGAAGGAAAATAGGATGCTAGCAGGTAAGCTTTACCTTTTGGTTAAAGTGGCAATAGAACCATCTGGTTTTGATAGAGGTGGGTACAGATATGTGAAAAAGTTGCGGCCAATAGCTTTGGTAAGGGACTGGAATGCTTGACTACCATTTGGACAAGAAAAAAGTCTTCTACTTTTAGCCATTTGATATCTAGTTTGGACTGAATGATAACTGCTTTACAATTATTGCAACTTTGGTGTAGGCAAAAAATCAGTCTTGAGAGTTGAATACAAGCCAATTACGATATTCAAAATGCTTCTCTTGAACAGCATTAGCACATTTATTGGAAAACCAAGGTTTAGATAAAGGACGAGATTTTAAGGTGAAGTGTGAAATAAAAGATTTCATCCCTACAATAATAATATCCCTTACACAATCTGAACAAGCATTGACATCAGAAGATTTGAAACAGTAATCCGACCAAGGAATAGAAGAAAAGAAATCTCCCAGGTTATCCCATTTTGCATTCTTGTAACGACAAACATGAGGTTGAGAATGGCAACAAGAAAAAGGCTCCATTGGAAAAGAGACCATCACTATTGGAGAAATTGTGATCTGAGGTGCCTAGATGACCAATGACATTGTGTACTTAGAAGGGTTGTGCGTGAGAAAAAGATCAAGGGTGTTGGCTGATTTGTATTGTCTAGTATTCTTGTAGGTAAATGAGCAGTCTGTGCATGGTCATCAGTAATTCCAAAAGCCTCAACACCTTGACCATTTGGTTCCGTGTAACTATAAAAAATGGAAGCTAGCCTGAGTTGTGCATTAAATCGCCAAGGAAAATTACCTCACTGTTAGGAAAGGCGGACTGGAGAAAGTCAAGTTTCAAGAAAGTCAGAGTTCCAAGTGATTAGTGGAGTTGGGAGAATGATAGATGAATTTGACAGAATGTAGTAGAGAGATTTTAAGCCAGAGAAGATTGAAAAGAGGAGATTCCAAGTTACTATGTCTCTGACAGGGAAGATCAGAATGGACATATGCACAAGTACCACATTTGACCGAAAGGAATCATACAGCAAATAATTCAGACAAATGAGATGAATAGTGGTTGAATCAACCAATAACTGGGATTCTGTCATCAAAAGTACATTGGGTTTGGCAGATTTGAAGTGGAAATGGATATCATTGAGATCAGAACTGCAACCATGTATATTTGAGAAATGAAGAAGTAAATGTTTAGGAGGTTTTGATCTTTTCACATATAAGTTTGTTCTGTTATTTTGACAATTCATTGTGTATTCAGAAGTAAGCAAGGGTAGCATAAGAATTAATGAAATTTTTGAATATAGTGTACACATGATAATATACCTAGCCCCTTTAAAGGCCACATTAAACATAATGTGGCCTTGGCAATGCTCCCCCCCCCATACATACTACTCAGACTCCCTCCAGTCACTATCTGGCAGAGCAGAGGCAGTTAGATTATACACTTTCTGATCTGGAAGCCTGCTAGAGAGTTACCAATATGTTTGGTCCAGTGTAAGGAAGTACAATCTTCCTTACATTCCTGAATGTAAGGAAGATTGGATTTCGCTATGATGTCCATCTTAATCTGAAAAGACATCAGTCATACTGCCTGATATGGTTGCTGGAGCTTTGCTCTGGAGACTTGCAAAGTGGTGATATTGCACCTGTTCTTGAGAGTCATATACCGCCTAATAAATTGACTGGTAACACAGAGGGGCGGCATTCCTCCATATGGTGTCGGTGGTAACTTCCAGTATGCCTAGGTGCCGTATATCAGGACTTGCACATGTGGGTTATACTGTTGTTATTTGGTTTTTAGGAGCATTAGCAACTAAGGCCATATTGCTCCGGAGATATGCGGTGGTCATTCCCTGACCTTTCCGCATCCTCCGTATGTGGTGGTCACGGGCTCGAACCCTGGTCTAATCAAGAACAGTGAGCTGCTGTGCACTGCTGCTCCTGCCCACCTGGCCACAGAGGTGCCTGGGGGTTGTACTGAGGGTTACTAACAGTCCCATCGTGAAAGTGCAAGCAGAGAATTTTGCTGTCACAGACTGACCGGATTGTGCCAAAATCAGGTCCATTTTACTTGAGTCACCCGAATATCAGTTCCATCAGAGTTTTACACTCCCGGGTAGTAAGCACAGCTTGAAATATCTAAGAGAATGTCTGTGACAGCCTCAGTGAACAAACTAGGGCTACACTAAATGGGATTCACAAAAAAAAAAAAAAAAAAAAAATGATGAGTTGAATATAAATTATCAGTGTGTACAGATGCCTACAGTGGATATAAACTAGTCTGCGATCAAGTCACAAAGGAGGATAGGTAAGGAAAGGCAGATTAGGAGGAGTCTGTGGCAAGGAATATAAAACAAAGCAGCAAAGATTTCTTTAAACAGTAGAAGGAACGGGTAGAATCACAGTCTGCACTAGATATGATTATGATAATATGAATCAGAGCTGTAATGCTCGATACATTCTATTGAGCTGTAATGCTCAATACATTGATATCAATATTTGTAAAATGATAAGAGAAGTTTACCTCAATATAATATGTAGAACACTTCCATATGATACTCTCCAACAATTAAAACAAAAAAATCGAAAACTTACATTACAGTAAAAAATAATTAAAAATCAATTGAACACAATTAAAAATCAATCTAACACATTTTTAGCAAATTTTTTGTTAAATTTCTTTTAATTAATTTCTTTAATTAAAAATTAAAGAAATTAATTAAAAGAAATTTAACAAAAAATTTGCAAAATAAGTTTCCTTCCTGAAGCTGACAACGCTTTTCGACTGTACGTTGTGATCACAGTAACTAAAATTACCGAATGGGGGTGAGCATGAAACTTAAATAGGGATTATTTGTCATTGCACATGCACGTAAATGCCCATGAATCGGAGATTAGAAATGGACGGTGAACATTAACAGAATTCTCATGTAATTTAATTTTGACAGTTTCTGCAATTAATAGTCTGGTTTAATTATGTTGGACACTAAGTATTTTGGCCTCATTAAATAAAAATGTTTTTCATTAACAGCATGAAAGGCTAATTCTGACACTGCTGAATGAGAAGCACAATCTGAGGCCGCATGTTGATTAACTCTGATATTCAGAGGAAAACGCGTAGAACCTTGGTATGGCGAGTTGCAGTCTCCACAAGAAATGTTGTATACCCGGTCATTTATTTGTGTTGCAAATGAGGAAAGGACTGAGCAATTTTTCAGTATAGTGTGTAGTTTTCGTATTGGCATGGCCATGATTTTAAATTCGGTATCTTTAAAGAATCTGTTCAACTGTTTGTGCCACTGTTCAACCTGTGGAACAGAAATAAAGTAGTTTTTAATATTATGATTGTTGGTTGATGTAGTATTTTGTATCCTATCCCTAGCTTGTACCCTAATTCAGTTTATTGTTGCAAGGGGATAACCCCTGTTTAAGAATATACTGGTTAATATTTGTATTTCTGTGCCCAAAGCAGAGATTCTGTCGTTGAATATTTATAGGCATTTCGAAATTGATTAAAGAAAATAGATCTCTTGTAAGAGAACGGGTGATAGCTGTTATAATGTAGAAGCATGCCGGTGTTTGTAGGTTTATAATAGATATTAAATTGGATTTTATTCGAGTCCCGAGTAAGCGTGAAATTAGAAAATTTAATGACTTTGTATCCGTACCCTCCCTTTCCAATGTAAATTTGAGTCTAGAGTGAATATTATTAAACGAATGTAAAATGTCTTGGATAGTACTACTATCAGTAATAACTAGAATATCATCTAAATACCTCCTACAGTATGTGATATCCGGTAGAAAAGGTGTCAAATGCATAGGCTCAATCGTTGAGAGATATACCTCTGATATTAAGCCACTCAAGCTCAATCCCATTGTCAAATCTAAAATTTGTTTGTATACTTTGTATAGAAAGGTTTAATAATGAAAGGGTTAATTATTTAATAACCTTAGACTTGCAGATCTGTAGACTTGGCGATAATGATAATTTATTCTCACTAGATGTTACCTCGTTATATACAAATGTAAACGTTGAATACACACTAGATATTATTTGGGATATGTCAAATAATAATTCTATTTCGATTAATTATACGAAGCTTCCTATTAAACAAATTTTTCACTTAATTAAACAGTTAGTTGAGGCCAACTATATCACCTTTCGAGACAAAGTATACAAACAAATTTTTGGTTTGCCAGTGGGATTGAGCTTGAACTTAGGCAAGTGCATCGGATTCATATAAATTGAGTGACACAAGCAAATGGTAGTTAAAAATTAGTCTGTAATCAAGATTCTTGCACTGCTTCTATTGGAATGAGCAGCAGCCTGGAAAGCAAGGTGCTGAGGATTATAAGGACTGCTGGGAGTCATAATGGAACAAGTAAATACATGGGCTGTATTAGGGTTACTAAGAGTAAGAACAGGAGCATGTATACTTGCATGTACACCAATGCTAGGAGTATAGGAAATAAATTTGATGAATTGGAGGTGCTACTAAAAACATCAAAGGCAGATATTGTTGGAATATCAAAGACATGGTGTCCCAGAGATATAAGGAATGTAGAATTGGAATTTGGGAAGTACAATGTACAGCGAGAGGATAGAAAGGGAGGAGGGATTATGCTGTTAGTTAAAAAATACATAAAATCACGTAAGGATATGCATCTAGTTGATGTTGGAGGACAGTGCACTGGGAAAGCAACATCAAGAGTAACAAACATCGGCCTAATGACTGTGATGAGTACAACGAACATCTGTATAGAGAAATAGTGGGCTAGTAAATCAGATTGTCTTATAATAGGAGATAAGACCTAGGCCTAATGACTGTAATGAGTACAACGAACATCTGTATAGAGAAATAGTGGGCTAGTTAATCAGATTGTCTTAGATTTTAACTTTTCACATATTGACGGGAACTTGTGGGTTGGTCAATCGCACACTAGCAAGACTTTTGTGATATACTGGATGACTGTTTTCTACATCAGCATGTTCGAGAGGCAACCAGAGGGAGTAACACTCTTGATCTGATTATCAATA
The DNA here is from genome assembly GCF_048544385.1 of Mastigoproctus giganteus. Taxonomy (NCBI): domain Eukaryota; kingdom Metazoa; phylum Arthropoda; class Arachnida; order Uropygi; family Thelyphonidae; genus Mastigoproctus; species Mastigoproctus giganteus. The sequence goes on from NC_143585.1 coordinate 113,408,674, forward strand.
GTGATTATTCGCACATTAAGAATCTACAGGTAAATGTCCACTAAATAGCAGTGATCATAATATACTGATGTGGAATTTACTCAAAGATGTAACTACCACCAGGGGTAAAGGGAAGGGATTTTGCTTTCATAAAGGTGAGTACAGTGGTCTCAAACAGTTTAAGTTCTGTGCGGTGGTACCTTCTGATTATGTTACCAACAGCAAATTCTAAATGGGAAACATTCATTCAAGGAATTAATCTTGGAAGCCACTAGGCTTTCCATGCCAAGAAATACTGTTCAAGATTTATGCCTAAATGGATAGCAGAAGAATTAATGAGAATGATGGCAGAGAAGAGAAATGCATGGGATGCAGTTAAATTATCAGGAGAGACAGAATCCTATGGTAGATATAATCTAGTCTGTAATCAGGTGACAAAGGAGGTTAGGTAAGGAAAGGCAGATTCAAGAAATCTTTGGCAAAGGATGCAACGAAAAACAGGAACTACTTTTTATATTGATGGTTTGACTGTCAGTGATTCTGCTCAGGTAGGTGACAAACTGAATGTGTATTTTGCATAGACATTCGCACATGAGGAATTCTGTAGGGAAGTGGAGGCTAGAAGCTTATCAAACTCTAATAGGGAGCTAAATGATTTTGTGATAACTGAGAGCAAAGTGGAGGAGAATTTGTTGAAGCTAAACATAAGAAAGGCACCTGGGGTGGATGGGATCTATCCAGTTATAATAAAGGAGGCAACAAAGGAAGTAAGCAAACCCTTAGCCATAATTATGAGAGCATCCTTGGACTCGGGAAGTCCCCACTGACTGGAGATGTGCAAATGTATCTCCAATTCACAAAGGGGATCAAAGGGTGACACAAGTAATTACAGATCTGTTAATTTAACTTCTGTTCTGGGAAAAATAATGGAATCACTGGTTAAAGAAGCACTGCATGATCATCTAGACACAACTGTAGTTATCGTTCAATCACAGCATGGGTTTGTTAAGGGGAAGTCTTGTCTGACCAATTTAATTGGATACTAGGATGTAGTCACAAAGGAAGTGGATGCAAAAAATAATTTTGATATAATATACTTTGATTTTAGGAAAGCTTTTGATACTGTTGCACATGGAAGACTCCTGTAAAAATTGAGCAGTGTGGCACTTGAGGCAAATTACTGCTATGGATAAAGGGGTGGGTGAGTGGGAGAAGAGCGGTAATCAATGGACAATGTTATTTGTGGACAGATGTCATTAATCTAATCTGTCAGGGTTCAGTGTTGGGCCCATTGTTGTTTTCTCTATTTATTAATGATATTGATGAAGTTATATCAGGCTTAATGTCCAAGTTTGCAAATGTTACAAAGGTTAGCAGCATTGTTAATGACAGTATGCTACTGCAACAGGACCTAGAGAAATTGAGCAGATTGGTATCAGTAACCCCAGAAACAAGATTGGCAAGTGAAACAAAGTGCTCTTAACAAGAAAGATTTCAGTTCTGCAAATTGCACCATCTGAAGACTAGGAACTGCAAGGTTATTTAAGGCTTTGTTAAGGCTTTGAATGGATTGAACAGGCTCAGTGCTAATGGGATTCTTGCTCAGACGACACACATCAAGGTGCACAAATTCAAAATTAGGAAGGACTGTTGTAGAATAGGTGTGTGGCGGAAGTTTGCCTTTAGCATTGGGTGGTTGGATTGCTGGAACTAACTTCCATCTTTTTGATAAAGAATAAACATTAATTTATAACTTTTCTTAATTAATTGATACTGTTTTTTAAACCAGTTCTTTTAAACAAACATTGTTTATAATGCTTGTCTACCTTAGAAGTTATATAGCGCTTTTTTTTTTTTTTTTTTTTTTTGTGTATAAAACTAAAGGCTGTATATTGTTTTAAAGTGAAAATGCAAATTTGATATTTTTTTCTTTTATTACATATGTTACTACACTGGGTGTAGAGACATTAACCATATCAAAGCATATCAATTTTAATTAACCTGTTTACATTTTTAATGCAGAGAATGGTACTGCAAAATTTTTGTGATAGAAATGTGGTGAAGTATGAATACTTCACCATGCTGATGCACCAATATGTTTGCCACATAGCCACCTCTGGAAAGTTTGAAGTTAGATGAGATGAAATTATTATTATTTTTTACTTTTTGGCACATGCAGAAAGTCTGCTTCCTTGCATCATTTTGCATTACTAGTACTAATACACTGAAACTTCTATCATAGCAACTGTTAAGAGGATTTTTCAATCCTTTTAACAATTGCTATGATAAAGGTTTCAGAGTTAAAATATAACATTAGCTATGTGGCCTCAGAGAAATTATAAGATATTTGCAGGAATATCTTGGCTTTTTGTGTATTTTTTATGGCAGATAATGTTAACGTGCTTTAATGTTCCGGCTGCAGGATGCATGGAAGTACAGAATTATTCTGTGAACTTTTTATAATTGATATTATTATTACATGCCTGATGTGTTGCTTAATCCTAATTTCTAAATTTTTCTTTTTGAAGATTGATTATTCTTGATATATGTCACAACCTCCAATTACTTCAAGCCATAACGTAAAATATGCAAGGGTTTTTGTTGTATATCATTTAGGGAACGACGAGAGGAACAAGAAAGGATGGAACGAGAAAAAGCTGAGAGAGAGAAGGCTGAGAAAGAGAGACTGGAAAGAGAAAGGCAAGAAAAGGAAAGGCAAGAGAGAGACAAACAGGAACGTGAAAGGATAGAACGTGAAGAGCAAGAAAGAGTTTTGAGAGAAGCTGTTGAAAAGCACTTTGATGAGTCATTTCGTTTAGCAGGAATACAAAAGGTAATTTTCCTTCATGCTGTATATATTAACAGGTTGGGTTAATTTGACTTACCTCAAATATTAGGAATTTGTACACATCCATGTTTGTTTAGTTTTTGAACATCATAATTTTTATAAAAGCTCTGAAATTTCTTAGCATTGTTCCTTTTAGCTCGTATTAGTGTATAGAATCATAATTGGTGTATATAGAGATGCACAAATAGCTTTTCATATCCCAGCTTGAAGAATTGATGAGATATTGTTTTTTACACACACACACGCAAGGAAACATGCGAGTAGGCTCTTGATTTAATGGACTAATTGGGGTAAGGAGTGTTGGTTATTGCCGAAAGTCTAACTTGAATGTACTGAAGACTCTCGAATATCCGAAATAGATGGTAAAAAACAAATCCCGGATAATCGATTTCCCGATTAATCAAAAAATACAAAAGTCCCCAACATATGTAAGAGATACGTTCCAGGACTTCTAACTTTGTCGAGTTTTTCGTAACTCGGGAATGACTAATAACATATTGCTACTATATAATTATTGAGAAATCTATATTATTGAATTCTACGCGATACTTGTTAATGTTTGGCCTTTTTGATACATCCTTATTATAATGATTCCTTAGAGATTTAACAGATGCACCGTTTTCAAACTTTTGAATAATTTCAAGTTTTTGTTTAACTGAAAACGCAACTCTTTTTGCGTCTACCCATCATATTCGTGATTTCTAAACAAAAAATAAAATAAAATAAAAATAAAAAAATACTAAAAAACGAAACATTGTCCTTTTGCGCTGCAATAGAACACAACAATCGATGCGACGCACTAAAACAAACTAAACAACATTTGGTGTGTGTCTCTCTCTCTCTTTTTTTTTTTTTTTTTTATGAGTGGCCAGTGTGAAGACAGCGGGATTGCAAGATAATAGGTACGCTAATCTCCCGATGCCGACTTATAATTCAGCTTGTCGTTTATTTACGACTTGCAAAATATCTGGTTATGCCTATTCTAGTTATTACTTGAATTTTTTTGATTTCTGGTTGGATTTTTTTTTTTTTTTTTTTTTTGTTAATTTGGAGTTTTGAAGTGTCCCAGTTAATTGAGTCTACTGTATTTTAAATCAATAATGAACTTACAATTTACAGGATGTATTAAAATGTTATTATAACATATAAGTATGAATAAAATATTATTGTAATGTACATTGAGTAATTTATACTAAAACATCTGTTAAAAATATAAAAATAAATTTACGACAGGAACCAAACTTTGTTTTAATTAAACATGTCAGAAACTATACAATGTAACTAATGGAGTGTTTCTATCACTTTTTTTCCCCTTAAAGCTCACACAAAGTTGTTTTCAATGTAAACATTAGTTTTTTTCCATTTAAATCCATTTTAGAGGGAAAAAATACTTCAAAATTTTTAAACTACATTGAATAAAAAACACAAAAAATCTTTAAAAAAGATACATAATATTAATATTAACTTAATTGAAAGAATCACAATTTTCAGAGTCAGAAACAACTGTTGTATGGAGGGAGAGGCGTTAATTCCTTGCTGGTAGACAGTTCTGGTGAAACAGGTCCAGTTGATGAAGTGGTCTTAAAGAAATCATCAAGCTTCAGTTGCCTTACACCTTCGTGCTGCTTCCTTATTACTGTAGTTCGAAATTCTCTGAAATGTTCACAATAAGGAAGCACATCAGGGTTGATGATGATTTAATATGATGAATGATGTCATCCATATATTGTCTTAAAACGGACAATTTAGGATGAGGGGCAACTGATTCTTCTTCTTTGTCATCATCAACATCCTCTTATTCTCCATGAAGAAAATTTTCTGCAATCTGTCCCTCTGAATAAAAATTTTCAGAGCATTTTGGAGCTATGATCACCTTCATTCTCGAGACATTGTTCCACATCATTCTCAGATGCATTTTTGTTGCCGGCCCTCAGAAGAGTGTCCTGAAAATTAGACACCTCAACTCCCTCAAAGTCCATTTCAGGTTCTACATTCTACAACTTCTTCCAAGCATTGGCCAAGGTAGCAATCTCCAGATATTTCCACGCAGCTGCTAAGTTGAAGATAGCAGATCTGATGTTGTATGCATGTAAATTTTACAATGTCCTGGTGTCTCTTGTATCTTCTGTTTCTTCCAAAACGACCATCACCTCTTCCAAAAACTTCTTATACAACCTCTTACAAGCAATGATTACGCCCTGATCTATCGGCTGTGTCAGCGAAGTAGTGTTAGGAAGCAGAAAAACACATTTAATCTCTGCTAACTAACCTCTCAACATTAGGGAAAATGGCAGCATTATCTAGAAGTAAAACAGCCTTTATTTCATTAGAAGGATGTTTCAGCACAACGGTCTGATAGCATCACGCATCAGACAGATGTGCTGTCTGGTGTGCGACGCTATAAGATACAAAGGGTACTAGGAAAGTTTTGCAATATGACTCAACATTGAATCACAGGAAGCTGCTTGTTGCTGCATGTTGAGACATGTTCATACGTGCATAGTAGCCGCCGCGCCAAGTCGATGGGCTCAGTTATTCATTAGTAGTGAGAGTGTAAAGTGCTTGCGATGGCATCGTGGTCACGAAATGAGATAAGGACAGTTTTGCGGTATAATTTCGTGCGTGGTTTAACCATTGACCAGTGCTTAGAATAAATGACTCTTGCAGTAGATGATGATTGTCCACGTCGTACAACGATATTCAGGTGGTATAGAGAATTCCAAAGAGGAAATTTCACTCCGGAGGATTCTGAGAGGCCGGGAAGGCCACGAACGTCAGTTACGGAGGAAAACGTTACTGCTGTGAGGAAAATGCTTGACGAAAACAGGCGAGTGACCTACCAACAGATAGAGGATACTTTGGGCCTAAATGCACCAGCAATTCGTTCGATTCTGCAAGATCATTTTCACGTGAAGAAACTTTGTTCTCTCTGGGTGCCGCATCAACTGACTGAAGAGCAGATGACATGACGTATGACTTGGTGCCGGGAGATGTTAAAAAAGTTTGATAAGGGTCAATCTCGGTATGTGAACAACATCGTGACAGGTGACGAGACTTGGCTGTACTATTACGATCTGCCGACCAAGGCTCAAAACAAAGTTTGGGTCTTTGATGATGACGACACACCCGTAACTGTCAGAAAATCCCGATCTGTAAAGAAGAAAATGATAGCTGTATTTTTCAAATCGAGTTGAATTGTGGAACGTGTCGTTTTGGACACGCAGAAGACAGTCACAGCTAAGTGGTATATTGAACAATGCCTGCCTAAAGTCATTGGATCTATGAAGAACCTGCGGCCAAAGTCAAGAATGGATACCTGGTACCTCCATCACGAAAATGCTCCAGGTTACCGCGCCAAAGCCTGCACCGAATATTTGACCGCGACAGGACTGAAACGTCTCGAGCACCCTCCCTACAGTGCAGACCTTGCTCCCTGCGACTTTGCACTGTTCCCGAATGTGAAAATGAAGCTAAAAGGGAGGCGGTTTTCCAGTGATGAGGACCTTCTACGGGCTTGGGACAACGAGTGTGCTTTACTCCCTAGTGAAACTTGGCAGAACTGGTTTAAAGATTGGTTTCGGAGGATGGAGAGGTGTATTGAATGTAGAGGAAATTACTTTGAAAAAATTAAATAAACAAAGCTGTATTGCAAAACTTTCCTAGTACCCTTTGTATAAATAGGTTCTAAATTTTTCCTTTAGGACAGAAATATTTTGTCCATTAAATCGGGGTCCGTTAAATTGAGGGCTCACTGTGTATATATACACCGATGAGCCAAAACATTATGACCACCTACCTAATATGATGTTGGTCCTCCACGCAAAGCCAAAACAGTTCGTACCTGGTGAGGCATGGATGCTACAAGGTTTCTAAATGTGTCTTGTGATATCTGGTACCAACATGTAACCAGCATATCCTTTAACTGCTGTAAGGTCCGTGGTTGAGACACCGCAGATCAGAGTTGCTCTTCCAACCCAAACCACAGATGCTCGATGGAATTTGGAGGCCAGTGCAATATCTGTAAGTCTTCCTCATGTTCTGCGAACCAGTCTTGAACAATCTGGGTGGTATGGCATGGCGCATTATCCTGCTGAAAGACGACACTGCCAGGGGGAAGACTGTTGCCATGAAAGGGGGTAACTAGTCAGCAATGATGTTTAGGTAGGTAGTAGATGTCAGAGTGCTTGGCACATGGATGACTGGACCCAGGGTGTCCTAGCAGAACATTGCCCAAAGCACGACACTGCCGCCACCAGCTTGTTTTGTCCCACGGTGCATCCAGGTGCCATCACTTCCCCAGGTAAACGACACGCGTGTACCGTGCCGTCCACATGTGCAACTGGAAATGTGATTCACCCGATCAGACTACCTTCTTACAATCACTCAATGTCCAGTTTCGATGCTTGCTTGCCCATTGTAGGCGTTGTCAGTGAACCGTGGTTAGCATGGTCACTCAGAGCGGCTATGCAGGCCCATTTTCAACCGGGTTCGATGTGCTGTATGTTGTGACACATTACTCCTGTCACCGGCATTCCTATTACCAGTACATAGCAACAGTCACCCTTCTGCTGCTATGTACCATCCTGGAGAGCCTTCGCTTATCTTGAGCACCGATGAGCTGTGATTATCCAACACCTTGCTGGCGGTTTGTGGGTTCCCCCTCCTCAGACAACTTTTGGTAAGTACTAACCACAGACTGTGTGAGCACCCCATCAGCCGTGCCATTTATGCTTTGACCCAGTCTTCTGACCATTACAATTTGGCCTTTCCCATCTGAAGAACAAGACTAACACTGAATAATGGAGCTCAGTATCAGATGTTTTTTATACCATGTCCCAACCTGCGAATCGCTGTAGTTCACCTGCAGTTGCTTCGATTTGCAATACGACTCTCTGGTCACGATGTTTTGGCTCATCGGTGTAACATATACACAGTAGGCGACTAGTCTACGCAGACTAATATTATTGTGGTGTTCCTCAGAGTTCGGTGTTGGACCCATTGTTATTTGTTTTTTTATCCTTGATATTTGAAGGTATATCGAGCTTAATGTTAAAGTTTGCAGATGATACAAAGGTTGGCAGGGTTGTTAATAACAGTATTGATAGTATGCTGCCATAACACGATCTGGAAAAGTTGGGCCAATGGGCTGAGAAGTGACAATTGAAGTTTAACCTTGACAAATGCGAAGTACAGTCAGTCCTCGTATAACACGTGTTTACACTACACGAATTCAATCATACACAATTTATAAATAGGGGAACGATATCTTATATAACACAAACTGAATTCGCTTATGCACGATTCGTCTTTGTGTTTACAAGAAATGGCAGTCGAACGCAGAATCACCCCAACCGAACGCAACACGATAGGAATGAAGAGAAGATTCTGAAAATGTATTTGTTTTTTATATCAGTGAAGGGAAAACACATTTCACCATAATAACGTAAAAACCAACACAATTCCAGATGTTGGTATAATCGCAAATGCAATTAGATCGAGTTTACTACCAGTTTATAACAGATTACACTAGGAGAAACGCAACTGGAAATTGTTTTTATTGTTTTATGGTAGTAACCCCCAGAAATGTGCTTTAGTAAAATGTGAGGTGTTCATAGTATTTCTCTGCCTTTATGGTTTGTTTATTCAGTTGCTACACGCGCACAGCTTTGTTTATGTGTATCAAGCATGCCTCCTCGTTTTGTAATTGTGCTTTATTCCCTAAAAATAGTAAAATGCTTAAAAGGTGTGAAAAGGAAGCGTCCTGTTGAAGACACTGCTGATTCGGAGGGAAGAAGAAAAAGAAAAGCAATATCAATAAACAGAGGCGGACTGGGTCAAAAATTCTTATGCGGAAAATTTATAGTGGCCTCATACTATGGTTTATGGCCAAAATCACACCGGCCTCTGGCCCACCGGGGTTTCCCCGGTAAGGCGTATGGCCAGTTCGCCTCTGTCGATAGAGAAAAAATACGAACTTGTGAAACGGTTTGAGCGAAATGAAAGACCATGAGATATTGCACGTGCTACAGACCTAAATGAGGCAATGCCGAGAATTACAAAGAATGCAGAGAAGATAAAAACAACTTTCATAGCAAGGATAACTCAAAGTGTAATTAAAATCCATTAGATTAAGACACAAAGAATTGGAAGAGATGGAACGGCTGTCATCTGTTTGGATAGAAAATCAGACAAAAAACAAGTTTGCTTACGATCGAAGCAAAAGCATCGGCAATATTTTATTACGCAATAGTCGTAACAAAATACCTCCATATTTTATTACAATTATTTATTGTGTTTGGTAATGTTTTGGTTACAAATGTGTGTTCAATCTTGGGTGGTCGGCACCTATCCCTAATTTTCCTATAGGGCCTGTTGTTTATATTGCACGATTTTGCATTGCACGAGGGTTTCTAGGAACACAACAATCCTGTTATACGAGGACTGACTGTACTGCATATGGGTAGCAGTAACCCCAGAGAAATGTACCATCTATGTGGTGTTACACTAGGATAGTGGAGAATGAAAGAGACTTCGGGGTAATTGTGCAGTCAGATGTGAAGTTTTCTGAGCAGTGCAAACAGGTTGCCAGAGTAGGTCATGGGGTCTTGTCTATAATATACAGAAATTTTGCAAGCAGGGATAAGGAGGTGATTATCCCTTTGTATAAAGCAATGGTCAGGCCACACCTTGAGTACTTCGTACAGGTCTGGAAGCCTCAGACCTTAGGAAGGATGTAGAGTTGCTAGAATGAGTGCAGAGAAGGGAACAAAGGGTTGCTATTATGAAGAAAGGCTTAAGTTCTGCAAATTGTAGCTTCTGGGGACTAGGCACCTGCGAGGCTATCTGATTGAGGTGCATAAGGCCTTGAATGGATTGAGCAGGCTTAATGCTCTTTCTCAGATTATAAACCTGAGGGGGCGTTGATTCAAACTGAGGAAAGACAGTTGTAGAATAGATCTGCGGAAGTTTGACTTTAGTAAACGGGTAGTTGCTTGCTGGAACAAACTTCCATCTGTTGTTGTGGAAGTTGGTAGCTTAAATAAATTCAAGGCAGAACTAGATAAACAACTGGAATGAATGAATCAATGAAATGGGAAGGTTTTTTTTTTTTTTTTTGACTGATGCTGTGTAAGCTTGCTATCTTGCATCTCGTGCCTCTGCTAATGATTATACACACACACATATATATATATAGTGAAACTTCCCTTTAATGGACAGCCATGGGGAATGAAAATCTGTCCGTTAGAGAGAAGTGTCCGCTAACAAGAAGTCTGAGGGAGAAAAAAAAAAAAAGAAAGAAAGAAAAATCGTTAAACGTTTAATGTAAAATTAAATTAAAATATACACAGATTTTGAACAATATTTTTGTAAATAATATATAATTACATATACAAGAGATAAAGAAAAATTGTTAAACATTTAATGTAAAATTAAATTAAATTATATACAGATTTTGCACAATATTTTTGTAAATAATATACATACAATTGTGCTATGCATATTATGATTTTATCTTAAGAAAAATACATACAGTAATCAGTTATTTTCTTCTGCACCTTCTGCTGGCTGATCATTTTGTTTTCAACATTTGTTTGGAGTGAAGAAACCATCGAAAGTCCTTCAGGATCTTCTTCAGCGGCAAAAAACATTTTTAAACGATTGATTTGTATGAGTGCTTCTTCTATTTTCACCAGTGGTTCGTCGTTAATATGTTCTTCGACAGAATGACCTCCTTCCCTTTCTTCATCCTCATGAGGAACTTCTTGAAAAATCTCGATGATAATGTCGTTGATATCTAGAGCACCATCTTCTGTAGTGAGGTTCGAGTCTATATCTTTGTAGCCAGGGTCACTTGTAACTGAAGTATCGTACATTATCAGTAGATGTTGAAGTTCTTTTTCTTCTTGGTGCTCCACATTGCTGTTCACAATTTCAATTTTTGCGTTTGAGAAGCCAGACTTTACAAAACAGTTCATGACAGTTTGTTTTCTAATTGCATTTACTGAAGAGGAAATCCATTGAATCGCATCTAGGATGCTAATTTCCTTTGCAAGGTCACTCGCACATGTTACATCGTTCATGTTTGCAATGAGATGTCTTAAAACACGTTTTCTGTAGTGAAGTTTAAAATTTTTTATTATCCCTTGATCCAAGGGCTGACACTCTGCAGATGTGTTTGGTGGCAGAAAAATGATTTGAATGTTGGACAATTAATTCAATGTGCGGGTGAGATGCAGCATTATCCATGAAAAGAATAATTTTTCTGTCTTGACAAATCATGTTTTTGTTAAAGTGACTTATCCATTCGCTCATGATATCTCGTGTCATCCACACTTTTTTTATTAGACTTCCAGTCAAAATTCAAAAGATTCAACTTTATGCCCTTGAAACAACGAGGATTTTGTGGTTTTCCTATAACAAGAGGCTGTTCAAAGTCTCCCAGCATATTTGTACACAATAGTAAAGTCAAGCGTTCCTTAGAAATTTTTCCGCCCTGGCACTTTTCGTTTTTTAGACTCATTGTTTTTTCAGGAAGAGCTTTAAAAAACAACCCTGTTTCGTCACAATTGTAAATATCCTTAGCTTCAAAATCACGACATAACTCTTCCAATTTGACAGTCCGCTCTGTTACAACCCCAGTATCAACAGATCCACCTTCACCACTTACGGTTTTCCAAGAAATTTTATGCCGAGTTTTGAACTTGTCTAGCCATCCCACAGAAGCTTTGAACTCATTTACTCCCATAGATTTCGCAACCTCCAAAGCCTTTTCCCTAATAATAGGCCCATTAATGGGAATTTTTTAACACGTGCGCGACAAAACCACTCATACGTAACATTGTCAATTTGAAGTCCAACAAATGTTTGGGGAATGATTTTTGAACGTGATCATTTCTGTGTTGCCAAAATTGTTTGAGCAGTTCATTTTTTTCCTTTAGGATGTCACTTACCTGCGTCTTCCCGATTTTGAATTTTGCAGCGAGATTGCGAACACTATTTTTTTGCCGATCATATGCATTAATGAGTTCGACTTTATCTTTTAAAGTTAAATGTTTACGAGAAGACATCGTGCACTTCACACGACACTGAACAAAACTGAAAACTGAAACTCAAAAGACTAAAGGCCGACCAAATTCACCCTGCCCCCTGCACACACCGAATTCATCAGAAGTTTTACACGTGCCTTAAAAATTCTTGAAAAAGGGTTTACAACCGCGACATAAACCTTGATAAAATTCAGAGAATCGGAAATAGAAAATAGATTGAGGCAATATGTGTGGAAGAAAAGTTCCTAGAAAAAGGGCCGTGAGCTCTCCCGCTGTCCGTTATGGGGAGATCAAATTAAGTGCTAAGCTAAACGAAACAGTGCAGATTGCCTGTCCGTGTCCGTTACAGAGAATGTCTGCTAGACAGAAGCTGCAAACACGTTAAAACCAATAGAGGAGAGTTGGGGAATTTGAAAATGTCCGTCGTAGAGAGTTGTCCGTTAACGAGAGCTGTCCGTTAGGAGAAGTTTCACTGTATATATATATACACGCAGTAAACCCCCGCTATTCGCAAGGGTTATGTTCCTGAGAAATGTTGCGAATACTGAGTTATGGCTCTCATAGTAATAAAGTGGTTCCGTTCCAAAGTATGAAATATATAAGAAAAACTAGTCTAAAATTTTGTCTATGTATGTATTATATGTACCTTCATAATATGACTATGTACATCGACAGTACATAGTGAAATGCAAGCATATGACATTGAAATGAAAATAAGAAACAATTTAATATTAAATGTAATATTTATTAGAAATTTCAAACAAATCTTTCAATCCAGCACCTTTGCTAGCTAAAAAACTTATCCTGCCAGTGCTATTACCAGTTTCGCTAAAGTGTTGATAAAGGAGTTTTGCCTTTTCACGAATAATGAGTGAACTTAACGGAATTTTATTTTGAGTTCGGTCTTCTATCCACAGATTTAAAGCCTTTTCCGTTTTTTCTAATTTAAACTCACGAGTTACAGAGCAAATTTTTGAAGCAATTAGCGCGTTTCCACGGGCACTACGGCGGATTTTTTCTTTCGATTTCTTGATTGATCGTACCGTTGACTCATTGATTTTATAATGTTTTGCCACTGAGGAGACACTTTCACCATTAGAAATTTTATCTAATAACTCAATTTTATTCGTAGCCATATTTTTGTAGAGGTTAAAAAGAACTTGTCCACAATAAAGTCACTTTCTCCGTTAACACACTCGAAAAAGTCTGTTTTACACTGCAAAACAGTAGATTTATAATTTTTTAAGTATATCAATTTATAAATGGATAAATTTATTCAATTTATATGCATATAAATTAAAAACAAACGACGAAACCTTCCATGACAAGCACATAACACATACTGAACAAGGATTAGCGAGAAACATCCACGCTCGCGATTTTGTCACCCATCTTCCCCCCACCCACTGTGTTGACCGGAAAAGATAATTTTAGCCACACCCATGTTTTTTTATGGCGGAAATTATTCACGACGCTTTAAAATTCACATTTTTTTTAGGTTTCATTTTATATTAAATCGGCGATCGCGAAACCGCGAATAGGTGGGGTTTACTGTATATATAATTAGAGGGATATGTGAAAGGAATATAGACCTTGGTTACTACTATGTAGAGTAGAAGGCACCCAATGACTATAAATAAATAAAACATAGGAGGTTATGCTATTAGTGTGGGGAAATAGAGAACAGCAGGTTGCAGTCATAAAATAACAGTTTGAACCTGCAACACAAAAAAAGTCAAAAATATTATATTATAAGTACTTATTGCTGTACTTCAGATGATTTCAACATTGTTAACGAGGGCCAGCCGTCAAAATCAATCAAAATGCAGCAAAAAGTAAAGCCTCTGTTTCTAACATGAAATATACATAGCACATGATAAAAAGATACCAGGTTTTTTGTTTATTGTGTTTCGAAGCCAGGTTAATCGTAATGCTAACATATCATGGCTGACCCGACAGAGGCGGAGAAATGATAGATAAGAAGAAATATAGGTAGTAAAAAATTACTAAAAGTCATTGAAAGTTGAAATCACGAGATGGAGCAGATGGTTAGGAATCGTGCTTACTGATTTCACATGACGGATAAGTGGGGACAGTCGAAGGGGAGAGAAAGAATGCTACGTGCTTGTTTCAATGACAATATGAAATGTAAAAATGACCTCAGGCTTTGGAATGCAGTAAGACGTACGGGCTTTACAGAGGGATTAAACAGAATAAGGCCACTTGTCTCAGGAGAAGGTATAACATACAAAATAGCGTGAAAAAGATGCCGAATTTTGTGTGAGGTGAAGTCAGTATGTATAGCAGTAAAATAACATATTGATATTGCTTTCGAAACCTAATCAGGCACATGAAATAAAAGATAGGGATTCAGAACAGTAAAAAGGAGAGTGAGGATGAGAGGAATTAGTAGTGCTGAGGTAGTCCAGGCTCGGTAGTCCATTCCTGTAGTAGGACCCTGAACGTAATTTCTAGGATTGTTTCATGTGTTTAAGTCAATACCGGTGGAGGTAGACCATTATATTACCATTTTTAGGTTTTATTTCATGATGAAAATATAATTACATATAATGACAATAAAAATAGTGAAAAAATACTCGTATAACGAATTGGTGGGCACAGGTTTTCCAGACCTCAAGACACCAAAAAGGTTTGTTTATATATATATATAAGGCCATGTTACTCTGTGTATATTGTCTATAAATTGCATGTGTCCTGAGGTCGATTTTCTGTTTTGCTGGACGAAAAACCCACTTCCGGGAGGGAAAAACCTTGTTACTCTCGCCCAAGCCTGACTAACTCAGCCATGTCATGAAAAAGACCTATAAAAATTCCTCCCTTCATTGACATTATTCAAACTCAGGTCTTTTCTAGCTGGTGTGGGAAGGATGGCGATTCTTTCAACTCCCATGAGGGCTTGAGTAGTTATCATCAAAACCTTCCCCTCCTACCGATGTAGCAAGTTCTACTGTCACATCGATGCCGTTTTCTGCCCGTTCAACGATATTTAATGAATTGACTCTGACCATAAAATTCCACACGCATTTAACATTGGTGGTTTTACTTGTTTCAGCAATATAGCTGTGATTCTGATACAGTCCACAATTGAGAAATGTTTTCATGCCTCCGTTACTTCAACAGATTGAATCAATTTTTTCCAAAATCCATTGTAATGATTTTCTGATAATGAGTTTTAAAGGTGAATATAATGCCTTGATCTAATGGCTGAATGAAAGAAGTTGTATTAACCTAGTACAACTGTGGCGGTAGGAACATAACTTCAACATTTTGGATGACTTAAATCTTTTGGATGGCCTGGTGTGGTAAATCTTTTGGATGGCCAATAGTAATAAAACTTTGAAATCTAGATTTTTCAACAAGTACAACAAGTAAAAGGTTAAATAGTACAGTACGTAACATGGGAATTTCCCAACAAAATAAAATACAGAGATTTGTTATTATTATTATTATTTTTTTTGAATAGCGAGTCAACAGTGGGGATTCAAAAAGAGGGGAAACGTTGAAAAATTATATCCAACCTAATAGTGTTTTCCATGCACAAAAGCCCAAAAATACCCCGTTATGCGAGGTTTGCCGAAATTCTCTAACTGTGTTATATAAATACCGTGTTGTGCGAGGATTGTCACAGTTTATCAATTGTGTTAGAGCAAAACAGTGTTGTAGAAGTTCCGTATTATACGGGGGTTGCCTGTATTCACATTCAGTAGCACAGTAATTTTTGTAAACAAGGACTGGTCATTGACTAATTACTGTATACACCCAGTTTCTCCCCTCAGCTAGGTATGCAATAAGACTATCACTGATCACTGGAATGATAATTAGAAACCTCTGGAGGGAAATACACCCATCTTTTGTCCAGTGTGTCGTATCAATTATAAAGTAAATTTTTATAAATAACCATACATAATCCTTTCTTCAACTAGAAATTACACTTAGGATAGCAAAAATTACTGAGGGATAAACTAAACAAAAATATACATGAACTGAGAAGTGATGTATAGAGAAATGATATGACTTCTTTTTAGTGCTGAGATAGGCAGTGTTATGAGAGTTTTAATTGCCTTTTTCAAAACAGTTAATTCTAAGGCATCAGAAATTTTTTTTATTATTATAAGAGAAGATGATGATATCCATCTCAGGACCCTGAGTGTGCCAACCCCATGGCAAAATTAGTAAAGCAGTAAGACCGAAGTAATGGCTACCAAAAAAAAGAAAAATTATACAGTTTAAGAAAAGTTAGATTATTAAAAGGGTTAACAGTAGGAAGAAAAAGAAAGAAGCAGTATATTTTGCAAGTGTGGAATTCTGGATATGACCCCCATGTGCAAGTTCTGAAATCTGGCACTTAGTGTACTGGAGTAACCACCCAGGCACGAACCGATGTAAGCAGAGGTCAAGGTGTGGTGCTCACACCACGTGGAGGAATGCTGTTCCTCTGAGTTACCAGACAGTACTAGGTGACAGTGATTCTCATCAACTGGTGTAGTACCGCCACTTTGCTTATTGGAGGTGTGACATGGTGGAACCCATCTTTAGTCTCCAGAGAAAAGCTCCAGCAACCCCCCCCCCCATCTCTTCCATTTCCACTGTATGATTGATGTCTTTTGAGGTTATTTTGAACATCATGGCGAGATCCAATCTTGGTTACATTTCGAGGGTACAGCTGTAAAACAATGTTCACAGTCTGGCCACTATATACCCTACGGGACTGAACCTAATGGTAACTCTCTAGGAGGCTTCCAGATCAACTAATATATAATCTTACTGCCTCTGCTCTGCCACATAGTGACTGGAGGGAGTCTGAGTTGTTTGTATGCATGGGGGGGGCATTGCTGAGGTCTCATTATGTCAAGGATCTTATGCTCTTGCCATGTGTACACCATATCTGAAAGTTTCATTATTTATACAGCATGTCATCCCCACCTTTTCTTACTACTTATAATGTCAGGAATAGTCAAACTAAGAGAACAAACTTTTCTGTGAAAAGGTATAAATCTCCTAAACACTTACTTGTTTATTTTACGAATTCTGCGGTCTCATTAGTTCCAATCTCAATGATGTGCACTCTCAGTTCCAATCTCAGTGATGTGCATTTCCAGTTCCAGTCTGCAAACCCAATGTACTTTTTCTGATAGAAACACAATTATCAGGATTCAACCACTGCTTATCTCAGTTGTAGTTGTCCTATTTATTTGCTGGATGGTTCCTTTCACTTCAAGGTGGTACTTGTGCACATTTCTCTTGGTTTTCTATAGTGTCCTATCGATGATTTATCAAACATTTTTTAATGTTCACAAATCCAGCTGGGTCACCCTTCTTGTCACAGATCCAGCTGGTTGAGATGCTTTTGCAATATTAATGACTTTACAAATATTGTTCATCTACCTACTAGAATACTAGATAATCCCAACCACACAGCCAACACTCTATCTTCAACATAACAACACACATATTTACAGATATGTACATATATACATACACTTGGACTTTTGCCTTTTCAGATGCTAAAGCAGTATATAAGTGAAATTCTGGAAATTGCAGTTAAATACAACTTGATCTTCTTTTTCTTACAAACAATCTTTACAAGGTTATTGTCAGTGGTCTCTTGGCAACTCAGAATACAAGTTGTTGATGGTCTCATCTTCAGTCCAACCTTTCTCATGTCAAGTCTCAACCTCTTGTTGTTTGGCATTACAAAAATGTATAATGAGATGATCTCCAAGATTTCTTCTTTTCCTTGGTCAGATTGCTGAATGAGTATTTTGCATCTACATTCATACAGGAGGAGTTATTAACGTTTGAAAATGCCACAAGGCTATCAAATTGTAACAGGGTGCTTAATGATTTTGTAATAACTGAGAACAAAGTGGAGGAGAAATTGTTGAAATTAAACATAAGAAAGGCACCTGGGGTGGATGGGCTCTATCCAGTTATATTAAAGGAGGCAGCAAAGGAAGTAAGCAAACCCTTAGCCATAATTATGAGAGCATCTTCGGACTCAGGGGAGGTCCCCACAGATTGGAGATGTGCAAATGTGTCCCCAATTCACAAAGGGGGATCGAAGGGTGACACAAGTAATTACAGACCAGTTAGTTTAACTACTGTTCCGGGTAAAATAATGGAATCACTGGTTTAAGATGTATTGCAGGATCATCTAGACAAGACTGAAGCAATAATTCAGACACAGCATGGGGTTTGTTAAGGGAAAGTCTTGCCTGACAAATTTGATTGGTTTTTATGTGGCTGCAAAGGAACTGGATGCAAAAAATAATTTTGATATCATATACTTGGATTTCAGGAAAGCTTTTGACACTGTTGCACATGGAAGACTAATGTACAAATTGGAGCAGAATGGTATTAAGGGTAAGTACTACAATGGATAAAAGGATGGTTGAGTGGGAGAAGACAGAGGGCTGTAATGAATGGGTGCTACTCTTCGCGGACTAATGTTATTAGTGGAGTCCCATAGGGTTCGGTGTTAAGAGAAAAATGTAAAGTACTGCATATGGGTAGAAGTACCCCCAGAGAAACGTACCAACTGTGTGGTACTACACTTAAGGTGGTAGAAAATGAAAAAGACCTGAGAGTAATTGTGCAGTCAGATATGAAGTTTTCTGAGCAATGCAGACAGGCTGGGCGCCTCCGTAGCCAGGTGGGAAGGAGCAGCAGTGCGTAGTACACACTTCTTGATTAGACCGGGGTTCGAGCCCGTCACCACTAAATACGAAGGATGCGGAAAGGTCAGGGAATGACCACCGCATATTCCCGGAGCAAAATGGCCTTAGTTGTTAATGCTCCTAAAAACCAAAATAACTAACTAACTAACTAACAGACAGGCTGCCAGGGCAGGTCATGGGATTTTGTCAATGATATACAGGAATTTTTCTAGCAGGGAAAAGGAGGTGATTGTCCCTCTGTATAAGGCAATGGTCAGGCCACACCTTGAGTACTGTGTACAGATCTGGAGGCCTCATTTTAGGAAGGATGTAGAGTTACTTGAGCGTGTACAGAGAAGGGCAACAAGATTGGTGAGGGGAATGAAGGGATCCTCTTACCAGGAGAGGCTTGAGTTCTGCAAATTGCAGCAGCTGGAGACTAGGCACCTGTGAGGTGATCTGATTGAGGTGAATAAGGCCTTGAATAGGTTGAGCACGCTGAATTCTGATGAGATTCTTCCACTTGTTCAGATTACAAACCTAAGGGGGAATAAATTGAAATCGAGGAAGGACTGATGTTGAATAGATGTGCGGAAATTTGCCTTTAGCCAGCGGGTGGTTAATTGCTGGAACAAACTTCCATCTGTCATTGTAGCAGTTGATAGGTTAAATAAATTTAAGGAGGAACTGGACAAACATTTTGAGGGGATTGTTTTGTAATTCTCAAATTTTTTGTAATTTTTTTTGGCTGATGCTGCATAAGCTCATACACTTTCTTTCTTGCATCACATGCCAGTACTACTACTGTTCAAATCATCTGATATCAACATTTGTTCAGATCATGTCAGTGAAATTATTGTTGTAGGGACGGAATCCTTTATTCAACACTACCTTATAATCACATCCTTTTTCTAAACCTTGGTTTTCCAATAAATGTGCTAACGCTCTTCAAGTTAAGAATGTTGTGTATTGCAATTGGCTTGTATCCACATCTCTGGGTTCATTTTCTTCCTACATCAAACCTGCGCCAATTGGAAAGCAGTAATTAATCAGTCCAAACTAGATTTGAACAAGCTAACAGTAGAAAACTTGCTTCTTGTCCAATGGTAGTCATGCATTCTGGTGACTTGCTAAAGTTATTGGCTGCAACTTTTCCCTGCTCAATTCCCATCTGTGTCAAAACTGGATGGTTCTTTTGCCACTTCAGCCGAAGATAAAGCTGACCTGCTAGCAACCTACTTTTCCTCTAACTCGTGTATGGATAATCTTGGTAAGCAATCTCCTACCATTCCCATTGCATTCCATTCAATGCCTCCTGTGGGTTTCCGTCAAAAGGATGTCAGAAGATGAGCTGAGAGCTGGAAACTGAAGTTTAACATTAACAAATGCAAAGTGCTGAATGTGGGTAGCAGTAACCCCAGAGTAACATTTCAGCTGTGTGGTACTACGCTCATGGTAGTGGAGAATGAGAAAGACCTGGGAGTAACTGTGCAGTCAGATATGAAGTTTTCTGGTAAGTGCAGACAGGCTGCCAGAGCAGGTCACGGGGGTCTTGTCAATGATATATATATATAAGGAGGTGATTATCCCCTTGTATAAGGCAGTGGTCATGTCACACCTTGAGTACTGCATACAGGTCTGGAGGCCTCATTTTAGGAAAGATGTAGAGCTAGTGGAACGAGTACAGAGAAGGGCAACAAGATTAGTAAGTGGAACAAAGGATTGCTGTTACCAAGAAAGGCCTAAGTTCTGCAAATTGCATGATTTTTTTTTTTTTTTTTTTTTTTATTAAAATCCCAAATACGAGAGGTATTAGAACCCATAGTATTTAGTGCATGGGTTGGAGGTTGAGAAGACGAAAGATGATATTTGCCGACATTAGACTTGATCTTCTGGAGACTTTAATTTTCAGGAAGTACGTATGAATGAAGGTTGTTCCAGAAAACGGCAGTTGAATGAATAAATGCGGATGATGAAAAGTTGGTTCTGTGAGTTAGAAAGTGGACATTAACAGGATGTTGGCTGGTGGCGGCACATGTTCGGACTGTTTTGAAAGAGAGAGCGGGAATTAGAGAAGCTAATTCAGACGAACAGTGCCCATGGAAGTATCTTTAGAAAAGGCATGCATTAGAAACAGAACGTCTATGAGACAGAGTGGAGAGACTGTTAGAGATGAGTCATTAATTAACCTAATTGCCCTCTTCTGAATGGAATCTAGAAGCCTGAGAGAGGTTTTGGGGGCACTGCCCCCAGATGTCGGATTCCATGGTAGGATGGATTTGTGATTTGTACAGAGTGAACAGTTGTTTGGAAGAAAAGTAATGCCAAGAGTGAAAGAGAAAACGAAGTTTTTTAGAGAGAGATTAGAAGTCAAGGTAATCCTCAAAAGAGATATATCGTCTTGCCTAGAATTTGAAGTGTCACCAAAGATGAACATAGGAACAGAAGAATCCTTTTTGCAAGATATAAGACAAGACTGAGTTTTAGAAGGATTGAAATTAACCAAATTGTCTTTGCCCCTAGATTCCATTCAGAAAAGGGCAGTTAGGTTAATTAATGACTCATCTGGGAAAATGTCTCTCCACTCGTCTCATAGACGTACTGTTTCTGCTGCATGCCTTTTCTACAGATATTTCCATGGGCGCTGTTCTTCTGAATTGGCTTCTATAAGTCCTGCCTCTCTCTTTCAAAACAGTCTGAATACGTGCCCACACCAGCCAACATCCATTTACTGTCCAACTTCAAACTCACAGAACCAACTTTTCATCTTCCTCGTTTATTCATTCAACTGCCGTTTTCTGGAATAACCTTCCTTCTTATGTCTTTCCTGAAAATTAGTCTACAGAAGTTCAAGTCTAACGTGGACATATATCTTCTCTCGTCTTCTCAACCTGCAACCCAAGCACAGTACTAAGTACTATAGGTTCTAATACCTCTCATGTTTGGGGTTTTCATAAAAAACAGATAAAAAATAAATAAAAAAGGGTGGTTTACTGAAGTGGAATGCAATGTGCTATCATCAGCAAAACTATGTATGGAAGAAGGTCATTAATATACAAGAAGAAAAGAGTGGAGGAAAGAACTGAACCTTGGGGGACGACAGCATTAGTGGAGAAGTTAGAAGACAGAGAGCCATCTACCATCATCCTCAGTGAGCAGTCAGAGAGAAAACTGGATATCCTATTACAAAAAAAATTTGGCAAACAATAAGATGGAAGCTTGTCTAGAAGATCTTTATGCCAAACACAATCGAAAGCCTTTGAGATGTCATATCAACTGCTTATGTTTTGCCAAACCTTTCCATTGAATTTGTCCATAAGTGGATAACATAAGCCAGAATATCACCAGTGAATCAACACAGATGATATTCTGGTGACAAAAAGGGATCATTAATACATGAGTTGGAAGAAAAATGAGATACTAGCTGGTCAGCTTTATTCTTGGCTGAAGTGACAATAGAACCATCTGGTTTTTGCAGAGATGGGCAAAAGTTGCTGCCAAATAGCTTTGGCTAGAGACCAGAATGCTTGGCTACCATTAGGGCAAGAATCAAGTTTTTTACTCTTATCCTGTTAAAAATCTAGTTTGGACTGATTAATAACTGCTTTACAATTGATGTGAGCTTTGGTGTAGGCCAAAAATGAAACTGAAGAATTGGAAAGAAGCCAATTATGATATGCAACATTCTTTTCTTGAACAGCCTTAGCAGATTTATTGGAAAACCAAGGTTTAGATAAAGGACTGGATTTTAAAGTGGAGTGTGGAATAACGGATTCCATTCCTGCAAGAATAATACACTGACATGATCTGAGCAAATGTCGACACCAGAAGTTTTGAAACAGTAATCCGACCATGGAAAAGAAGAAAAGAATCTGGAGACTAGACCTGCGAGATAATCAGATTGAGGTGTAATAGGCCTTGAATGGTTTGAGCAAGCTCAGTACTGATGAGATTCTTCTTCTTGCTCAGATTCTGCACATGAGGGGACATAAATTCAAATTGAGGAAAGTCAGTTGTAGAATAGATGTGTGGAAATTTGTCTTTAGACAGTGGGTGGCTGATTGCTGGAAAAAACTTCCATGTGCGTTTGTGGAAGTTGACAGCTTAAATAAATTAACGGCTGAGCTTGACAAACTGTAGGAGTGAATGGATGGGCGAAATGGGACACACACACACACACACACACACACACACACACACACACACACACACACACACACACACACACACACACACACACACCTACCTTTATTTAAAAAAAAAAAAAAACAGTACCACCAATTTGAACCTTAAATCCAAACTGATCTAAAACATCCACCAGAAAATAAGAAAATAATTTGTGCAAGTTTCCTATTGTAGTGCATTCACCTTGCTGTATATCGAATTTCTTAAAAAAAAAAAAAGAAAGTGTCTTTGTATTTTGTGTGATCTTATTTTTGAATCTGCATGTGTAGTATTATAGTATGGTAGGGTTGTGTCAAATTTATATAAATGAAGTTGTTTCAGATTTATATTGATTCTCCTTAGTATTCAACTAATTGGTGCTATTTGCTATTATTAGCACTTTGGAAATATTAATTAACAAAGTAATTTTTTGCATGATTTAGGTAAGTATATTATCTTTTTTTTGTTTTCATTTGTTTAAATTTTATTTTACAATAGAAAGGTCTGAGTTGGAGTCCTGTATCGAGCTTACCTCTCAGTAAATCATTGGTTGCACCAGTTTCTGTGGGGCACAGCAGTTCAACAGTTAGTACCACACAAACAGGACATAATCAGTCTGTTCTTCAAACAGAAGTAGAGAATTCCAGAGATAAATCGAGGGATAAGGAAAGTGAAAAAAGGTATGCATTCGTTTTTAGCTCTCTCTCTCTCTCATTTTCTTATTTTCCCTATACTCCACTGATGAAGAGATTTGAGAGTGTGATCATATATACTGATCATTCAACCTTACCATTATGTCATGCACCTTACTGTTTTCCTAACAACATGATACCTTAGAATTTCTTCATTGCAGCAGGCTGAACTTATTATTAACTGTCTAGGATTCAGCTATTCTATAATCATACGGCTTCTACTCTTCCAGCTGGGGGGCGGGGTTTGAGTAGTTTGTATGCTTGAGATACCACTGAGGCCACATTGTGTCAAGGAGTTGGGTTTATTCCTGCTGTGTGTATGCCATAGCGAAAAATTTCTCCCAGTTTTATCTCATTGTATAGAATTCATCTCTTATGTCTTTCATTTTTCCCAACTCTACAAATCACTGAGAACTTTACTGATTTTATTACCATGAAACCACTTTCTCCAGCCCAACTTTCTTAACAGTGTGGTGATTTTAATTTTAAAACTCCAGCTGGGTTTAGTGTTCTGTTTACATGAACTCAGTTGGTTGATATGCTGAGCCTTTTGTGGTTACTAATGACCTCACATAGATTGTTCATTTACCTACCTGGACACCAGACAGTTCTGTCCATGCACCCCTACCTTTTTTCTTTTTCTCACAAACAACCCTTCGTTTATACAGTTGAAGTGAATAGTTCTTTAGTCACTGCAGATCACAACTCGTTGATTGTCAATCAATCCGTGGGGTCTCTCTCTCATAATCATTCTTAGCCATGTGTCATTAGGCATAAGAATATGAAATGGTATGATCTGCATGATTTCTGTTGCTCTCTTTCTTGGTTGGATTATGTTTTTAAATCTTCTGATCCTAATGTATGTTCATTAGGATCAGAATCCTAATGTATGTTCAGATCATGTACATGAAACTATTTTTCATTGCACCCAAAAATTTTGTTTTGTCTCTAAACCTGGTGTTTTCCATTAAGTTGCTAAGGCTGTTCAAGATAAAAATGTAGAAAATTGCAGTTGGCTTATATTCAAGCTTCACCTTTTGTCTGCCTACACCAAAGCTCAGAATAATTGTAAAAAGCAATCAATGAATACAAACTAGATTTTGAATAGGTTAAGAAGGAACTTTGTTTCATCTTTTCACATTCTCTTATTACACTGTCGTTTTTCCTTCTTTCTTGGAAATTTGCACTTGGCAGGGTTGGTGGATATCTGCATTGAAACCAAATGTGAAAATCAATCAGATCAGCTCTTTCAAGCCATTCAATTGACAGAATGGCAAATTAACATTCCACAAGACATTTAACTCATCTTCAATTGTCCTTTCAGAATGGAACCTTGCTTGAAGTGTCTGAAGAGGAGGCCTGTTCTGAACTGAAAATGCAATCAGCATTAGCAACAAAATGATGCTTCTGCATAGTGATGGGAAACTATGCTCTATTAGAAACCTCAACCTTATTTTCAGTACACTACTGTCTCAAAACTCAATTACAGCTGTGTACTGGCATTCTCAGTAAGGCCCACTAAGGTGCTTTAAACGCCAGAAATATGGAAATTTCAAATGGCCTCTCATGGTGCCCGTGCTTGCACTGAATGTGATGCAAAGGTTGTTGTTGTTATTTGGTTTTTAGGAGCATTAGCAACTAAGGCTGATGCAAAGGGCCATGAAATTACTGAGCTTAAAGTTTATCTCCAAAATGGACATGTATTAATTGCCTTGAAGAGTACTCAGCTTACTCATGAGCATCCCATGAAAGAAAGAAGGAAAAGGAGGTACAGAGATTAAAGGCAGATTTCAAAATATCATACCAAGAGGCAAGAAAATTGGTGAAAAATATAAATAATAATAAACCATTATATGCTCAGATGGTTGTAGAGTGATGTTGTTCCATCCGAACACACTGAAATACTATTCCAACTAAAGAGTCCTTTTAAGTCCATCACTCACTATTTATTAACCACACAAACACTCACTCTGAAAAACCAGTCAGGTGCCATTCCTACATCAGTACCTCCTTCTACAACCCCCCCCCCCCTATGAAAACTCAGTGATAAAGAGAAATAGCAAAAAACTGAAGCACCATATGAAATGAAGGGGGGATATGTATATGTGAAAGATGTACCACATGACTTGGTCTTGGAACTGTTTGACGAGAGAGAGAGAGAGAGCACATGACAGCACCCACATTACCTCAAAAAAAATAAATCCCAGACTGAGAAAACTGAGCGCTTTGGAAGGTGAATAACAGATATAACAAGCCCAAATAATGGCATAAATTGTTCAGTTATGGATTCTGGAAAAATGCAAAAAAACATCAAGATGTTGAAAGTGGAAAATCAGTTTGACTCTGCTTGTTGGGACATACTTAAAGGCAAATGATGACCCTCCCACCGCCTACATAAAATTAATGCTATCCTTATTAGTAATAATAGTGTCAAATGATGTAACAAAGCAAACTTATACAGCATCAGCCTAAACCCCCCCCCCACCGCTTGCATAAAATTAACGCTATCCTTATTAATAATAATAGCGACAAATGATGCAACAAAGCAGACTTCTACAGCATCAGCCAAAAAAAAAAAAAAAAAACCTATTTCACATATCCATCCCCTCAATTAGTTTGTCTAGTTCAGTGGTTTTCAACCTTTTTTTAATAACGGCACCCCTAAGTAATTTATTTTATTTTGCGGCATCCCTACTAAATTTTCTGCCTGTTATATCCGATTCTCTCTCTCTCTCTCTATATATATATATATATATATATATATATATATATATATATATATATAATATTAAAAAATATATATGTTATATGGTATTTATTACATTTCATAATACAAATTATATATATATATATATAGAGTATATAATTTTATTCTTTATATAGAGGTACTAAGTAAACATCAATTATAGATAAACTCAAAATTAAAAAGATTTGTACACTTTTTTATAATGAAATAAACATATAAATTAAAAAAAATAATAATAAGTTTAAGTAACTTAAACCCAAATTACCTGGCACTCCTGGAATGTTGTTGTGGCACCCCGGTTGAAAACCACTGGTCTAGTTTTTCCTTGAATTAATTCAAACTGTTCATTTACACAACAATGGAAGTTTGTTCCAGTAATCAACCAACTTTTAGCTGAAGGCAAACATTTGTACATCTATTCTGCAACCATCCTTCTTCAATATGAATTTATGCCCTCTCATATGCATAGTCTGAGCAAGAGGAAGAATCCTATCACTATTGAGTTTGCTCAAGGCATATAAAGCTTTAAACATCTCAATCTAATCATCTTGTAGGTACCTAGTCTCCCTATACCGTAATTCACAAAACTGAATCCTTTCTTGGTAAGAGCCTTTTGTTCCCTTCATCAAACTCATTGCCCTTCTCTATAGTTGTTCCACGAGCTCTACATCCTTCCTAAACAGAGGCATCCAGACCTGTATGCAGTACTCAAGATGTGGCCTGACCATTGCCTAATACAATGGGACAATCACTTCCTTATCCCTGCTTGTAAAATTGCTGAATATCGTTGACAAAACCCCACGAGCTGTCCTTGCAGCCTGTCAGCACTACTCAAAAAACTTCATATCAGACTGAACAATTACACCCAGGTCCT